>NC_138550.1:44217463-44954963 GCF_964273705.1 Natrix helvetica | reverse complement strand
AGTATCTGTTGCATACTCTTATGAAGAAATCTGAAACTAGCATACAATTTATAAGTCCTATTGTATTCTCTGAGGCTAAGAAGCTGAGATGACATATAATTCTCAAAACAGAATCCTGCAGACTGAAATTGTCATGGACCATTGGTCTCGAAGTCTAGGCCCTGGGCAATAAAGACTGACTTCATACAACCAGAAATAAGTCAGCTATTCTCATAAATATATGAGATACATTTCCAGTGGAAGGGAAGAATGTGTGGACAGTTGGAAAGTAACATAAATTACTTTCAAACTTTATCAGTCAGATATTCTCTAACTCTTTGACATAATATTTACTAATCAGTTTATCTCTTTGAATTTATTGTTCTTTTGGTTTATCTCTTGATCATTCTTTGTTATTGCCATCATTCATCTCTCTGTGATATAATCTTTTCCCCGCCTTGGATTATAGACACAAGGCTTGGATTATAGACACAAGGCTTGGATTATAGACACAAGGCTTGGATTATAGACACAAGTCCTATGTATCCCTATAGAACACAGAATAGCAGAGTAGGAAGGCATCTTGGAGGAATTCTAGTTCCTGTTCAAGCAGGAGACCCTATATCATTTCAGAAAATTAGTTGCCTACTTTTTGAAAGCCTTCAGTAATGGAGCACCCACAAGTTCTGAAAGCAAGCTATTCCATTGGTTGATTGCTCTAACTGTTAGGAATTTTCTCCTTAGTTCTAGGTTGCTTGTCTACATGGTTAGTTTCTATCCATTGTTTCTTGTCTTGCCTTTTGGTGCTTGGGAAAATAGTTTGACCTCTTTTGTAGGAGCCCCTCAAAAATTAGAACATGAATGACCTGTCACATTTTCATTGTAATGGTTCACACAGTATTTGAAAGGAAATGAAGTATGATAGAAGATAGATATGTGAAATAAAACCAATAAAAACCCAATAAAAATACAACAGTTAAAGAGAATTCAGTCCCACTTATCAATAATAAACATACATGGTAATTTGGTACACATTTCTCTCCAGAATCATAAGACATTATGAAAGAAATAAATATGTTGTGTTAATGTTATGTAAAATAAATATGTTCATGTACTTTTAATAAATTAATAAGCACTTTGATATATCCATGAAATGTTATATAGCAGTAATTATAATCAAGTACTCTCATATCTGTCATAGACAAAGTCAAGAAAATGGGGTGAACCCATAGGTGATAGTGGATCAGCCTAAAATTAGGCTGGTTACATGATAAATTTGAACAAAAAAGCAGTTATAGACCATAAACAAAAGCAGCAACAGGATGTGGTGCACAGTGAACAATGCAGCGGTGGGTTGCGGGTGGTACGCCCCAGTATGGGCGTACCAGAGCCTGCCCGGAGTACCGGATACAGTTCCGGTACGGCGCTCCTGATGGCCCACCTGCCTGCCGAGCTCCTTACCAGTCTTTTAAGTCTTTGGCACTTCTGCACACGCGCACGACATGTACAGCGTCTGTGCAACACTCCGCTGAGCAGTGGAGTGTCATGGAGGCTTGCAGAGGTAGTAAGACGCATGCGCATGCTGTGAACGTGTGCACGTGCACTGCACGCATCCATGTGGATGAAGCCAGGCCCGTTCCAACCGGTACAGTTGGAACGGGATCTGGACCCCACCACTGGAACAATGCCACAAAAATCAAAAGATGACAAAGCAAATATGCACTGTCTTTAAAGTCCATCCTTTTTCCATGCCTGAACGCACTGGTGCAGCTGGTAGTTTGTAGGGCAAAGTTGGATAGCCATAAGAAATATCTCAATACCTATCAGATATGGCACCACAAAGAAGTAAGTGCTAACAAATATCATTGAAGCTAAAGAAGAATGTTATGTTAATAAAAGATGAAGCTCCCACATTTTAAAGATACTACTTGATTTCTGGAGAAAAGAAGAAAGAAGAAAATAACTTTATTAAATGAATGAATGAATGAATGAATGAATGAATGAATGAATGAAAGAAAGAATGAATAAAATAAATGCTTAATCACTGGAGGTTTTAAAGAAGAGAATGGACAGTCGCTTGTCTGAAATGGTATAGGATCTCCTGCTTGAGCAGAGGGCTGGACTAGAAGACCTTCAAGGTCCCTTCCAGCTCTATTCTGATTCTAATAAATAGGCCAGAGGCTATATGTAATGACATATGTAATGGCATCAAAGCCTTTCAGTTATCTAGTTGCTGATGTAATCTGAACCACACAAAAATTTTAAGTGTATTAAAAAGATTAGGAAAGGAACATGAATCATCTGTGGCATGCACCAGAGAAAGATATGGCATACATAGGAACTGAAATTCTAAAAGTAAATGAACTAAAATGAACAGGAATGGAAATGTCAAGGTTCCGATTAACAAACTCAAGCAAATCAGAACTCCGAGACTTAGATCTCTCTCAAAAACATCTTTATTTGGCACATCATATTGGCACAATTAACTGTACCCAATAAAGAAGTTCTTTCAGAGAGAGCTAAGTTTCAGAGTTCTGCTTTGCTTGGGTTAATTAGCCATAACCTTGACAGTAAACCAACTCTCTTCCTAGTCTCATTTTCCTCTTCTCCCTTCCCACCAGATCATCGGGACCCACTTGTCTAGCCAGGACAATCCCAGGATTACTTCCTCAATCATTTTCGGGACTATTATGAAGTAGATAGTCTCCCAATGTTGGTCCATCCCTAACTACACTCAGTTAGGAGTGTTGCTGTGGGCCCTCCTATTAGTGATCCGTCAACCTGCTCAAACCTCATGACTTGGGATAGTTTTCTCACTTGGATCCCCAGCCTTAGCACCATCGGTAGGCTAATTAGGCACCGAGTGCAGCCTGAGTCTATTAGGGCATCCATCTCCCCCTCGACTCCTGACTTTGATACCATAATTGGAGAACCAGTGGATGGAGCCGGGACTTTCCAACTGTACAATTTTCAATTTTTCTATTCATCATCATCAAATCTTTATTCAGTCACAGACCAGCACATATTTTTCTATTCTGGAAATTAAATACATAGAAATAATGTAATGGTGATTATTGTTTCAAAACATATTACTGAGTACGTAACAGGATACAACCACATTATTGATGGAATAATTTTCATTGGGATTCAAGGATGGTCACTCAAAATATACAATTATAAAGGTACGTGTACTAATAAAGGATGCTGAGAAAGAAGTGGTTCATGAATTTACATTTAAATGATTATCTATTTTGTAAGTTCATTGAAGTATTATTGCAAGATAATATTTTATAATATTTTATTAAATATTATTATTAGTTTAAAAGCCTTTCTGGGGGGGAAACAATCACTTTAGATGCTATTATCTTCACATTTTCCTAACATTAAGGATGTGATATCAACTCAGTTCATACATTTCTCCTAGAATGCATATTGTTATTGTTCTTTTACAATGCATATTGTTATTGCTTTTAGTTTGCAGTGATTGGAAAGCTTTTTGACAAAAAAATATTCACATATCAGCCTATTATTCAGCAAGCTGAATCCAATGCATTTATTTCCAGCAATAAATTCAGTCACATTATTCTAAGTATGGCAGACTCAGTTTCTAATTCAGTGTGCTGACTTTTAAATTTGGCCTTGGGTTTTTCATTACATATTTGAAACTTCCCTTTCACACCTATCAGAACTGGTCTCCATTTATGTATGCCCTCAGTTCCTACTTTCTAATAATAAATCTTAAATTCATCAACCCCCTTGTCAGGTTTCTCATCCATGGGCAGCAGAGCATTCACCCGTTATACCCCTAAGCTGTGGAATTCCCTGAACTGAATTCTCATATCTAAATCCCTCGAGCTTTCTAAATCCTTCTTCCATTCACACTTATTAGAATTTGCTTTTAACATTTTACCCACTGCTGGCATATACTGAAGACTTGTCTATTATTGTTTGTCTATTTTTGATTGTCTATTGTCTATTATTATTATTGCATTTGGTTGAACAGTAGGTGGTCCACTTTTTCAGTTTCTTTGCAGAGGCAACATTTACTGTCTGTTGCTGTCTTCTCAATTCTGGTTTTCTATGCATTTGTTAAGGTTTTGTCTTGTATAGTCAGAATTAGCCTCTGTCTCATTTTTCAATTTTCCTGCTCTCAGCTATTGCCAGGTCTTCTTGTTATCTGGTTTGCCTGCTAGTTTTTTTTAATGTACTGGCCATGAGATAATTTGTCTTACAATGTTCTTTTCTATTCTTCATTTGAAGGAAAACTGAGAGCAGGAAAATGAAGAAAGAGACAAAGAAGCTAAGACCAATCTTTAAGAACAAAGGCATATAAAGTTGGAACTGACAAGAGAGCAACAGACAGAAAATGCTGTCTCCCAAAGAGCTGAAGAAACTGTGGACTACCTAATTAGCTGCACCAAGACGATTGCACAGACTGACTATAAACATCAACAACTATAGTACACTAGAAGAACTGCAAGAAATACCATGTGCTTGCAAGCAACAATTGGTGGGACCCCAAAATATAGACAAAGCAATAGAAAATAAAGCTAAAGTGTTCTTGGACTTGAGAATTAGATCAAATAAGCACCTGCCACATAGTGCCCTAGACTTAACAATTGTAGATAGGAAAGACAAAAATGTATGGATAGAGGATTTTGCAGTACCCGGAGACAGAAGAACAGAAATGAATTGAAGAAAATCACAAAATATAAAAATCTGTAACTAGCAATAGCACAGACTTATAAATTGCTTATATACAGAGTCAAACTGCCTCCAGTGTTTTGAGTTGTCATTTTACCGATCTCAGAAGGATGGAAGGGTGAGTCAACCTTGAACCAGTCAGGATCAAATCCTGGCAGTGGGCAGGGTTATCAAGCAATGCTGTATTCAAACTACTCCACCACCATTGCTCAAATGACTATATATATAAAAAGGAAAGATAATATCAGTTGTATTACCAATAGTAATAGGTGTGCTTCCCAAGCATTTTGAACATCACTTGAATGCCATGCCATTGTCAAAATCAACCATCAGTGAATTGAAAAAGACAGCTTTATTTGAAATAGCTTACATCTTGCAGCAATATCTTTAACAGCATCAATCAACAACATCTGCCTATCCCAGGAATTGAAAATGCAGAGTAATGAATATTAAAGAAATATTATTGCTAATATTTCCCTTATTTCTTCATTGAAAAGTTATTCAACTAAACATACTAAGATTCTACATGATGAAAAGTTTCATCATACTTCCTCTTGATTTTCCACAGCAGTACTTGTTATTAGTTTTTGCCTTTTTTAAAAAAAATTAAGGTTGGCTGTATGCATTGCTGTAGAGCAATTCAAAATAGTGTGATACAGTGAGCTATTCAGAAAAAAATAATAATTTTAGAATTGTGTGAGGTATATTCAGGACATAATAGGAAAGTGTCTATCTTTTGGAAGACCAACCATAGTTTTGGGGTCAAGGTTAATATCAGAGTACAGTATTCTATAAAATTTAAGCAGCAGGTACCACAGGAACTGAAAAAATGTTTGTAGAAATGTCCTCCTTTTCTTTGCTAGATTAGCTGCAGTAGAGATTTTGAAGATAATGTTAAAATAACATTGAAAGATGTGTTGCACCAGGAAATATATAGCCTATTGAATAAAACTAATTGTCAGGGGGAGGAATTCTAATAATATCTCACAGTCATATTTATTTATTTATTTATTTATTTATGAGATTTCAATGTGACATGGAACCTAACAGACTCCTGGAAACGTTACAGGACTTAAAATAAAAACAATAAAAAAATCAATATTACTACTTATCACAATAATAATAATAATAAGACAAGATTACTAAACTCCTAAAATGTAATGGGGAAAATATTCATTCTGACATCCACAAACATTCTGAAATAAATTGATTTTGCTACCACATTGTGTATTTAGAGCAAAAGTGGAATTTATTCTGGATTGCTGTGAAACACAAGCATTCCACTTTCTTTTCTTCCTTCTCATTCTCTAAAATTAGATATTTAGTCTTTTAGAAGTCAAAATAAGCTCAATTATTCATAACATAACTGTGATTATGTCATCCAATTTTATTTCATCTTGTAATTTGTATTATCGCTTGGGTCCCTATGGAATCTAAACAGTTTTTCAGTATCAGTACAAGTTCATATATGCATTATTTCCATATAGTTAAAGTGCAGTAATTAATAAACACACAAACTCACACAAAAAGATGCACACACACCCAACCTCCCTAGGCATAGAAACAAGCTAGGTTACATTAGAGTAATCATTTTGATGTCAGGGTTGTAGATTACAATCTATAACATTCAGTGAACATGTCTTCCAGCAGTGAATTGATTCAGGTTAATGACAATGATGAAGATGATTTGGTTTGTTGTTATTAATAGGAAGAGCTGGTTTTATATAGTAAAGTGCTGGACTTGAAACTGGGGACTGTTAATTCAAATTTTCTCTTGGATATGGTTGAGTGACTTTGGGACACTTGCTTTCTTTCAGATCACTCCACCTCATGGGGGAGTTGATGAGAGGAAGTAGCAGAAGGAAACATCATGTATTCCCTGAGTGGTTAAAAAAAAGTATACAGAGTTCTTTCTATCTTACCTCCGACTGGCACAAGGGACTTGCAAATGATTATTCATGACATCATTGGAATTCAGAACTGTGTTAGCCTTATTACATTATTTTTTTTCCATAACAAAAATTCCTTTCTCTATATTTCATAGCAAAGTTTCCACATTATTCTCTTTTCATCTTCCCCATGCTTAAGCGCATTTGCAAAAGGAGATCAAATTCAGAAATAAAAGCATTAGTAATATGGAACTTCAACATAAGCAAATTGGAGAGTTTTTCAAAATCTTTATGGTCCTATTCTGATGAAAAACCCCGGAGGCAGAAAGAAGGGATGGAGCATAAAGCTAAAGGTTGTAGCACTGTTGATAGCTCCAGATGAACTACTAGTCAAAAGCTAATATTAGACTTTACAGGTCTCTGTCTTCAGTCTCCCACATTAGATTATGTGTTTTAGTCTTCTGCTTGGCAGACTTTCTAGATTATTGGACAAGTATGTAGATGTAATAGGATGTGATGTTGGAAATATATGATTAAAATTGTTCATATTACTTTATACACTTCAAAAGACCTTAATAACAATTATAAAATAATTGTAAAATAAAATGTATATCCATTCTGGTCCAGCTCCTTCTCTTCTATGCAAAACTATTAGTTCTGAATATATACATATTCTAATGCAAACTCCCTTTTTACTACTACTAATAAAAAAATTAGATTGGAGAAAGGGATGAGAAGAAACTACTAAAGGCCACTACAATGCCACTTTCCCCATGTTATTCAATTATTATTTAGAAGAAAACAAAACAAAACAAAACAGAACCCTATATATTTGTGCTCAGAACAAGGTTCAAGAATTACAGTACTGGCAAATTCACATTTAAGAACTGAAATGGAATTTTGGGTTTTCATAGATGAACTGAAATACAAGTATGAACTATACTTGCAAAATGTATACTATACTCCGAAACAGTATAAAAATGTGAGTCTCTAAACAAAATAACACAACAGTCTGATATTTACCTGGTGGAGAATTGAAAGAAGACACATATTTTATAGGACAGCCATTAAAAATAGCTTTTTACTGCATTTAGTCTTGGTTTCAGTTGCATAAATAACATTGCTGCAAGATGCTTTTGTATTCATTTGGCTGCTTACCTGCTGTGTAGATTTAAGACTGATTGCATCTTTCTATATTCCAACCATGTTTGGAGTAAGCAAGAATTCTAGTTCGGCAGATAATCTTTAGATAAAGGAAAGTCTGCTCAGTGTTCATGTACTGTTTGTTTGTTTTAACATTTTCAAAAACATTGAAAGTATATAAGGAACTCTTCTTGTGGCTAACTCTTCCATAAGAAAATAGTGAAGGAATTGCAGAGATAACACAAGATGATAGAACTCATGATGGAAGCAAGACTTCAGATTCACAACCACCAGCAATAGTACCCCTCCTTCTTCTTCAAAAACAGTGTAACAGAAATAATTCCAGTAAGAAACTCTTCAAAATGCCCAGGGATAGAAAGCAGACCACAGGTGAGAAGTAATAAGCAGGGGATCGTGGTCCAAAACGAAGAACTTTCTTTGGGAAAGGCGAAAAGGGGAACCAGGTATCACACATCAGTCGCAGAAGAAGATCAAGGTATGTAAAAAGAGAAGTCACCTTCTGGTTGGTGATTCAATCGTAAGAGATGTTAATTTAGGAGAGGATATGGAGGTTTTAAAAGAGGTCAGGTGTCTGCCAGGTGCTACTGCCAGCAGAGACAAGAGGCGTATTCTTAAGATAGTCAAGAATGCAAGTAAGGACTGTGACGTTGATGCTATTATACATCTTGGCACTAATGATCTATCCCAGAAAGATGTACTTTCTGTGCAGAATGATTTCCAGAACTTGGGGTATGAACTTAATAGTATAGGTTGTAGGCTTATCTTTTCAGAGGTTTTACCTGTATATAAGGAACAAAAAGGGAAGGGCCAGCGTGTAGCAGAGTTTAATGTTTGGCTAAAGGAGTGGTGTAAAAGGGAAGACTTTGGTTTTATTAGTCATGAAGCCTGTAGCTGGTCCAATGAAAAACTGTACAAAAGAGATGGGTTGCACCCATCCAAGAAAGGAACTGAGTTACTTGGCATTAAATTCACAGATTTTCTTGATAAACATTTAAACTGAAGAGCGGGGACAGAGAATTAATAGATACAGAACATCTCTGTCCCCAGCAAACTAAAATTCATAGGGTTATAAATGCATGTAACATAGATGTGTGTGTGGGTAAGATTATCACTCCTGCTGTCAAGCAAAACCAAGCATGTAATAGTGATTGTCATACCATGTGCATGAATCACACAAGTGGCAAGAAAATAGGGGCAGTCAGGCATAATACAGGTTATGTAGACAGTAAACATAAGGTCAATCAAAATGGACTCAAATGTCTATATACCAATGCACAGAGCATGAGGAATAAACAGGGAGAATTAGAAATTCAAGTAAAAGAGGGCAGATATGATATTATTGCCATTACAGAAACTTGGTGGGATGAAACTGACAAATGGAACATACAGCTAGAAGGATTTAAATTATTTAAAAGAAATAGACCAAATAAAAGAGGAGGTGGAGTTGCACTATATATAAGAAATAACTATGTCTCTACAGAAATAGAGCACAACAATAATGAGAACTATCTTGAATGCATTTGGGTCAATATTAAAGGTTGTGGGGGAAATGACATTGCCATAGGTCTATACTACAGGCCACCCAACCAAGCAGAGGAAGAAGATGAACTTTTTGCTAGTCAGCTAACTAAGGTATGTAGGAAGCACACCACAATAGTAATGGGAGATTTTAACTACCCTGACATCAACTGGGAAACAAACTCTGCACCAAGTGGAAGATCCAACAGGTTCCTAACAAACCTAGAAGACAACTTTGTTTTCCAAAAAGTAGAGAAGGAAACAAGGGGATCAGCCATACTGGACTTAATTCTCACTAACAGAGAGGAAATGATAGAAGGTGTTGAAGTCATAGGAACCCTGGGGGCAAGTGACCATGCAATATTGGAATTCAACATTATCCAAACACAAGTAGTAGAACAAAGTCAAACTAGAGTCTTGGACTTTAAGAAAGCTAATTTCAATAAACTTAGAGAGAGCTTGGGAAAAATTCCATGGATGAGAATCCTCGAGGGGAAAACAACTCAAGAAGCTTGGGAAATTTTGAAAAATGAGATTAGAAAAGCCCAGTCTAACACAATACCAATGAAGAAGAAAAACAACAGCTCCCAAAAGAAACCAGCATGGCTGCATAAACAACTATCTGACAAACTGAAAGACAAAAAAAGTAAGTATAAAAAGTGGAAGGAGGGGGACATAACTAAGGCAGAATATCAGCAAATAGCCCGAGCCTGTAAAGATGAAGTGAGGAAAGCTAAGGCTCACAATGAAGAAAGGCTTGCCACAAAAGTAAAAATTAACAAAAAAAGCTTCTTCCAACATGTTAAAAACAAGAAAAAAGTTAAGGAAACAATTGGTCCATTGCTAGGAGAAAGTGGCAAGAAGGTGACAAGCAACAGGGAGAAAGCAGAACTATTTAACTCATGTTTTGCATCTGTCTTTACACAAAGGGATAAAACAGTCCAACCTATCAAAAGCAGCACCACAAAATTAGGAACACAAATTGAAATAGGGAAGAAAATGGTAAGTGAGCACCTGTCTACCCTAGATGAGTTCAAATCACCAGGACCGGATGGATTACACCCCAGAGTTCTGAAGGAACTAGCAGACGAGATCTCAGAACCACTGAATTATATCTTTCAGAGATCCTGGAACACCGGGGAACTACCAGAGGACTGGAAAAGAGCTGATGTGGTTCCCATCTTCAAAAAAGGGAAAAAATTAGATCCAGGAAACTACAGACCTATCAGCCTAACCTCAATACCAGGAAAGATTCTGGAAAAAATAATCAAGCAACGAATTTGCGAACACCTAGAAGCAAACAAAGTAATAGCCAAAAGCCAACATGGATTTGTCAAAAACAGATCATGCCAGACTAATCTTATTGCATTCTTTGATAATGTGACAAAATTAGTGGACCAGAGGAATGCCGTTGATATAGTTTACTTGGACTTCAGTAAGGCTTTTGATAAGGTAGACCATAACCTACTACTAGATAAAGTAGAAGAATGTGGGTTAGACAGCATCACCACCAGATGGATTGGTAACTGGCTGACCAACCGCACTCAACGTGTAGTTCTCAATGGAACTGCATCTACATGGAGGGAAGTATGCAGTGGAGTACCCCAAGGCTCTGTTTTAGGCCCAGTACTCTTCAACATCTTCATCAATGATTTGGATGAGGGAATAAATGGGGAACTCATCAAATTTGCAGATGATACCAAGCTGGCAGGAATAGCCAACACTCCAGAAGATAGGCTTAAGATACAGAAGGATCTTGACAAACTTGAACATTGGGCACTATCTAATAAAATGAAATTCAATGGTGAAAAGAGTAAGGTTCTACATTTAGGCAACAAAAACGGAATGCACAGGTACAGTATAGGTGATACCTTACTCAGTAGTAGTAACTGTGAAAGGGATCTTGGAGTCCTAGTGGACAACCATTTAAATATGAGCCAGCAGTGTGCAGCAGCTGCCAAAAAAGCCAACACAGTTCTAGGCTGCATCAACAGAGGGATAGAATCAAGATCACGTGAAGTGTTAATACCACTTTATAATGCCTTGGTAAGGCCACACTTGGAATACTGCATTCAGTTCTGGTCGCCACGATGTAAAAAAGATGTGGAGACTCTAGAAAGAGTGCAGAGAAGAGCAACAAAGATGATTAGGGGACTGGAGACTAAAACATATGAAGAACGGTTGCAGGAACTGGGTATGTTTAGCTTAAGAGAAAGAAGGACTAGGGGAGACATGATAGCATTATTCCAATATCTCAGAGGTTGCCACAAAGAAGATGGAGTCAAACTATTCTCCAAAGCACCTGAGGGTAGAACAAGAAGCAATGGGTGGAAACTAATCAAGGAGAGAAGCAACTTAGAACTGAGGAGAAATTTCCTGACAGTGAGAACAATTAATCAGTGGAACAGCTTGCCTCCAGAAGTTGTGAATGCCCCAACACTGGAAGTCTTTAAGAAGATGATGGATAGCTATTTGTCTGAAACGGTATAGGGTTTCCTGCCTAGGCAGGGGGTTGGACTAGAAGACCTCCAAGGTCCCTTCCAACTCTACTATTGTATTGTAATAAAAAGAAGCATGACTGTCTTTTAAAACGAATTCTAAATATCTAGGTCACCATTTTTACTTTGATTGGCAACAGCTCCCCAGAATATTGGGGAGCTGTCTAGTACTAGAAAACCATCAGTATCAGATGCTAAGAACAATTTCTCAAGTTTAGTGAGTATTATTATGATCACTCCCTCTTGAGCTGCAATAAATGGAGCAATAAAATTACTCATTATGTATTCCATAGTTACTGGAACTATGCATATATTCACTTCTACAGGACAACAATTTGTAATGAAGTTCTATGTAATAAAATTAATTCTTAGTAAATTATACAGTACATCATCATTTCAGCCATCTGCAAGATGAAGGCCTCTTCTGCATGTTTCCAACCGATACAGTCCTGAGTGGTATTTTGTCAATTGAGCCTGCAATATTTGCTGATGTTGTCGATCCATCTTGTTTTAGGTCTTTTTTGTGGGTGCTTTTTATCGTGGAATCCATTCCTTGGTCCACCTGCCATCAGTTCTTCTTGCTATGTGACCAGCTCATTTCCATTTCAATTCTTTTACTGTCTTGATGATATTGTATACTTTATTTGTTCTCTAATCCACGGTCTATTTTGTGAAGCATATTTCAATGGCTTTTGAAATCACTCATAGCTTTTTCCTGACAGTTAGAACAATTAATCAGTGGAACAGCTTGCCTCCAGAAGTTGTGAATGCCCCAACACTGGAAGTCTTTAAGAAGATGTTGGATAGCTATTTGTCTGAAACGGTATAGGGTTTCCTGCCTAGGCAGAGGGTTGGACTAGAAGACCTCCAAAGTCCCTTCCAACTCTACTATTGTATTGTATTGTATTGTATTGTATCAATTGTGAGGCTAGTGTCCATGTTTCACTGGCATATGTTAGAACATGTAGCACACACTGATTGAAAACTCTTCTGTTCAATATAATACACATTAATCTATTAATAGTGGTACAAATTCCAGCCTCAACATAAAAATATTTTGAGGAATCAATATATACCACAAGATTTCAATGAGAATGGGGGCTCTCCTCACCTTTGAGGAAAGGGGGATGGGGTCTATAACATACTTTTCCTGCCTGATCAAGTGCAACAGGCTGATGTGATGGGGCAAAGCTGGTTCCCTAGGGAGCCTGGTCACATGCCATATAAGCTTTATAAGTGATGACTAACATCTTGAATTGGAAATAGAAGTAACTAGTACCCAGTGCAGTTTGTGGAGGAAAGGTGTTATATATGTGCCTTTCTTGGGAACTCAGTATGGCTTGTGTGGCCATGTTTGGCAATATCTGTAGCTTCCAGGGCATCGATCTAATATAGATGAAGTAGAAGTTGCACTCCACAGTACTTTGTCCACTTCCTCAGGTCCAACAGAATCAAACCATTCCCAGAAATTTAGATAAGTACATTCTCTAGGCATCTCCATATAACTTGCACCATGTTTGGAATCTAATTGAATGAATGTGATTTTATTCTCTAAATGACTTGAAAATTGCTCTTCATGGCCCTGGAGATAGATCTCTGGGGCACCCTTCCCAAGAAAGGTCTAGCTAATCCTGAAAAGGGCCACTGGGTGACATTCTGATGTTGCAATAAGAGCAGAGAGATATTGACACGTCATTACCCTTATTGCTGCAAGATAAATCTTAATGATGATGATTGTTGATGAATGTTTGTATAACAATTTAAGTTTTCCTAGTTAGTCAATCATAGAAGAAAAATAACCAGATTACTAGGTGTTGTTAATAAGAGTTTATGCTTCTTTAAAATCAAAATCTTAAATTAATCAAGCCACTGGGAGAATGGGAGCTCCATATGTTATATTTTCTTACCAACAGCTAGCAGAAAAAAAAATCCATGAACAATAGTTTTCATAGTATCATTTTGTATTTTATAGATACATTTTATAGTAAATCTAATTCCAACGAGAGTGCTAGTTACCTATTTCTTCACTAGTATTTTACTGATGTTTATAATACTGACTAGGTGAAAATGTGAGACTTTATATCACTATTGCAACAAGTATTGCTACTGAAGTATCCTTGCTTACTATGTACGTGTTTTGGTCAAAACGTTCAGTGAGATCCTTTTTCAGGATACAAGGAACAATATAACAGAATATAACAGAATTGGAAAGGACCTTGGATGTCTTCTAGTCCTACTGTTCATATAGCAAGGGCAAATTCATAACACAAATAAATAAAATTAAAATGTATTTAAGTTCTAAAGCATTGAGTCAATGTTTTCAATTATAGTGTTCCTATTTTTTTCAGTACTTACTAATGGAATGTAGGCTATACTGTAAATATCAATGCATAACAGAGTGACAGCAACCATATATTCTTCATCAGATGATATAATAAACACCATCCAATAAATTATAACAGGAACTTGAAATTGTGCATAGCACTTAGAATAACAACACTCATGCTACCGAAGGAAGAAAGATTGCAGGAACTTCATAATGGAGTTTAAACCTGAATATGTGTAAAATTTTATCACATTAAAAATAATGTCTCATTGAAAGAAGCAGTAGATATATTAACGTGACAATGATAACATTGTAAATTATAACATAGTATCTAGTTGTGTTTTTGGACATGCAGAATGCTCTTTAACCAAAAAGGAGCTTCCACGAGCAGATTTATATTTCCTGATATTCTCTTTTCTCTGCAATTTTATGAAGTAGAGTATAAAGGTATCTAGAGGGCTACAGAGGAAATAAAGGAATTTGCAATGCAGTACCTTCCATCTTTTCACTTATGAAAATCAAAGTTCTTTCCACCTGAAAAAGGAAACAAATTTACATTATTCTTATTATTAAAATATGCTTATATCACTTTATAAGAAAACAAAGGCCTTTAGGGTAGAATATTTTAAAACTTGGTAAAGGTTTCCAAATTCCATAAGAACAATATGAAGTTAACTAATTATAGCTGTTTATTAATTATTTTGTGATGTCTTAATCTTAATCATTATCTTTAGATTTAATTTGTGTGAGTTTATAATTATTCTCTGCATGTAGCCTGAATGAGGATGTGTTTCTTAAATTCAAAACTAAACTTTTAATATGAAGTTCAAAGTCAAGTTGTGAAGCTAAACTTTTTAAAAGTAAAAATGATTAGGAGAAACAATTTTAGCTGCCTGGAGGTGATTAGGAAGAGAAAATACAACTAGAGCAAATAGAAAGAAAATCACCATGATTTCCATTAGGAGCAGATTAAAACCTTTCACACTACATTTTTTCCCTATCTCTCTGCCTTTTGCTATATTAGCCATTAGACATCCAGCTGTGTCCAAATTCTCCTTGAAAATCTGTATGTTGCAGCAAGAACTTTTTAGTGAAGTATGTTTTCACTAAAGTAGGTGTGGCATTATAAAATGAAATTATGTGTTCATTCATTTATTTTAAAAAATAATTATGCATAGCATCTCATAGTAAAAATATATATCTCACAATGAATATTAATTGTACATAATGGATTTATGAGTTAATAGATGAGTATCATTGATAGATAGATAGATAGATAGATAGATAGATAGATAGATAGATAGATAGATAGATAGATAGATAGATAGATAGATAGATAGATAATATAAATATACAGAACATATATTGGGTTCCTACTGATTTTGTATATACAGTCTTACACTCAAATGCAGAATTATTAAATCAAAATAATATTTGCAAACATCAATAATTTAACTTGATTTTTGCCATATTGATTTTTGCCATATTGGAGTCAAGCAGAATTTATTTCTACAACTTATACACTCATTTAATAAAAAAGGGGGTGCAATGGCTCAGCAATTAAAGACACTGAGCTTGTCAGCTTGGAAAGCTGACAGCTTGGGTTCAACTCAAGTGCCGCATGTCAAGGTGAGCTTCAATTACTTGTCCCAGCTCCTGCCAACCTAGCAGTTTGAAAGCATGCAACTGCAAGTAGATAAATAGATACCACTTCAGTGATCAGGAAACAACGTTTCATGTACCTTGGAGTATAATCATGCTGGCTACCTTACCATGGAAGGGTCTTTGGACAAAACAGGTTTCCGTGGCTAAGAAACAAAGATGAACATCACCCTCTAGAGGTAGACACAACTGGATAGGGGAAACCTTTACCTTTACCTGTTACTAACAAAAATGGATTCTGATGATACATAAAACAATACATTAGTAATAAATAATTCCAATTTTTCCTATAAAACTTCCAGAAAAGCTAAGAGACAAGCTGTTCTCTCTATTGTACATCACTGTGATAACCCTAAGTAGATACCCTTTCCCTAAACCCATAGGGCATTCAAATTACTGATTGGAGCCTTACATTTCATTGAAAAAATATGCTAGTAATCAGTGCAATTCCTGTGGCCAATATGTTCATGGTCAGGTAGCATACATGCAGACCAGGTGAAGTGTCTGGGTATTTTTCAAAGGTGTTCTCATGTAATTGCAATACTCTAATTGAAATATGACAAGTATATGACATGATCATCCTCGGAGCATTCTGTTCCAGTTAAAGCTGCAACTGGAATTTTCAACCAGGAGCTGGACAATGTCTGCTTTTTCTTCCCCTGATTGAAACCTCAGAGTATGTCTCTTCTGCACAAGTCTAAGACCCATAAATATAATTGTACTTTTTTAAAAATATCTCTTTTGATTGTTGTTTGTGACATACTTCTGACATTATTTGTTTAGAACATTTATATGATCACCCTCTTAAACAAATAACTTTAGGCAGCTAACAATATACACACAAAATAATATCATAATCCAATTTAAGTAATAATATCATAATCCCCTTCCCCAATTTAAAAAGACTGCTAAGTTTTTGCTTCCTTTTGAACAAACTTTATTCCCATAAACCACTTACTATAGGTTAGTGCATGAGCATTAAGGATCTTAACACCTTGCATCATAAGAAATATTATTTATTTGAGAAATAGAAACAAATGGCCAAATATAGGATTTAGCAACTGCTGCATGTTTAACAAGGTATCTGTTCTGCATTGTTAGGAATAATTAGAAATGCAGAATTCAAGCTCACATTTATATATAAAAAAGAGATGAAAATGCATAGAAATACTGTATGGGACAGGGACAGAAAACAGGGAACAGGAAAAAATTCAATTTAGAAACCAATTGTTATTACCACTACTGATTAGCACATAAAATACTGATCAAGGTTACAAGTAGTTGAAAAATTATTCCTATAGTAAACCAGAGCTGATGATAATATGTATTTATCACAACAGCAAACTATACAAAGGAGGTAACTGTCACAGCTGCTGTAGCATAGGTCTGTTCAATTGTAATTTGGCAAGCCAAGTGTTCTCTTGGGAAAACCAAGCTTAATAAAACCACAGATGTAAAACAACTTTTCAATCTCAATTTCTGCTTTCCCAAAATAGGCTTACATGGGAAATTAAGCTAGCTTGCTTCTTATGGTGACCATATTTAGAAAATGAACATTGGCTTTACCTGAATATTAGTTTACTAATTATGTTACAGGATTTTAGAAATGAAATTACATTTGGTTTATAGGGTGAATGACTCCATCAGACTTTGATCATTTGGCTTCATTTTGTTCTTTGTATATAGATATAAATAGATATGATTGTACAATAGATATGATTGTACACCCGTTTCCATTAAGAAGATAAGGGAAAATAACAGATTAATCCCTTGAGAAATCAGCTGAATAATATCTCTAAATTGTATACAACATTATCCAAAGAATTGTAACCTTAGAAATTCTGATTAATGATATTTTCACTATTGGCATGAATGCACCTTGGGTCAGTCATAGTCTCTTAGTTCAAATCATCTCATAGGATTGCTCTAGGAAAGAAAATAGTAGGCAGGACATTTTGTACTTGCCTTGAATTATACAAAATTGAGATATCATTATAATTGTTGGTTGCATAATCAGCCTTATGTTTAAACTATATTAGGCATTTTTGTTTATCTATTGAGTCCCTTTCAAGGACTTGGAATAAGCAGGTAATGTTGTTTGATAGTGTTAAAGGTATTGTTGCAAGCTGTAAGTTATTCCAAGTAAAGATATTGTTTCAGGCTTTAAGCTATTCCAAGTAAAATTTAGCAATTACTGATGGTGATTTTATCAATATCTATGATGTTCAAGTGGTGCTCGAGATACTTTGTACTCAAAATGCCTATTACAGTTGGTACTGTCTTTGCCTTATATTACCTGTTCATGACAATATGAAGTCACAGTTGCTATTTGATGTCAGCCTTCATACCATTGAGTTCTTCCCAAGCACTTAGGATGTCATAATGTATGAGTGTAATCCATGTGCATGTCCAAGCAATGTGGCTTTTCCATTCATAGAAGGAAATTTTGTCAATGCACAGATTTTCTAAGTACCATCCTAGTGTGTGTGTATGGCACCTAGCGTGTGATAACCACTGTGACATGACAGCCAGTTTGGGCTGTAATCTTTTCATATCAATTTTCATAAAATTTTTCACAAGAGTTAAATCTGTGTTTTAAGCAAGACTTTATCAATTTGCATTCACAATATTTTAACCTGTTCATTTTTTACTACTTTTTCAATTCTACATCTCCAGCAATTTTTCCTTGCCAGAACATTATAATTTTTAAATAAATGTTCCAGTCAATCATCACTATGTTATGTTATTGTTTATAATCAGTTTGTTTGATCTTGAATGAGCAGAGTGCATGATCTAGTGTTTCTTCTGTTTCTTTGCACAATCTGTACTTTGAATCATTTCACAATATTTTCAATTCTGGCCTTGATTACGTTAGTTCAAACAGCCTGCCCTCCTGAGCAGCCTTCAGTTTCTTTTTTTAATATTCCAGTTCTAGGCTTGTCAGGTTTTATCTTTATACACTTTTTCATGAACTTTTGTAGCAATTGGCCATCTAATCCTTTTACTTGCTAGCTTTTATTTGTGCATGTATTACATTATTTTAATATTCAGTTTTGTTTCTGATATATTCAATAAGTTCCATTTTTTAAATGACACCAGTGCTTGTTCTTGGTTATCTTTTACATAATCAGCCAGTGCATGCTTTTCTTCTTTGAAAGTTTGTTAAATTTGAAATAAAACTCTGTTTTCATTTACATGGGTCATCTATAATCTATCAATATCACTACAGGGATGTAGTGTATAGAAAATAATCATCAGTTTTCTTGTTTTTCAACCCAAACTATCCAATTCAGCTTGGATCCAGTTAATAATTTTAGCAGTGTATTACATCAAAATTATTTCTCCTGTATTGATGGTATTAAACATTTATTTTTGAATAAAAAAGCACTGAGGTATCTAAACCCACAACAATTTAATCAACTATCACCCAGAGTCATGTTTCTTATAAAAACAAGATAAAATTCCAAGTTTTAGAATAAATGTACTATAGCAAATTTATAGCAACAGTGTTACTTTTTTCTAAGAATATTTCAGTTCTTTAGAATTATTCACAATGCTGAGAGGTATTTTTTCCATGCTTATTTTTAATAAATGTGTTGCTCCCATGCTGTGAGAAAGCTGTTTCTCTCATGCACAACATTAGACAATTTGATGAAATTTCTTTGTGCTTTAGTATTTTGGGGCAGGGGGCTCAAACTACTTCTGTAGCACTGCCTCTTAGTGGCAATAATAATAATATATAGTAATAGCCAGTTTGGTTATTTGGTTTTGAAATATTTAAATTGTTAGTTTAACTATGTGAAAAGTGTTCAAATTTCACATGGTTATGACCACAGTATTTATTATATCTGGATTTTGTATTTTTATTCATCTATCAAGTCCTTCCCAAAACCTGGACAGGAACATGTTGGTTAAAAATATTAAAAATATTATTGCAGGATGATGATGATTGATGATAATGATGATGAATTTGATTTTGTCATTTTAATTGTTATGTTTGTTTGGAAACGTTGAAAGCTACAAATGCTTGGACTTCTCTGACTCTCTGAGAGCACTAATCATACTCACATGGCAGTCTGACTCACATAACATGAAATCCTCCATAGGCTTATTTTCCCAAGATATAAATATCAGTTCAAAAAACACTTTTCTTTTAAGGTAGGAATATCCAGAAAAAAAGAGAAACCTCCCCATGTCTCTCTTTTTTCTAATAATGTGTCTCAAGGATTGTTACTATTTTTAACCTTTTTATTAACCTTTAAGTACACAGATCAGATTTTTTTCTTTAAAACTTCTCAAAACTGCCAAGTTCTTATTAATTATCTGCTCTTATACCACTAATAATAAATTGCATTAACTGATTTTAAACACAGTTTAATTTATACATTTCAATTTTTGAAATGTATAAACTGCTTAGTAACTCAATGTTAAGGTCCTGAAAATATTGATGTTGCAGGAGGCTTCAGTTCATAATATACATGTTGAAGTCAATTCCTTACTCATTTAATAACATTTCCAATCTCCTTTTTCATAGAATTGCTAAATTCTACATAAAAATTAAAAGTTTATTGGCACTTTAAAAATCTAATGAATTAGTTGTGACATAAGTTGAAAATCCTTTCAAAAATTTGAAAAACTTCACAGGCCCTTGCTTTACCCTTCTGGAAAAGATGAAAGGGGTGTGGGGAGAAGACCAATGTTTGAAGATGCTCACAGCAGGAAGTGACTTGTGTTGTCTTCCCTTGCTTTGCTGAAGAACAGAAGAAATGCTGTTTGAAAGGTACTCTCTGGTGAGGAGAACAAAGAGTTGAGGCTTCAAGAAGAGTTCAAGGCCTCACTTGAGATGCTATAGATCCTATGGAGGGTCTGATAAGTACCACTTTTTCTTCTCCTTTGATTCTCCTTCAGCTACATAACCTGGGTAAAAACTTATTTGCAGAAGAAGGCAGCAGTAGACAGTATCTTGTAATAGGAAATACTGCTGCTAGCTTTAATTGGTCTATAATAAGGATGGCAAAAGATGATCAGGATATTTCTAAACTATTTGGAAAATCATTTGTAAAAATTCACTGTAATCAAAAGAAGAATTATAGAAACTGCATTTTCAAAGGAGATTTGGTCTGATGTCCTAAAATAATCTAATATTATTGTGTCAATGTAAATTGTTTAGTTGGATTTTAAGAACAAACACACACACACACACACACACAATTTATTTAAAAGTGTTAAACATATTCTACCACCTATGGAATTACTAAAATTAGTAAAATATATAGGTATTAAATCAAGGCGTAATTAAATATTTACTACATTACTAAAATAATGGTCCTGGGTATAAGTGAGTATAAATGTCTGTTTTTACTGGTCACTACTTGGATTTGTTAAGGATAAGGTAACAATTCAATATTAACCAAGTGAAGTCGATAATATTCAAATCACATCACCTTTCCTAAATCACATCATCATGCTTCAGGATAAAGCAAACAGAACATTCTATAGATCCTAACAATTGTTGACATGGTGCTTGCAGACTACTATCCTTAGTTTAAAACATTTCAAGAAGTGATAAATAGCATATAAAAGTGGCTAGGCCCTCCCTAGAGGTTACATTAGTAAACAAGCTACATTCTAAAGAAGGTCCAAAATGAATCATGGTGTACAATATCTTTTGTCAGCTTTTCTTTTTCAATATTTTTCTGATCTAAGAGTTCACATAAAAGCAGGGTTTCGGAGAAAGGGAAAGGCTCCTGTTGCTTAAGTATCAAGAGCTGCTTTACAAATCACTGTACTGCAAATGAAATGTCATCTTGCTGACTTACAGGCCAAAAGGTCTTTCAACAAGGACTCAGAATTCAGTTTCATCTGGCTAAACTGTCGTCCTCTGAAGAAAGACTTCTAAAGGTTTGAACATTACCTTGAAAATCAAACAACCCTAGTTTCCCAAGATTAGAACTCCTTTGGAGAAGCAATGATGTTACTTGATGGTTTATTTCCAAACAATCTTGTTGCTGGCATGTTATCTTACTTCTGCCAAATATTGTGTAAATTCTGTTACAATGTCTCTATCATTTTATCCTGTAGTAACAGTTTTCTCGTGGAATTTTTAGACGGTGATAATAACGAAGATAGTTCTTCCTTGGCTTTTGTTTGTTAATTTAATCTATAATATTTAAATGCAATAAATAAATAAATAAATAAATAAATAAATAAATAAATAAATAAATAAACAAACAAACAAACAAACAAACAAACAAACAAATAAATAAATAAATCATTTATGCTACATACATTATGACATTAATGTTAACATTATGCCCAACATTGGACAAATTTTATTGAAAAGAAAATGGTAAAGAAAGTTGTTGAAAGATGGTATTTAGATTATATCCATGCTCAGTCTGAATGATGTACCAAACTGATCTGTACTGTTCATATTACTAACAGATAGTCCTCTATATGGCACAGGAACAATTAGGAGTAGTACTTTTGTCCACACTTTTTTATAGTTTATTAAATAGCATTTTGAATAAATCGTAATGGATGGTAGAGGTCAATATCTGCAGATCAATCTGATGATAAGCATGCTATAAGAAGATTGTGAGTTGGAATATAAGATGCATGTAATTTAGTTGGCTATGAATGTATATAAAAGTAGGACTCTAAAGATTTGTTATAATTGCATGTTATGCTCCAGAGATTAGTGAAAATGAAAAAAAGCAGAAATGAACTTTAAAAAAGGATATAAATAGATCGATGGAAAGAAGAAAATGCACAAGAAGCAAAAGAGCCAAGAATTACTTAGAGAATTACTGATAATAGTATTGACTGATTTTTTTTTATTTTAAAAAACCTGTTTCTAATCTGTGCATTAAGGATACCTTTATCCATTTATAAATCTGGAAAAGGTCTCTGTCTGTCTGTCTGTCTGTCTGTCTGTCTGTCTCTCTCTCTCTCTCTCTCTCTCTCTCTCTCTCTCTCTCATACTGAAAAAATTAGTGAACTTGAAATGCTGAGAGAATTAGTGAAGGATACAAGTATGATAAAGGCTTATGAATTCTTGGTAGTGTTAAGACTGAATTTCAGGGGGAAATGATCATAGAAGAAATGAAAAAGAACTTACCATAAAAGTAGATAAACAGCAGGAAGAAGATGTGCAAGTCCTATATATAAAAGTATTAGAAGATAGATTATTTTTTAGCAGAATGTAAGAGACATAGAGAAAAAAAAATCCAGAAACCTCTTGGAACAGATGAAAGGCATTATATGAATCTTTGAAACCAGTCAATGGGATCTGGATTTTTATGCAGTTATGAAGTTTCAAAGATCTTCACACAAGTTGTATTTGCAAAGTTGTGGCTACTGTAGCATTGCCACAGGCAGTCAGTCAGAAACAGACAGTGGTAAACACTTCCAAAATCTTGCCAAGAAAACTGCAAGGAATAGGAGTTAAGATTAACTTGAAAGCAATAAAATAAAGCAATGTTGTAGTAAATGTGATAGTTCAATTAGTTACAGGTGATTCCATCCTAATTTCAAAGGCCTGGGGTTTTCACTGTAGAATTTACAGCAGTCTGTTGCAGCATGAGGAAGACAAATAGAGAAAAGCAGTATTCCAATATCTAGGGGGCAGCCACAAAGAAAAGGGGTCCACCTAGTCTCTACAGCACCTGAAGGTAGAACAAGTAGCAATAGATGGAAACTAATCAAGGAGAGAACAAAATGAGAACAAAATGAGAGATTTCCTCACAGTTAGAACAATTAATAAGTAGAATGACTTGCCTCCAAAAGTTATGTTATAGGATTTCCTACTTGAGCAGAGGGCTGGACTATAAGACTTCCAAGGTCCCTTCCAACTCTGTAATTTTGAAAAAAGTATCTCCCACCATTGGAAGAAAAAGTAGAAGGGGAGAAAATAAATGATCTTTAAAAAATAATTACTCTAGGCTCTGTATTTTTTAATATAATGGACAATTACATTGTGGCCTCATATAGATTACTCCCAAAGAAATGATGTACAGGACAGCAGGAATGTTGTTACGCTGCACCAGGTATTGTATACATGTGTCTCATTTTGTTAAAAGGGCAACATGCCAGATTCTCACTAATCATCTATATGTCATATTTTTAAAGTAGTAAATGCAATTTTAAGGTAGTTTTCAGCATCAACCCTCTGTGGAATTATTCTGAAAGTAACTAGGACTTTGTATTCCTGCATTAACTCAAATGACAATTTCTGTTTTTCATTGGACTTTGATTACTATTATTCTGATATTATTATGCTATTTTTTCTAACCTCCCTTCTTTCCCCATGAAACAGTTTTATAAATTGAGTTTTTAAAAAGTGAGTGAAGTAGAAATAATGAAAGGCAGTAATTAAAGACTCTCCCAATGGGAAAAGAAACAAATATTGGGGAATCCAGGAAGGCTATTCCAGGGGAAATTTTTCATTCATCTTCCAGCCTGACAGAACTGTCAGTGTTTTTGACCTTGGCTGAAAAAGGCAATCATCCAAGTCAAACAGTCGCTTCAGCAGCTTTACTTTGTAGGAAAGGAGTTGTCAATAAGCTGTCAAGGTATATAGTCCGTACCTGCAAACATAGCTGGCTGAAACAAGCCCAGGGAAAATACCCTGTGTTGGAGGTACTCTTGGATGTGACTCAGTTTCCTTTACGGGCATAAATCAGCTTCACAATTTTGTTGGTGAACAAGTCAGAGGCTACATAGCCTGGTCTCTTTGGAATGTTTTGAAAGGTTAATGAAAAGAATCATACCAATTCGCATACAGAAAAAAAATACTTCTATACAAATCTCAGTTCCATTTTTTAATGAACGTGTAAATTCATAAGTTGAGTGGACCTCTATGCAAATGCATGTAGTCCATCAATGAAGAAAGAACATGCATACTGTATATTAATTATCATTTTCCTAATAAATCAATGAAAGACCAATATTGTATCATTATCTCTTCCATGCCCTTAAAGCTCCCTTTTCATGTGTATTCCAAAGTCCTTAAGACATGATCTTTGCTTAATTATAGAGAAGTTAATTTGAGTTACTAATTTTTATCATTTTATACTTTTTTGAGGGTGTAGGGTAAACAACGTGAGTTACTTTGACTTACCATGCTGATATTAGAGTATAAAATTAATAAAGCTTAACTTTTAGAAAGACAAATTTATTTTCATGTTTTTATGTCTTCAATAGGTTTCTATAAAGAGCATTTATAGGATCACAAATTAACTGTTATTCTTCTAAGAAGACCCACATTTTTAAACAGAAGGTACATACATAAATAATTGAAGCATTTGAGATTTATATATTTAGTTCAAAAATATTCTTTCTTTTTTTTTAAGAAAAAAAGATCACACCTAGAGCTTTTGTGCAGGATTTCATTAAGCATCCCTACTGATTCTCATAGGATTCTAAGCTTTTATAAATCCTTTGCCTTGAGATTTACCATTTTGCTGTTGTGATTTACCTTCAGCTTCTGCCATTTGTTTATACACTACTAGGCATTCTCTTTGCATGCTGAGCTCATTCACCATTTTGTTCTTAAGAATTTATTTGCGACAGGCAGGGAAGCACACTGTGAAATCTTTCATGGAGACTTCACATTTGTTCTCCCTATTTTGTTGTTCTCAGTTTAAATTTTTTTTAAAAAAGCGCAAAGCCATTCACTTTGAGTGGCTGCCAGCTCAATGGTGTGCACAAAACAGCATGGTAGATTCTGCAGTTCTCTCTGAGCTTTCACCTTCTCAGCCACCTCCCAGCTACTGTTCGGTGTGTGGCACAGCAGAGTATCAGCCCATGATCCTAGTAACTAGCTACGCTCAGCAGGAAGAAGCTGCAGGTCTCTTCCTTCTCTCTTCCTTATATTGCATAATGCTTCTATCTAAGAGAGGTGAAGATCTGTATTGCCTCTAGCAACAGCAAAGTGCAAAGTGTAATATGTAGAATATATGTTAGCCATATAGGCTATGAGATACATGTGGCAATGATGAAAGAGCACTTCTACAGACATAGGTTTTTTTTGCTTCATGGCTAAAAGGGGAAAATCCAAAAACGTTCTGATGTTTGGTACTGTACAGCTACCTAATAATGAAGTACTGAGTCTCAGCTATTCTTTAGAACTGCCCAAATACTTTCAGCCACATATATTTTATTAACAGTATATTAAGGCCTGAACAACATTAGGTTCTTTACCCAAAGATCTGCAGAGAGCAGCACCTATTGAAATCAATGACAAAAAGGCTAGGCAAGAATACCTGGGACTACCATTATCTATCAGGTACTTGCAGAATTTTTAAGAACACCAGTCAGATTTGTGTATATCTTTTCTTTCTTTCTTTCTTTCTTTCTTTCTTTCTTTCTTTCTTTCTTTCTTTCTTTCTTTCTTTTTTTCTCTCTCTCTCTCTCCCTCCCTCCCTCCCTCCCCTCTCCTCTCCCTCCCCCTTCCTTCCTTAATCAGAAGCATACATTGACAAACCCAGAAGCAGTTGTAAGAGTAGACAACTTTTCCAGAGGTAAAAAGGCAAATATCAATAGTATTATTCACAACTGAAAGGATACATATAGCTTATTAAGAAGACTGTTAGGTCCTAAAAATATTGAGCTGCATAATTTATTTTTATATGATAAGGAAGGTATGTAGACATCATAGATGAAATGTGACTGTTAGAACATATTTAACTTATTAGATTACAAACTGTCCTCTCTTTGACTTCCAGTTTATTGTATTTTCCCCCAAAACAAGGCTTTTGGGAGACAGAAGAAACCATTCCCTTATTCTCAGCATCTGATAAATGTGTTATGAATTTAATGAGTGGTCACTCTTTCTAAAAATAAGAACCATTAAAATGGTTGTCTTTCAGTTGCTCCTCTAATAACAATTAAAAGCAAATTCTTGACTGTCATTTGCTCTCCATAATCTGCCACCAAGCTAGATTTGAATTCATGGAGCTGAGGGGCCATTTTGATTACTGTGAATTGGAAATTCTAAGGGATTCTATCCATGTACAAAACCCGTGTACCTTTAAGCACAGAGGAAAATATGAATTGAGGTTAAAGGGTAAACAATAACATGAAGCTGATATTAAGGTGGTGCTTTGGAGATTTATTGATATGTGTTGGGACAGTTTTTGTATGACTGGTAAACTGCTTTGATTCAGGCATAAGAAAAACAACGGATCAAAAGGCAGAAAGCAGATTTGTTTGTTTGCATAATTATGTCATGAAGCTGTCATTCATATAATGATGATTTGTTTTATTCTTACATGTACATGAAATCCCAGAAAGTAATGTTAAATATCAATATCAATTGAAATATGATTCATGTGTGTTTTAATTTAAAAATAGACAAGTAAAACTGATTGCCACACAACTAGTGAAGTTTTTATTTATTTATTTAGCATATGGTATACATTGTCAGGAAAATCTACAAATGCTAGACACAATGCAGTCCTGACAGCCGAAATTGCTATTTCATTCTGTCTAACACTTGTGTGCCTATCCTTAGCGCACCACAGGGTGCAAACACTCTTACACCACCTGCCCAGTGGTGCTCAGGTTGCTGGCTGTTCGAGGCTTCTCCACTAGTCTTGCCTTGTGTTGTGTTGCCCCATGTCCGGCCAAGTCCAGGACTCTCTATACGCTAGAAGGCAGAATACTTGCAATATTGAATGCTTTCAAACTGCTGGGGGGAAAGGAGCCAGGGAGAGAATGGCAGGAGCTCATCCATCTTGTGGATCTAGACTTAAATCTACTGAAGTGAATTTCTGGTCAACAGTTCCAGCATCACTAAGCCACTGTGCCATCACATTCCCTACTGGTGAAGTGATAGCTTTGTGATTACCCAATTTATACATAATCCTATCTCCTGTTATTTGAGTATTTTGCCTCCTGACTAGTACTTGCTCTTTTGGGAAGAATTCAAAATACTATAAGGCTGAATACATTTGATCAGAACCTATAATTAAATGTGCTAAACCATTTTTTAAATCATGAGGAGATAGGAAAAATTATCACTTTTTATCTGTTTTAAATAAGTCCTCCTCCTCCCCCTCCTCCTCCTCCTCCTCCTCCTCCTCCTCCTCCTCCTCCTCTTCTTCTTCTTCTTCTTCTTCTTCTTCTTCTTCTCGAATTTCTGACATATTTTCAAGTACTTCAGAGGGGAAATGGATGAGTAAATTCTTCTTGCTTCAGAAAGATGCTTAGAATTCAGCAAACTTCCCTGTACAACTTTCATGGGGATTTTGATCTGGCAGGCTTAGTGTATACACATGACAAATGAATAATCCATGGACTTGAAAGTTAGTTTATATTCATTCACATGCTGCACTATACCTACTCAGAAATTTCTAACACAGGCTATTAAGTCATAAACACATTTTTGAAAGAAGCCTTTAACTGTAAAATTACCTGACATATTCAACTAAATTATAAGACAATAGATGAATCCAAAAAAAGAATAACTGCATTGTGAAGTTTCAGTTCAATCTCATTTCCATAGGCTCTCATATATTAGAAAATCAAATGAAAGCCTAGATATAGTAGAAACTATTACATGTATTCTTACTGAACTTAAAGCTCTTTTGTGTGTTCCCTTGCAGTCCTATAACTGTTTTATTCATTTTGATTCTCCTTTGACATTTGGGCAAATCTTATTATCATACATCACTATACTAACATACCTCATCTACTGAATGCAACACCATCAAAATATTCCACTAGGCTGATGCTGTACACATGCATTTGTCTGTATGATAGGGTGAAAAAAAGAAAGAGGAAAGGAGAGATAACCTTGAAAAAGGTATGCAGAAACAAGTAAGGAAAAATAAAAGGCAACTCGGCTTTGGAGAATGAGAAGGCATTAGAAAGAAACTCAGAATTTAATACCACCTTGATTCTTTTTGGCTTTCAAAACTCACTTGCAATGAAACAAACCTATAATTCTTTCTTTAATTTACTTGGAAGTGTTGACAGGACATGTGGATATATCTTAATAAAAATAGATCTAATTATATCGGATTGGCTGGGTTCAAAATATTACAAACTCATGAATTGTTTTTAATTGAATAAGTTTATTTGGCTGGATTTATACATGACACTACCATAAGCCTACATATTTTAGCTTTCCCTAAAATGTTAATTGAATAACCAATTCGTCTAGTTTTTAAGTTTAGAATTAAATTTATTTATTAGTGAAAACTTTTTATTATTTTCTACCAGGGATTTGAGATACATTTGATGGGACAAAGTTTTAACAATTCAAGTTATTGCCCAGCCCAGGCAAACCATGTGAACTTATTGCTGATCTAAATATCTATGCCAAACTACATTCCAAAATTAGAAAATTCCTTTAGAATATTGCCTACATAAGATAGCAATAACTTGCCTTGCCCTCCAATGTTCGTGGAGGTTTTCTCCTTGGTAGTTCTTGATTAGGGTATTGTATTTTATCTACCATATATCAAAAATATCTTAGAAACAACCAACAGACTATTACAAACATACAGCATCACCATAGCACAGAAGCCAACTAAAGCCTTCTAAAATAACTTAAGTAAACCAAAAGACACTGTGCCCCGGGGAGAAAAAACAGGACTTATCTACAATATACAGTTCAAACATATACAATGTTATCTGCAACAACCTCTATGTAGGAGAAATAGGCAGAAAACTAGCAGAGCACATTTAATGTATGGACATCAATTAGCAGCCAGAAGGAATGTCTTTGGAGATTCTCAGTCATCCAACGCTGTCCCAAAGACTGCTTTTGCAAAAGGTAACTGAACATTCTTTGTTTTCCCCCCCAAAAAATATTTCGAGTCTCATCCAAGAAATATCCTCAGTTCTGCCTGAATGCTAGGGAATAAAATGATTTCCATGTCTTGTAGTCATCTGGTTAAGCATTAACAACCAGGTGACTTGGATGAGAAGCAACACATCTTTTAGAAAGTCCAGTTGCTCTTTAAAAAAAGCATCTTCAGATACATCCAGAAGGAACGACAAAAAATCCTTAATTTCACAGCACATGGACAGACTCAACCATAGTGTCAACCCTGTAAGTATTCTAGACCAAGCTATATACAAAATTCTAGGGAATTCCTGGAAGTTATTCAGGTAAATCAGCCATAATATAACATGTGTACACCTTCCAACAGACAATAAAAAGCTAAGAAGGAAGCAAGTCAAGCAGTATTTGTATCATAGTCTAATACCTAAGAATACAATACAAGGAACTGCCAAGGAGAAAATCACATCCTCACCAACACTAGCACGGCAAATTATTGTATGTAAACAGGAAGCAAATTCAGTACTGTGTTTCCCCAAAAATATGACAGGGTCTTTTGACCCCCGAAATAAGTGCTTGGTCTTATTTTCAGGGAAGTCTTATTATTTTTGAGGTGCAGGAAGCAGCAAACATAGTCACCTCATGGCTGCCGTGTTGCAATATTTTCAGGGAGGGCTTATTTTCAGGGGAGGGCTTATTCTAGCACATGCACTCAAAAGCCCGATTGGGCTTATTATCCAGGGAGGCCTTATTTTCAGGGAAATAGCATCAGAGTAGCACTGATGTTATCTAGTAATGTAATGAAATATCTATGGGCAAATAACTAAGCTCAGAAAGCACCAGGACTCCATTTTTCCCTCATTACTGCTAGAAAATCATGTGGACATGCTTATAAATTATCAGGAATTAAGGTTGATTTAAAATAGATTTTATGTGGACTTTTGTGAATTCATGAGTTGAAGTTTCTCTAATAAATATTTATGTTTTTTTCAAAATCACTATCTTGCAATAGAACATCTTCTGGCAAGTACTCAGTTTCATACAAGGTTATGCTAGACACATAGTATTTCATAATATATATATATTAAAATAAATGACCCTGAATGGTCACACTTTCACTGATTTCAATTAGTCTTTGTTCCACATATTATCTGTATCAAAATTGGAGACCATAGTTGCCAATCACAGGAAGCAAAAGACAAGTAAATGCATAATTTCCCTTTGTTTCCTTTACTAGTCCCTCTTTGCTTAGAAGAAAGAATAGCAACACATGTAGAGTCGCTTCATGGAGAAGAGAATCCCCAAAAGGCTTTTATCCAGTCTAAAAACAAGATGAATTCTATCTTTTCTATGTTACCAATCAAGAAATGCAAACAATAAATAGATAAATAACATGCCAGGCATAGGGACCTAGTACTTTCCGGACAAGATGCAGCCCCTGTGTTCCTTTCTAAAGACCTGTCTAAATAATAATGTTGAAAATTGACAAAGTGATTTCCATTATTTTAAGAAAGCAAAAGCATGGAAACCATACTGCTAGCCTTTCAAATTGGCATATCCCCATTTAGAAAGGAAACCTTACACAGCTCACAGGTTACATACTTGTCTCAGTCATTCAAAGACTGCCCGTTCTTAATTTAATTAGGTGGGTGGAGTGAAGAATTTTGTCTTTTTTATTGCTTTCCATTTCCAGAGAGGGTGTTAATAAATATATATGCACAAACAGGGTATATACATATATGTATGTATGTAAGTATGTAGGTATGTTGGTAGGTAGGTTGGTATATACACATACATGTATGTGCTTAATAAGCATTAGCTTAAGAAACTTAATATAATTTAAGAATTATGGATTGCTTTTGTGTAGCTTAAATGCATGTATCAATTATTTGGAAGAGATAGAGATAGAGCAAGTGAAATTTCAAGGAAAATCATCCCCAAATTGCATCATCCCTGGCATAATTACAACTGTCCCTCCTGGCAAATGTATTATCATCTGGTTATTTTAGGGGTTTTTTAATTTATTGTGTCTATTTTAGGGGTTTAAAACTTATATTTATATTAGCTTTGTACAGTTCTTTTAATTGCATTTTAACCTCCTCCATGCCAACTGTACATATTTAACTTTTTTATTGTATTTTGTTATATTCTGTATGGACTGTACACCGCCCCGAGTCCCTTTTGGGAGAGGGGGCGGTCTAGAAGCATCAAATATAAATAAATATAAATAAATAAATAAAATTATTGAATTTTAACAATGTAAACCCAGGTAATTTCTTTGGGTTCTCAGTAAATGCAGTACATGCTATTGATATTTTGATTTAAAACATTTAAATATATTTGGAACAAAGGACTATTACTGATTTTATCATGTTTTCTCGATCTTGTCTGAAACTCAGTCTTTCTGTGGTAAAGAATTATACAAAAACGACCCTTTTCTGTCTAAAAGCAAAGGCTTCAATTCAGAGTGCAGTGTTCCCTGGCAGATATATCTTCAGAATACTAATTCCCAGTTACATTGAGAACTCATTAGTGTGAGGCAGCACTTTCTAAACAGGTTTTAAAAGCTTACTGCCTTGCACTGAAAGTCAAGGAAATTGCATAGCTTTAAGTGCTAGGAATTTAAAAACAAGTAAGAAGAAGCAAAGAGAAAAAAATTCTGAAGTGACACCCTATTCTGTCTTCGGATAGACTTGCCGCAAGACGTATAATTACAAAGTACCTGACCTCCTCCCTCTACCTCAAGGCATATATTCTATTAAATTTTATTCTCCCACATTTTGTGAAGTTCTCTGTAAAAGAGCATTTTATGAATCAATCAAATGGCTCAGGCCCTTTTGCAATTTGTATTGTTTCTTAAGGTTCTAGTTGCTGACTAAGCAAGAGTCTATTGTTTACTTCTTAAGATGATTCCCAGGTGATGTTTGCTTTCATACCTTTTTTCTTAATTTTCCACAACAAAGAACAAAGCGAGCCAGACTTCATGAGAAAAGATAATGCTTAATTGTGCACTGCACACCATCTGACTGCACCTGTAAAATGTTTGCATGCTTCCATCTTTTATTAACAAGGGAGTAGATTTAAATCCATTAGGAATCATCTCATTGACTCTGGCAAGCTCAAAGTGCTTCCATCATTTGCTGCATGATTTATTTTTCAGAATGATTGTTCCCTTTGTGGCAAAGATGCATTGATTTTATAAAGTAAATCCTAGGAATTTGATGATTATCAGTTGTGGTGTTTTTCCTGGTCTGATTGCATCAGAATTGTGCCTGTAAGAGAAGAGGAATGGCAGTAAATACTGTATGTACTGTTTTATGTTGGATATACCATTCGTGTCTATCAGTTTTCGTCTGGGTGCAGATAGATGTGCCATAGTTTACTGACCAACTTTTCATCATTATACTGCTACTGTTATGCACATAAAAGGGAATAACCAAAGGCCAAAGTATCCAAATGCCACTTCCTGTGGAACTGCCCATATTAACTACCTACACTGATGTTTCCAGATAAATACATTCTTTTCTGTGTTCTTATCTTATTCTCTAGGCTTTACTCAATTTAATTGTTTTACTATTTGCTGATGTTTCATAAATAACATCAAACTATATTTTTGCTAGCTATGTTGACTGGCATGTATGCTTGTTCTCATTTAAATAATAAAGTTTGCTTGGAAATGTGTTGGGTGCAAAATAAATTGGAATTTACCCACGTTAATTTTCCAATAGAGCTCAGTCTTCAGTCTTTCTTGTTGAATAAAAACAGTTGAATAGTCTATCCATATGTATTTGAAAGTAAGTGATTACTAGGAGTATATCGGTCCAAAGAATTTGATTTGTGCCCATTTTTATGTGGGGCTCATTTACAATTTGGAACATTTCAGAAAGATAATAGCAGAACTTCTTGTGTAAACAAATCCTCCAACTGGTTTATTAGAGGGATGAGAATATATATGCAATAGATATACATCATATCAGTGTCTGAGGTAAGAAATCTATACACCTAAGAATTATGGGAAAGTATGATGAATGGAAGTTTAACACTTACTGGTATCAAAGATACTCAAAGCATACTTATACAGGGTTGAGTGATGAACTTTAGGATTGTGAAATCTAAAGTGACAGAGCAAAAGTAATTGAGCATTCAGCATTTTTCAAAAAGGGAGCTAAATATTCATGCTAGATGATATCACAAATTCCAACAAACTTCTTTTAATATTATTGCTAGGGAGAAATATAAAATTTACTAAAACATTTTCACCAATTCATAACTAAAATTATTCTCTCTACATATAAATCTGTGGTGTCAATATAAAATTTATTTTACCCTGTGCTGTCACCTCATTTTCTTCTTATGAAGACTTTGGAGAAAACATAGCAATGTCTGCAAATAACCTTATTATATTGTGGTATTTCCTGAAGTCAAGATCTTTTTACTGCAAATATCTGCAAGAGAAAAACCACACTGGTTTCAATATGACTAGAATACCAATCATGCAGTGTTCTGGCTCACACAGAAGCCAACATTTTTTCTTCTTGTTGTCAACATATGCATAGAACATGTCAATGCTACAGGGAACCTGACATTATTAGAGCAGCATTGGCAGACTGTGGTAGCTATCCAAAATACCCATATGTGAACACTTAGAATTTAGTATCTAAAACTATTTTCTGCTTCTATATATAGCTGCAAATCTGTAACCAAAGTATTAGGCGATTTCAGTTACAGCTTCTATCTAAGAAGGAGCTTACTCTTTTTGACATAGGCATCTATTAAATCTTCCCAATTACACAAATTCCATTTGGTGCACAACAAATCAATTTCATCTTATCACTGATCATCTTTTTCCTTTGTGACCCCATTTTATTAATGATCTGTAGAAGCAACCTTCACAGCTTTACCTCTTAAATGGAAAAATAAGAGATGGGGAGGATTGGGCCAGTATGTATAGCTCCCTGACCTATGTTGTGTTATATTCATACATACGGCTCAAACAAAATTACAGATATATTTTGCAGTCACAAAGTATTAGACTTTTTCCACAATGGTAGAATTGTATTGGCATGTGAGAATGAACTTGGGACACAGGGAGAAAGTCTCAGACTAGACAACTGGCATCTAAAAAGTATCTCAGCCCGTAGAAAGGGAGAGAGCATGAAAAACATTTCAGAAGAGGCTGACTCTAGTTTTCCAGAGAATAAAAAGAAAGGAGAGAAATACTTTCAATATTGCAAGATCATGTCAATCTTAGCTTAAAATATAGAGCTACTACCCTTGGGGATCCTTCATTTCTGGACTACCTCAAAGGTCTTAAGTGAAATGCACTGCAATAAGAATTTTTTCAAAGCTTGTTTTTCACTGCCCTCCCTTCAAAAATTAAGTTTTCACAAAAATAACTAATCTTCAAAGCAGCTTCAAATACCAAAACAACTTTCAGGTGCATTTCTATAACATTTCAACGTTAGGGAAACTACCAGATCAAACTAGGAGTGGGATTATACCAGTTCAGCCTGGTTCAGGCGAACCGGCAGCTCTGAAGATCAGCTGTGAGTGAACCGGTTTGCTCCGACCTTCTGGTGGGCCCACCTACCCCCAGGCTATACTTACCTATATTTCCTTGTTTTTAACCCAGCTGATAGGCACGGCATAGTGGATTGCCATGCCTCAGCTGTTTTCCTGTGGACTGCCCAGGCGCACACGCTCAGCAAATTGATTGTTAAACCACAAGGATCCCACCCCTGGATCACACTGAATCCTAACATTACTATATTTAGTGACAAAATATTTCATAAATCTTTAACGTACAGTAAGCATAAAAATGATTAATGTGACATATGCAGTAAATTGTTATGATTCTTTATCACATTGTTAAGTATTAATTCTTTAGGATTTAGAATTTTTCTGGTGTTCTTTATAAAACTATTATATAATATAATGCAAGCTGCTAAGTGATGCTTTTCACTGTTCTAAATTTTCAACTAGAAGCCTGAGGCTAGGTAAAATAAGGAGCAATAAGTGGCAGAAAAATAGAAAAGTTAAAATAAAAGTACTCATTCATTTAAAGGCAATCTGTTCACCATTTGAGAACATCTTAAATGGAACATTACTCTTGCAGTTCTTTGTCACTCTGAATTTAGTTCATACTAGCTTCAGTTACAGCAGAATCTTTAGACTATTCTAAAAAATGCTTAAAGCTAGTTATTTCAATTCCTGTAGCAAAAAGTCATTTTAAAAAATCATGGAACATTACCGAAAATACTTGAAACACAAAAGCATGCTCAATCTGCAGCAAATCTACTAGGAGTTTACATGAAGAGTCATTATTTGCTTTTATGAAGAAAAGCTGTAAATAATATTAAAGCCCTGCTCAGTTTTGTTTTCTGGACAAGGACCAATACTGTGGTCATAGGTTATATGTCCAAGCATATACAAGCCTTTGCCAACTTTGGATTTTTGCAAAAATTGCAAATTGTTTTCCTGATTGGAATTTTCTGGTACAATTAGCCTACATTTTTGTCCATAAACTCAAGTTGTGACAATGTTTCTAGTGTTTGCATCAGGTTACTGGGAAGCAGAAATGGGGTCCTGCATATCTATTTGTGATGAAACTAAAGGTGTTACTCTACTGGCAGCTTACTATTTCATTACGGTTGGATGCTCTTATTTTTGATGGCTTTGTTTATCTTAACATTCACATTAGTTCTTTATAAAGTTAGACATCTCATTGTAATGATTTCCTTCGGCTTATAATCTAGTTGTTAAGAAATTATTATAAAACTATTTTATAAAGCCTCCAATCAGACATATACCAAATAATATAAAAATATTTATTTAGAAAGACTATTATGTTGAACAAGACCTGCGGTGGTGCAGTGGTTATAATGCAGTACTGCAGGCTGCTTCTGCTGAGGTTTGGCAGTTCAAATCTCACTGGCTCAAGGTTCCATCCTTCCATCGTTCTAATGTTGGTAAAATGAGGACCCAGATTGTTGGGGGCAATACACTGACTCTGTCAACTGCTTAGAGAGGGCTATAAAGCACTGTGAATCAGTATATAAGTCTAATTGCCATTGCTATTGAATACTCTTTTTAAATCTAGGGAAAGGAACAGACTACAACAGCCTATTCTACTGTTAAAAGGCTTTTACTGTTAATAAATTGTTCCATTCAGTTGGAATCCATTATTTTGTATTTTGTACTTTGGACATAAGCAAGAACATGTCATGACTTCTTTCTATGTGATAGACTTTCAGATAATTTAAATACTCATGACAGAAAACCTGGGCTTTAAAAAAAAAACCTATTTACACCAATGACGACTTCTTTAAAAACCCAATTGCTTTTATGGATGGGTTTCTCAAAATTTCTGAAAACCATAGAAATGTTGTTCTTTCCCATCCATTAATTGGCAGCTGTGGTGGCACAGTAGTTAGAATGCAATATTGCAGGCTGACTCTGTACAATGCCAGTAATTCAATCCTGGCCAGCTCAAGGTTGACTAAGCCTTCCAGCCTTCCAAGGTTGGTAAAATAAGGACCCAGATTGTGGGTGCAGTCTGCTGACATTTGTAAACCACTCAGAGAGTGCTATAAAGCAGTATGCGGCAGTATGTAAGTCTAAGTGCTATTGCTATTAATTACTATGCATGACAAAAGGGTAGCTTTGGATAAATGATCTGGGCCTGGATCAAATGCCAATTGCCTGGATGAAAAATCTTGTATGCCAGGGCAATGAGTTATGATGTCTTGTTTCTACTATGAAACAAATCTATGTTCATTAGTGGCTGATATAAAAGTGAGTAAATTGTAACACCCTACTGGTTGGAGATATTTAACAAATAAGCATGCCATTGTCAGCTATATCATTGCTGATTAATTCACATATATTCAACTTGCACCATAAATCTCACTACCCTTATTGCCCTAATTTGCTCAGATGTAATCTTTCATAAGCAACTCTAGAAATTAATTAAACATATTGATGAGATTTTTAATTGAAAAAATTCAGAAAAGGAAGATGAAATTAGAGTAAACCGACTATAACTAACCATCTCTTATATTGTGTCTTTATAAGACCTTACTAAATATTTCAATAAGAGCAGTCACTTTCCATACACAGACCTTACATCTGTCTGTGCAATAGTATTACTTTCTGTACAGAAATGGCAACAGAAAAAAGTTAATGGTAAGTGTAATGTCTACTTCCAAGAACACAATTCATCTGTTCTTTTAACAATATTCATTTTCAAAAGTCAGCAATAATATTGTAGCTTTTTGCTTAATTCCTCATCTGAAACTATTCCTTGACATTATATTGTATGTGACCCAAATAAGTGCTTTGCAGAGCACATTTTCCAGCATTGACAGATATATCATTTACTTTGTGTATGTTTTAAAAGTAGAAGATATGAACAGGAGCGAGGGGGAAAGGGAATTAATGTGCAAGAAAAGAGCAATCTGAAAGTGAAAATTGTTAGAAAAGTCTACTTCATTTTTTAGATGTCACATAAAAGCCAAATTCACATGGTATCAGACATTTTCAGACGTCCCTCATGACTCCCTGCTAGCTCTGCTACAGAACTAAGAAATCCAGCAGGTACTGCAGTGCTGTCAAAAATTTATATGATTAGTAAATGGGAACTGCCTGTTTTCCTAAAGTTAATGTTGAGTGCTAATATAGATAGCGGGAACATGATAACTAGGTCATCTCTGCTCCAGGCAATAACTAGATATAAACCCTTTAAAATAACTCTCTAAGCTATTCTCTTCATAGTAATACTCTTTTTATTAATTCTTTTTCTTCTTGGATACCAGAATAATTAGTTTGACCAAGAGGTCATTTGGACATGCCCTGTACCTGTAATTTGTTTGCCTAAGGAGCTTGTTCCTTTTTATGTTCTGTCATGTTCTGTTTAATATGGATCCTTAGAGGAGATTTTGAATATTCTCTACATAAAGTTGTCTTTTTTTAAAAAAAAATCTCTGGAGTTTAATTAGCAATGCCTTTGAACTCTTTTTGGTGGAAGAACTCATGTAAGATGTTACAAGAACCTGTAGAACTCAACTATCCCCAGTTTAGGCACTTAAGATTTTTTAAAATGAGGAAATCAATACTAATTAAAGTTTCATTTTCTTTCCGTAAGAGCAAGCATTAATAAAACAAATAAATCATTAAAACATATTTTGCTTATTTTTTCACCATGTCTTCATAGTAAAAACTGATTTTATACACTGAAGGAGAAAACTAACATACCATATGTATAGAGTAAATATACAATACTTGATAGTCTCATTAAAAGTGTGTTATTGTCATAATTTACTATATGTGCTGCCAAAGCAAGCACATTGTCATAATTATAATAGCTGACTAACCATATTGTCTAATGTAGATGATTAGTATGAAGAAAGGGAATGCATTTGCATGCACATTTTAGTTTATATTGAATTTACACAATTAAATTGGACAGTAATGTTAACCCTGCTCTCAAAGAATTCTATTTTTACATAACCAGTAGTAGGTAAGTATGACCAAGGTAAGTATATACACGTACATTTTAAAAAAGATATAGAGAAATGAATGTGCAAAATGTTGTTATATATAAATAAAACTTGGCTAAAGCTGGGGAAGAGGATTAAGAGGCTTAGTAAAAAAAAAGAAAAAGAACAGTGATAAGAAGTATTTTGAGGTAGGATTTGAAGAAAAGAATCTTAATGCACAATAAATCACTCTTTGGAGAATGTTACAAAGGGAAAAAGTGAATATATGGCTTTCAGTTGAGCAAATTCTCTATAGTTTATGTTCTGGAACAAGTCTGACTCACTACAATAAATTTTCAGTTCATGAATACATATTTTAATTCAATTTCAATGTTCCTGCTGGACTCATCTTAGTCAGCTCAGCTATGATTTCTTGGTCATCATAGGGATAACTACAAAAATCATTACTCCAATGCTATTGGCAGCACATACACTCAAGATGATGTATCCAGCCATGAGACAGTGAAGACTGAGATGGGAGGAGGGGGAGTTATTTCATGGTCTTAGAAGGGCAGGTTAAATTTTGACAATTACCATTTGTGTGTGTGTGTGTATGTGCGTGTGTGCGTATGTATATGTATATACAAATATCTATATCTATATCTATATCTATATCTATATCTATATCTATATCTATCTATCATCTATCTATCTATCTATCTATCTATCTATCTATCTATCTATCTATCTATCTATCTAATCTGTCTGTCTATATCTTGATCTATCTGTCGATCTATCTCCCCCCCTCAGTGTGTGTGTGTGTGTGTGTGAGAGAGAGAGAGAATATATATATATATATATATATATATATATATATATATATATATATATATATATATATATATATATATATATATATATATATATATATATATATATATATATATATATATATATATATATATATATATATATATATATTCTTATATATATATAAGGCAGATGACAGGTAAAACACTGAGGACAGGGGTTGTTTGTTTTGTTAAAATATGGGGAAAGTAGTGTTGGGATAAAAACTGAAACTCACTTCTACGTTTCCCTGCAATGATATCCCATATGTTTTCAATGGCTTAAAAGGGGAAGGCAGGAAGATATGATCTTTTCTTTTCTCCTTCTTTCCTTCCTTCCTTTCTCCCTTTCTCTGTACATGTCAGGGGAAAAAAGCAAGTGGGTTCTATGTAATCCCAGAAACTAATGTTTCTTCTTCCCTCCCTGCCTTATTCAGTCACTATTTTGTAACAGCTTAGTGATGCTATATAACCAGCATTGTTAACAGTAAATTGCATCAGTTGAACTTGTGTAATTACCGTTTTAATTGATCCAATTAATTTGCATCCCCTAAAATTTGTGCAGTTCAAAGATCTTTTAATGCTTTGAGGAGTTTCTGGTTCAAATAGTTCATGTTTTCTGATGGATGTAGATTTACAAGATCAATTCTCTTCACCAGTGTTCCCAGCTTTGCAACCTGAGGGGTCTTTTGTTCTCTCTGAGCTTGCTTGTTTTCTTGGAGACATTTTATTACCCTAACTAGGTAACATCATCAAGAAATTAAGCAACCTCAGAGAGCACCAAGACCCCTCATTTCAATCCTGAGCTATGAATATTCTCCTTTATTGCTTTTGGCAACTTTTCAATAATTGCTATGCTGGATGGGAATGCTTAAACCTTAGGAATTGGTTCAGGTTGGGAACTATTGCTGAGGAAATGCCAATGATTAAGTCTAATGATTAAGATATTGGGATAGAAACTAGGAGACCATGAGTTATGGTCTCCTAGTTTCATGAAAGTCAACTGGGTGACCTCGGGCTAGTCACACTTTCTCAGCCCAGAGTTGTTTTTTGGGGAGGAAGGAATAGGAGATATGATTGCCATCTTAAGTTGGACCCCAAATAAGGACTTCTACTACCGTGTTTCCCCGAAAATACGACTTGTCCTGAAACTAAGGACTTGCCACATTTTTGTGGGGGTGAAAATATAACCCCCCCTGAAAATAAGCCCCCTGAACAACACCCCCTGTGGCCAGGCAGAGCACCACTCATCAACCTAGCAGTATCCTAAAGGCGCCAAGCCATGGGAGCTGGGGGGAGAAAGGCACTCACATTGCTTGGCGCCTTTGGGATACCACTAGGTTGGGGAGTGGTGCTCTGCCTGGCCGGAGGGGGGACTTGCCAGGCAGCTGCTCCCTTGTGAGCGGGCTCCCAAAGAGCCAAGCACAGCCTCAGGAATGAAGCAGCCATGAGGTGACCACGCTCATGAGCAGCCTCCTGGCAAATCCCCTCTCCAGCTGGGCAGAGCACCATTCACTGACCTGGGGGTATCCCTAAGGCGCCAAGCCATGTGGTGCTCTGCCGTGCCCCAGCTCCTGCGGCTTGGCACATTCGGGATAGCCCTAGGTCAGTGCATGGAGCTCTGCCTGGCTGGAGAAGGTGGTTGCACGAGCACCTGTTCCGCCCCCAGGTCGCATGCCTCCCAGCCTCATCATGCCCTGCCCAGCTCTTCCTGCAGGGCAGGGCACCACCACTGCTGCTGCCACCACTGCCACATTCTGAGCATAGCTTCTTTTCCGGCTTCCAAACTCAGGAACTTGGCTTCCGATTCTTCCAGCAGCACCACTCTAGGAGTGTGCTCTATGGTTGTGGCTGTGCCCGGCTCTTCAGGAGCCCGCTCGCAAGGGAGCAGCCACCCAGCAACCCCAAAACAATAAGCCCTCCCCTGATAATAAGGCCCAAACCTGTCTTATTTTGGGGGAAACATGATACTACCTGCAAGATATTTTATAAGAGCACTCTTTCTTCTCTGCTTAGAAACTACACTCTCTGCCCTACAAAATATCCTGGGAAGCTCTGATCTAAAAACTGAGTACAGTTTTCAAAGCAATTTAAAGAATCGCCAACTAGTTACCTAAGCTCCATGATTTTTCATTAGTAGACACTATGCCTTATTTTCAATTGCTTGTCATAATTTTTATTTTATTTTATTTTATGTGCTGCATTCTTTCATGTACCACACTAGTCTGTGTTTTTTGTTTATCTGTTTGTTTGTTTATCCCATATATGTGGCCATTCATCTATACTCAAAACTTTGGGCAGTGAACAAAATTAAAAAAGAGAATTTTATTAAAACAATAGACCAATTAAAACTAATTAAGGTTCAATGCAAAGTGAAGTCCCCTAAGGCAGATATAACCCTGCTAGAATTTCTATGATGATTGGTTGGGGAAAGAATCTTACTGTGTTTCTTCAGGATTCTGTGTTTATATGTTTACAAGGTTCTTAAGACTTGGTAAGGCCACACTTGGAATACTGTATCCAGTTTTGGTCACCACAATGTAAAGAAGATGTGGAAACTCTACCAAAAAAGAAAGCTGTGGAGAAAGGGACTGTTTTTCAAAATGCAACTTGTAGACCTGATAATTTTCATTTTTACAAATCTCCACTTCAGCTACTTTTCCACCATTGCACCCAATGTATATTGAGATAAAGCAAGTACGGCACAATAGTTCTTTCGAAAGTTTAAACTTTCAGATTTAACTATGTTTTAACAGTAGTTTAAAAATTTACTGAAATATTGTATTCTATGTTGATGAATAATTTTAGTTGAGGGAATATGGGTAGACAGACCTTATAAATTTTGATAATATTAACTATGGATTGATTTTAAGGGCTTTGTGTTAGAAGCCAATTTCACTATGATTCTGCTTTTATATCTGGGTTATTTTCAGAAATAATGTCCGATAGAATAGAATAGAATAATAGAGTTGGAAGGAACCTTGGAGGTCTTCTTGATTAGTTTCCACCCATTGCTTCTTGTTCTACCCTCAGGTGCTTTGGAGAATAGTTTGACTTCCTCTTCTTTGTGGAAGTCTCTGAGATATAGGAATACTGCTATCATGTCACCTCCAGTCCTTCTTTTCATATGACTAGACATATCCAGTTTCAGCAAACATTCTTTATATGTTTCAGCCTCCAGTCCCCTAATCATCTTTGTTTCTCTTCACTGCACTCTTTCTAGAGTTTCCGCATCTTCTTTACATTGTGGTGACCAAAACTGGATACAGTATTCCAAGTGTGGCCTTACCAAAGCATTATAACGTGGTATTAACACTTCTGCAGCACACTACTGGCTCATATTTAAGTGATTGTCCACTAGGATTTCAAGATTCCTCTCACAGTCACCACTATTGAGCAGTTTATCATATATACTGCACCTGTACATTTTGTTTTTCTTGCCAAAATGTAGAACCTTACTTTTTTCACCATTGAATTTCATTTTATTAGATAGTACCCAATTTTCAAGTCTCAATCACGATGGATTATCTCATGATGGATTATTTCAATTCCCCAAAACTTTAAAATTCTGCAAAAATTTATTTCATTCCAATTTTCTTTAACAACTATATGAAACTTCTGAGATGAATAAGATAATCAACAATACACTGATAGCACCCTCTGTCAGGTTAAGCTGTGGTGATGCTGAACCATCTGTGCAACTAATAATGGGTTGGATAACAATTGATAAATTTAATTGAAACACATGCAGTCTAGAATCTGAATGTACATATTTTTCTGGTATTCACCTTGAGATTTGATCCACCATTTTTTGTTTCACCTCAAAGATTATTTTAGTGGTAGATTGCCATTTATAATTAATCCTGAGTATAAATAATCTAGTTCATAATCTAGCAGTTTCTTGACTGAACTGCAGTAATTCAATGCATGCCTGCCTATCATTGAAGACATGAAGTCTCTTACAAGCTAGATCCGGATTCAGAGCAATCACACTACAGTGATTATAAAGAAGCTGTTTATGTTATTTCAAACAAATTCAAGTTACTAATGATCATAGCTATATTTACTTTTGTACCTTATAAAGGCACAAAAGGTAGCAATGTTGCAAGTGATTAGTCACTGGTCCAAGGGCTTTTTTTGTTTACTAAGGCATTTTAATTGGTGGTTTTCATCTATAATATTTGCTGCCTTGTTTGCTTGTATCTCATGATTATATGGTTTGGGTATTTTATTGTATTGATATATTTTAACCTCATTTGTACATTGCAGACAGAAATCCACAAAATGTTTTACTAAACAAATACACACATTTATTTGTAATTCAATGGCTGGACACACAATCCCAAATAACATTGTACATCAGGCTATTTCTTCTTGATTTACTATTGTTTAAATAAAAAGTGAAGAGCCTAGAGCTACCAACAGTATTATTTATTGCAAAAACACAAACACAAGTACTATAGATCAAACCCCTGAATTACTTTTAACTAGATACCTCTGAAATTTCAAAAATGGCTTACCATGCAACTACTCATTTTGCATTTCATATATATTATCAGAGAGCAAAAGGAAGATGTGGAACAGAATCTAGCTAACAAATAATCTGCAAAAAAAATCAAAGCACTCCCTAAATTGCTGAAGAAGCAATTTGACTGCTGTTAAATAAACACCTTTGAATATATGTTATATGCAATACCATTCACTTTGCCTTTTTTAATATTAAATAATACAGTAAGAAAAATATGAAAATTTAGTTTCAGGGAATAGCCTGGGGATGGAGGTGGGGGAGTTAAACAGTAATATAGTGGCAAAAGCAAACAAAGATAAATATAATTTATTGTCTACTTTTATAGACTGCTTCCAAGTGAAATTTATTTACTTTTTTCATTTTTTAAATGGCTGTATGTTAGTGACAAGTATTTTGTGAATGGACATGCTTTCACAGCAGTTATGATGATGACTTAATATTTCTTAAGGATTCTAAGTATTGTGATACCACAAGAAATGTTGCTTTCTTTTGCTGTTTATTTGTACCCATAACTAGGGATAGAAGTCAGAATTTAATGAATTAGATGATCTTTTTCAGATAATTTAAGAAATAATTAAGAAGTAATTTTCAGACAAATGTCATCCTTCAGTCTTTTTATAGATTAACTCATGATTAACATTACATGATAAATTAAACTACTTTCAATATTATAATTTATCAGAAGTATAACAGTGCCTGGAAGTCACAGTACCTATGTTATGTTTGTAAATATTGCCAAACATCAGGTGTTAAATTTTAGATCACCCCAGTCTCAAATCAGTTACAATAATGCACCATTGATTTTTGGAAAATTTCAGAAAGTGGTCAACCAAAGCTTCTATAGGAAAAAAAAAACATTTGGCAGAAGTTTCTACAAGGAGGCAAATGACAAATTCCACAACATGCTGTGTTTGGATTTTGTTTTTTCCATCATGCTATGAGATGCCTATGCAAAAGGAATAAAACATATGTCATGCAACAACAATACTGCTTTTGTGATTTTGATGAAATCAGTAGACCTGTGCATACCTCTTTTAACTTTATCATGTTTCGTATGTATGTAATGTCACAGAGACTGCTTACAAAATGGTGTGTTTACTTCACTAAACTAAAGCATAGGAACTGTTTTATAAAACATGTCACTGTATCCTTTTTTTAGATCCACATATATATCATTTGACAGTGTTTACTTACAGCATTTCTAGCACCAGTGACTGTTCCAAAAATCAATACTACTGATCTTGCCATTTTCCAAATGTCTCTACTTTCATTCCCAACCTTGCATATGGCTTTTAAATGCTAGTCTACCCATTTTCTACTTCAACACTTTTGGCAGCAAACATTAATGCAAATAATCATCCTTGTTACTTTCGCTTCAAGGATCTGGATACACAGAATATTTATTCTGGGTTTTTATTTCCAGGGACTTATCCACTGAATCCATGGAACATTTTTTTCATAGAAAGTTGTAAAGTTAGTTTGATAACGATTTTAAATAAGAGCATTTTATTGGGAATTTTATTGCCTGATTCCTCTTTTTCACTGAGCAGATAAAAATGAATAGACTCTCAATGCAGATAAGCTGAAAATAAAAAGCCACATACACTTTAAAAAAAAAAAACCTTGAATCTTGGAAATCTATGTCTTTTCCCCTATGTATAATTTAGACAGAAGAGGAGACCCTATATAGACAACCTGGTTTCAATGCCCTAGCACCACGCAAAAGGGTGAGTTCCTGTTACTTGTCCTAGCTCCTTCCCACCTAGCTGTTCAAAGGCTTGCAAATATGAGTAGATAAATAGGTATCACTTTGGTGGGACGGTAACAGCATTCCATGCCTCTTGGCATATAGTTATGCTGACCACATAATGGAAGCATCTTTAGACAATGCTGTCTCCCTTAGCTAAGAAATGGAAGTGAATACTGCCCCCTAGAGTTGGATATGACTAGAAAGGGGAAATTATTATGATATATATAATAAAAGGAAAGAAACAAAAAAATTATGCATATTAACAGGGACTGAGTTTTTCAAGTCACAGGAAACAGATGTCCCATTCTTTTTTTGCAGATAATTGTGTGGTCCACAATTAATAGGATTATTTCACTAGAAGCTGAGATTGCTCTAAAAGATGGGAAGAGTTTTCAGTGAACAATATAGGCTATCCCAGCTGGCTTTTTACTTCAATCTATTTCTTTCATTGGTATTCCCACCTGGCCACCATCTGGAATATGCCATCTTCCATCTGGAAACTGTTTAATTAATCAGTTTTTTTAAAAAAATGGAAATACTCCTGTTAGTGATCAATTTCTCCCAAATTGCTAAGAAGTAATATTTATAGGGGAGGTTTTCTGTGGCATTTAGAGTAGTAATACAGTCCAAACGCCTGTAAGATTGGAAGTGTTCTATTACTAAAACCACTTTTTAAAGGAATGAAATTACATAAATTGTGCAATTATCACTTAATCTTGTATGTGTTCCAAGTAAATAATGCATACACCTTCTCTTTTATAAATTTCTACAGTGCCTAGGAGAAACTTTTTTAAAAAAAAAATAATAATACCGGTACCTTTATTCTATATTTATTCTATTTATTTCTTAAAAGTATAGATGTATTCTATTTCTTTATTTTGATGCAAAGGAATAATAATATCCCACACATGGCCATCACTATACAATTTCAGAGGAAAAGCCAAGCATTTATATTACATAGTCATGTAATATAACCACCTAATATCAGTTGATAAAGTAATACCTTGTGAAGGCAAATACTTTATTTCCAGTCTACATAGGCAAAAACCCATCATTTTGTTTTGTCATGGATAGTCTATTTTATCTTCTGATACTGACTGTTTGATTTACTCCCCCCCCCCGTTTTACTGTGTACAATTGAATTTATCCCATAGTCAAAGAGTTAAATAATAAAAGCAACAAATAATTATCTTGATAAGTAATAGCTGAAAAAGTAAAAGTTTTTTTTTCTATAAATTAAATACCTAGAAGTAAAACTTTTTTATAATACAGTAAAATGTGAGAAAGGCAAAATAAAATAAAAATATTTCCCTTTAAGATGTTAACCTTTTAGATAACAATTATCAACACTGTAATTTAGAAGCAATAATATTTATGCAGATGGGAAATCCATAATGGATACATCACAATTTTTTTAAATCTCATATTGTAATTCAATGTTTAATCAAATTAATTCATGTTTTTTCCATGCTCAGATATTGTCTAGAAATCTGCTTGTAAATTGAGTCACAATGTATCAGAAAGTTATGTACAATCCACCATCCTTTAAGTTCCCAGAATAGGAAGTTATGGATGTTACAAGTGTCCCTGTGTAGATTTTGCAATATTCTATTTTTCCCCTTTCTGCAGTATAATTGAGCACAGGAAACTATATAGATGATGAACCTAATGACTCTATATAATCTTCTAAAGTGCAATGGTCCATGACTTCAATTTCCAATAGACATTTTGAACCTCATGGAAACAGTCTGGCTATGTGTACCTGATGAATGATACTGCACATAAAAGCAGTAGTACTGTGTCCTGGTGGTCAATATAATTGAAAATTTCACATTAGATATTTATTGTATAATTCATTTTTTTTAATAAATCCCCCCTTCGAGCAAGTTGGTAGACATAAAATAAAGCCTCATACATAAAAACATTATATAATGTAACATCCATATCTCTTATCTGGGGAGCTTAAGAAAAATGGACTATATACAGGTATGAGCACAATTGAACCCAACGTTTCTGTTCCAAGTGGGAAATTTGCTAGGTGTTAGAGTTTTACGCCATTTTATGACTTTTCTTGCCACATTTATTAAGTGAATCATTGCAGTTGTTCAATTAGTGACATAGTTGTTAAGTGAATCTGGCTTCCACGTTGTCTTTGCTTGTCAGAAGGTTGTAAAAGGGAAATCACATAATCCCAGGATAATGCAACCATTATAAATATTAACCAGTTGTCAAGCATCCAAATATTAATCATGTGACCATTGAGATACTGCAATGGTCATAAGTGTGAAAAATGGTAATAAGTCAGTTTCCCAATGCTGTTGTAACTTTGAACGGTTACTAAACAAGCTGTTGTAAGTTTAGGACTGTCTGTATACTACAACTCTCTTATAAATCCACACTAACATGCAGACGGTAAGTTCTTTTTTATCATCAGTGTTCAAAATCAGTATTGCAGACAAGTAGTCCAATCTGTAGCCATTTCTTGGCCATGTGCAGGTTAGTGATCAGGCCGAATGGGTTTATTGATACAATTTCAAATACCATCCTGGTTTAAGCTTTTGGATTAAGAGTTTTTATAATCATAAAATAATTGTTCTGAATGTCTCCATTATGTGTGGTCCAATTCATTTACTTATTATAACAAATCAGTTTAATGGACAATAAATACCACATTGTGGCCACCTGTTAAACTCTAGATCAGGCCATTTTTAAAGATTTTATTCCCTTCTTCAAATCTTCTAATTCTTATTGTAAAATAAGAGGGAAGTATCAGGATGCCAGTAGGACTCCAGGCTTTGAAAATATGTCACATAAGAAGGCCATCAACGATCAACAAAGCAATCTATTACTATAGTCATCTTGGGGGGTAGGGATAAAAATGAATTGAAGGGTGAAACCACTCACGAATTGAGAGAAATATTAATATGAGGCAGGAGTATCTATTTTTATCCTTCCACCCTCTGTTCCCATTCTGAGAATAATTAACAGGAACTTTCTAGACAAGTAGACATTTCCAAGTGTCACATCCCCTTCTTTCCAGCCCTCTGTCATGTAATCTAACAGTGCAGCCTGTGATTCAAAGGATCACCTTACTTTTGCTTGCACATATTGATACTGAGGTGAAATTTCTATTTCATGCATATTCCTCACAGCCTTTCTGCTCTATTTTCATTTATTTTATCAAAGGAAAAGTAAAAAATAAATATGATTTTCAAATTTCCAAGCTTCCACATTCCCTGTCATTGCCCACTTCAGATTTTTCTTTTGATTATTTTACTATCAAGGGAATCCTTTGACTTCAGGTAATTATAGATTCAATACTACCATATGTGATCATGCTTTTTCTTTGCAGTCGTCAAAGCAGTGATGTTGTTGTTGTTGTTATTGTTGTTGTTGTTGTTATTCCTTTTTTGTCAACTCAATATAGCATACATAGCTAATAATCCTGTTTTTTTTCCATTCCAATTGTGTAGTTCTGTGAGTTTTTATCAAAATATACGTACCTTTATTTCAAAGTAAAACTGGGAATACTTGATGATTTAACCTTCTAGCTTTTCTTTGAGGTTGCATATATGGCGATGTCCTCTGTGAGGTAAATTGAGTTTAGAAAAAACGATTGGCAAAGATACTCAGGTGGGAACTTGTTTATAATCCTAGTTTTCTTGTTCTAGGCAAATCCATTACTTGGATTGAAGAAATAATTGTTATGATAAATAACAAAAATGAAGCAGATATGTATAAGAAATTTTGAGCCAACACAAAAAGAATACAAAGAAAAAGCTGCTTTGAAATTTTCTTCAGATAAGGTACCTATCTAAAATATGATGACAGCTATCCCATTATTATTTTACGGATTATGAAATCAAACACTGATCTTTGCTTAAAGATCCATGGACCTGCCATTCAACTTCTGGCTGTTAATCCATGAACAATGTCTATGAATTAATTCAAACATGATAAAGGACACTCCTTTGTTTATTAGGATCTGTTTGTACAGCTTTGCAGCATCAAGTGAGCAGAAGCTGCCATGTGGTAAAACCCACAGGCAAATGAACTAACTTTCTTTTCCACAATAGATCAAGTTGAAGGAATATCAAATATATCAACTCCATGTCTAACTGATGATTTTTCAATGAAAATCTCATTCCAAGATCCCCCGTTTCATACTGTGTTTCTTGTATAGTGCTTGTTATCTAATATAATAGGATTTGGATATCTGAGAATTATCTGAGCTTGGTAATGCTTGATGCAGGCACCTGACAGAGAGGATAGTGACTGGAAACCACTGATGAACACAGTCAGTCTAGTGCAGTGACTTTTAAAAACCCAGGAGGTTTTCATCCCAAAAGTTTCAGTACATTTTTATTCACTTTGGTCTCTAACATCTTGCCTGCATCAGCCAATTAATCACAGAAATATGACTTAAAAGAAACATTTAAGAAAACAAATACCTAAAGTTCACAAGACATATTCATTTATGATCCAAGTTTCAAAATTGTTTTATCACTATACTAAGATGTATTGGAAGTAGAAACAAAGAAAGTGGACTGTCATGTTTTGTTTTTTCTAAAAGAAAACTGGATTTACAAGCAGGGGTAAACAATAGTTATTTTGGCCAGGGTTTTTAATACTTCACGGGTTCAAAGGCATGCTTTAAAGCCACACCATGCTTTACAGCAATATGAAAATGCAGCCATTGTGTTAATTGTAAATCTTCCACACATTTTATTGTATGGATTACACTGTGGAAAGTGTTAAAATGCAATATCCCCGTGATGTATCTTTCATGCATTCCAAATCCATAATTGCAGTCACACATCATTTAATAATTATAACCTCAGATTATTTCACACAGACTTGTTGAGCATGTGAAATACAGACTTCTTAATTGCTTCGTAACTGTGACATTGGTCCCGTATATATAAATAAGACAGCAAAATTATCCTGCTGTTATTTACAATACTGTGCTTTTATTTGAAGTCATGTTAGAGACAATTTTAGATTCAGATACAAAGAGATTTAACTGTGCAAATAAAGTTCAAATGTTGAACTTTAACTAAAGTAGGCTTTTCTAAAAAAAAGAGTTTTAAAATGAAAAAGGATATAACATTATTTATATCCTGCCCCCTTCTCTCTCTTTCTCTCTTTCTCTTTCTCTCTCTCTCTCTCTCTCTCACACACACACACACACACACACACACACACTTACTTTATTTTTTTATTTTTTTTATTTTTCAAACATATCTTTTAATATCCTGCATAATATTTGATTCAAACCAAATTATGAAACTAAACATTTCACATAAAGAGTATATAGGTAATCCTTAATTTATGAACACAATTGAGACCAACATTTCTGTTGTTAAGTGAGGCATTTGTTAAGTGAGCATTGTTCCATTTTACGACCTTTCTTGCCACAGTTGTTAAGTGAATTACTGCACTTTTTGAGTTAGTAACACAGTTGTTAAGTGAATGTGGCTTCCCCATTGACTTTGCTTGTCAGAAGATCACAAAAGTTGATCACATGACCTTGGGACACTGTAACCATCATAAAAACATGTCAGCTGCCAAGCATCTGAATTTTGATTATGTGACCATGGGGATTCTGCAATGGTTGTAAGTGTGAAAATGGTTATTATTATATTCTCTGTGGTAGTGAGACATGACTGAGGCAATTCTGCATTCAACAGTGTTTAATCAGTCAGAACATTAACACAACAGAACGGTAACACTGAGTTTGACAGCTATTTATAAGGTAGCTATCAAACCGTCAACCAATTAGAACCTTGCCATTCTCCCACCAGAATGCCTACGTGTGTGAACCAATAAGCAACCATCTTCTGGCTTGATTGACATCAGCCGGTCGTAAGTCGAGTACACAACAGTTACGTCACTTTTTTCACTGCTGTTATAATTTTGAACAGTCACTAAATGAACTATTTTAAGTCGAGGACTACCTATACTCAAAATACAACTATAAATTCAATTGGAAATCACATACTACTTCAAGGCTAACTTCTGACATTCTTATTTGGGAAAATATCAAAATTATGTTAACAGTTACTCTAAATGCTATGTTTTTAGGACAAGTTTTCCATGTCCTAAAATTTGTTTAATCAACAGTTGTAAGGCCTGCTTGGTCAGAGATCATTGTCAACGCATACTGTGTGACAAATAAAATAATAGCTTAAATATGAGGCAACAAAGAACACCTACAGCTGTTTTGGTTGCATTGATAATCAATCAATGATTTGAAATTGATTGTCTAGGAAAAAGCAAACAGATGTATTTTCAGCAGAGCTATGTGGTATTGGGAAACAACAAACCTATAAACACGCACAATATTTTTAAAAGTTAGCCAAGGTCACCAGCCTAAGGAAATCTTAATTAAAGTTCCTGGGAAATGCCAAAGAAAAGCAACAGAGAAGATCTGCATGTGTCATAGTAAATTATTTTGAGGCCACTGACGTTTGACACCATCAAATACAGAATTGAGTTAAATGACAAAAACTCTGTTCATTTCAAAACTGCTATCGTCCAGGAGACATATATCTTGAAAAACCATCTATATTCCAAAATTAGAGGAATTAGAGTCTAATCTAAACTAAAGTACCAGTATATTGTGTTCAATGCGATTATTCCTGCTGACTATAAGATTATGTCTTAAATTGGTATGTAGTTCTTTTATACACTATAGATTTATGAACGGTTGAAGGCAATGCCCAATTTTGATTTAATAAACGAGTATTTGGTTTAATTCTAAAATATATTTGCATGCCTAATTTTGTTGTTGTTGTAATAATAGAAACAACCAGTATTTATCCAGTTTAGCTCTATAATTTAACCAGCTATTTGTCAATGAACATAATGATTCACTATCTCTTTAAACACAACATTGTTAGCTATAGACCTACCACGTGATATACAATTATTTCATTTTGAAATCTGTGTTGTGAGGTTGGGCTGGACTTTGAGACCAAATTTGAGTTGGTCCAAACTGACTTATGAGACAAAGAAGCACCTCATGACACTTAACAGTTATAAGTTTGTTTTTCTATTATTTTGAAATCACATAAAGTGGACAGCTAGACACAATTTAGATATTATATATATACAGTGTATATATATAACTGTATGGCTAGCTGATGAGAGCTAAATAGCTCGAAATAGATCTATACTAGTCTCCCTTTATTTATTTATCAGTACAAATACAACACACACACACACACACACACACACACACACACACACATATATATACATACATACATACATACATACATACATACATACATACATACATATGTTATATTTGTACTGATAAATAAAGGGAGACTAGTATAGATCTATTTTGAGCTAATTAGCTCTCATCAGCTAGCCATACCCTTACTGGGATTTGAACCCGGGCTGTATATATCTTAGGCAGGAGTTTTAGCCACTAAGCCACGGGCTCTGTTCCTTATCAGTTGAGCCAGGGAAATAGGTATGTATTTGTGTTACAACCCCTGGTATGACTAAATATGGGAGGAAGGTCACTACTCCCTCTTTCTGTCCCTCGGCTTGTCACAGAAGACCATGCAGGCAGAAAACCATATTTTTATTTTTAATGTTGCCTTTTTATATTTGTGTTATATTTGTACTGATAAATAAATAAAGGGAGACTAGTATAGATCTATTTCGAGCTAATTAGCTCTCATCAGCTAGCCATACCCTTACTGGGATTTGAACCCGGGCTGTATATATCTTAGGCAGGAGTTTAGCCAGATATAGATATAGATATAGATATAGATATAGATAGATATAGATATAGATATAGATATAGATATAGATATAGATATAGATAGATACACACACACACACATATATATATTCGTAGATTTTCACGGGTGTAGGTATGCTGGTCTTGTTGTATTCGGGTCTTTTCCCATGTAAGATTGAGATTACCTTGGTAACGTTTCGACGAGGTCTCACTCGCCATATTCAGGCTGGGTTTTGGTCTTAAAGCATTGTCGGAGTGGCCGTCTTTCTATAAATCTTGGTGGGGGGTTGTGAACTGCTGGCTTTGTTTCAGTAAGTGGAATGATTGATCACGTGGTTGTATCATGACTGGTAGATTGGTGTTGATTGGTGTTGGCTGTGTGTCCATTGTTGTTTCGTGTTGTAACGGCCTGGGGGTAGGTGGGGCTCATTTGTTGACTAGGGCTGGTTTCCAGATGTCTGGTAGGCGGGAGGTATCATGATGTTTATTCATGTTGTGGGGGTGATTCTCTATTTCAATAGCTTCCATAATTATTCTCTTGTTGAAGTGTTCAATTTTGGAGATTAACCTGGCTCCTTCAAAATTAATTTCATGTCCTGTAGCTTTAAGGGAGGAAGTTTTTTTCTTTTTTTCTTACTGTGTTCTTGTGTTCTGTGATGTGTGCATTTATTCTCCTGTTCGTTTGTCCTATGTATATTGCAGGGCAGATTTTGCATGGTATTTCGTAGACTCCTTGGTTTTCTAGCTGGATTTTGTCTTAGGGGTTTCTTAAGATGTTGGCTATTTTTTGGTCAGTGGTGAAGCCTGTCTTGATATTGTGTTTGTGGAAAATTTTGCTGATTTTATCTGTGGTGCCTTTGATGTAAGGGAGGAGGGCAATGCCATTGTCCTGTTCTGTGTCTTGGTTTTTTGGAGGAGTCTCCCTTTGGATTAGGTTGGTAATTGTTTTTCTTTGTAATCTGTTGGAGATTAATACATTTGTGAGAGTGTGTAATTCAGTTTTCAGGTGGTCTTTGTTGGCTAGGCATTTGATTCTGATTTTGATTCGGCTACAGAGTTGATCTGTGCAGGGTGGTGATGGGATTATGCATTTTAGTAGCGGTTGGTGTGTGTTTTTTTTCTGGTAGATGATGTGTCCTAGGGAGCCATTGGGTTTTTTGTAGATTAGGACATCCAGAAAGGGAAGTTGGTTGTTTGCTTCTATTTCCATGGTGAATTGTATTTTGGGGTTAGGCTGTTGAGATGTGTGAGGAAGTTGTCCAGTTTTTTTTCCCATGTGGCCAAATCACGAAAGTGTCATCAACATATCTAAGCCAGAGTTTGGGTTTGTGTTCAGATTTGTCTAAGGCGTTGGTTTCAAAATGTTCCATGTATAAGTTTGCAATGACAGGCAAGAGGGGTGATCCCATGGGTGCTCCTTCTATCTGTTTGTATCTTTGTCCATTATGGATGAAGTATGTGTTGGTTAGGCAGTGGTTGGTCAGGTCCAGGATGTGTTTAGGGGGGTTGTGTTTGTTCTGTATAGCTGTCAAGGCTTCTTTTATAGGTACTTGGGTGAAGAGGAATATGACATTGAAGCTCATGAGTAGGTTACTGGGTTGTAGGTTTTGTTTCTTTATTGTTTCTATGAAGTGGAGTGAGTTTTGTACATGTGAGGTGATGGATTCTGCATAGGGTTGGAGTTGTTTGGCGAGGAATTTGGCAAGATTCTGTAGAGGTGAACCTATGGAGCTGACTATGTGTCTGAGTGGTGTTTCTTCTTTGTGTAACTTGGGGAGGCCATAGAGTTTGGGGCATCTGGAAGATTTCTCTCTGGGATGATTCTTTGCTGGATCTCTTCACTGATGGGAGAAGTTTTATTTTGGATTTGGTGGTTTTTTCAGGTAGATGGAGGGGTCTGTGTTTAGAGGTTTGTAAGCGGGGTCCTGAAGTAGGTTGGATAGTTTGGCTTGGTAGTCAGATGTGTTCATCACCACTGTGGCGTTACCAGATGTACAGCTGATTTGACATAAGTTGCCTGATCATCTTCATGCATGCACATGTTTTTATTTATAATTTTAATATTTGGCTGCAAAGTTAATAGGGTTTTAACTTTGTTTGTTAACTGGCATGATACTTTGTGTTATTCCAAGAATCTGTTTTAATTTCTAGTGTTCCTTCAATTCTTCGATGAATTTAGAAATTTGTATGTTGCCAAGACCAGTATAATTATTGCCATTCGTATAATCTTACACTGTCAAATTTTGAAAGCTTTTATATATAAGAATAATGCGAACACGAGCCATTGAGCACTGCTTTTACATAATGTGTAGTAGAAGAGGCTATTTATTCAGATTGACCATTACTGCATAATATGAAAAAGTCTGCAGATGAAAGTTATAGTTTGACGAATAACACACACACAAAACACTCTTCAATACAACTGCCAGCTAGCATGTAAATTGGTTACATTTGAGTTCCGTGCATTACTACAATCATTCTTTATACTTCATTCACATTAAATTGTGCATTTTAAATCAAAAACGTTACCCACATTCTCCTTTAGCTACATTTGTTTTGAGAGTACTTTTATCAGGAAACATTCGTATTTATATTATTCAATGGATAAACATTTTAACACTGACAACCATCTATGAGAGCTACCACATTCTGTTTATTTATCGCCTAGGATTCCTATTTCTTTCCTCCATCCACCTATACCATTTATCCCATATCTGATAGTGTTTTGTGTGTGTGTTATTCGTCTAATTAAAACAATAAAAAAATAATAATAAAAAGAAAGTTATAGTTTGATTCTAAAGCACAGAGATTCGTTGTTTCTGAAATAATGTCCAGGAAACTATAATATCACAAAGCCAATAATTTGTTCTGTTAAATGTAAAATATTAAGTTGGTTACCATTCTCTACATGTTAATTATAGAGGTACTCATGGAAACATTTACCTATTGATCCCAATAGAGCTGGGTTGCAAATCCCGGTGTTACTGGTTTGGTCGTGTGCACGTTTGCGCATGCGCAGAAGCATCCAGAAGGGTGAGTAGAGCCTCCCGCCACTGCCACTACAAGTTCGCCTTATCTGGGCCGAACCGGGAGCAACCCACCTCCGATCCCCAAATTTGCTACATGTAAAATCTACCTATTCTATCATGGCTCTTGTGATTTTGTATAACTAAACCATTTCAAGACAAAATTTTAATTGCCAAAACCATGGTCAAATTTCTTTGTGTTTCTGGTAGCACATAATCACATCAACTGAGCCAAAATTAGCCTCTGGGGGCTAAATCTTCCTACAATTTTTTTCCAAGGAAATTCCTTCTAACCCTGACTGATGGCAGATGTTAATTGGACAGGGAAGCAGCAATATGTTTGTTGCAGCAAACAAAATGGTTTATTTCTAGGACATTTACTTCTTCACTTTTAAATGTGACAGGGAATACATTGAGTCTCCCAGTTTAACACAATCCTGTTAAATCCAAAGGAACTATTCAAGTTCTTTTTTAAAAAAGAGGGGGGAAATATTCACCATAATAAAATAGGAAGAAACCGATAAAAGGCAGCAGAACGTCAGGGCATTTGATTTCCCAGTGGCAGACCTAATAAGGAAAGTGTAACCAAGTAACTAGACAAAAGCCACAGGTCTTTTCTTCCTTAATTAAAGACACATACCTAATGTTCATCAATTTATACCACTTGTTAATATAGAAACATTACCACTTTCCACAACTGCTGCCACTTCAGAGAAGTAGAGTCATTCTTAACAAAAACAATTCCACTTATATAGGTTTTCTGACTAAAAAGCCTGTAAGGAAATGAGAGCCCTAGAATTTTCTGCTTCACAGTACATAATTGCTGTAAATATCCTTACCTTTTTATTGTTCCCTGCCTCTCTTCTCTTATAAGGTAAAATGCAACATTTGCTGCTTTAGTAAAACATTATTTTCCTTCTCAAACTTGTGCTCCCTTCTTTGCCAGCCAAAGAATTGGTCCTTGCAGTCAATGATCTATGCTGCCATGGCTTGGCACTGGGTCCTCTAATTGGGAAAAAAAAACCTCTTAAACTTTTCAGCTGTTTCTTTGGGAGAGCAAAGCATGGGATAAAGAAGTGCCTTTTGTATTTCCTTGAGTTCAGAACCATCTGCAGAATGAATCAAGATGGAAATAATGGCCAGATAATTAAAGTCCCATCTCTTTTGTATATACAAGAACATCATATACATGTTAAAAAGGGGATATATGGCAATTTCAATCTGGTTGTGATCTCCATCTTTAGTTTTTTGAACTACTCCTTGATTTTTTTTGAAAAACAGGAAGCCCATAAATGTAACAAAATAAAAATGCATGTAAACTGTCAGTGGAATAAATGTAGTGTTCTTACATGATCGTGAATAAAGTGGGCTTAGTTTAAATTTGTGTTAATTTAAATTTAATTTAATACCAAATAATTGAATTGTCTTAATTAAACCTTTGTAATAGTTTCAGAATATGAAATTTTTACATATTAAGACATTTAGGTATTTTGTAGGAATAGGATGATAGCAGTGATGTGCGGTGAGGCTGGTGACGTCATCAAATGATCATCATGAAAGGAGGACTGTGACAACTTTGATCTTTGCAAATGTGCAAGCAAAATACCCCAGGATCACGGTGGCAAGGACAGAAACTCCTTTGGCTGCACTGCGGAGAAGAGCCACACTGTGCTCCTCAGCGCTAGCCTCACATCAGCGTGAGCCGTGGTCCCCTTCATGTTGGCTCAGGAAGGAGGGGAATGGGACCACGTGTGCAGGAGGTTCCTCAGCGCCAGCCTCAGATCAGTGCGAGCCATGGTCCCCTTCCCCTGCACATGCAGTCCCATTCCCCTCCTTCTTGAGCCAACATGAAGGGGACCGTGGCTCACACTAATCTGAGCCTGGCGCTGAGGAACCTCCTGCACATGCAGTCCCATTCCCCTCCTTTCTGAGCCAACATGAAGGGGACCGCAGCTTGCACTGATCTGAGAATAGCGCTGAGGAGCACAGCGTGGCTCTTCTCCGCAGTGGAAGGAGTTGCTGTCCCCGCCACCATGATCCTGGGGTATTTTGCTTGCACGCGCAAGAAAGAGATGAAAGAGAAAAGGGGAGAAATGTTTTTCTTTTCTTTTCTTTTCTTTTCTTTTCATGATGAGAGCGGTGAGGCTCTGCCTCCCCTGCCTCCCCTGACTGCACGTCACTGGATGATAGTAAGATTAAGCCTTAGACATTTTCTATAATATCACAATTTTACTTGGAAACAGAAAGAGAATTGGGTGTATGTTTAACCAAATCAGTTGTAAAGGCAACTGCTGAATATACATTGCTTTTTCCACTTTTTAAATTATAATCTTGATTAGATTTTTGTGATTTAATGTGTTGTCTTTATGTCTAGTTTATGGTATGATGTATTGTGCAAACATAAAAAATGTGTAAATGATTAAATACATTTAAAAATGACTAAACTGTTTTGTGAACACAACTTGTGTTCATCCTTAGAAGCTCTGTCATTTGTGAAAAGGCAAAATAGTAAGATATGTACATAACTGAGACTTGAAAGTATTTCTTCCATGTGAAATTGCACTGTAATAGCAATCGTGTCACTCACAAAAAAGCAACATTTGATCTATTTTAAATGTTATTTTTTATTTGTATGCAGCTCTTTATGCAAACACACAAAATAGATTATACTCTGAAAACAATTAATGTCCTCGATGTCTATGGAGATTCTCAGTCATTGAGGTCATGGTTGTCCCAAAAGCACTTTTTCAAAAGGCAACTGGACTTTGTTTTTTCCTTGAAGACATTTTGCTTCTCCTCAAGAAGCTTCTTAAGCTCTGAAGGAGAAGCTTCTTGGATGAGAAGCTAAAAGTCTACAAGGAAAAAACAAAGTCCAGTTGCCTTTTAAAGAAGCATTTTTGGGACAATCAATTTTCTCCCTCCATCAATCAATCAATCGACCTACATACAACAGATATAAAGTTCTTAAAGATCTGATAGACTATTCTATATGGAAAGATTTGAGCTCTCTTATCCTGGATTGAGGATTAAATTTGGTATTCTTTACCATTAATAACATTAATATTATACAGAAGCATGCTTAATGATTTAATGGATGTTGAGAGCTGCCTACAATCATTATATGAGCTAGGCAGCCAGATAAGACCTGTTAATAAGTAAATTAATATGAAACTTTTTTTTCTTTTTCTAAATGAGAAATAAGACAACAGCTAAGTTAGGTATCTTTTGTACCTGCAAGATACCACAAAGAGCTGCCTCAAAGATTCCTGCCTTGCTTGCCTTGGTGAAGGCTATTTAACTTCTTTTCTTTTCTACTGGAAAAAATGGTTTGCCGCAAAGGAAAAGACTGCTCTCTGGCATCATCTTCATTTCCATTATATCACTGGACTTTCATGAGCTGTAAATGAAATCTTAGAAAATAGAAATGCTTTCTTTTGTACTCTATGTCCAAAATTGGGTTTACCTGCCAAAATAAAACCAATATTTAACTTGGAGGTATGGGTATAAGAGAAGACGTGTGTGTGTGTGTAAGAGAGAGAGAGTGAGAGTGAGAGAGAGACAGAGACAGAGATATATGTGTGTTTGGGAAAACACTCAAGATGAGGAATATTTGCATGCATTTTTTGCAAATCTTAGTGTTTTCACAATCATTAGTTTGTCTTCTGTGTAAAAAAAAGGGGGGAGACTACTGCAACTCAGAATCAACCTCTTTTGTAGTGTTAGGTTCTTTGGCAAAATAATTGTTAAAGAACTCTAGAAGTTTGATTTCCTGTCACTGCCTGTCTTTTTTGTTGTCATACTATCCTAGCATTTTATTAACAAATCAGCAAGGTACAGTAGTTATTTTGAAACAGCATCCATTTCTCCCAACAAAAGCAGAAAGATTTAGGGAATCTTGCTATGACCAAGATATACTATAAAGAAAGAGTTTTTGAAGTAAAATCAAAAGGAAAATACTTAGCCTCTATATTTATAGTTTTATAAAATAATACAATTTTTCAATTGAGCAATGGTTGTTTGAGAGCTGTAGTGCAACCAGACAATATTTTACTTGTAAGACCAAAGACTGTCTGAGATTTATCATGGTCGCTGGGGCATCTCATATCCTTCCAAATTTCAGCATCATCTGTATTGCTGAATTTCAAGAAAATATTTCAAAATAATCTCAAGCTATTGAGGGTCTTAAACTTAAAAGAAAGGAGGAATGAATAAAAATACCTAGAGCAGTATGTATTTAAGACTTATGAATGAACTTTATATACAGTTAAATTTCAGGAAGAGGTGGTATTTACTTTTCACATTGCATATTTTTCTTCTCACACTTCCTACAATATTACAAAATGGTTTGCATATGTGTGTGTATCACGTGTGTTGATTATTCATGAGGTATGGATTGATTGTAATTATTTATTTTTGATTTTAAAAGAGTAATTGAGCAAAAGTGACCAAAATATATACCATTTGAGAATGCACCATCCTATTATTCATTTTTCTATTGTACTTTTAGTCCTCTAGGAAACACCTAGCTATGAATTGTGAAAGGCAAAATTGCTATTGTGTTCATTCAAGCTTTGGTGATTTATTGAACTGTTTATTACAACTAAATTCAGAGCTATCTCCAATGAATTGATCAGAAATTCATAAAGGATCTAGGCAGCAATATATTAGAAGAAATCAGGATTCCTGAATTTTCGTCTTAAATCTGAAAGAAAAAGAAACGCTCAGCTTTTCCTTAATTAAAAGATGCTATTTTATCCAATTATACTTGTATTTTATGGTGTGGGTTATTAATATCTTCTGTTAAATCATCTTTATTTATATACCTGAGATCCAAAAATGAGATGAATGGAAAACATATTCATCAGATGTTTCTGTTAGCATAAACAAAACTTCCATATGCAAATAAAATGGAAATGTAAAAAATAGCTTTTTTAAAAAAGTTTTTTCTGAAGAAAATTTGCAGTACCAATTATATTACTTAATTTATAAATGATTTGGAGCATGTGTATCAAACTTGATGACGTCACAGGCAATATTGTGCATGATGTATCCGGCCCGCGGGCCACCAGTTCAACAGGTCTGATTTAGAAAATATTTATTGTCTTCAAAATACTATTCCAAAATTTATTTTATGGATGAATGACTTCTAGTAGATTGATGTTCTGATATTTGTGTCTACGTATAATATAACTTTTTTGTTTCCTCTGACTTTTAGGAAATCTTTAGGTTTAATTGGTTTTCTTCTACTCTTCACTTCTTACATTGCTTGTAAACATTTTTAGCAACTTGAAGTGTTTTGATGTTTATCTCAAATCACATCACTGAACAGATTAAAACAGACATTTGATTATACCAGTGAACCTGTTGTAAGACTTAAGCATCAACTTTTTAATCAATTTTGCAGAAAGAAAGCAATAAAGACTCTGAAAAGAAAGTTCACTCTGGAGCACTTAAGCCTTTCCCTGTAGATATCTCCAATTCTTTATTTAAACAATTAAAGAATATTATCTAATAATTTTTCTCTTATAGTTGGTTCTTCATTATAGTGTAGGTTAATATGATGATATTACTACACTAAGAAATATTTTAAGTGCTTTATAAGAATAAGCAATTAATGCCTATTCTTATCAATGAAAATATAGGCTACTTCTTTCAATCTAGCTGAAACTTCACATAAGCCTACATAAGCCTCCAGGCTGCATAACTGGTGCATTAGACCTGAAAATGAGATGGGGGATATCTAATATAGTCCTGGTAATCCTGCCTAGAGCTGAAATAGATGTGGAGGTTGTAGCATCAGAAATGTTGTGATTAAAAAAAGATTTTTCCCTCTTTTTAAAAGTAGCTTTTGGATATTAGAGAGAATTACTTTTTTTCCCTTCAACCATTTTAAACATTAACAAATGAACTGATTACATAATAGAATGCCCCAACAGACCTTTAATATAGATTATGTCTAAGGTATTTCAAAGATAGGCAGGAATTTTCAATTCTCCAGATGCTTAAAGTTACTAGTATACTCAGCTTGACTCACAAACAACAGTGATTAATTTATTTACTGCAAACAAGAATTAAGTCACATACATAAAGATCTTTTATTCTAGTACACAGAAGTCGAAGTCTATATATAGGCGAATGCTCTTAAAAATGAAATGCAAGGGCTTTTGTGTTTTTTCCAAATCTATATACATTTAGCCATGATTTTATGAGAATTCTGGTCTATGGGTATAAAATAGTTTAATCTAACTTGGAATTGCTCTTCTTTCATTAACTTCATTTCCTACAAATCTGAGTCAATAAATAATAGAAATAAAAAGAGGGAGCCCTTTTTCATTTCTTTAATATTCAAACATTTAATAAGAAAAGAAAACTGAGTTGGATTATTGCAAAAGGGTGCAAATATTGTCATCTGGTGACATTGTTTCTGACATAAGCTGAATTTCATTTTCATAAAGTTATGGCACTTCCTTCAGGCAATCGGCTATGGAACTATAATGGAAGTTACTGACATTTAAAATATATATACATAGGTTTAATTCATTTTACTTTGATGGTTTGGTGAATATCTAGAGATCAAATTCCTTTTAGTCATAATGGGCTTATAAAAGGCTTATGGAATAGGTAGAGATATAGGAAAGCTTAAGATCAGAAGATAAAGTGAGGGCCTGTTAAGTACTGATTAAGGTAATATGCTATATGAGGATTTATCCTTTGGCATATAAACCTCAAAATAAAATGAATTGTGATAAACCATCTACTGTGCATAAATCTGTGATCCACATTGTCTTAAAATGCTAGTATAGTTCACTGTATAAATCTAACCAAGGAAACAAAGTAGATTTGCACAAATTAGGTTATTTTATTTCTGTGTTAAGAGAAATATAAAATTTCTGATAAAGGACCTTTCTAAATTGTGTTGTTGTGCAGGGGATATACAGCCATAATAACATTACAGTGGTATATTTGCCATGCTGAACTGCTTGCTGAACTTGCTGGTTCAAGGTGGAAACTTCCTAGTACTTAACATTCAAAAAGTGGTGTACATCCATTCCATCTTTCTTTCTTTCTTTCTTTCTTTCTTTCTTTCTTTCTTTCTTTCTTTCTTTCTTTCTTTCTTTCTCTCTCTCTCTCTCTCTCTCTCTCTCTCTCTCTTTCTTTCTTTCTTTCTTTCTTGGATTTCTTTGTTGAAAGAAGAATTTTAAAAAATGGAAAAAAAAGCAGTGGGGACACCATGAAATGTTACATATAGATGACACTGAACCCCTTGTAATAAACGTTAACTAAATAAGTCTTTGAACAACCAATACGTACTAATTTTGGTCTAAGAATCACAAGCAGCACACATTTAAAATACATCAATTTGCCTTTGTGGGCTTGTACCTAAGTGTGGCTCAGTGGCTAAGATGCTGAGTTTGTCGATAGAAAGGTCCGCAGTTCAGTGGTTCAAATCCCTAGTGCCACGAATCCCTAGTGCCGTTACTTGTCCCAACTTCTGACAATCTAGCAGTTCAAAAGCCTGTAAAAATACATTATTCAGCAATGGACATAGTTTCATTTAACTACAGTAACTGCCTGTCTGCTCAGTTCCTTAATAGAATTATGGGTTTGGGAGAGTGTTTTGCTATGGATATGCATCCTTATTTTTCTTCCCAACTTGCCTCTTCCACCAACCTTTGTCTACTTTGATTGAGACTAAAGGCATAATGCTTGTTTTTTCTTCTCTTTCTTTCTTTTCTGGTTCCTTCTGCATCTATATTAATACATAGTTGAAAAAATAATACTGGGCTGTTCTCCAGTATTTCTCAATGAAATGCTTTAATTTTAATTCCAATTATGAGTACATATTTTTGTTTTTTCTCATTACAGTTAAAGTTTCATTGTCCGTAGCACATTCCATGACTGCTGTGTGCAGCTACTGTTCTAATTACAGGGTTGTAGTCACTATTATATTTATGTCAAGCTACTGACCTTTGACTATTATTATCTTCACTTTTGCTAATGAAAGATACAGCTACTAGTGTCTTTTCTGTAGCAAAAAAACTATACCATAGCTATAGTATTCTTTTTAAAGTAATTTTCTTAAGAATTATATTGAACAAATAAGAATAATATAAACTTAATACAGAAATACTTAAAACACACATATATTTTAAAAAATAAAAAGGGAAGAACGTCTCCAAAACATTTTGCACATACACATACATTTTCAGAACTCTTCCCATCTTCATTAAAGTCCTCCTTTTCTTTGTTTTCCTTATTCTACATTGTTTTTTATGTTCTTTTAAAAACTTTTACTAAAAAACTATCTGAAAAATGAGACCTAAAATAAAAATATAGCTTTCACTCCCAATAATAATTAGTCACTGCATTCTAAATATATGAGATGGCAGGAAAATATTCTCTAGACTGTAGTGTTGGGAGAAGGCATGCTAAAGATACTGAGCACTGCCTGACACGGTAAGCTCCCCTTCTCATCTGAGCTCCTGTCCACCTTGAAGTTTGAAAGCATGTAACTCTGATTTGCTAAATTGGAACCAGTTCAGTGGGAAGGTAACAGTGTTCCATGCACCTTGGCATATAGTCATGCTGGATACATGACCACAGAAATGTCTTTGTAGAGAAGGAGGAGCTGACGTTGCGACGATACGGACGTGCAATCTCGAAGCTCCGAGATCGCAGCCAATACTTTTATTGCTGGGTGGTCCATCTGGACCTAAACCGTCCCGAAGAGATGGTAACAGGAAAGAGTACGTCTTGCTGATCTCAGGGAAATTGCAAAGTCCCTGATTGATCCAAGAGAATCTCTTTTAGCCGGTGATAGAAGTGCAGGCCCAAGCTGCTAAAGTCGGAACAGCTCCGCAACCAGAGGAAAGCGGAAAGAGAAAGTGTGTCCATCTGGTGAGATAATTTTATTTTTACAAAAGAGGCTGCCCAAAAAAGATTAAAACCGAATTAAACTTGTAAAGAAAAGAAAAGAAAAGAAAATAAGCAGTGAATATAAGCTATTTTGGACAGTGTGTTATTCTTTTTTTAAATTGTCTTCTATGGATGGAAGTTTTCCAAACACTTCCTATTTTTTAAAGTGAAAGTATTGGCTTTTTTTCTTCTTCTTTTTTACTTATAGATTAAATCTTTTTTTTTCACAATACTGGCTTGGATGGGGTTTTTTTCTTTTTATTTTGTTCCATTTAAGAGCCTTGTTTCTTTTAAGCTTGGAATATAAAGAGGATATAAAAGGAATATAAAGAGAGCAGTAAGATCAAAGAGAAAAGAAGTTACACTGCCACTTGGAGGTTGGAGGCTGAGTTATGGAAATATTTTTCTCTCTCTTTTCTTTGATCATTTTGACCTTGCACTTCAAAGGTTTTAGTTTGCAAAGAGATAAGATGGGTTGTTTATGCAGTTGCCCTTTGGATGTCTCTTTGGCAGTGAGAGAGAAGTGAAAAACAAAGCTTTGTTTTCCATCTAGAGTGGCAGTGTTTATAAATTGGACAATGACACAATACCAAGAAGAAACCATAACATTACATCAGATTATGTTTGAAATTCAAAAATTATTAGAAACATCAGAGAGAATTGAGAATCAATTGGAAAATATAGACGGTAATATAGGGAAATTTGATGAAATTGAAGATAGCCAGCTAATGGAAAAGTGGAGGTTAGAGTCTCAAAAACCCAAGGGAAAAATGAACAAAGAGGCAAGATAACTGTGGATATTGACAGTCATCTGAGTGTGGTTGGAAATGGAAAGAATAGAACATGGAAAAGGAAGAAAGATGGAAAGGAGCTCTACCCCAGATTTCAAGGTATAGAAAGAGAAAAAAAGAGAAGAAGTGATGGATTTAAGGAGAGGAACTTTGACAAAAGCACTACTGATAACCAAAGATAAGCTGATTTTATTTAAAGAATTTATAAGATATGCAACAAGCAACAAGGTGCGAAGAGAAGTCCACACAAAATTGATTAAGGAAATAACCAGAAGATTAATACCACATAAGGCAAAAGAAATAAGACTGTGCTACTACTAGAAAGACACAGATTGAGATATGAAAACTATTAACAAAATACTAGCTAAATTGTTAAAATTAGAGCATTATGTTAAAAATGAAGATAATTGATAATGATATAATGTATACATATATATTGGTTCGACAAGAGGAAATTTGGTATAAATTTTAAATGGTGACCATGAAAGGAAGTTTTGAAACTTAGTTATGTATAAAAGCCTATAATAATGAAATTGGATATAAATTGTAAACAGTGATTAAGAAAGGAGGTTTAGAAACTTTGTTATCAAACATAATTAATTTTTATTTAGAATGTTTTACAAAGATAGAATGTTGTTGGATGATATTGAAAATATACAATGGAATGCCATTATGTGGTTCTGCTTTGAATTTTGGAATATTTGTTATAAAGGGATGTTAAAACAACTATAGTCATATGAAGGATGAGGTATGATGATAGTAATGTATATAAATATATACATGATAGTAATGATAGTAATATATATAAATATATTGGATGTAAAATATATAATTTCATATGATTTTAGGTGATGACTGTGGAAGGGATGCACGAAAGTTCTTTGTAACCAATTGACCCACTTTTTATAATTTGCAATAGAATATGTTTTTATGGTGTTTGTTTATTTATTGTTTGTGTTTATTCAAATATATATATGTGTGTGTGTGTATTTGTGTTACAACCCCTGGTATGCCCAAATATGGGAGGGAACTCACTACTCCCCCTTTCTGTCTATCCGCTCACTGCAGGAGACCATCCAGGCAGAAAACCATATTTTTAATGTTGGCTTTTTATATTTGTGTTGTATTTGTGCTGATAAGACACCTTGTGTCTCCCTTTATTTATTTATCAGCACAAATACAACACACACACACTTCTGGTTTGCTCATAGGGTTGTTTTTTGCCCTTCAGAGCCTTCAGGGAAGCCTCCTGAAGGCCCCTGATGGCTCCAGAGGGATAAAACCGGCCTTATGAATAAACCATAAGTTCATTCCCAAATTTCTGGTTTGCCCACGGACCTGGTTTTTCATGCTCCTGAGGCTTCAGGGAAGTTCCTGAAGCCTCCGGAGGACGAAAAATGGTCTCAAAAGAAGCCCGAAGTCAGCTGGCCACCAGACACATGAGCGCTGGCCAGCTGACAGGGCAACACCTTGTGTACCCGGACAAATGACTCTGTGTGCCATCTGTGGCACGCATGTCATAGGTTCGCTATCACGGTTCTATATCATCAATAACTTCTTGGAAAGAACAATTTCAGAAAACATGTCAGAAGGCAACATATTATTTACCTTCGTACAAAAAAGTGCAGGAACATTAACTAAATGTAGAGTAATAACTAAAATAGCAGTAGATCAATTTTGTTAATTTTAGTAGAAAAGTATATTTTTTTTGTTTGAAAGGAAGCTCATTATATTTATTCATGGGAAGTTGTAGTTTAAAGAATGACATATAGTAGAAGCAATTGGTTATATTAGGAAGTCCATAACCAATATCTGGCATGATTAAATTCACACTGTTGCAAAATGACAGAAAGTAATCAGCATCCTGTATTCTAATTATATCTATCTAATCTCACAATATTTCAGGGATTGTTTGTATTTCTGGACCTTCTTATCTTGATGTATAATAAAAAAGTTTTTTTTAAAGAATCGGGTAATGTATTTCTTTTACTCTGACAGGTACAGCTTTGTGAGAATAACAAAGTTCAGAGACCATTGACAGGAAATGAGTATTAAAAATATCAAGCAAGTGAAAAACACAAAGCAGGGGAAATGGCAGTGCTTAAAGGAAAGTAATATACCTAGTGCCAGATGCAATTCAAGGAAGAAATCACTGTCGATCTAAAGAGACCAGCAGAGGTGATCACAAACCAAAATGTATGGGGGAAAAAAACCCGCATTAAATAATATTTCTTCACTTTTCCCCCAGAAAAAAATAATGACAAACTGAAAAGCATTTACAGCTAAACTTTGCATGTACAATGTAAAGTCTGGTAATTGCCAACATTCAGTTTTGAGTAATGTCTTCCTTCATATTTATTGATAAGTCTCTCAGCTGAAGCTGGGGCTAGTGCTTTGAACATTTTTTCTTCTTCTAAACACCAGCCTTCAGATTCAGAACAATTCTGAGCAGAAAATACAAACTTAATATGTAAAATGTGTATGTGCAATACTAATTATTCTTATTCCCATGCCAGTCCTAATCTCTAGAATTAAGAAAGATCTTACAAATATCAGTACCCAGTATTAATACCCGGTATTTTTTCATTAACACAAACTGGCAATGGACTGAATTTAGTTAGTGAACCATTAGAAACTAAAACTGGTATCTTCTTTTGTGCCATCATCTTCAACCCTAGAAGTATCTTTTGCAATAAGTAGATTATAGCCACTGCCAAACTTTTTCCATTTCAAAATTTATGATCATGAGTTGTTCTTTCTCTGGATTGAACCAACACTCCATCTTCACAAGCCAGTGGAACCTTTAATCTTATTTTAGCTGTTGCAGCTTCCCTTTCTTTTCTATTAGAACTATATCCAACTAAAACCCAAGTTAACACTTTTTTCAGCAAAGTGAGTGCAAAGTGTTTTGCTTGGGTGCCTACATACCGTAATTTTGGGAGTATAAGATGCACCGGAGTATAAGATGCACCAAGATTATGAAGAGGCAATTTTTTAAAAAACGTTTTTGCATTCTGCAGATCTCCCAAAAATGGCCCATCTTTTTCGAAAATGGGCCCAGTGTTTTGTCAAAAAAGGGCACGCGTAGTCTTTAGGAGGCTTATAGAGTGCTCTGGGGTTGGGGGAAGGGAAAAACAAGCAAAAATGGCCAGTTTTTGTGAAAATGGGCCCGTTTTTGTAAAAAAAAAGTATGCATAGCCTTTAGGAGATTTATAGAGTACTTCTGGGGGCTGAGGTGGAAAAACGAGTCTTTTTTTTCACTCATTTTTGCCCTCCACAGCCCCCAGGAGCACTCTGGAAGCCTAATTTGCAATTAGCAACTCTAAATGTTATTTGTATATGCTATTAATATACCATAAGATACTCATCAAGTCCTCTAAGGGAATAAAAGCATCCAATAGATTATTTTAAGAAATAGTCAATATAATCCTTAAATCATACCCAATATCATCAATAATTTGCTCAATAATTGGTTAAAACTTTAATGTGTTTTTTTCCCTTTTCTTCAGAACTGAAAATATAGCTTTACATGATCCCTTGCTCATTTTATCTATTTCTGTATTCTGCACTAGTGATTTTGTCTATTAATTGTTTTGTCTACTAATCTATCAATTGTTTAATAGCAATTAAATTTAAATTCAATCAGAAACAACACATTTAATGAGTTTTCAAAAGCCAACTTTTAGAGAATTATTCAGTTGATTACTTAGTTATTATTAGCTATAATTATCTTGACTTTGTACTGATATCAGATATTTTGTCACTTTGAAAAAAATCTGAGTTTAAATATTACTTATTTTCAACACTTATTTCATTATTGCCAGAAAATATGTCTCCTGGAGAATTACTTAAGCATACTTTAAAGGGCTTTATTAAGTCAGAAGCTAGATTGGAATGTGTCAAGTTACTTAGGTCAGTAACAATGAAAGTTTCCTAATGAACAGAAGAGAATCCCTGTAAACTAGAGAACATTATTGCTTTCAAGAAATAAATAAAAGTACTAGTATCTCTCATCATGGATGAAGCTGTTGCGAATTTTAGTTCAGAAATATTAAGAGGGCCAAAAACAGATAGCGCGTTGTTTGTGAAGAATACAAATCTTATATAAATGATCTTTATAGAGAGCTGTAGTTTAAGCATTCCACCATGTTCTAACCTCAAACTTAGAACTGAAATCAGAACTGATAGGTATAAATTCATGATTACTCCATGAACTCATCACACTCGGCATTAACCATTTCTTTTCTTCAGCATTAATGTCTTTATCTCACTCTCTTGGTGTCAGTATCCTAATTAGCAACAACATTTAGATTATATTATTTGCACATCAGTTCACATGTGTTTATGTGTGCACTTGTTTCAGTTGTAACAATGGTAATTTTAAAAAGTTCAGTGCTCAAAGCTCAAAAGAAAAACAATGTGCATGTTTGCATACTTACATCATTTTTAGCTGTACTAATGTTATATTCATAAATTAATTACTAAATAATTTTCTCTTTATTTCAACATTTTCCAAGAGTATGCTAAATGCCAAGTTTCCATGTCACCCTTTTAGGTGAAAGAAATTCAAGGAACCAGCAGTAATCTGGAAAAGAGATAACAAAGCTAGTATAGGAATTGCACAAGTTTTATACTTGTTTTTTGCTGACTCAGGATCGGACTCTGTAGTAAGAGGCCTTTCCTCTTTCCAGTAGGGAAAGGTCCTAATAGTCTGCATGGACATGAGTTTATTTTAGGATACTCTAGAGTCATGATGGCGAACCTATGGCATGCATAGGTGGCACGCAGAGCCCTCTCTGAGGGCACACAAGCTGTCACCCCAGCTCAGCTCCACCACACATGTGCACACAATTCCCACCAGCCAGCTGGTTTTTGGGTCTCTGCCATGCATGCAGGTGGCAGGGTGCACGTGGGGGAGTCACACGTGCATGCACAGTGAACCAGGGGAGCACAGAAGGGTTGCAAGTGCATGCATGGGGACAGGGCGCATGTGGGGGTCACACATCCATGTATGGGGGCAGGGGTCACAGGAGGGTCATGCATGCATTGCATTATGGATGCGCACCGCTGCACACACTTTTGGCACACAGCAATGAAAAGGTTAGCCATCACTGCTCTAGAGGCAATCTTCACTAGCTTCAAATTACTCCAAATTAAAGATCTATGTCAATTGTTACCAAGCTAACTCTACCTTGTAATAATGGAAGCAAATTGCAAGTTACAATCATATCTTTCATGGGTGCTTTGTTGGTTTCTTTCTTCCATTCTTTAACGATCATCAGGCTTACTGTCACAAAAACATGCAGTTATAAAACAAGAAGACAAATTCAACATTAAAAATAAACAATAAGAATTACATTCTGAGGCCATCAATCTGTATTGGACAATACCAACTTTCAAAAGCCTTATAAAATTCTTCTCTTAACCAATTTGTGAAATGAGTTTAGAGTTAATCGCAATTTGGCCACTGAAAAATGCTATTCCATAAACTCAGAGACATTGAGGAAGAAGAGCAATTCTTCCCTTTCACAGAAATATTTTCATTACTGAAATCTAAAGTAAGACAAATAATGTAGCTGAGTTGGTTCCATACGGAAGACGTAGTTCTAGGAATATCAAGGAGCACAATCATTTATAATCATTTACTCTCAACCTCAATAACTTTAAGAAGTATGGATTTCAACTTCCAGAGTTCCTCAGCATTAAGTCCATATCTCTTAAAGTTGCTGATTTATAAAGTACTGATTTATAGCAGTAAAGATTATAAGCAAAACTTTTAATTGTACTTAGAAAACGGTTCACGCCAAATACCTATGTGGCTAAAAATGGTTGTCATCTCTGGTTGTCACATTTAACAGCATTGTATACTAATTCATTGAACAGGCTTTGAAGTTACACCTGTAGGGAGTACATTATACTAGTCTATCCAGGTGGCATAGTTCAGATAATCTTTGAAAATACTTAAGTAAGTAGTGAATATCCTGCTAGTGTGTTACTGTGCTCATCAAAGAGAGTGAGTAAATGGGGCAAAGTACATATGCTTTTCTTGATAAAACCATAACATTATGTTGCCCATTCAAAATATTCAAAATAGGATTTTGCTTTTTGCTGTTTTTAGCATTGAGGGAACACATCTGGGAAATCTATGAATTTTAAAATCCTGTAGTCCTAACCACCATAACAGTGATTAATCATAATGAAACCTGTAGACCTACGTAAATAATAAAAGTAGCCCTTGGGGAACCCAAAACCACCTTGTTATTATTTTAAGTCTCTCAAAATTAACTTCATTCAAAAGCAGAATCACAGAATATCTAATTATTTTATCTGTGTCTCTTGCCTCCCCCCTCTCTCTTTATAGGAATATTTTACAGGATAGAGTTTTGTTTTACTTAACCTGTTTGCTTTCTCTCTATTGAACCCAAGACCATTGAGAAATATAAATGACTCATGGGTTGTATTCTGAATTCTCTGGTCAAATTTAGTCCCTATGTTCACATAAAAATATTTGCTTATGACTTCAGAATCTTTTTATTTTACCACTAGAAAGTTATCTGAGAAATATATTACATTTTATGTCTGAAGGGTCTCCTTGTGTGTTATGTCAAAAAGATTAGACAAGGAGAAACTTAAAGCCAGGACTTAAATTGAAGATTAAATTGTAAGATAAAAGGCAACAATTCAACATGAAATAGCTTTCCTAGATTAAGAACTGAACCTTCTCTCTTACGCGCACATACTGAGTTCAGTTGTATTGGTTAGAATGAGATGTTATTGTTAAAGTGCAGAAGACACTTTAGGTGGCACACTTTACTGAACTTATATGACAGTTTATCATACCCTAAATTAATTTGTTGTTTCTGTTTAACATCAGTGTTTAATTTATATACAATAACGATGGCTTGATTTAGTGAGTTATTACATGACCTTCATACTTTTATACCATGTAATGCAAAAATAAATAAATATTCAGCCATATTTTACAGAATAACTTTTCCTGAAATATTATTTTTGACTGTGAACTACATTACAGATTATTGAAAATTAAAGAAAACTATCAGTGAGGATTAATATAAGAGATCTATGGCCAGAATGTCCAATTTTTCTGTTTTAAATGTGAAGGAAAATCAAATTGCTGAATTGGATTAAGGCTACCTTTTATATCGTTTGTCCTTCTGAACACTTTAACTGGTCGAACCTAGGAAAAAAGCAAACAGTGCATATACTTTAGTACTTATTTGAAACCTTTCTTATATGGCTAATCTGTAACAGACAATTTAATTGAAAGACTGCAATATCCAATTTGATCTTCCAAACACAATACTAATGATAGAAATGTGCTTTGATTATTTTCTTCTTAAATTCATGAAATCATCCCAGGAATATGAAGTTTTCGCCAATAATTTGTTTCCAACATTTAAAAACCTTTTAAACCAAAGTAACACAGTGTACCTTGTAGTTTAAATGTTTTACAGTTGTTTTAAGCATTTTCACATCATAGGTCTACTCAAGATGACCAAACTCAAATAAAAGGGAAAGAAAGATAGAAAATGACACTTTTTCCTTTTAACAAATACATAAAAGAAAACTAAAGAAAATGTTATAATGCCATTCCAACACGTTATGGGATTCTGACACATTCTGTGATTGCAGGCTACTGTAAAGTGCTCTACAAGGATTTGTCTTTAAAAATGACTTGGAAGCTTCAATTGGTCTATAATTCATCAACATACTTATCAAGGGATGCTAGAAGACATGAGTACATTACAACTATGGCTCCCTAGTGGCTACCAAGTACAATTAAAAGTGCTGTTTCTTACATTTACTGTCTGGCTTGACTCCAGAGTACTTGCAGCAGTATATTCCTCACCCAATTTTGGTTCAATGGATTCATATGTCCCCCAGAGAACCTTTTCGGGGAAACCCCCTCCCCCAATTTTCATGTGGTAAGTGAAATTGAGATATTCTTATAGGCATATATTTTCTGTGGGTGCATGTATACTTTAGAACAGGCTTTTCTCATAAATACAGATTGCTCCTACCCTATTGGCTTTCCACAAGCTATTAAAATAGTTATTTGAAATAGTCCTTGGAAAATGAACTGATTAATTGTTGTGTTGTTTTTGACTAATTATCTGACTGACGATTATTGTGCTGTTTTTGACTAATTGTTTTTAGATTCTTTTGCTGGTGAGGCTTAATTGTATTCCTATTGATGTACAGTATGTGAATGACAGAGTACAGACTTTTTGATTATGGTAAAGTGCAGACATAACAAACAGCATTTGAGACAAAACTTGGTTTTGTGTTTGATTTACAAAGAATAAAATCATGAAGCAAAGTGGACTGAAGTTATAATATGGGATTAATTTATTTAGCATATGGCTTACAATGTCAGGAAAATCTATACATGCTAGAAGCAGTCCTGACAGCCTAGATTGTTATTTCATCCTGTTTGGTACTTATGTTGATTATTGCATGCAAATGTCTGCAAGCTTCCAATAGCCTTTTCAATATTCTGTGTGTACTAAGCAACCAAAGTGTCTATGGAGATTCTCAGTTATCCAGGCCATGGTTGTCCCAAAGGTGCTTTTTCAAGAGGCAACTGGACTATCTTGTTTTTCTTTGAGGATGTTGTGCTTCTCATCTCCAAAAAAAAAAAAGCTGCTTCAGCTCTGACTGGATTGTGGAGAATGGAAGGATTTATATTCCTTGCAGACAGCTGGTCATTTGCATTCTTCTATAGAGTCATTAAGTTCACCTGGAGATTTATCTGTGTACTCAGGGTCACCTGAGTAGTGCATATGGGTGTGGAAGAACTGTGTTGTAGACTGGAGATAGGAGATGTCATATCCCTCCCCCTCTGTTGAGAGAGGGCTGTTTGAACAAAACAAAGGAAAACAAGAAAGCACATTTGGGATAAGTACTCAAAGCTTGAAAACATAAATGATAGGTAGGTAGGTGGATAGATAGAGACTAAAATGTACAGTTATTTTCTGATTTGACAAAAAGGTCTGTAGATGATGCAAACTGTAGTGCTAATTAAATGTTTCAAAAACACGTTTGAACTTGCTAGCATTCTGAATGGAAGAACTACCTTTATTCCTGCAAGAACAAATCAATTTGTGTTCCCTTTATTCTTTCAATTTGATTTTATACTTGTTTTTATGCAGTTGTAATAGTTGGAGTATTCTAAATTGTGGGAGGAGAATAGTGTTGGTGGACGGCAGGGAAGCTTTCTGCATTCTGTTTAAGACAACTTTTCTATGTAGCCTTAATTACAGGGCCGGGGTTGCATAGCTATAATTACTCCTTATTATCTGCTAGCTTTATTAAAACGTTTTGTAAAATAAAAGCAGGTTGAATGTCAATGGAGCAGTGTGCCAGTTTTTACACACTAGGTTGCTAAGGCAGAGGAAAAGGGGCAGACCTGCCAAGCACAAAAGCAACCTTCATTTTCTGTGGAAAGCAGCTCCTGGCTTCCAGCCACATGGTCCTCCTGCTGGAAATGACAAGGGTTGACTTCATGCATCTCAAATGAACAAATTAATTGCTGCTGCTCTACATATTCACATTCTTCTATTGATAGATTTTCTCCTTTATAGACATTTGCACCTTGAGTTTCTGCATGGTTTTACATTCATTCCATGCTCAAAAAGATTGGCTCAACTGATCACATTATTACTTTGAGGCTTCATGGGGCACGCTGCCTGGAAGAAAGTAAAACTAAAGGAACCCCACAAAATCATTTACAATCGTTAGTGGGTGCTTTTTTTGTACAACTACTTTAATGCCTCATATATATTTATCTGAGTTAGTAGTGCACTGATTACTGCAAGGCGCTGTAAGGCAAATGTGATGTGGTGCTTTTAACAAAGAAAATAAGACAATTGGATATTTCTGTTCCTTCATAGAAACTTATTCAAAATGAAAATAGGAAGGAAAAATACTACAACTATTTTTGGCCAAGACAAGGATATTGCAGAAAGTTTAGGTATGGATGTAATTGCTATAATTTATAAGGTGGCCCTGATGCAGAATGATATTATGTCTTTCACAGTTCTCTGTTTCAGCTAGTCAGTAATGCTCTTTTGAATATATTTTCAGTTGTATGAGGTACTTTCCCCATATTTTCCCTTGGGCATTATTTTTTTCAGCACTCATGGAAACAGGGAATGGCAACTGAAATCTCATCCTTAGGTTTTTCTCCAGGACTTCTTCTCAGCATGGGATATGATCAGGCCAAAGCACTTATTAATCAGTGTGTAGCAGAAATAGAGCAAAATTTGATTTAGCTAGGATCACAAACTATATTGCTAGTGAATCTAACCAATATTCTGCCTTCCTTTGCACATAGTTAATGATACTCAAAGTACCTAAATGCCAGGAGACTTTAACTCTGGCAAAATATCATGCCTTTCCCTCAACTGTCCTTAAAGTCCAATACGGGAAGACTTGAGAGATAATAATCCTGTAACTCTGGATGAACAGAATTTCTGTATATGCCATATGGTAATGCTCATATATAGGCATATAATTAACTATAAACAAATTGTGGATAATGGGTCTCCTGCTCCATTTCTGTTTCCTAAACCATACAATCCAGCTACGTGTTCCTCTTTTATGTTTCCATTTTTGACATTCCATTCTCCAATCACAAGTACACATCTTGCTACCATGTTCTGTCAATTTCAAATTGAACATCACAAAAATCATCAACCCCTTCTTTTTATGCATCAGTGATTGTTACATAAATCTGAAGATTGTTGTATTAAAGAATTGTCCACGCTGTCTAATCAATATTATTTGGTCATTGATTTCATTGTAGCCAAGAACAATTCTTGCTATACCTTTCCTAATTATAAAAGTAACACCATTTTCATGTCCTGAGTAATAAATAACATGGTCTTCTGACTGAAATTATCCTATCCCAATCCATCTCAATTTACTTATACCTAAGAAGTCAATCCGAAGTTGTTTCATTTCATATTTCACTCTGTTGAACATTTATGTTTTTATGCTCCATATTTTTATGTTCCATGTTCCTGCTATAATTCTATATTTGCAATTTTAGATTTTCTTTTCATATTTGGTAACATCAGCAAAGAGAATTAAACCTTGAAGGCTTTAATCTAACCACATCATGAATATAATTAGTACTCTGAAAATCCTCAGCTCTTCCTCAGTAGCATGTTGAGTATCATATGACTTGATGGATTCATTACTTGGCAATCACCAATCATTTTACATTTCCTATCCATATGGTTGTTTTTTTTTTTAAAAAATGCAGGTTGGTTTACTAAAGCCCTCTTCTAAAATTATAAACTTTAAGATTAAGATATATTTTTTATAATGGTTGCACTTGTACCCTGCCTATCTTATGCTCATCTCTAATAAATATTTGACTAATTTATGGTTAACAGTAAATATTATGTGATCACTTTTGAGCATCTTCAGAATGCATTAATGATATCAGCAATCATGCAAGTGATTTTTAACTAGAAACAGCAGCTCATATTACATAAACAGTAAAGACAGATAAAATCTTTTGTGGTTCTGCTACATGAATAAATTGTGTTATTCATCTGTTAACAGAAGTATTTGTCTCATAGTCTTTAGATCATATCCCTTCCCCAAGGGATAATGCTAATTAACTGTAGAATTTAGGCACATGCATGGCTAAATATACTTTTCCCTTAGTTGTGGTTAGGTAAATAGGAAAGTCAAATCCTAAAGCAAATAACAATATACATTGACACAAACAGTTAAAAAAGAATGGATTACTCAACTTCCTAATGTTTCCATTAGGATTGGTTGAAAACATACTATCTACTAATGATGTCAGGGCAATTCCACCTCAAGAGATTTTATGAAAAGCTGTGTTACAAATTAGGGGAAGAAAACATTTCAAACATTCTTGGCAGACTTTTATTCCAAGAATTAGTAAAAAAAAAAAAATTACAATATGCTGCCATCACTCAAGCTGAACTTTCTGACATACTGTCAACCCTGAAGCAGACTTGGCTGTGGCCATTTTCTTTTCTGTAGTTTTTTTCTATTGGGATTTCTTTTCACAAGGCTTCAGACTTTACACAGCTTGGAGGTGAAGGGAGGTAGAGATAGATGGGGTTTTGTAGCCAAAAAAAGATAATTCTCTCTTGAGTCTAGGACATTTCAATTACCAGCTGGCCAGAGGAGGATGAAAGGAGAAACCAGGCAACCAGTCCGTAGCCAGACTGGACAATGCAATTTATTGTTTGGGGAAAGTGGAAACTTTCATTTTTAATGAGGTGGAAAGCACGGGAATCTTCAGAGTTGGCTTTCCACCAGTTTGTGCCAAGATGATATCTCTTAATAAAACTGATCTTTGAGGAAACTGCTTGTCTCAGAGTTCTGCTTGCGATGGGTGTATTACTTGGATTGTTGACACATACCTTAATTTACCCAGTTTTTAGCCTTTCTACCATCTACTTTCAGCCCAGCAATATTTTTTGTATTTAACTTAAGGAATTTAACAAATGTTATACCAGTCCTGCAATAAATAGAGTAGCTCTGTAATTATGCAGTTACACACAAGGAATGTTGTAATGAAAATTAATTTCTTGGTAAGGCCACACTTGGAATAGTGCATCCATGATGTAAAAAAGATTTTGGGACTCTAGAAAGAGTGCAACAAAGTTGATTAGGGTACTAGAGGCTAAAATACAGTATATAAAGAATGGTTGCTGGAATTGGATGTGTCTAGTTTGATGAAAAGAAGGATTAGGGGAGACATGATAGCAGTGTTCCAATAACTCAGGGGCTGCCAAAAAGAAGTGGTAGTCAAGCTATTTTCCAAAGTACCCGAGGACAGGACAAGAAGCAATGAGTGGAAGCTAATCAAGGAAAGAAGCAGCTTAAAACTGACAGTTAGAACAATTAATCAGTGGAACAACTTGCTTCCAGAAGTTGTGAATGCTCCAACACTGAAAGTTTTTAAGAAGATGTTGGATAACTATTTGTCTAAAGTGGTGTATCGTTTCCTGCCTAGGCAAGGGTTGGAGTAGAAGACCTCCAAGGTACCTTCCAACTCTGTTATTCTATTCTTATATGATGAGAGAATAATTTTAGCTATGAATTGGTGAAAATGTTTTTGTAAATTTTATTTTTCTTCCTAGCAATAATACTAAAATAAGTTTGTTGGGATTTGTGATATCACCTAGCATGAATATTTAGCTCCTTTTTTTGAAAAATGCTGAAAGCTGAATTACTTTTGCTCTGTCACTTTAGATTTCACAATCCTAAAATTCATTACTCAACCCTGTATAAGTATGCTTTGAGTATCTTTGATACCAGTAAGTCTTAAACTTCCATTCATCATAATTTCCCATAATTCTTAAATGTATAGACTTCTTCCCTCGGGCACTGATATGATGTATACCTATTGCATATATATTGTCATCCCTCTAATAAACCAGTTGGAAGCTTTGTTTACACAAGAACTCCTGCTATTATCTTTCTGAAATGTTCCAAATTGTAAATGAGCCCGCATAAACACGGACTCAAATCAAATTCCTCGGACTTACATATTCCTAGTTATCACTTACTTTCAAATACATATGGATAGGTTATTCAGGAGAGAGTGAGAGAAGCAACTAAAAACTGAGGAGAAATTTCCTGACAGTTAGAACAATTAATCAGTGGAACAACTTGCCTCCAGAAGTAGTAAATGCTCAACACTGGAAGTTTTTAAGAAGAGATTGGATAACCATTTATCTGAAATGGTCAAACTTTTCGTGCCTAAGCAGGTGGTTGGACTAGAAGATCTCTAAGGGCCCTTCCAATTCTGTTATTCTATAATTATCATTCTACTTCTTAAAACCAATAAAAGAATAAATGATATGATATGATATGATATAAGGGGAAAAGGTGTCAGTAATACAATTTCAGAGAAAATCAGTACAGTGAGCCTAGCTAAACTCATTACTTATCAAGTCATTGAAGATGTTTCATCATATAGTATTTTCAGTGGTAAAAGGTTGATTTTCAGAAATATTATCTGATACTCCTCTTGCATATTGACCGGTAGGAGCATCAAACCCCAAACCACCCCAACGATGCTATCGAAGTGATGTCCCGGTGTCTGGAAGCCGTACGGATCTGGATGGGAAGTAACAGACTCAAGCTCAACCCGTCCAAGACTGAGTGGCTGTGGCTACCGGTGCCCCGGTTCAACCAGCTTACTCCATCACTGGCCATTGGGGGCGAACGTCTGGCCCCCGTGGATTGGGCACGCAATTTGGGCATCCTTCTGGATACCCAGCTGTCCATGGATGACCATGTGACAGCCGTGGCCAGGGGGGCATTCCACCAGGTTCGCCTGGTGCGCCAATTGCGTCCCCTATTGGACCGGAGCACCCTTCGCACAGTCACTCATGCGCTTGTGACGTCCCGGCTAGACTACTGTAATGCTCTCTACATGGGGCTCCCCTTGAGATGCACCCGAAGGCTGCAGCTGGTTCAGAATGCGGCCGCGCGGGCAGTCTCGGGAGTCTCTAGCTACTCCCACATAACACCTCTCCTGCGCGGGCTACACTGGCTACCTGTGGCTTTTCGGGTGCGCTTCAAGATGTTGACCATCATTTTTAAGGCGCTCCATGGCACAGGACCTAGTTATTTGCGGGATCGTATCCTGCCCCATACATCCCTCCGGCTGATTTGCTCACACAGAGAGGGACTCCTCCGGGTGCTGTCCACTAGGCTGTGCCAGCGGGCGATGCCTAGGGGAAGGGCCTTCTCTGTGATGGGCCCGACCCTCTGGAATGACCTTCCCCCCGACATTAGAGTGACTATGGATCTCTGCTCCTTCCGTCAGAAACTTAAAACCCACCTATTCCAGCTAGCCGGCTTGGCCTAATTCCACCTATCCCACCTCAGTTCTATTTCTAAATTTTTAAGATTGGTTTTAAGGTCTGTTTTTAATTTTTATAAATTGTACAGGGGTTGTTAATTCAATTTGATTTTTACCTATGTGTATGATTGTTTGTGTGTTTTAATTTTGTTCCTGTACACCGCCCCGAGTCCCTCTGGGGAGAGGGGGCGGTCTAGAAATTTAATAAAGTATTAATTATTATTTATTTTCATTTCTGTTCCTTCTTTTCTTTCTTTAGAATTATCTGCCGTTTGAGAGAATATGGAAAAATAAATAAAATCAAAACTTTTAGGGGAATAAGTGATTGTCTAATCAAAGGTAATGCTCCATTTATAAAATCCTAAATAGTGAATGAATCATATATAAGGTGATTATATGAACCCTTGGCATGTTAGAAAAACAGAGTTTAATTTTTAGGAATTATGCTTTTGTATAAATGGGCTTAATCTTAATTCCATATAATCAGCCTTTCCAGAAAATCAGTTTGTATGATGTTTTAGGGCAAGCTAATATGTCATACAAAAATTAGTAGTTTGTTATAAGATGTGATTCCCCTTGCCTGCTACTCATTAATAAAGCATTCCTGAAAGAAACTATTTTAGGGGCAATGCAGAATTTCTAGAAATTACTAACAAAGGACAAAGATCAAGCTGCTTGCTTAAGATAAGATGTTCCTGTCATTTCTTACCGAGGCAATATAGACAATAAACTGGATTTGTTTTTCTTTGAAAGTTACCTAATCTTGAAAGGATCATATACACACTGATACAAAAGCAAAAGTATCTACAGGTTTCTATGCACTCTTTCTGCACTGAACTTAGAAGACTGATTACCAAGTTCAAGCTTTGTTGATGATAATACTCCTTAGTCCTCAGTAGAAAATGCATTACCCTTTCATATGACCAGAAAGGTTGGCCCATTAAAAAAAAAAAACATTTTGCAGTTGGTGCCATTATCATTACACTTTTGCAGACCTTTATTTTTATTTTCCTCTGAAAATCAATGCAGAAACTCCACTGCCAAAAAGCCAAAAGGGCAAAGATCATTAGTTTGAACAGCTTGTTTTTGAGCAACCAAAATCAAGCCTTCATATTTTTTAATGTTTCAGTTGTAAGCCATTGGCAGATTTTATCTTTATCCGCTTTCTCTTCGATATTTTGGAAAAAAATGAACATATAATTCAATATATGTTTTTATTACATTATTTCAGTATCCACTTTTTGATTCTAATATTCAGAAAAACCAATTTTAAATTTCTGTCAGTGTTTGCTCTGTCTGTTCTGTATTCATCCAATGCATGTTTTCTTCTTTAACAGTTTGTTTGCCTTTAAATAAACGTCTGCCTCCATTTATTGCTAATAGATATATTACTATCTTCAAAAAAGGGGGAAAAAGACAGACCCAGGAAACTACAGATCAATCAGCCTATCAGGTTTTACACTGAGACAGGAAAAACCAAAGGTACAAGTACAGATTATGTAAAATCTGGCTCAAAAATCAGGGACCTTAGAGTCCTAATTAACAATCAAATATGAGCCAGCAGTATGTGGCACAAGCCAAAACAGCTAATGCACTCATTGATTGTTTAAACAGAGGCAGAGAATCAAAATCACATGAAGTATTAATACCACTTTATAAAGCCTTAGTAAGGCCTTAGTAAGGCCGCATCTGGAATACTGCATCCATTTTTGGTCACCACATTACAAAAAAGATTTTGAGACTTTGCAAAAAGTACAAAGAAGAACATCTAAGATGATTAAAGGCCTGGAAATTAAAACATATGAAGAACAGTTGCAGGATTTGGATTTGACTAGAGGAAAGAAGGACTATGGGGAATATTACTCCAGTATTTGAAAGGCTGCCACAAAAAAGAAGGGGTCAACTTGTTTTGCAAAGAGGGCAGGCCAAGAAACAATGGATGGAAACTAATCAAGGAGAGAAGCAACCTGTAATTAAGTAGAAACTTCCTAACAGCAAGGACAATTAACCGGTGGAACAGCCTGCTGTCAAAAGTTGTGGGTGCTTTATCATTGGAGGTTTTTGAGAAGAGACTGGATCGTCACTTGTCTGAAATGGTATGGGGCAGTGATGGCTAACCTTTTCTGGACTGAGTGCCCAAAACGCAATGTGCGTGTGGCCCCTGTGCATGCATGTGCATCCCCTGCATGTGCCTCAGCCTCCCACGCATGTGCACATGACCCCTGCATGCTCTCTGTGCTCCCACAAGTGCACATCACTCCACACATACCTCACCCATCACATGCATGGCAGAGACCAACGACCAGCTGGCCAGTGGAAGGCCCGCATGTATGCGTGGCAGAGCTGAACAGGAATGACAGCTTGCATGCCCACAGAGAGGGTGCTGCATGCTACCTGTGGCACACGCACCCTAGGTTCACCATCACAGGTATAGAATCTCCTGCTTGATCAGGGGGTTGGACTAGAAAACCTCTAAGAGCCCTTCCAGTTCTATTCTGATTGATACACAATGAATAGCTATCCATTTTTTTCAGCCCCCCCCCCCAAACTATCAAATTTAGCTTGCATCCAGTTAATTATTCCAGCAATGTATCATATCACAGCTATAGCTAGCTATGGATGGTATTTTTTTTATTTTTGAATGGAAGCACATTAAGGTATCTGAATCCACAGCAACATAATGTGATATTACCCAGAAAGAGGTTTCTCATGAAAACAAGGTAACCATTTCAAGTTTTAAAATAAACATACTATTTTAGCAAATTTATTTCATAGTATGCCTTTTTCCTGTCTAAGAACCTTTCAGTTTCTCCGAATTATTCACAATACTGAGAGGCATTTTTCTCCTTGCTTATTTTTAATAAGTGCACTGTCCCATGCTGTGAGATAGCACTGCTTCTCTTATGTACATTTCCCTTCTGAGATTATTTGATGAAAATTCCTTGCAATTTATTATTTTGGGGTGCTGAATCAACTTCTGCAATTTCAGGGTTTTGTCAGGCACACTGAAAAGCAAGAACTGGCATGGTAGGTAGTTTAGCTTTATTGCCGACGTTCTGTACAACAGTTTCTAATTGCTTGTCTTAAATGAGTTCTGAGTGTGCACATTGGGATACAATTTATTAGGGCTCACTGAAATGGCAGCATAATTCTCAGATAAATGATCCTTTTTAAAGTTAACTTATTCATGCAGCATTTCAAGTATCATCAGCCAAAGTTTATAAAAATATGAGAGGATGATAATCAAGAAGTAGTCAGAAAGGTATTAGAGCATACATAAAAGTAATACTATTCTCTTTTCTATTAACCTCTTCCAATTGTGGTAGGTTGTGTTTTCTTTGTGTATACATAGAATGTATATAGAATGTATGTTCTGACACATACTTGATTTTGATGCATATTTGAATGTATATACAGTAATTTTGTTGAAAACCAGTCATTGCTATTCTTTTCATTAAAAAAAGCCAATTTGAGAGAGAAAATAATTTAGATTTGTTTATTGAAATATAGTATTTTCCACAGCAAATTCTTCTGCATCAAGAGTGGGAGGTTACCGATGGGGTAAGATAAAATGAGAGGTTTTTGAAGAGTGGGGGAAACCTAGTGCAAAGACAAATGGGCTTTTAAAGCTTTTAATCAATTAAATGACATCTACCTTTTTGTTTCAAGGGTGTGTGTATGTGTGTGTGTGTGTGTGTTAGAATGCTGTCACTAGCTGCCAGCAGTTTGGCAGTTCGGGTCTCACCAGCCTTAAGATTGACTCAGCCTTCCATCCTTCCGAGGTTGGTAAAATGAGGACCCAGATTGTTACGGGCAATATGCTGACTCTGTAAACTGCTTAGAGAAGGCTAAAAAAGCACTATGAAGTGGTATATAAGTCTAAGTGCTATTGCTATTATCTTGTCAATTTTTCTCTTCAGATTTGAGATAGTATTGCAATTATAATATAAAAATAAGAGCTGGACCAATATATTATTTTATGCAATAATATATGCAATGTATTATTTCATCTCTAAGCTTTTAATTTTTATTATTATCAAAGTATATTCGAGTGCTTGACTTTTATTTTGACAAAATTCTGCTCAGCTCAGTGTATTCTTGTGCAACATTCCACAGACATAACTGAATGGCCAAGACACATATTTCTCTCCCCTCCTCTCCTTTATAGACCAGTGAAATAGGATGCATAGGCTGCAGGATACATGTTGAAAAGTACATTATTATTATCTTTGCAAAATCGATTTTTTTTAACATGGAAAGCACTGAAAGAGCCAATCCTCTCTTAGCCCATTGGACTTTCCAATGGAAATCTCCCATTTTCCATCTCTCTCTGCCATCTACAAAGTATTTGTTCATCTTATTTGCTGGAAGGAAAAGCAGATCTTAACTTTGAGCCTTATTCTTAATTTTTCTCCCACCTATCCTCTTCTTGAGGATTATTGAGAAATAGTATCTAAAAGCCTCAGAATCTCTGTGTACCATGTGTCATCTATATACATTTTTCATTGTCTCTACTACACAATTATTTTTTCTTCTTTTCTGATATTCCAGTCTAAGATGGTTCTTTTATAGCAGATACTTTTTCTGCTTTTCCACTTTTTAGAAATAATACTTACTTCTACCTTCAGGTAAAGGAAAAAGGCCCTTTGATTTCTTCAGATTTTTCTAGTAATTACCCAATGTCCTGCTCTTCATTCTAGTGAGCAAGGCATTTCCTATTAATTAGCAATTTTACTGACCTGCTTAAATCAGGATTTCATGAGAAAAAAGAATCCCAGTATAAGACAAATAACAGTGCTAGTGTTGTTAGGCTTGTGACCTTTAATCATTACATTATGTTCAGTGATATAGTTTTTCAATTTCACATTTTCATTCCACAGTTTTGATTAAATGGAAGTGTCTACTCTCAGACCTTCAATTATCTATTGTTCTATCTTAGGCCTACTTTGTTTTCTTGGTAAACATTGATACAGGGTTCTTTTATTTCTTATTTTATTTATATCTATTTCATCTCTTCCTTTTGTGTATGTGTGTGTGTATATGTATGTATGTGTGTATGTATGTGTTTGTGTGTGTATACACACACACATATATATACATACACACACACACACACGTATATGTATACGCATATGCACACACACACCAGTGGTGGGTTTCAAAAATTTTCAAAAATCTGTAGGTGTGGCCTGCTTTGTGGGAGTGGCTTGCTAGCCATGTGACTGAGTGGGAGTGGCTTACTGGCCATGGGACCGAGTGGATTTGCCAGCCATGTGACCGGGTGGGAGTGGCTTGGCAGTCATGTGACCGGGTGGGAGTGGCCAAGACGATGTCACTGAATTCTTTGCCCCAATGGATGATCTACAAAAAGAAGATATAAAAAAGGAAATTTATTATTTTGTGCACTTACTACTTAAATAAGATTAAAATAAGTACACAAAACAATAAAAGAGCTACTTACAGAAGGTAAGTAGCTTATTACTTACTACTTGTATTTCAAAGGGAATACAATACATATTTAATTTTACACATGTTAAGAGCTGCTGGAATTGTGTTTGCACAACAGTGGAAAAACAAAGATATGAAAATGAATAAATATTAGAATGTGCAGAATGAATACATTGACAATTAAAATCAAGAAGGCTTTGAATACTTTTTCACGTGGGATTTATCAATTGCTAGCTAACAGAAACAGCAATTAGAAATCTAAAAGTATGAAAGAAAACACCAATTATGTAAAGAAAGGTCACTAAAATGTATAAGGAAATATTATTAGTACTTGATCATTATTAATATGTAGATAACTGCGGGACATTATACACCCACAAACTATGACAGTGCCAGGAAAACACCAAAAAATAACAATTTCTCCCCAAAAGACTGCAGATGAAACTAGTTTTTTTTCCTAACCCAAAGAGCAGGAAAGATAAAGCCACTGGAATAAAAACCATCAAGGCATTTTGGGAAATTATAAAGGACAGTGCCAGGAAGCTCACAGAACCAGCAACCACCTCACAATTACCTAAACAACCAGGCATCACACAGAAACACACAAAATCTGGCAAAGCTGCCTTGCACCAACCTGGCATGCCCATAGAAAAGCAGCCACATAAGAGAGACACATAAACCACGCACCAACCTGTACACTTAAAAGCAACATATTGCATCACAAATAAAACATTTACAAAAAGGAATAACATTTATTGTAATAAACATTCTATAAACAATAAATAAATAAATAAAATCCTAAAATAATTTTAAAAAAGATATTCTACGTGCAATAAATTAAAATAAAACCACTAAAATATTATATACATAATAAATTAAAATAAAACATTAAAATATTCTATGAACAATAAATAAAATTTGAAATTGTGGAGATGTAATTCTGAGGCTGGTCATTGTGGAAGGTCCTGATGAGGAGTTCATGATGACCATGAGGCAGGAGACATATAAATTTAATAAAATAAAATAGAAATGCCCTGTGGTCTCGATGGTTTGCTTGCAGATGTTTTATTGTCATTGTTGTGAGATACCTAGCTGGGTCATGAAATGTCTGCAAGAAAACCACCAAGCTCAGTGAACACCAAGGACCCTGCTGTCATCTCTCCCCCCTCTTCTTCCTCCTTTCAATATATCCCACTCTTTCTAGCACTGATGATGATAATACCTAGTTTGGCTAATGAAACATCTGCAAGAAAACAAGCAAGCTCAGAGAGCCCCAAGGACCACACAGTTGTCTCCCCTCTTCCTCCTCCTCCTCCTCCTCCTCCTCCTCCTCCTCCTCCTCCTCCTCCTCCTCCTCTCTATATACCCCATTTTTTCTAGCACTGATGATGACACCTGGTTGGGTAATGAGATACCTGCAAGAAAGCCACCAAGTTCAGACAACACCAAAGGACCCCGCAGTCCTCTCCCTCTTTATCTTTTCCCTTTTTGTCCTACTTCTCCTTTTCCTCCTTTCCCCACAACTCCATTCCCTTCTAGCACTGATGATGTTACCTAGTTTGGTAATGAAATGTCTGTAAGAAAACCACCAAGTTCAGAAAGCAGTAAAGATCCACTATCCTCCACCTCCTCTTTCTCCCTCTCTCCTTTTTGTGCTTCTATCTTTCTCCTCCTTCCTCCCCAACCAAAATCCCTTCTAGCACTGATGATGTTACCTAGTTTGGTAATGAAATGTCTGTAAGAAAACCACCAAGCTCAGAAAACAGCAAGGATCCCACTATCCTCCACCTCCTCTTTCTCCCTCTCTTTCTCCTTTTTGTCCTTCTATCTTTCTTCTCCTTCCCCCCCCCAACCCCATTCCCTTCTAGCACTGATGATGTTACCTAATTTAATAATGAAACGTCTGCAAGAAAACCACCAAGCTCAGAGAGCACCCAGGACCCCTCATTACAACCACATTACAAACTACTATCCGTCTCCCCGTGCTCAGAAAAGGAAGCACGGCTAAGTCCTTTACTAGCAGGCAGGTTCTAGGATGCCTGCTGTCACCAAAGCACCTTCCCGGAGTTGCTTTTCTGAGCACGGTGAGACGGCCGGCCCAAAATACCATCCGTCTCCCGGTGCTCAGAAAAGGAAGCCCGTGCAAGTCCCTTGCTAGCAGGCAGGTTCTAGGATGCCACCACCAAAGTACCTTCCCGGAGTTGCTTTTCTGAGCACGGGGAGACGGACGGTAGTTTGTGTGGTGCGGCCGGTGCCTAGGAGGTCCTAGGAGACCAGCTGTGTCGCGTAAGCTTCTGCTGCCATCTCCATCCCAGCGCCCGTGCTTTCTGGCAGCCAGGCATCTTAGCCAAGGCTGGGGATTGGCTAATTGTAAATATTGACAGGAAAATAATTAAGGATAATAAAAACTTAATAGCATTTGCCTTATAAAGTGCAAAATGCGTCAAAAATATTTTCTTATTCTTAAATAATAATCTGCACCCAAATAATAAAAGGAGAAAAAAATCCTTTGGTCTTTGGTATTTTAAATTGGTTAAAAATCACCAGTAATGATTATTATATTTAACTTTAAAAAATCACACTGATTTTCCAGCTTAAAAACAACACATGGATACTTAATTGATCTCAAAATATTTTCTGCATAAAAAATATTTTGCGTCAGCTCCAGAAAATAATTTTCACATTTCTACTAAGGATTGAGATACCGTATATGAAAGCAGAAAGAATCTGAGAAAATCTTTCATGTATACAAAAATAGCAGAAGCTTTAATATTTCTATAGATAGTAGCAGAAAGGAGCAGCTGAGGCAGAAGAATGCTGGTGGCATAGTGGCCACAGATTATGTTTTACATGACTGATCTGAGATGACTGGTTGGATTCTGAGACTTCAAAACCTGGGCTCCAATAACTAGTGAATAATACCTTTCAGTCAAGGGGAAGTGCCATTTCCAGCTTACTATCGTCAAAAAGAGTTCAGGCAAGGTAAATAGCAGCCATTCGCTTGATAAATGAAGCTTTACTGCTCATGGCTGCAGAATTCAATAGGTTTTCAAGGGAAAAGCAAAGTCCTGCAGTTGGCCATAGTATATAAACCCTTAGTGGTCTGACCTGCATATCTGAAAGATTACCTTTGTCCCCTGTGCAATCAGTAAAATCAATCAAGCAAAACAACTTTGTCAGAGAACAAAATGTGGGCAGGATATGCTCCATGAATGGCCCTGAATCTTTGGGTTTTACTGTCCCTTCTTTGTGCATATGAGACTGGTGAAATGTGAAAGCCACCAAGGAGATTTTAGAATGCATTGCTTTTTCTAGGCATTTTACTCTTGAGGCTGGGATCTTAACAATGAAATGGGGTTTGCTCTTTCTATCTGTTTAAACTTATTTTCATACGCGATCAAAGTATTTCATTTCCTACCTAACATGATCATATTATTTCGTTTCCTACCTACATTTCAATATTTTACAAACATAGACAAAGAGTGCTATTTGAAGGGAACACAAAGTTTAACTACTAAAAGAAAGCAAATAATGAAAATAATTATTGGAAGATTTATTTGCTGAAAAGATGTGGAGAGATAACATGAATATTCATTAGCATTCAGAGTGTTTAGAGGTCTGGAGTGGAAAGAAATGGAGGTTTAGTATACTTAGATTTTTTGAGGCTCACTTCATTCTACAAGATCAGGACTCTACTAATTGTCAAACAAGAAAATTAAGTTTTAGGATTTAAGAATTAATTGGAACTTAACACATTGATGCATAACTTGCATCCAATGGACTGTTCTCATCAGGAAAACAGGCATATTGTCAGATTCGCTTTTCACAGTACTTAATTTGGCATAAGCACACATTGTAAATTGAGAATTGTTAGCAATGCAAACAAATATACATTTAGCATTTGGAATATCTTCTTTGAATCATGAGCTCCTCTTCTAGTTTAAGCTTGTCTAAAATATTAAAAGCTCAATATGCATTATCCTATCACAAGTTTATTATGCTTATTCTGAAATATAGAAAAAATAAAATGTCACACAGGAAAGCAGATTAAACAAGCATTGCTTCTAACTGCATTATTATATTATTAAAGTAGTATTAAAATACGTATACTTAAAATTAGTGGCTGCATATTCAGCATATACAAGATGATCCTATGCAGAATCAGAGCCATCCACATTCATTGAGTTCAGTGGCTTTATGCATTCATAATGTTGTACTGAATTTTATTAAATTAGTTTCATTTTATATTTCAGCGATTTCTTCAAATTCTCTCTATAAAGTAAATAAATCCTGTATATGTTTAGAAATTCCAGTGGGAAAAATGTTTTAAAACTAAAATATCTACAGATTTTTAATGAAATCTTTTTTTAAGTCTTATTAAAAATAGATGGTGTAGAGAAAGCTTTATATACTAAACTGCTTCCTTTGATGCTAAAGCTAAACTAATTACATACTTTTAGCATATATGATACAGTACTATACAGTGTTTCACATTATGTTTTCCACAGTACTATTGTCTTCTGGGTTAGAATATGCAGTGAGAAAATGCATATTTATGAAATTACTATTGCAGTACCAAATTACACTTGAATAATTTGATACAAATTAACTGCTTGATATGGCAATTTCTTATCAGGTTAAACCTAAAGTTTTTTTTTAATTGAAGTAACTGTTGAACTGAAAATTAGTAAGATCTAAATATTCAAGTTATACCTATACATTAGATAACTACATTAGAATGATTTACTATGGATTTTTGGATAATACCCATTAAAAATACTAATAGCCCTGAAACTTTGATGGCATGATTTATTTTGTGAAAGAAGTTTGCCCAAATCATCTCTTCCATCAAAATATTCTGATGGCATCTCCAAGATGATTCAAGATGTCAAATCTAATCAGGTTCTTTGAAATTGCTTCAGACAGATTCAAAGGTAGTTTTATTTATTTATTTCATCAATTTGTTTGGCCACTCATCTCAACAAGTGACCCTGGATGGCATGCAGTGGATTTCCTTATAATTTATATAATTTCTGGCTTTGTAGACTTCGAAGCTTTCTTGTGATTTTTGTCCCCAAAAATGGCAAAGATAAATTTCTTCAATTTTTGAAGAAAATTGAATATTATCTAATAGCAAGTCTGTAAGACATAATGACAATTCTACTAGTCCAAAAGAAAAAAGTTAAAGAGAAGTAGTCTCTTTGATCTTCAATTGGAATGTACTTTTTCAACAGTTTTTGAAACTACTTCTAAATTGGAATAAGATATTTTCTACATCAGGGTAAATTCTCTGCAGATTAGAAATTGGATTAGAGATTGCTGTGCTCTTCTGTATTGCTATATATTCGTGATGGTGAACCTATGGCATGCGCGCACTGGCCAGCTGAGTTCACCTTTTTAAAAGCTATTTTTAAAAGTCACTTCCGGTTTGCTCGGAGGGTGGTTTTAAGCGTTCTGAAGGCTTCAGGGACTGTCCGAGGCTTCCCTGATGCCTTCGGAACGCTTAAAACGACCTTCCAAGCAACCGGGAAGTCACTTCCGGTTTGCTCGGAGGGTGGTTTTAAGAGCTCCGAAGGCTTCAGGGAAGCCTCCGGACAGTCCCTGAAGCCTCCGGAGGGCCTCCGGGGGGTCAGGGGAGGCTCTTTTCGCCCTCCCCAGGCTCTTATAAAGCCCCTGGAGCCTGGGAAGGGCAAAAAAAATGTTAAAATGGGGGGGGGGTCGTGCGTTGTGCACGCATGCACACTGGGGGAGTCGCACGTTGCATTATGGGTGTGGCACGCCCACACTCGACCCCCCTGCGCTCCCCCCACTTGTGGCATGCGAGCCAAAAAAGGTTCGCCATCACTGCTATATATTATCACTTGTTTAAAAGATAGAGGAAAATAGTTCAAAAATTTATTAATGTGAAATCCGGTAAGATACCTATTTTTACATTCTTTTACCAAAAGTGAAACAGTTGCAAACATTTTGATATAACCAACAGAAACATTTTTACTGAATCAAAATAGATTTAAATTGATTATTTCTGCCTTCAAGTTCTTAATTTGAGTATAATCTTGTCACCTTCACATTTTGATTTTCAATCATATCTTAGCTGATTTGCATACCACTGCTGCAAATTATATTCATTACGAAAAAATACATAATTAATATGTGTTGTAAATAACACTTTTTGTTGTAAACACTTATATTTAAAAATGAAATAACATTTAAAATACAATCTTATAGAGCAACAAATTCATGGAATATTTGACAGTGCTTCAGTTGTACATAGCATCTAGACCATGGTGGCACAGCAGTTAAAATGCAGTATTGCAGGATAACCCTGCGGACTGCCAGCTGTTCAACCCTGACCAGCTCAAGGTTGACTCAGCTTTCCATCCTTCCAAGGTCGGTAAAATGAGGACCCAGATTGTTGGGGGCAATATGCTGATTCTGTAAACTGCTTAGAGAGGGCTATAAAGCACTATGAAGTTGTATATAATACAATACAATACAATAGTAGATTTGGAAGGGACCTTGGAGGTCTTCTAGCCCAACCCCCTGCCTAGGCAGGAAACCCTATACCGTTTCAGACAAATAGCTATCCAACATCTTCTTAAAGACTTCCAGTGTTGGGGCATTCACAACTTCTGGAGGCAAGCTGTTCCACTGATTAATTGTTCTAACTGTCAGGAAATTTCTCCTCAGTTCTAAGTTGCTTCTCTCCTTGATTAGTTTCCACCCATTGCTTCTTGTTCTACCCTCAGGTGCCTTGGAGAATAGTTTGACTCCCTCTTCTTCGTGGCAACCCCTGAGATATTGGAACAATGCTATCATGTCTCCCCTAGTCCTTCTTTCTCTTAAGCTAAACATACCCAGTTCCTGCAACTGTTCTTCATATGTTTTAGTCTCCAGTCCCCTAATCATCTTTGTTGCTCTTCTCTGCACTCTTTCTAGAGTCTCCACATCTTTTTTACATTGTGGCAACCAGAACTGAATGCAATATTCCAAGTGTGGCCTTACCAAGGCATTATAAAGTAGTATTAACACTTCATGTGATCTTGATTCTATCCCTCTGTTGATGCAGCCTAGAACTGTGTTGGCTTTTTTGGCAGCTGCTGCACACTGCTGGCTCATATTTAAATGGTTGTCCACTAGAACTCCAAGATCCCTCTCACAGTTACTACTACTGAGCAAGGTACCACCTATACTGTACCTGTGCATTCCATTTTTGTTGCCTAAATGTAGAACCTTACTCTTGTCACCATTGAATTTCATTTTATTAGATAGTGCCCAATGTTCAAGTTTGTCAAGATCCTTCTGTATCTTAAGCCTATCTTCTGGAGTGTTGGCTATTCTTGCCAGCTTGGTGTCATCTGCAAATTTGATGAGTTCTCCATTTATTCCCTCATCCAAATCATTGATGAAGATGTTGAAGAGTACTGGGCCTAAAACAGAGCCTTGGGGTACTCCACTGCATACTTCCCTCCATGTAGATGCAGTTCCATTGAGGACTACACGTTGAGTGCGGTTGGTCAGCCAGTTACGAATCCATCTGGTGGTGATGCTGTCTAACCCACATTCTTCTACTTTATCTAATAGTAGGTTATGGTCTACCTTATCAAAAGCCTTACTGAAGTCCAAGTAAACTATATCGACGGCATTCTTCTGGTCCACTAATTTTGTCACATTATCAAAGAATGCAATAAGATTAGTCTGGCATGATCTGTTTTTGACAAATCCATGTTGGCTTTTGGCTATTACTTTGTTTGCTTCTAGGTGTTCGCAAATTCATTGCTTGATTAATTTTTCCAGAATCTTTCCTGGTATTGAGGTCAGGCTGATAGGTCTGTAGTTTCCTGGATCTAATTTTTTCCCTTTTTTGAAAATGGGAACCACATCAGCTCTTTTCCAGTCCTCTGGTAGTTCCCTGGTGTTCCCTGATCTCTGAAAGATATAATTCAGTGGTTCTGAGATCTCGTCTGCTATTTCCATCAGAACCCTGGGGTGTAATCCATCCAGTCCTGGTGATTTGAACTCATCTAGGGTAGACAGGTGCTCACTTACCATTTTCTTCCCTATTTCAATTTGTGTTCCTAATCTGATTTTTGTGGCGCTGCTTTTGATAGGTTGGACTGTTTTATCCCTTTGTGTAAAGACAGATGCAAAACATGAGTTAAATAGTTCTGCTTTCTCCCTGTTGCTTGTCACCTTCTTGCCACTTTCTCCTAGCAATGGACCAATTGTTTCCTTAACCTTTTTCTTGTTTTTAACATGTTGGAAGAAGCTTTTTTTTGTTAATTTTTACTTTTGTGGCAAGCCTTTCTTCATTGTGAGCCTTAGCTTTCCTCACTTCATCTTTACAGGCTCGGGATATTTGCTGATATTCTGCCTTAGTTATGTCCCCCTCCTTCCACTTTTTATACTTACCTTTTTTGTCTTTCAGTTTGTCAGATAGTTCTTTATGCAGCCATGCTGGTTTCTTTTGGGAGCTGTTATTTTTCTTCTTCATTGGTAAATCTAGTGTGTTAAGTCATAAGTCTAAGTGCTGTTGCTATTGCTATTAAATATCTATAGCTGTGTACAGAAAAAAAAGTGTAAATAATCCTACATCAAGCATTTTGAGCTTTATTTTGGAATTGGAATTATAAATTACATTAGTTTAACTTTTTCTCTTGTTGAGTTACATGGAAACGGAACTCTTTTCTACTCATTAAAGCACTGATGACTTTCAGGTTTACCTGGGACGCTTCTAAAGATGCCCTGCTCTTTCAATTTCTTGAGATATTACAATTAAAGAAAGGTTTGAATATTATATTTTCCTCTCCAGTCCATACACAAAAAATGATTCAGAAGAAATACTATAGATTTTATATGAATGATTCATCACACTTGACCACAACACTTTTCTGGTGTTCCTTAGAGTTTCTTGCAAGCCTAAATAAATTTTCTGCATTTTGAATTATTTTAAAGCTTGCATAGAATCCTAGTGAACAAAACACAAAAGTTACCAGCTTAACCTTTGCAGTAGAAAAACTGGTAGCTCTCCAGTTATTGCTCAAATATTATTTCTAAGCAACTCATTCCATTAGCTGTGTTTGATTGGAACCAGAGGTGGTATTCAGCCAATTCTCTCCAGTTCAGGTGAACCGGTAGCGATGGCTGTGGGAAGCTTTGCCCACCCAACCCAACGTAATACATGAGCACTACGCAGGCACAGAAGGGCACTCACATTTGTGAACTGGTAGGGAAGGTAAGTGAATCCCACCTCTGGTTGGAACCGATGGTAGTTATAATTCAGCAACTTCTGGAAGATTACAGGTGTCTTTCCCCAGCCCTACTTAAACAAGTGCATCAACACACTAGACAAACCAAATGTAATCATGTTTATTAGCAGGACTTCAAAACAAGCAATCATAGCTTTGGCACATATTTAAAAAAAAGAAAGTAAAAGTAACTATTTAATATTAATGTCAGTCTTCCTTGGAAAATAGTATAGTTTCAGTGATGAAAACTCAGCACTTCGACTCTTTAAAAATATATAAAGCAAAGCATTATATATTTAGATAAAGTATTGTCTGGGGAACAATACAGTTTTGCCATAGCCATGAAGCAAAGTGAACTAATAAATCAATTTCTAACTAGGGGAAAGTGATCAAAATTAGAAGAAAGCTGGAATTCCAATTTGTCAAGACAAAAATAAATTGCTTAATGACAAGCATTTAAGCTCTTACTCTTTCCGGTCAGAAAAATTATAATATGTAATTCATCAACTTTCCTATATTACATCTATTAGTGAGGATAGAACCCTAAGAAGTTAAAATGAATTGATTTTCTTTTAAGAATGATACTGTTATTTTCTGCATAATATGGAGGACCATAATTAAGTGACCAAGTAAATGTTTTGGTATAAAGTGGCACCTGGTTCAATGCATGGGAGTACCAGTTAGAGAAGAAAAGGATGCTGCATGAAATCCTGACAATAGATACTAGATAAGGAGAATCTATTGGGTGTAGATGTTAAATGAACTACATATCTTAACATCTTTCATTTCTATGAGCTTAACAAGGCACTATCTGGAGTATTACACAATTCACAATCTGACACAAATTAAGATTTCAGCTTAGGTTTTGCAACTCTTGCCACACACAGTTCTCATTCTCATCATGAGGCATTCTCATCATTGGGACATTCTCATGGTTTTTGTTCTATAAACTTACCTATTGCAATTTTTAAACTTTTATTATGACTTAACATGTTGTGGAAAACTAGACAATTTTGGTTTATTTAAAAAAGTTGTAAAGATCATGAACTGAGTCAATTAGACAGCCTGCATATACAAGTCCACTCAACCCATACTTCAACTGTTCATGGTTTTTTCTTCTTTTTATCTCTACAGCCTTCTTATTAATTCATTGAAATAGAGCTTAACTCTTTTTTCCCCCTGTTTTCTATAGAAATTCACTGTTCCCATTTCTTATACAGGAGTAACAACAAGGAAAAAAAAAACAAGTCTGCTGTAATGATGAAGGAATAAACAGATTTAAGGCTGAGGTGAGAGGAAGGGATAACTGTAAGGTGATGCTATGAAACTAGCAGTTTCCTGAATATGCCACTTAAAGCCCTTTCACTAGCGCTCACAACAATGTTATGAACAAGCAATAACATGCCCATCAACATCCAACCCAGGCCTATACAGTAGGCAACACTATTTATCTTTTTATGAAAGGAATGCACCAAAGTGGAATTGCCTTTTGCACAGCTGCTGAGCACATCCTCTCTAGAGAGAAATACTGGATATTGTAAGAAACATCCTCTGTCTCAGTAACAAAACTGACAGCTGGGAAAAATGTAAAGTCACGGCACAGAATGTTTTCAATTGTTTGAAGTACAACACACTACTAAATAAAGAGCTGTTGTTTTCTTCCATGTGGTAATTTTATACAAGTCTTTCACCTGCTGGTAAGAAGCATCAAGAAACACCAAAATACTACTCAACATTGATTTATTAATAAAGTATTTTGTTTTTATAAAAAAATGGTATGTCTCTCTATGTTATAAAAGATAAGCCCAGTAGACCCAGTAGTTTGAAAATTATCAACCTGGAACTTTCATTTTACTTGTTTAGATATGACCACAGTGAAAACATCAGTGTTTGTATCCAGTGAAAACTAGACAGTACTACTTGTATTGTGATATATGTTCCTAAGCAACAAAATTGGATAGGAAAACTCAGTGCTTTATACATCATCAAAGAGCTCGGAAAGACTCAGAAGGTTGCTGGGTGGTGTGCGTGTGTGAGGTTTTTGACTTCTCAAAAAACAATAGACTGAACACTGCTAGCAATTGATATAGTATTGCCCTTGTAAATAAACTAAGTTATTTTTATTCAATTAAAGCTGTGCCATTCTATAAAGAATAATCATGAACCATGTTTTTCAGCATAAGCTGAAACCACTGTGAGCTTTTAGAAATTCTTCAGAGTGAACAGAACTCCTATTCCTGCAATTCCTGCAATTTTGAGGGTACCAATGAAGACATTCTATTTTCTTTCAGCTTGGGGGTCTTTGGTATCCTGACATGCCAGCTAGACCCATTCTACTGTGTAAGGATATGAGATTTACTAGAAAAAAGTGTGTGTGTGTCTTTGTGCATAAAAAAAATAAGATACAGTATATACTACATAAAAATTGTTTCCCCGCAGACAATATTTTAAATTGAAATTTAAAAGTGAAAAATCAGTATAACAGGTAACATGTGTCTTTAATAATCAAACAAACTTCTACAATTTTTAAATATAGGAAAGAATCCTAATCATGTGTATTCAAAATACCAAACATAGATCTGGAAATATGTGGCTTTCACAGGCCAGTTGTATTTGAATAAGGGGAAAATACCAACTAAAGAGATTTAGAACTGTTGTGGAAGGCATAGGTATATGAGAAAAAAATACAAATATGTTCAAGCTAACTCTTTAGAAAGATTGTCCCATATTTTCACAAAAAACAGATGCACTGATACAGTGAGAGAAGCAGCGTATATTACTAGAAATCCCTTTAAACATTCAAATGTGTTATCCCAAATAGTTTATTTCAGTTGTATTGTACATATTTTGACTGAATTTGAAGCCAATATAGTTGTGCATAAAAATTGGTTTTTTTTTTGTAAATCATTATGCATTGAGTGGTCTTTGATGTTTTCTGAGCATAGTTGTTTTCTTGCAGATGTTTTATTACCCAAACTAGGTAACATCATCAGTGCACTGATGTTACTATCTAATTTGGGTAATGAAACTTCTGCAAGAAAACAACCAATCTCAGAGAGCACCAAGGGCCCTTCATATCAACCCTGAGCTACAAATATTGGAACCATATGCATGTACTAGTTTACACTTATATGGACTGAATAAACCTATTAATTATATAATTGGAACAAGAGTTAAAGTCTACTTATATATTTTTAATTTGGAAAAAAAATTGCTATGTAAATTGAAAATAACTCCCTCTCCCTCTGAGAAATGTTTATATCTGTGCCTTTCTGATAAAATCTGTATTTCATATGAAAAGGTGCAAACTTAGAGTAGGCAAGTGAGTTATTAAAGATTTTGCTTCTGTTTGCAATTTCAATCACATTGGAGAATTACCTCATTTGCTTTAGCAAGCAGAACAGCAGTGAGTAAACACCACTCTGAAGAAAGAATGCTATTAAGGAGGCTATAAAAATAATTGAAGGTTTACTTCAAGTTTATATAAAAATTTTAAGCATCATTGCAAAAGGTTATTAAGATTTCAGTCCTGTACCACAGTACAAAAACCCTAAAAGTTGAGGCTATGGTTGAAGTAAAGGACCACAGTTAACAACTGAAAGACAAGTTCATTTGTTAGGAGCAGCACATCAGCCTCCAAAACCTTGTAGTATCAAGATCTGCTGCATTAGAGATTGAATTAGATTTTGTTATGACATTTAAATTGAGAAACTTTTCAAAATTTAAAAAGGCAGAGCTGAAGGATGCCTCAGGAGAAGAAGCCTCAAATATGGATACTGAGATTCATGAAATTATCTGCGATCATATATCTTAAATGCTTACTATTTTATGTACAGTAACTGAAACGTCACTTTTGTTTTCTTGTCTACATCTAAGCATAAGCAAAATAAGAGACTCTTTTAAAGTACTTTTTCCTCATTTTTCGAATTCACGACATAGCATTGTGAAGACATCTGCAATAGTTAATGGCAACAAATCAATTGAAGAAACTTTGTTGGAAAGTTTAATTCAGCAGGAATGCTCATTAGAAGATAGCTGTCTTGGATGCAGTTTGATGTCAAGCTGGGTATCAATGAATAGCAGCAGACATTCATTGTAATTGAATTAAAATGAAAAAAAAAAGCCTATATATTTTAGTATGCCAGTGATGCAAGGAGCTCTTGGCGTTTTCTTCATCTCCTTGTTTGTGAACCTTCTTCTGCACTTTCTCCAAACAAAGGTTTGCATAAAATAAATGAATGGTGTTAAAGATTTAAATAAAAATCAAACTAGAGCAAAAAGCAAGTTACCTATTGCATGGTAGCTCAATCACAAAAAAGAGGCAGCAGTTCTTTCTGGATTGTAGAAATGGACAGTGTCACTTCTATTAATCCCAACTATAAAGTCATTTCTCCCTCCACCCTAATCTATTTCCAAAGTATACTTTCCCACGGATTGTCCCTAGGGAATTTCTATCCATTGCAAACAGTGTGCTTCCGTTTGTCCAAGCCCACCGTAGCAGTTCATTGACTGCTATGCAGAGGCAGGAAGAGCCTTTCAGCTAAATCAGTGGTTATCATAATTTCTAATATCTCTTTGGGTGATACTGCACTATGAATGCTACCATAGCATAGTGGCTGTAACTCTTGTCTTGTAAACAGAAGGTTAATGGTTTGAAACATGAGATATATACATATTCAAATAACTAAAATTCTATTCTATGCTTTTTAAAAAAATAAATATTTTTTATGTTTTTCCTGAAGACAAAATATAAAATACAGAATTAAAAAAACAACAACTACAAACAAGACGAAAGGAAAAAGAGAAAGAGTGCATATAACAAATAAAAAATCAACAGCAACGGTGACCTACATCCCAAACTGCCCTCTGCTTTGTTAAAGGTGCAGTAAAGCATCTTTTATTATTATTATGATTGTCATTTGAGATGAAGATAGAAGCATGTAGTAAATTTGCAACACCTCATTGTCATATGACTAATATTTTGAGTAAATAGACTCTGTACTCCAGAAAGGATTATTACTGGCATAGCACCAGAGGTGGTATTCAGCCGATTCTCTCTGATTCAGGTGAACCAGTAGTGGTGACTGCAGGATACTCCACCCACCCACCCCAATGTAATGTGCGAGCACTGCACATGTGCAGAAGGTAGTGCTCATGCGCAGACATGGCACGTGCACTCACATTTGCAAACTAGTAGGGAAAAGCCCTCCAAGCCCAGGTGTGACTCCTTCAATGTGAAACAGCTGAGATTCCAGAAAGATCTCTGACAATTGTTTTATGTCATATAATGCTTAATTGAGTCCAAAATTCTTAGTTCATGTTTTGAGGTTTAGTTTACATTTTATTTTTTTGAATTTTGAACTGCATGCTTTTTCTCACGTAAAACACTGTGTTTTACATGCTAAGTGTACATACTTAGAAGTCCTCATAAGTTAAATTAAGCTCTTGTTGAAGTATATTGGATTATAACCTTAGGTCTCTGTTTAAAGATCTAATTTGTAACTAACTACCCTTAATTATTTTGAAAAGCAAAATATGATTCCTGTAAACTAAACAATGAACGTATTTTAATATTCTTGTTTTATTGTTTACCTCTAACTTTAGATATTGGACTATTTTAAAAGAACACTAACTTTGTGACATCACAATGCTGATAACATTGTTCATGAAACAGCCACATGGGGGTGTCAGCAGAACATATGTAGGTGATAATGGCACTCTAATTTTAAATGCAGACAGTGTATTTTAAGGATTTTGAATCCTGGGCTGTAACAAAAGCCGGGCTTTCCAAAGGAAGCATGAAAGCAAAATCCACCAAGATCTCCTGCTCTGACATGCAGGGTTGGGTGCTCAAGCCTTTTCTCTTTATGTTCCTACGTATCAGTCTTTCTGTGCTATCATTTTCTCCTTTTTGATGCAAATAGTGACAGAATATCCTAGGGATGAAGAAGAATTTCTCTGACTTTATCAAGGTGAATTTCACTTTGTGGTGCTAGTCTGTCCAGTTTTAGGCTGATGCTAAAAGAATGCTGTGTGGTTTTCTCTCTCAAAGTTTCCTTAACGAGAGAGAAAGGATATCAGTACTATCTGTCCTTGTTCAGTGTGCTTTGTTTTTCATTCTCTTTGGGAAATTTATTTATTTATTTATTTGATTTGATTTCTAGACCGCCCCCCCTCCCGGAGGGACTCGGGGCGGTGTACAGGTACCAAATTAAAACCATACAAACAGTAATAAATATAATTAAAATCAGATTAAACTATAGACCCCTGTACAAATATATAAAAATTAAAAACTTAGCCTTAAGACCAACCCGTGCAATTTAAAAATACAGACTGAAATGAGAAATGATTCTTTAAAACATAAAACTAATGGCTATTATTGTTTTCTTCTTAATTGTATGAAACCAATGATATGGTTTACTCATTGAGAAAATTGATTGAAGAAGCATGGATTCTGTCAGTGGGTTCTCGTGTTTCAATTGGTGCTCCTTACATTATAAACATTTCCTAGTCCTTCAATTTCAACCATTGTTGTTCGAACTGCATTACATTACTCCTTAAACCACCAAACCCATTCTTAAAGTATCTCCAAATCTGTGGAATAGGGCAGATAGCTTAAGCAGGCAGTGGAGAATCTATATCATTATTCTGCTTGGAGACATATAGTAAATTTTTTGCCTCTTATGATGACCTAGTGCAGTGATGGCTAACCTTTTTCTTGTTGCATGCCGAAAGTATGTACACATGCTCACACCAATACTTCCACGTGCCAGCACCCATAATGCAATGTGCGGCCTCTGCACACGCGCAGACACCCCCACGAATCCCCACGCGCATGTGCACACCTACTGCGCATGCTCCCCCTTAAAAAGATCTTAACTCTTTTTTTTTGTTTTCTATAGAAATTCACTGTTCCCATTTCTTATACAGGAGTAACAACAAAGAGAAAAACAAGTCTGCTGTAATGATGAAGGAATAAACCGATTTAAGGCTGAGGTGAGAGGAAGGGATAACTGTAAGTGCATATATTATTTAAGAAACAAGGAATCTCTGCCCATATAATGTTACCTGAACTGTAATTCCCAGCAGCTTCTGTCAATATGGGCAGTTGTAAAAGATTTGGGGAACTGTAATTTAATACGTTTTGGGAGAGAGGGATATTATGATTGGCTAATTATTTAACACCTACTTAATTCCAATAGATTCTGTCTAGTCTTAGCTGTTGGGATTAAAATGGGAATTAATGTTTTTAAATAAGACCATACCAATATTGGCCATGTTTTAATGCCATAAGATGTTTTTATTCTGGTATTTCCAGCTAATGGTCCATACAGATATCTTGTGAATACCTGACATTACAATCTAAATATTAGCCCCACAATTGATTGCTATGCACATATATTGTACAGCTAATAGACCATTCTCAGATGCATAGCTAGATACATTATATAGTTTACTACTTCACCTTATCAAAAGGTCATTATCACCAAAGTAACTTCCATAGCTCAGTAGTACAGGACAAAACGAGATCATTCTTTTAATGTTATTAAACAGTTACATAGCAAGTAATCTTGAAACCTCAGTGACTAATCTTGAACAGATAATCATACTGGACAAAATTAGAGTAATATGGAAAAAATACCTAAAATTTTGAGTGATAGAAACTTTCTGCATCTCATCCAGTTCATAAACAGAAATCAGGTGCTGCAATATATGATATGCACAATGAAAATGAGCCAGATTTATTACAGAAAGAAATGTTTCATGTTTTCATAAGGATAATTTTGAAAATATTCTTAAACTATTTTTGTCATGCAAAAAATGAATCTTAAAAGGTTCATTCTGTGCCTTTTTTAAGTATGTGAAGGGATGATAGGCCAGTTTACAGCAAATGCTGTTTCATGGCAGGTCATAGCTTCCATATCTGTTTTAAAAGTGTGAGGAATATGACATACCTTACTTGATACCTTGTTATCACAACTGTACACACTTTCCCAACTGGGCTTTATGTATTAAATTGGTTTAAAAGTTTTTAACATATATTATTCCTCTGAGATTAGATTATTTTAAAAAAAAAAAAAAAAACAGAAGCTTGGTCTTACAGGTTGATTAGTTCAAAGAGTTGCTGTAGGTTCCTGCTATCATTGGTTTATGATGGAATTTTAAGAAGTCCTACAGGATTTAGGGAAAAATTAACGTGAACATGCAGTTTTAGAAGTGTTACAAGAACATTAGTTTTAATGACAAAATTGCACTCAGTAGAATTTATTTATTTGTAAAGATTACCAAAGAATTATAAAGGAGTTAAACTGTGCCAACCTAATTAAAATTAATGCCATACCAAACAGATAAAACTCTGTAGGCTGCATTGCATATTTAAAAGAAAGTTTCTAGAACATTACTTCATTTAAATCTGAGACTTAAAATCCACACTGTACATGAACCAATCAAGCCCCTACTGATTTCCAAGGAACTTTGTAGTCTTCCACAACTTAGTATCCAGATATTTTGAGTTCAAGCTCTCATGAGCCCTCAAATGCCAGCACATATAATGGCTAAAAAAATTAAAAATTGTAATTCAAAGCAAGGGATTAAAAAATATGCTTGACATACATATATCTTCTTATAAAAGGGTGTTTTAGTAAAAAATGGTTAATATAATAGATTTCCTAGATTCAAGGTTGCAGACATTCCATATAAGCGAATTATTCATTTCAGGATAGTAAGAGCAAATAATTTGGTGTGCATAATGGAACTCAAGATTTGAAGGACAGCAGTATCAGAATGTATGAAAACATACAATAATGCTCGACATTTCTCAAGTACTTGGAATGCACAAAATACTTCTCAAATATTATATCGACTTGTAAATGGCATATAAAATACTGGTTTAAGCAATTCCATTAGGCCCCATCCCTGTAGATGGGGACTGAACTGAATTTAAATGGAAAAGAATGGATTTTGCTTTGGCAAAATTCTGAAATACGGATCTGCTGGAAGGAATGAAAGTGATAACTTGATCAAATGCTTTTTGGATCAAATTTTATGTTTTGTTAAACAAGTGATTTGTGGAGTTGTATGCATTTTTTAAAAAGCAGTTAAAAGTAAATGCCTACACCAAAGTATATTATTTCCCAAGGATACCAAGGGAATCGTTTCTAAATGAAATATTATGACAGTAGGAGTTTCATTGTGTAGAAGGGAAAGATTCAGTGTCTCCATATCACAGAATGTAGTCTGAATCTGGACTCAATATTCTAGCTGAAAAATATATATTTACTGTATTTAAGATGCAATATAATTCGGTATCATTCATTGTATTTCAACAGTTGCAAGTTGTGCATATTTTATGCTACTCATTCTAGGGCATAAATAGCCAAGGGCCAAAAAATATGAATATGCATGTAAAAATCACGGTGACGGAAAGCCAGCATTTCATGATTCCTGCAATTGAGTCGTCTCTTTTTATAAGTGTGGCTGGGAGAAATATGCATTAAAGTAATGCAGGCGGCCCTAAAGCTAGGCTTACATCCAAAAGAAATGAGCTCTGTAATTAACTTGGCAATCTGCTTGGCTGAAAATCATGTCAGTAAGTCACAGAAAGCATGACAAATGTTTTGCTTTATAGAAGCTGAGGGAAAAAATGCAGAAGAAATAATCTTAAAATACTTACTGCTTTTGTCACAGATGGTGATAATGAACTTCAGGAGCAAAAAGTCATCAAACCCAACCAAAGAATAGAGCACATTGTTCTAAATCATAGTTTGGTTAACCACAGCTAACTGAGTAAATCACCACTGAATGGATTTGTACAACATATTAAACTATAAATTATAGCTTACAAACCACAGTGACTGAGTTAATACAAAATGCTAAGCCAAAACCAAATAACGCACATGCCTTAGCAGTTTGTGAAATCTGCAGCTCCAAAATGTTTAGATGCTTCAAAATGCTTTTAAAAAATTGCAAATTAGTAGAAAGATATGGAAATGGATATTATATCATCTATATTTTAATCTAACCACGCTCAATTCTTAAATAATTAAAGCAAATCAACTTTTAATAAAAATATTTTTAATATCAGGAGGTCTGAGATCTACAGACCCCTCACAACCTGGAAACAAACTGTTTCAACTCCTTCTCATGGGATGGTCCCATAGGACAGTGCATTCAAATGAACTAGACACAGGGAGTCGCCCCCCTCCGCCGCCTGGTGCCATTACTATACTGAACACGTAATTCCCACAACTGTCTAATGTTTATTTGTACTTACCCATGTAGTATGGATGTAGTATTGTTAATTATCCTTATCTTCTTTATTCTGCACTCTTATTGGTATGATTATGATTATTCTGCAGCTTTGCATGTATACTGAGAGCTTCTGCACCAGACACAAATTCTTTGTGTGTCTAATTGTGTGTCCCACTTGGCCAAATAAAGTACACTGGTCTTGAAGGAGAAAGCTTCCTTGTACACATTTCTGCAAAATGTGATATAGCAATGAGAATGGTGCCACACCAATCATTATAAATTTTTCTTTTTATTGATACCAATGACATAACTTTCTATTAATTTATTGATTTTTCATGTAACATTTTTGTTAAGTCTATCCTTATTCTCAGTTTGTTCTTCTCTCAATGTTTCTCTCTCCACTCTCCTTCTGGACTCTTCTAACAGTCGTGATGTTACATCAGTCAATGTTAGGTCCTGTCGGGATAGAACCTCGAGAGACGAAACAAACCCATCATAACTCTCATCCAGTGACAACAGTATAATGAAGACCTGGTGCAGTTCAGAAAATATTAACTCCTTCTCATGCAGCTCCTGGAACATTGCTTTCATGCAGTTCAAATGAGCCAACATGTCACCTCCTTTCTGGAATCTTGTTCTGAACAGTCTACATGTCAGATTAATATGTGCTCCCACAGTGTCATGTACATATATTCTTCTCAACTTATCCCAACACTTCACAGCTGATTCCTCACCACGGATATGTACAAGTTGTTGGTCCGCTAATGTGAGTCTAATGATGCACATTGCTCGTTCATTGGCCTGGTTAAACTCAGCTAACTTCTTGGCGTCATCAGCATTCTGTGGATCCCGGGCAGATACATCTGGCGGGTTACGTACAACATTCCATAGCCCTTCACTTCGCAATAGCAGACTGCACACCGTGGACCATGAAATGTAGTTTGTGTCATCCAGCCGGGTGACGGACGACAAATTCATCACCTGTTCTTTCGCCATCATCTTAGGGATATTCGTTACCACAAATAGCTATCTTGTTACAGCAGTGTGCAGCGACTACAACTCTCCTATCACTACTAATGGTACTCTGGGCAGACTGTGCCTTGAACCAGTGGTCAGGCTGGGCAGTGAACCAGTGGTCAGACTGGGCCCATAACCAGTGTTAAGTCTATCCCCGTTAGGAGACTAGAGTTCAGCAGCGGAATGTAGTAACGAATAAGCCGTTGAATAGTCACTCACAGCCACCGAAGGTAAAACAAAGAATAGCTTTACTTGCGTAACAAAAATAGGATAAATAGTCTTCAAACAGAGTATAAGCAATCTTGAAGTATATACAGTCTATTTACACCTCGTTGAAGTTACAGTTGCTCAATTCACAATTCACCATGTAGACAGGTAACTTAGTTACCAACTAGCCACCATCCAATACACTGTCTTCTCTCCAATACAAAGCTCATACAGTAACAGTCAGGAACGATCAGGAGAATCAGTAACCATGGGGGAGGGGCGTAATAGTTCCTTCCTCCTTATTTGGATGCTTAAAGCAATTAGCATCCAATTACATCTCTCTAGCATTTAAAGTAACAGATACATTTGTTACAATCATGGCTTATATTGCCAAACCAAGACTAGGGTTACATCCCTAACAATTTTCATGCTTTTTTGCATGAAGAACTGACAAGCTCTAACATCAGATTAAATGACAAGTTTCCATCTTTATTTGATATCTAAACTGCAGTTTTTGGCTTATCTCTTGGGAATTGTAGTAGGATCATCCCTGGGGTGATTCCAGCAGTAATCGGCAAGCATGGACAGACTCCATTTCCCTTGGTATCTTTTCTCCATGCCTGCGATATCCTGGTGGAATGTCTCCCCATGCTCATCAATCACTGCCTCACAGTTCAAGGGCAAATAGTCTAAATGCGAGGGTGAGAAGTGAATTTTCAGTGACATGCTTCCACCAAGTGCTTTATAGGATCTAAGCAAATTTTCCACATTTTTCATAGTTATATGCCTTGCTATTCTCAAAATGAAAATAAATTTATACTCTTTCATGCAGTACCATTTTCATTGTTCTACCATACTTTATCAAAAAGTTATGAGGCATCATGATCATTAGACACTTGTAGGCAAATATACTCGCCTGTTTATAAAACTTTATTATGAAGTATCTTGAAAACTTTAGCCAACCAGCACCTTTATCACCTGTTTTCTAAGTCATCTAATCAAAATATGTGAAATTAGCATATTTTATCTTGCAGGTCAATAATTTACAAAAAATTGTAGACCAGTGGTGTTAATTCAATTCAATATTTGTCCTGGTGTCATTGATGACCTTGTGGTCTCCATCCCAAAATAATGTGCTTTGACTTGAAAACTTTTGCATGTTGATTATCATGTGTCAACCAGACAATAACTTACTCTTGAGCATCTTTAATCTCAACTCACTTTTGCTTTTTATTTTTTTAACCCATTCATGTGTGGATTTCTAGAATAACAAATGGCTATCTTGGCTAAAAAAAATTGGAAACTGAAGTCCACATATTTTGAGTGTTCAACAAGGGAAACATTGTGATACTATATCTTGGGAAATGATTGATAATATACATGCTTAGGTATTCTAAATTGTAACTCCAAGAATTACATTTTTATAAGTTGATTCTTAAAGTAATTATACTGATTCTATAGTAATTATATATATATATTAGTTAGACCATCTGTTCAGGCCTGAAACATTATTTAAGAATTCTCCAAACTGTGGAGCTGTGTTTGAAGCATACACAATCAACTAAACTGTTAGCCCTATAGCTATATTGGTCATATAATTGAAATTTTGCCAAGATATCAAGTATAGTAGAGTTGAGCAACTTACAATTCTGCTCCATTGAAATTCCTATGCTGTTATACATGGCAGACGATCAATACATCCAGCAGATTATCAGCAGTGGAACCACCATATGAAAAGACACTGCCACACTTCAAACAGATGAATATTCCATGCTTTGAGAACACCCGAATACATTTTAAATATGCCATTGATACATTTTTTTCCTTCCACGACAGATTGGAATAAGATGTGTAAATAACTTTATACACTTGCAGTTGTGTGCCACCTTTTTTTCCAAGGAGTTCTTTTGTAGCATTGTAGCTAACATGAATTGCACAGTGCTTTGACATATGAATTGCCTTATTTTGGACATTCATCTAGCATAGAATTTCCACAAGAGTTCACCAGTTGCCATGACATGAACATTTACTAGTTGCCAGGACGCTCTCTTATTTGTTCCTCTATCCTCTTACTTGCTTCTCCTATACAGAGACATAATCTCAACATATGCAGCAATCGCAATAGCCATTCACAGGTTTATCCTCCACACATTTAATTAACTTTGTTGCCTGGATGAAATTGCTCGCTTTAATAGCCATCATTCCATTTTGTGGTAGCAAATTCTGTTACCAAGTTACCAAATTGCCTCTGCTTAAGCGAAAAGCCATTTTCTCTCAACCTCACCTTTTCTCAATCTACCAACTGAAAGATTTTGAATGCTATTACATGGAGGAAAGACCCCATATTCTGTGTTGCATGGAGTTGTTTTCTCCCCACAACCACCTCTGTATGTGCATATGTGTATTGGAAGGGGAGTCTTGCTTGTCTCCCAATCTTTGTTACCTATTAAAAGAAAATTTTGATATTAGAATGCTGATTCTTTACTACATTCCCTGTTTTCCAAACCTTTAAAAAAATTATTAAAAAATACAGTGTGTAATGAGATTTATCATTCATATGGAAGGCAGCTGGGTTTTAAACAGGATGCATCATAATACAACCCAATTATGCAGACTTGATTTAGAAGATTGAATTATACATAACCTGATGATGCAACTAAATATTTTGAAGCACAAGAAAACACTAAAATATTAAACTCTTATAACAATCATATCATGGGGGTAAGGTTTAGTTCTTTACTAAAAAAGCTTATGACTTTTCTAGGCTGATTCTGATACAAAGTACTACATAAAATGGCTTTTTAAAAATTGCTGTAATGGTTCGATGACATGTAGAATTTGGATTGAAATTCAATCCTAATTATTCAAAATTATTATTATTCAGAGCAAAATTATTAAGAGGGAATTAAGAAAATCATTTTTCATAATCATTGTAGTTTTTTTAGTTACAGTAAATCATATTTTGAATCGCAACTGCTTTTCAATACAATTTGAAGATGAGGAAGGAGGGGAAGCCTCAAAACGTCTTCCTAAACTGCCATATGCAAATGCATCTACTGGGTCAACATAACATGAAAAGAAAATTGTTTACAAGAACAAAAGACAAAAAAAGTCACACATGATATGTTATTATCAGTTGTGGAGTCCTTGATGCTCATTGAGCTTGCTTGTTTTCTTTCAGATGTTTCATTACTGGACTGGGTAACATCCTAATTATCCAGCTAGGTAACATCATTATCAATTATTTATACAGTTCAAAATATTGAAAAAGAAAAAAAAAGTAGTAAAGTTATATATAAAGATAGTACCTGAAAACAGGATGAAAAATAAGTATATAATGAACAATGGAAGACTTCTTTAAAAGAATAAAAATAGTGTCTAATATCAAATAAAACAACCACACACACAAATAAACAAAAACATCCAGGATGAGAATTGTAAGAAATTGCAGTAATAGTTTCTCTCTTTGTCTCCCATAGTTTCCTTCTAAAAACTCCAGCTGATGAGATTAATTTCAAGAGTCAGTGATTTGAGGAGAAACTTATCTGATTCCAATAATCCCCTTTCTACCAGTGTTATGTAAAAAGGACAAAAATGTGGAACTATTTCTACATCCTCCCCCCCTTCTATTTTTTTCCTAGTCTTCGGAAACCTCAATCCAATTGAAGTGAGGCAGAGGTCCACAGAGAGTTGGAAACAGGGTGAGTCACATATTTACATTCTCATTTGATTGGAAACCACTATATTCCAAATTGCCCTATTCTGCATCATATTTAAGGCAGCATTGATACGGTACAACTTGTATCAAGTTGGAAGACAGCTTACAAAGCTTACAAGCTACAGCTTTTATGACAAGGACAATTTAATTACAACTAATATCTGTGGGGAAAACCGCGAACAGAAGTTGAAAAAGGAATGTTTGTTAAATGTTCATCTGTGATTAAACTGCTTACACAAACAGACTATTCATTAAACTGTTCTATTATGCCACTCTTCTTGCAGAAACATAAACTTGGATAGAGAGTATTAACTGAATATTGTAATTCTGGGTGGGTTGTTGCCACAAAAGTTAATACAAACTTTATCATCAACACTGATGAATTTTCAAATACTTGTCCCTTTTTGAAAAGTATGCTTAGCACATTTATATAGCAAGAAACTATTTTTCTATATTTAACAAAACTTGCTTATGTTGCAGTCTAAATAAACAGTAGGTAAATTGAAGTGCATTTTAAACACGAAATATGTTTTCATGCCATCAAGAATAATATGTACTTGTACTTGCAAATACTTTCCTTATTTTTTAGAATTCCCAGTTGTTGTTTTTCAAGCATCTGTATTGTATATGGAATATGTATACACATGCCCATGTCCACACAAATACCTTTGCTTTCAGTAAAGTTTTGGCGGTAAGGAAAGATAATGTATGTAGTTGGAAAGAAAGTTTGTGTATTTTTTCCATTGCTGTGCATTTAGCAGAAAAAATATTTAACAGAACTGTAATCCAAATTTCTTCTGTTTGAACCAATAGTTTTCATTAAAGCTTCCAATGTGCATAGATAAATTACTTTACAATACCAAAATGCACAAACACCAATTTTACATTTCTTTATTTGCACATCATTTTATAACATCTCATTACACATACTATTTTCTTACACAAAAGTTGATATGGACAATATCCTTACACCACATATACAAATCTAGAAACAGTAACATTTTTATTATATTATGTGTAATGTGTAAATTCAATGAAAGTGCACTTTATCACTTGAAAGATTTATCTGAATTTTATAACTTTTATATAACTATCTGAATCTCCTTTCAGAAACTGTTGAACAAGTAATAACCTACACCTTATAATTTATTATTTTCAGAGAATTAAATACACCAGGTGCTATAGCATTTATATATACTCTGTATTCCAGTAACACTATTAATAGGAGAAATATTATTCACTAGACTTATGAAATGTTTATCCCAAACTTTTCACCTATTCTTGTCTGATGGTGTTTGCGTAAATATGTGGGCAGGATAATGAAACTGTTTCTTTTTACATGAATAATACCAAGATTTTAGGGTTGGTGGAAATCAATCTGCAATTTTTATTGTTCATTTATTTCTAAAACGAATGGTTTGGATATGCATTTAAATGTTTCCAGATAGTTTTGAAGTGGAGCATGCCAACTAGACTTGATACTAAGAAGCTTGATCTAGAGAAGCTATCATAAGGAAAAGTTAGTTCTGGTCTTGACATAAACAGCAAAATAATAACTCACAAATTCTGTCTTGAATATTTTTGATAATTACGTATCAAAATTGACTGTAAAACAAAACTTAAATAACTTTTAACACAAGGTATTTTTTACAGTTCTGGAAATTCAGAATTCAATCCCTTTATACCTGCTACTGGTATTAACACAACTGAACTTCATTGAAAATACATTTGAAACTGCTAGGACTTTTTAAAACGTCTACGTGGTAAAAAAATTAGGAAAGTTTAAATGTTTATTGAGTTAAAAGTCAAATGTTTACTTTTGTATAAGTGTCTGTTTGGCACAGCAACCAAACTAGACAGACACAGACTTCAACAGATAGTTACTGCAGAAAAAATAATTGCAATCAGCCTGCCTTCCATTGAGGACCTGTACACTGCATGAGCCAGAAAGTGGGCTGTGAAAACATCTACAGATGTTTATGTCTTATCCTAGACATAAACTGTTTCAACTTCTTCACTCATGACCACACTATAGGGCCAAATCAACCAGACACAAACATTGTTCCTCCCCACTCCCTTGCTATCAATCTGCTAATTCCCACAACACTGTTTATGCCTAGGACAGTGGTGGGTTCTGGATCCCATTCCAACCGGTACGGTTGGAACGGGCCCGGCGTCACCTACATGGATGCGCATGCACATGCATGTAGCACGTGCATGTGTCATACTGCCTGCGATGCCTCCGCAAGCCTCAGGACGCTCCAGCTGCTCGGAGTGTTGCACAGGCATCGTACGCACCATGTGTGTGTGCAGAAACGGCAAAGACTTAAAGGACAGGTGAGCTCAGGTGGGCAGGTGGGCCTTCCGGAGCACCGTACCGGAACAGTTCCCAGTGCTCTGGACAGACTCCGGTAAGCCGGTACCGGGGTGTACCGCCTGCAACCCACCCACCACTGGCCTAGGATGTCAAACCACCTAGTAGGGCTTCATTTCCTATTATCCTTCTAATCTTTTCACCTTTCCTATTACCTATTTCCTTAGCTTCTTATGACTATAATTTTATTGTTTGCGTCTCATGATTTATGTTGATTGCCTTTATCTAGCATCCTGTTATGATTGATGTTGTTTGCTTATTTAATATCCTTTTTTGCCTATCATTGAGTTTGTATCTTATGATTTATAGTGATTGTATTTTATTATTACGATCATGATTTATCACTTGTTGCTTGTATGTACAATGAGAACCTACGCACCAGAAACAAATTCCTTGTGTGTCCACACTTGACCAATAAATAAAGAATGAATGAGTGCTAACACTCTACATAGAATTCATAAATTAATATATTTATTTTGTAACAGTTTTTTTTAAAACAATAGGCAGATATTAAAAGACACTACATAATTTTATATTTTGACAGGCCTAAATTTATGAGCTCATACTATCAATGATGTTCCTTTATTGTGGGGTCCTTCCATGAAAATGGTTTATTAGTTTTTAGGCAAGCAATGCTATTTTCCTTGTAATAATGTATCCTATGAAAACACAGTATAACTAGGATCTGGAATCCATTGTTAGTGCATCACATGGCTACTTAATTCTAATACAAAATGGGAGCTAGTGAGAAAAATACACCCACGTATGGTTAGAAAAAAACTGAAAATACAGCAATTAATTTTTGAACATATTCTTGTAACATTACTTCAATCCTTATGTGACAACTGTTACTGAAATCCAGTTCTATAATACCAATTGTTCATAATGCATTTGTTCTTCCATGATTATAATATCTTTGAATAAACATTTTATATTTGTAATTATGAATAAATGCTCATTTGAATTTCTTAGTATGAACACACCTTTCTTTATGCAGAAAAAAAAACCCAGTATTTTGGATACCATTATCATCAAATATTACTTGGCCTTTGAAGTAATGGAGCCAGTTGCAAGCCTTTACATCTGAATATCCATGTTTTGAAACACTACTGCCACTCTGCTTGGAATGTATACCTAAAGAGAGAATTAAAAATGTCTTATTATTGATCCATTAAAAACCTTTGCGATATGGGAAACATAAATCTAAATGAAATAAATTATTTATAATGTTACATTACATAATGTCACTGAAGAATTAAACACTTATTAAATATGGCATGGATATAGAGTGAAATTCTGGATTTGTATTTCGTCTTACGGCTAAGCAATTAATAGAATAATAAATTTTGCATCCTTCATATCCTATTACCTAATGATGGATTGGGTAATAGGTTTAAATGAAATTAGAACTAGAGGACACATGATTTAAACTAATCTAAGTCTGAATGTTTGTGAAGACATCCAGGCCAACATATTGCATATTAGTAAATGACAAATTCTTACTATTCAATTTGATCACCATTGTATCATGAGTTGAATTTGTATTCTGCCTGAGATGTCATTCGGTGGATATAAATACAGCGGAAGATATAGTAAAGCATTTAGTAACTTGCAAGTCAGAAGGCTAAAATGGGTCTCACTCATATATATTCAACAAATTTGTTGAACAATGGTATTGTTGTTTCAACATTATGATTAATGTTCTTTTATTCTTTCACAGAGAAACTCTAAATCTGAAATCATTTTTAGGTAAGGAAAAAAGAAATCTGTAACAGTGGATTTTATAACTTTCCTTTTACAGATCATCTTCTGAGTTCTTTTTAAAAGATCTATTGATATGTGCACTTTACAGACTGCAGAGTGCAACTGAGGAGAGAGAGAGCGGGGAAGGGAGGAAGAGAGAGAGATAATTTTTCACTGAATCAGGACTATAACATGTCCAATAGATCATAGCTATTTGTCAGTGATCAGAGTGTTTTTCTCTAAGGTTTCTGTGATAAATAACTCCTACAAATCTGCTCAGCAGAAGAGGACATTTGACATATACCTAGAATCCTGCACTGTGAAATTTACAGAAAAATAAAATAAAAAGTAAAGGAAATAATTAATGATACTCAGTTATTGCAAAATATGTGATAAGGATTTGCAAATATTTTAGCAAACAAAACCATATATTTGCTGATACTCCAAATAGTTCAGTGGAGAAAAATTCATGTTCAAAATTAATGAGAAATAAGTAAGAGACAATTATTAATGAGGGACAGGCAATCTGTTAATGAAAAATTGTCACTGACAAAAGGATGTGGTCCAGTTGATGGTTTTTAAAAAAAAACTTAGCAGTAGCTAGATGAGCATGGGTTCTTCACCCCTTCTGTAATCCCAACTATTATTCTTTCTGCCTTCTTATTCTATATGGAATCCACATACACTAGAAAATACTGTACTTTTTGATAATACTTTTAAAAATATTTAAAACAATATTAAGAAAACAAACATGTTAATATATCCATAAAGTAAAAATAAATTTTCATTTCTCTTGACATCAGCTGAATGTCTTATTTATATCCCTTGTATATAATAGCATCTTGAAAAATTCCACTTTTTTCCCCATTTGTAGAGAAACTTGGATTATATTATATTTTAGCATTTGAAGGAGCAAATTGGATTGGATTTTCCTGCCATTATTAACCACTAACACTATTTCACTTTCCACAGCAGGGTTTTTTCTTTCTTTCCAAAGACTCTGAAAGCAGCCCGAGGGCAAAGATTTTGAAAACAAAAGGAGGCATTTCTCTTTGCCTGCATTGATTTTACAAAGTTTTTCTGCAGATAATTCTTGATTTTTATCCTTACCTTTTTTTCCAGCAGAAATGGTTGCAAATGCTCCCCTCCTAATTTGGGGACTATCCATCTCATTAACCAGAGTGGATTAAAGAGAAATTCCTTCCTTTTCTACTCTGTAGAGGGCTGCAGAGCCAACCAAAATACGAGTAGGTTGGGATGGAATTTTTTCATACCTTTGCCTTATTTTTTGCTTTTCTGGAAATTGTCCTTATATTGTTCTAAAATATAATTAGTGATTTCCATAAGTGATTTCTTTCTTTCTCACCCTACCACTAAAAATAGTAATATTTTAAGATGGATTGCTTAAGAGTTGTTATGGGAAAAAATTTTTTTTTGAAAGGGTTATAGAATTAATCTTCGCTATCTTCTAAAATCACTGGCCATTGGGGGCGAACAACTGGCCCCCGTGCAGCGGGCACGCAATTTGGGCGTCCTCCTGGATGCCCGGCTGTCGATGGATGACCATGTGACAGCCGTGGCTAGGGGGGCGTTCCACCAGGTTCACCTGGTGCGCCAATTGCGTTCCCTATTGGATCGGGACGCCCTTCGCACAGTCACTCACGCGACGGTGACGTCCCGTCTGGACTATTGCAATGCTCTCTACATGGGGCTTCCCTTGAGATGCACCCGAAGACTGCAGCTGGTCCAGAATGCGGCCGCGCAGGCAATTATGGGATGTACTAGGTACTCCCATGTAACACCTCTCCTGCGCGGGCTGCACTGGCTACCTGTGGTTTTTCGGGTGCGTTTCAAGGTGCTGACTATCATCTTCAAAGCGCTCCATGGCACAGGACCTAGTTATCTGCGGGAGCGCATCCTACCCCATACATCCCTGCAACCAATTCGCTCTCACAGAGAGGGGCTCCTCCGGGTGCCATCCACCGGACAATGCCGGCGGGCGGCGCCCAGGAGTAGGTCCTTCTCTGTGATGGGCCCGACCCTATGGAATGACCTCACCCCCGATATTAGAACAACTACCGATCTCCGCTCCTTCCGCAATAAATTAAAGACCCACCTGTTCCATTTAGCCGGCCTGGCCTAACCGTAGTTTTAATTTCCAACACTTCTGGCCGGTATTTTAATCTCTGGGGATAGATTTTTTAGATTGCTTTTAGTTTTTGTTTTAGAACGGTTTTATATTGTTTTGTTTTTATGGGTATCTGATATTGTATTTTGTATGTGGTTTCTAGCTGTTTTGTACACCGCCCCGAGTCCCTTCGGGGAGAGGGAGCGGTTTATAAATGTAATAAATAAATAAATAAATAAATAAATAAATAAAATAAATAAAATGCTAACCCCCAAATAGGTCTTTGAAAGGCAATGAGATCTCAGTGACTGCACTTCCTTCTTTTAATATAATTAATAATGAAAGGATATGAGTTTTCTCCAAGCTCCAAATTTTTGAAAAAAATCATTGAAAACTTCTTTAGTACAGTCATATTGTTATTATTAGGATTTTTCCTAGAATATTTTAATCCACATGTTATGGTTATGTGGATATTGTCTTCCATTCTCAAGAACTTGTCCCATTTAAATGCAGACTACTTTTCTATTCCACACGAGTTTAATTGAATAAATACCAAATTAAAAAAAGAAAGATACATAATATGGAGAAAAGGAAAGCTACAAATAATACATGAAAAAGAAGGAGAAAAGAATTTCTTTAATATTGTTGAAAGAGTAAACATGGTGTTAAATTCAGAAGTGCATCAATATTAGTAGATGCACCATTTCATCCTAAAAGAAACAAATTTGCTACTGCAAGGTCAGTGAATCTCTGACTCAGCCATCCTCATCCTGCCCGTTTAAGAACATCCAATATGCCTGCCACATCAATTTAATTGAATGCAGATTCAAGTATCTTTAATGGAATATCAACATAAATATATTTGCTAACATTTATTCTGGAACATACTTAATTTGAATTTTAACATGACTAAATATCTACTTTAATTGATGTTTAAACTGCAACATACATTTTGTAGAAAAATGTCAATTATTGCTGCATAATTGATAAAACAACAGCTAATTGAGAATGTGTCAAGTTGTCATATCAGATTGAGCAAAAGCAAATACATGTCATGCTTGAAAATATGTAAGAATACAAAGTTGAATTTCTTCACTCCATTGAGAATAAGATGTGAATGCACAGTACACTACGTTTTGTGGTTTTTACTAGATACACAAAAGTGCAAACTATACCTGTGCTCAGTGATGAAATTCAATTTTTTTTTACTACCAGTTCTATGGGCTTAGGTTGGTGGGCAAGGTAGGGGAAGGATACTGCAAAATCTCCATTCCCACTCCACTCTGGGCCCACCAGAAGTGGTATTTGCCAGTTCTCCGGACTACTCAAAATTTCCGCAACTGGTTCTCCAGAACCAGTCAGAACCTGCTGAATTTCCCCCCTGCCTGTGCTCAACTTGAATTGGCATAAGTTGAATTTCTTTTGGAAAATATTTGCACAATTGTTTTGTGATTCAATGTATATGGACTTTTACCAAAAAATTGAGTCAATGAGCTTGTTTCCAGCAAAGTGGGTACAGAATACAAGCTTAAATAGTTAAAAAAGCTGTTTCCTTATAAAGGAATATAGGATAAATTATGCTCTCAATTTTTATCGCATGCCATTTTTTTCTGTCTTTTCTCTCCAGCTAACTGATCTAATTTATTCTATATATATGTGTGTGTGAATCTGTGCTTAAACTTTTATAGCAAAAACCAGTGCAGCAAGAGTTACTATTCCCAATTTAACAAAGTAACTCGTCTTTCATTTTCTTTGAGCCTTATAGGGCTTCCATGCTAATAACATGAATAAAGATCAATATCAGTTATAAAACATATTTAATGTCACTCTTCCCCTGCAGGACTGCATGACATAGTTCACTTCTTCCCAGGGATTGGTTCCTACTGGCGGTGGTAGTGGTTCACTGTAAATTGTTCTGCACATGCACAAAGACCATGAAAAACTAATAAAAAACATGCCGGCAACGCCAGTGGAGACTGGGGAACCAGTTTGGGGGCCTGGCCAGCCAGGGTCATTGCCGGTTCTGAGACCCAGGCCAGATTATCACTATTGGTTTGCCCAAACCAGTGCAAGCCAGTAGAAACCCACCTCTGCTTTTTCACCTTTCAACACTTTTCAATCAACAAATCCATAAATCATCATATTATTTTTATCTATTTTCAGCAAAGTCTATAAAGGTTTTCCAATCTTTTAAGAAAGTACTTATTATTTTTTTCCTTAATCAAACAGGTCAATTTTGCCATTTTTTCTAATTCTATCATCTTCATAGTCCAATCATCCATTATGGTAGTTTGTTATTTTTCCACCTTTACACTTACAATAGCTTCACTGAAGTTACTATATATAAAATCAATTTCCCATGTGCCTTTTCTAACAGTCTATCTGAAAGTCCCAGTAGAAAACAATATCTGGTTTCAACATAATGTTAATTTTTAAAATTCTCACCATCAACATATGTATTTGTAACTAATACTTTTTATTTTTTCAGAAGTCCACAGTAAAATTTTAGGCTTTGCACATTTTCAATAATGATCAGAGTACATTGATATATTTTATATTATTTTTTCTGGTGTGATATACCAGCTTTACATTATTTTACAGAACTTTTCTTTAAAATCATAAGACATGAATTTCAGTCCTTTGAACCACATTCTTTCCCATTAATGCATCTGTATATTATAACCTTATAATAAAAATTCTTAGTCCATTATATCATGCACCCTGCATATTATTTTTCTTCCATTTCAAATTTCAACAGAAGCTTAAATATTTTAGCAATTGCATGTTAATCATTTCTATATAATTCCAATTCAAATGCTGTTACATGTTGTTCTATTCCTGTTAAATTTTAAACCATACCAAACATTTCCTTTAATCATGTGTTAAAACTCCATAATTATTTTATAACTTGGAAAATTCTCCTATCTGTAACACCCAACATAGTAATCTTTTTTTCAGGTTCTGGCTGATTTTTTTCCCCAGTTTTCTGCGTCACTTTGAACACTTTTTAAAATCTTTCAAAGAAATCTCCTTTTGAACAGAATGAAGTTAAAGTTTCTATTGCCTAAATGTTCTCTTAAATTCTCCTTCCAGCTTATACCAATGAGATAGAATTTTTTTATATTTGTCAGTTAAAATAATGAATCATGTTTGCATACCTAATAACCCTATTGCTATTTCCTTCAGCAAAATTAAATTACATCTAAGTAATTAATTAACTTGGTAGTAAAATGTTGCAAAATCTGACCTAGTCTTGTTCCTGAAAAAGTGTAAAAGCATGATTCTTGGCATGTTTCTTAATTTTGCATATTGTATATTCATTCTATACACCTTGCCTCCTGATCGTCTTCTTTCCACTCCAAATTTCTGTTAAAGCTTCCAACAGTATCTTCTCCAGACACTTGTGTTACAGATTCTTGAAATTTCTTTGTTCATTTTTCTTCCAAAATTGCAAATCTCTTTCATTCTCCCATCAGGTATAGGCAAGTCTCTTTGACAGATTCACAAAGCCGTCACTGAAGCTAAAATATTCTTTACCAGCTGTTGAAATATCCTTTGGAATATATCTGTTGTAATCCCTATCTGCTCTGTTAACAATATCCTCTTTCCTATTTTCGTTGCTTTCCAGGTTGTAGTCATTTCTGTCTTTAAATTGGTAATCCATATACAGGTGAAACTCGAAAAATTAGAATATCGTGCAAAAGTTCATTTATTTCAGTAATGCAACTTAAGAGGTGAAACTAATATATGAGATAAGACTCATTACATGCAAAGCAAGATAGTTCAAGCTGTGATTTGTCATAATTGGGATGATTATGGTTTACAGCTCATGAAAACCCCAAATCCACAATCTCAGAAAATTAGAATATTACATGCAATCAATAAAACAAGGATTGTATATAGAACAATATCGGACCTCTGAAAAGTATAAGCATGCATATGTACTCAGTACTTGGTTTGGGCCCCTTTTGCAGCAATTACTGCCTCAATGCGGCGTGGCATGGAAGCTATCAGCCTGTGGCACTGCTGAGGTGTTATGGAAGACAAGGATGCTTCAATAGCGGCCTTCAGCTCTTCTGCATGGTTCGGTCTCATGTCTCTCATCTTTCTCTTGGCAATGCCCCGTAGATTCTCTATGGGGTTCAGGACAGTCGAGTTTGCTGGCCACTCAAGCACAGTAATCCCACGGTCATTGAACCAGGTTTTGGTGATTTTGGCAGTGTGGGCAGGTCCCAAATCCTGCTGGAAAATGAAGTCAGCATCCCCATAAAGCTCATCTGCAGAAGGAAGCATGAAGTGCTCCAAAATCTCCTGGTAGACAGCTGCGTTGACCCTGGACTTAATGAAGCATAGTGGACCAACACCAGCAGATGACATGGCTCCCCAAATCAACACAGACTGTGGAAACCTCACACTGGACTTCAAGCATCTTGCAGTGTGTGCCTCTCCATTCTTCCTCCATACTCTGGGTCCTTGGTTTCTAAATGAAATGCAAAAGTTGCTCTCATCAGAAAAGAGGACTTTGGACCACTGAGCAACAGACCAGGTCTGTTTTTCTTCAGCCCAGGTAAAACGCTTGTGACGTTGTTTGTTGTTCAGGAGCGGCTTGACAAGAGAAATATGACAGTTGAAGCCCATTTCCAGGATCCGTCTTGTGTGGTGGCTTTTGATGCACTGACTCCAGACTTACTTTACTCCTTGTAAAGTCCCCAACACTTTTGAATGGCCTTTTCCTGACAATCCTCTCTAGGCTGCGGTCATCCCTGCTGCTTGTGCACCTTTTTCTTCCACACTTTTCCCTTCCACATACTTTCTATGAATGTGCTTTGATACATCACTTTGGGAACATCCAACTTCTTTTGCAATTACCCTTTGAGGCTTTCCCTCCTTATGGAGGGTGTCAATGATGGTTTTCTGCACAACTGTCAGATCAACAGTCTTTCCCATGATTGTGATTCCTACTGAACCAGACTGACAGACCATTTAAAGGCTCAGGAACCCTTTGCAGGTGTTATGGCTTAATTAGATGATTACAGTGATACACTTTGAGCCTAGAATATTGCACCTTTTCACAATATTCTAATTTTCTGAGATTGTAGATTTGGGGTTTTCATGCGCTGTAAGCCATAATCATCCCAATTATGACAAATCACGGCTTGAACTATCTTGCTTTGCATGTAATGAGTCTATCTCATATATTCGTTTCACCTTTTAAGTTGCATTACTGAAATAAATGAACTTTTGCACGACATTCTAATTTTTTGAGTTTCACCTGTAGAAGTAGCATCAAAAAGATCCTTTAAAAATATTTTAGTTCTTAACTCTTTAGTTCAATTCAGTACTTCATAGGTCTATACTCACATGGTCTTTCTGAAATGCCACTTATCTCTGTCTAAAAAGCTTAGCCATTGAGTCCCCTTAAGAAAGTTAAACAGTCTTCTTTTTATATTATATTTTTAATTAAATACAAAGTACTTTAAAGCAGATAATTTAAATTTTAACTGGTCTCTTCTGTTTCAATTTGTAGAATTCAAATTCTGAATAAGTTTTTTTTAAACAAAGAACAACTTCCTTTAGATTAATTTTAAATCTTTATGATTATTTCTTTATTTTTCTTTTTGATTATAACCCAGGTTGAAAAGGCAGTCAGCAGATGTTTAGTTCTTTGCTGTTTGAAAGATCTCAATAGGCATCAAAGTATTTATATCCAAGTTTGCTTTAGAAAACAAAAATTGCATTTGAGTCCAATGCTCTTAAAGTAGATTCTATGTGAGGCTGAGAGTTTGATATTCCTTCATTGGCTCCTGTTCTATTCAGTGTGCTTACAGTTTCCATCCAGATCTTGTGAGTTTCTTGTGAAAAGCAATCGTCTAGCGCACATGTGGGTGATCTCTTAGATTCTCCTGTATCCAGACAAGCTGTTCAGGTCTGGCTTCACAGCCAGTTCACAAGTTTCCACCTCAGTATTATCTCCAATTATTGGAGAAATTTACCATTTTCTCCATCCAGAAATCCAACACAAATATGTTTCAAATAGATAAGCTTTAGATGAAGGTGCATAGCAAATAGAGATAGGTATATTTATGAATGCAACCTGTTGCTAAGTGGGTTTTTAATTTATTTAATTTTTAACTAGGAGTATTTACAGTAGTCATCTTATTCAATAATAATTCAGGTTAAGTATGAAGCTGGATTTTAATTATTACCATTTATGTTATTTACAAAAAAAAAGAACAGAGAATCTAAAGAACAGTGTCTTTAGATTTTGTTCTTCATGCTAACAAAATGAGGAAAATGGTCTGTAATCTTAAAAAGGTGATAAAGTAAATGTGCTAGACTTAAAGATGTCATAACACTCTCTGTCCATTCAATATTGAAGTTCACCAATTGAAAAAAAAAGTGAATAGAATATTGAACAGATGTCTTAAGATGTTTTAAGTAACCCTACTTCCAATTTGTAACATACATTAATGTTTGGTGAGGTGTGGTTTGTTTTACACATTGGTTGAGGCATGGAGATGAGGATCTTGCTTTTTTTTTTATGATGCTACTATTTGGCCTACACACATGTCTGCAACTTTACCTTTAAGTAGTGTGTGTGCTGGTGTCCTCAGCTTTGGCCATCACTTTCATTCAATGCATTGGGTTGCTAAGGAACACAAAGGAAAGGATGACCCATACTCAGGGTTCAAACCTATATTGTAGTGCGGTTGTCATGCCATTAGCTGGTAGCTAAATTCAAACTATATTAAATGCTTGGTTATTAAATTTTTTACCATGCTTTCTTTCACATGCATGTTAAATTCATTTTTACAGTTATTCCAATCTCTGTATACATTAATTGTATTTTGCATCTGCACTATGCGTGTCATGTTGATAATATGTTAATAAGACCGTAACAATTATGTGAGGGTATCCGCTGTATATTAATTTTTCATTACATTGGTAGAATAGTAAAATTTGGGGGAAACCACTCTTTCTGTGCATTGAACTGCATTGAAATCACTTTCCGACACTAGGATTTCACTGTGATATATGAACTACAGAACAAGAATGTACATATATGGAGAAATATATGCAGAAAATTATATACAGAATGATCCAGGATATTAAAGTGACTGATTCTTGTTTACTGATACATATTCTAGGATCGCTGAGAAGATTATGAATATAAATATGACCATAGTTGTCTATGGAGATTCTCAGTCATCCAGGTCATAGTTGTCCCAAAAGTGCTTTTTCCAGAGGCAACTGGACTTTCTTGTTTTTTCTCTGAAGATGTTTTTGTTTCTCATCCAAGAAGCTTCTGAACTGAATAGCTTCTTGGTAAGCAGCGAAATGTTTTCAAAGAAAAAAACAAGAAAGTCCAGTTGCCCCTGGAAGAAGCACATTTGGGACAACTATGACAATAGTTGGTTTCTGACACTTTATAGTATTTATTTTGTTTATTCATTTTATTGATATCACACCTTATTTTTTTTTACAAGCAACTCAAAATGGTGAACATATCTAATACGCCTTCCGATTTTCCCCACAACAACCCTGTGAGGTGAGTTGGGTTGAGAGTGAGTTTCACCGACCTAGTTTTCATGGCTAAAGTGACACTAGAACTCAGGATCTCCCAGTTTCTAGCACGATGTCTTAATCACCAGATAAAACTGGCTCAAGTATATACAATAAAAAATATGTAGCCTATAAATGATTGGATCTGAAAGTGCCTTAACTGATGAAGAGTTACAATACAATATAATAATACAATACAATACAATAGTAGAGTTGGAAGGGACCTTGGAGGTCTTCTAGTCCAACCCCCTGCCTAGGCAGGAAACCCTATACCATTCCAGACAAATGGCTATCCAACATCTTCTTAAAGACTTCCAGTGTTGGGGCATTCACAACTTCTGGAGGCAAGCTGTTCCACTGATTAATTGTTCTAACTTTCAGGAAGTTTCTCCTCGGTTCTAAGTTGCTTCTCTCCTTGATTAGTTTCCACCCATTGCTTCTTGTTCTACCCTCAGGTGCCTTGGAAAATAGCTTGACTCCTTCTTCTTTGTGGCAACCCCTGAGATATTGGAACACTGCTATCATGTCTCCCCTAGTCCTTCTTCCTCTTAAGCTAGACATACCTAGTTCCTGCAACCATTCTTCATATGTTTTACTCTCCAGTCCCCTAATCATCTTTGTTGCTCTTCTCTGCACTCTTTCTAGAGTCTCCACATCTTTTTTACACCGTGGTGACCAGAACTGAATGCAGTATTCCAAGTGTGGCCTTACCAAGGCATTATAAAGTGGTATTAACACTTCACGTGATCTTGATTCTATCCCTCTGTTGATGCAGCCTAGAACTGTGTTGGCTTTTTTGGCAGCTGTTGAATTAAACTGTTTTGTTTTATGTTCTACAAAAAAATCACTGTGTTTGGATTTGGCCCACAAAGTTTTTCCTTTACTGTCCTTTTTTATCAGTACCTAAACTAGACAAAATAAATTACAGGGTGATATTGATGACAAAACATAGATAGTGACATATAGATGTGACTTATTTACAACAATTGCTAGATAATTTGTTTAATATGTTTAGGAATGCTGCATTCCTTGCATGATGATAAAAGAATGCTGCTATTGTCCAGTTGTACTAGAGATAAAATAGGAAGAATGAAAAACAACAAGGAAGGTTAAATGTATCTTAGAATGCTCTTTGGCAGAATTGTGATTAAAAACATAAGGGAGAAGTATTATTTGGGAAGTATAGTGCTGCTAATTGACAAATATTGAGTCTATAGATCAGATTTTTTACTCTTATTAAGTCATTGAGAAATCTCAAATGAGAAGAAAGTTTATAAAACAACTGTTGATTTAAAGAAAGAACATGATAAAAGAATTGGAATTGAATTATGTAAATGCTGTGTACAAACATGGTACTGAACTTGCTTGTAGATGTTGCAAGTTGGTCTATCATTAAAATAAAGCATGCATAACAATGGATGGAATACTTAGCAATTGGTTGAGTGGAACAAATAATGAAGTGTGGTTGGACAAATTTATGAGCATCCTTGTGATATTGTTAGAACTATGTTGTTTAGGAAAGTGTATAAATACACCTGAAGCCACATTATTGGATGAGAGGACAAAATGATTTGTAGTGAATGCTAGTATGACTGAATGATAAGAGTGCATGAAGGAAATTGATATGATAATCTATATATACAAACCAAGATTTTTTGATGCTAAAGGAAAATGTGGAAAGAACAAATGTAAGTTACACTACTGGCAGTAGAGTACTCTAGTAGTGCTGAATGAACATTCATTGACTACAAAAGTGAGTGACTGCTACAAAAGAAATACATTGAAGTACATTGCAAAACAAATGTATGAAAGGAGAACAGATGAATAGAAGGGAGAAGAAAAACAATAAATTTTGATGGAAGAAAGTTGGTAAGTTCTTGAAGAAAGAGGGAAATGAGAATATTAAAAAAAGAAATGGCAACATATAAATTGGCATATGGACACGATAGAAGAATGTTTTCAAGAATTAAAATATATGAAGTAAACTAAATTATGAGTTCTATTGGAGTAAATTAGCTGTATATTATTTTCTTTTATTATGTCATGTTTTAAGTGCATCTTTTAATTCCTTTTTGTGCTTTGTTTAATGTTGTTTACCCTGAATTTAAGGATAGTCTGAGCTGTGAAGACATTTTCCCAGTGAATAAAAGAAAAAGGAAGGAAAGAAAAGGAATCCAACATTATTATAGTCTGGTTACATTTTTTTTGGACTGCATTTTATGTTTAATATGATCAAAATTTTGTACTGAATAAATTTTATAAGAATCTTCACATAAAATTTTTTAAATATTAAACAGTGCATCAAATGCGAGTTTACCCCATATTGTTTTATTGTCTTTGTTTTTAAAATTAAAACTTAAAAAGAAAATAAAAAATATATGCTTGCATTACTAAATTAAATACTTACAATACTTAAATCATATTGTATAAGACCGTGATGGCAAATTTATGGAACGCATGCCAGGGGTGGCATGCAGAGCCCTCTTTGTGGGCATGCACGCTGTCGGCAGCTGCTCTTGTGATTTCCAGTGTGCGCTTGCGTGGGGGCCAGCTAGTCTTCACGCACACTGGAGCGCTGGAAACCCGAAGACCAGCTGGCCGGTACACACTTACGCATCGGCTAGCTTGTCTTTGGCACTCCAGCGTGCACAAAGACCAGCATGCAGGCCGGAAACCCAAAGGCCAGGTGGCTGGCACACACATGCACACCGGCCAGCTGGTCTTTGGGTTTCGGGTGCTCTGGCACACCTGCAGGCATACACTTTCTGGCTTAGGCACTTGGCGCCAAAACTGGTACCAGAGATAAACTAAAGAAGTTTAATAGATGATCCCAGTTGATTAAAATATTAGCAATGAAAATCACAGGATGCTTACATGCAAAGAATTAAACATGCATATTATTGGTATATTGACCATTAAAAAACAGGAACTCAGGAAAATACAGAAATAATTTATTAAATGTATCATATGCATATTTGGAAGGTCAGGATTGTTATCCTTATGTGATCTAAATACTTTTATGACAATTACTTTTATAATTGTTCATGAAAGATCAATTATATTTACAAGATGAAGGCAACATGCAGTCATCTAGTAGAGAATTTAAAATATTAACTCTCTCTGTGAAGATATGCTGTAGAGAAATTAGAGTAGAGAAAAAATGTACTTACCAAAAGAGAATTGGATCGATGATTATGTGAATACTGCTGAGAAAAAAAATCTGTAGTATGATCCAGTCTATTATGTCCTCCATACTCCGGAGCATCAGAATCCAAGGCAATTTTATATGTATGGCAATAGTTAAGGATTTCTATAGCGGAATTACATAATTTTAAATAAGAGATAATACATAGAATATAATATAGTTAATTGCAGAAGTGAGCTCTTTATATAACAATGTTTAGATAGTTTATGTGTTGTATGTCATGAGTTGAACACACATGGCTTTTCATTAGAATGCTGGGGTCACATTCCCAAAAATATATCAAAGCAGTCATAAAAAATAAATTTCATTTGCTTAATCTTTTTCAGATAAATGTAATTAGATCTAAATAAAATAATTAGATGTACTTATCTTTCAATATACAAAATACAGATGGCTCTTAGTATGTTTAGCAATTTTCTTCTTCTATATAATTATAATTAGGGAACAAATTTTGAAGACAGTTTAGGAAAATAGGTTGTTAAAATGAATCAAACTGCTCTCTAATCTACATGAACAAGGGTTATATATACCACCATTTAAGTACCTGTTTAGCATTAAGTATAAAATATATTTACCTATTTTACTTGAAGGAATAAATTTAGTTTATACCCAGTTATTTAGTAATAAACTGTTTGTAAGAAAATTGAATTTACTTTGGCGTAAACATGTGTAGAACTGTCAGTAATCATGAATTAAATATAAAGAAAAAATACTTAACATATGAACTTGGGTCCCACTTAATTTACTCATGCTTTACCATCATTAACTCAATGTGACTTAAGTCATAATTACCAAAATGTTTCAAGCGGAAAGCCAGGGAATTATTAGGAAACTTAATACAATGGAAACTTTTAAAAATGAAAAGCTATGAGATTTATTTACAGTAAAAAAAAGTCAAATACCATTCATGCATCCACAAATAAACACACATACATATATTCAAGAAAAGTCTGTAGATGACAGCCCTGTTCCAGCTTGGTCCCTTAAGCAAGAACAGCCCTCAACTCCATTCGGTGTAAAAGGTTTACTTTATCAAGGGCCAAGTATATTACAGTATAGAAAAGTCAAAACTGAACTTTGCGCACCAACTTTTCATGGTTAAATTTTCTCCCTTTGTCGCTTCCCATTGTTGACCTCTCATTGTCCAACCCGATGCAAAGCACAGGAGTGAGATGGCAATTCTGACAGGTCCAGTTAATAATGTAAGAAAGGCTGTTATAAATTTATTAGGATACCACAACCTTTGAAATCATTCAATCATACTTTCTAAATGCTAATTCAGATTTCTTATTCTGCCACATAACTAGAATTAGGCTGCATTTTCTTTGAGACTTATTTGTAACATTGTTGCATTAGCAAGTCCTTCCCAAAGGTTTTTTTGAATATCCTTACTTTGTTAGATAGACTTCTTTCTTTCCAAAGATACAAATTAATACTGATATGGCAACTATAACTTTTCTATTCCAGCAGTGTACTTAATACTGTAGATCCTTGGCTAAATCTGAGACCAAGTCATTCGAATTGATGAAAGTAGAGAGCTCTAATTTCCTGTCTTCTGCATTATCCTCAGATATTGTTCCAAAATTCTTCATGCCTGTAAAGAGACAGGGATGTGTGTGTCTGGGTGTATATGTGGTGAGATGAAAGAAAAAGATCTTAGAGAAATAAGGGTTACAAAAATGTGCCTACAAAACAGAAGACACGAAGAACAAGCTTAGACTGACTTTTCCCTAATTTGCGTGAATGTACAAGGGGAGAGGCAAAAAGTCAGGTTCTGTTAGTAAGCCTATATCAACAGAATACCAACCCGACTTATGGATGCAATTTCCTGACTTGGCCTAAATGAAAGGGCTGACAGTCTCCCACACAGAACATTTTTCTCCCTAGCTTAGAACAATATATTTCCTACTAGAGTGATAATATACAGATATAACACCATGTGAAAATACTGCACATGCACATATTCCAATATAGAGTCTGAATCTATATCATGTGTTGATAAATTCTCACCACAGCAATGGCAAACTGAACTTCTGCTACAAGATATAACTGTTTTTATGCTCAAGGGGTTACTACTTTCCCTTAATGGGACTAATTTCCTCTCAGAACGCTGAAAGATTCTGATCAACAACTATAGCTTACAGAAATTATTTAATAAAGCTTTTACATTAATAACTGTTTGTGAAAAATTAAATGATGAAAATTACTTAGGGCAGCCTTTGCTTGACCTAAATTTCTGCAAACGTATTACAATGTGTTCAAAGTTGATGCTTAAGTCAGCATGTTTCACAGAGGATTGACCCAGAAAAACTCCTAAAACAGCATGCAGAAACTTTCTTCCAGTAATTGTTTATATTGACAATCATTTTTAGTTCTCCCTTGCCTACCACAAAGAGATCAAAATACTTTGGATTACTTTACTGCTGCTTCTCCATTGAAATATGATTTCAGCAGGTGCCAGCCTACTGCTGAAATGATTCATTATGCATTTATAGAGGTAAAACAAGTACGTGAAGTGTTGATGGCAGCTGGACCTGTTAAGTCACTAGCGATATGAAAAAACACAATGAAGGCTGAGTGAAGCTGTAAAAAAACCAGTCTGTCAAAGGCACAGAAGCAAAAATTAGATACAAACATCTAAATTAAACCAAGTGATAGAGAAGCTATAAAGCAATTAAAAATTATACCCAATTATAAACCAATTATTTTGTTGCCAGGTATCTCCACATTCAAATTTGGAAAGCCTCAGGAAAACGATATATTAAAATATAAAAGCTGTTATGCTAAAAAGTATCTGCTGGGCCCAAAGGCATTTTTGCCAAATTGCTCTGTATTTTTTCTGCCTTATTTAATGTTACTTTTTCTTCCTGTCATTTGAAGACATTTCTCTCCATAGCCTCCTTCATTTTATAATTTCTCCTAATATCTTTTTCATACGTAGTGCCCCTGATACTCCTGTGGCATTTTCTAACATAATAATTCTTGTGTTTTAAGATTTCTTCACTGTTCTTCCTTTTGTCATTTCCATACATTATGCTGGGAAACTAAATAAGAGTCTTACTCATATAAAGACTTATTTTTACTGAAGTTGTTCCAGTTTTAATATGCTTCTCATTTGTTCTCCTTCATATTCCCTCCCCCCCTCCAAAGTTTTCTTGTCTGTGATAGTCACCGTTAGATGTTCTAGCAATCACAGAAATGTTTAGATTTGTATTAATATTTGACTAAAATTTCAATCTTCCAAAGCCTGGACTCCACATTATGATCTGAAAAATCCCGAATTTTATTACTGGTATCATAAACCTCACAGAAACCTATAGCTGTTATTTGATCTTTGATGGCTTTTTCAATACAGTACCAATAAACACATCATGGTTTATGAATGTAAGACTAATGCCTCTTCTTGTTTACCTTGTTCGAAATATATGCTTGATTTTATCATTTGTTACTGCTACAAAAAATCTGTAATGTTTAATTTTACATTTAAATTTACTGAGCAAGTGTTCTAGTTTTTTAAATTTTAAAAAGAAAAATATATTTTGAAAATAATAACCAAGAAAGCAGTGACAATATCTTTCTATGCTACTTGTACCTTCATTATTTCTCAACATACTTATTATTGAATTTGGAAAAATGTAATCAAGAAAATTTTGAAATGAAAAATATATATGGATGTTTGCTTCGAAATGTCCCCCTTTTGCAATACACAAGGTTGCTGCTGAGAAACAAATTGCAAAATATATTGTTAAACAATATATGTTTTCTGGAACTCCTGAATGATAAATGCAGTATCAGTTTAAGAAAAAAAAAACTTACTTTTATAATTTGGCTATTTTAACCTCCTACATTAGCTGAAGCAATAAAAGAAATATTAATGGTGATCAGTTTGGAAACAAATGTGTTATCTGTACTGTGTTCACTACTAAAAGAGCAGAACCAATGACCCTTAATGCAGAGTGATACTAAAGTGAGAATCTGATACTATTTATTATATCTCACACTTAATTACCATGTTTTTGTGTGAATAGAGGCTATTTATCTATATATTCAGTTGCTTATGTATGTAGAAAAATTCATAATTACTCTAGTGTTTTCTCCCTAGACTGCTACCTATTTTTTTGGGAAAAAATAGTTATCTTTTTTCTTCTATAGAAACCTTTCTTGGATAGCTGAAGGGAAGTTGAAGAAAAACATTTTATTGCTCTGTTTTTAAACAGTCAAAGGCTGAACTGTTTGTGGCAAACAAAAAACTGAACCAAAGAAACCCCTAAATGAATTTAATCAATTTTATTTGATTTATATCCATTTGTTTTTCCTCCATGAAACTGAAGATAGATAATTTAAGGATTTATGAGGTAGCTCCCAGTTTTTATCCATATCCTCTTGCTTTTGCAAGTATAAAATGTTTAGGTTTTTAGCAAAGAGAATGGAGAAGTGGCAATATTAACTGATACTGCAGTAATATGCAAAGAAGTATAAACTATTTGGCTTGCAATTATATCTCCATCAATTTGTATATTGGAGAGATTTATTTGAAGAACCCTCAGCTTTATATTGAAATTACAGGAGCCTACAATGTTTAATGTGTTTTCTGAAGAATCAAATATATTGGATTATGAAAAGGAGGAAGAGATGAAAACATTGTTCAAAGAAAGTATGCAAACATAGCACTTTTCAGAAAATCCCAAGAGTTACTCTTATATTTGTATAGTTACATACTTGTGATTGTACATAAGTAATTACAAACTAATAATCAGTGTGCAATCCATTATCAAAAATAAAATAATCTTCCTAATAAAAAAGGGGGTAGGGGTATTTGAATAATATTGCAAAAACATTCATATTTTAATAGTATTAGCTGTATGAGATTAAGCATATTGATGAAAGTTGGCATTTTGTGATCTTAAGTTAAATTACTTGTCTCCATTTTATGTAAAGATTGAATTCTAATAACCAGGGACACTTACATAAGTGCACTTCAAAGCATGAACAAGCAAGCAGCTCAAAGAGACAATTTCGCCTTGGGCAATCAGTCTCTAGTGACTCATTCCAAGTGACCTTGTTTGCTCATTAGAAGCTCTAGGTGCATCTTACAAATGTCAGGAAACTTTAATTTGCTTTTTCAAAGATGGATGTAATCTGAATGTTGATGTTAATTTTCCCAAGATTTCACGTCATATCAGCCATTATTTACATTGCTATTGAACTGACATATTCTTCCATTCTTGTATGAATTTGCATTAGTGTATCTTTGCTCAACCTGTTAAATTGTTTTCATGCCTTATATATAATATGCAAATCTAAGCATATTGCATCTATAATATGCAAATCTAAGCATATTGCACCTAACACATATTAGGATAAAAGAAAAGAGTCTACCTAGTAGTCAATGAATTCAATGAAATGTATTCTTCTGAATTATCAACCAATGTAAACACCACAGTTTGATGTATATAAACAAGATAGAATAATACTGAACAATATTCTTTTTGATGTTGATTTGTCAAGGCACTTCAGGACACTATAAATGGGTTATCAATTGCATAAACCTACGCATTTTTCTTTTCTAGTCCTAATTGTTGAGTCCTTTTAATGCTTTCCACCTTTCCTTTGCCCCAGGCTATTGGAGAGTAGCACTTTATTCTGTTCCAGCAATATCTTAAAAGATCCTTAAATATTTATAAATTCCTTAAAATATCCAACCTAGAACTAAGAAGAAAATTCCTGACCACGAGAACAATTAATCAGTGGAATGCCTTATCTCTGAAAGATGTGGGTACTCCATTACTGGAGGTTTTCAAGAACAGAGTTAGTCCAGAATAATATAGAGTCCTGCTTGGATAGGGACTTAGACTAGATGATTTCCAAGGTCTCTTCCAACCCTATTATTCCATGTTCTATGTTCTATCCTCCACTGCTGTCCACATAAACTTTTTTGAAAGGTCCACTTGTTGTTTATGAGATATACATGTTGAAGCTAGAGAGAAAGGATATTAGCTATCCACTCCTAATACTTAATTCATCTCAATGAAATCATTCTCATGTAGGTCTAAGCTAGAAATCTCCACAGATAATAGAAGTTATTTTAAGATCTATATGAACATGACATTTGTGTTGTTTATTTGTAACTGATAGGAAGAGATCTTTCCTATGGATTTTTAAAAATATTTGTTTCATAGTGTCATCATACTACCAGTACCCACATTTCCCAATAAATACTATTTTAAAATTTTATTTTAGAGAATATGCATTAATGGGTGGTATAGTAAGAACAAGAATTTAAGTTTTATATTTGCAGTAGGTGGTATCATTAACTTTGGACTATACTTCCAATAATTATCATGGACTTCCAGCTGATAGCTAGTGGTTTCTGTGAGACTAGACTGAAGCTGCCATACCTAAAGATAAAGCTGGCACATAAGGAGGGTAAACAAAAGCCAGGAATATTGTCTAAAACCTCCGTTAGAGGAGGTAGTTAAGAAGAAACCAAGTAGCTAAGGAAATAAATGATTTTTTTTTACATGAACCGGACAAAGGAAGTTGGGCCTGGCCACATGGAAAACTCCTTCCCAAGTCCCATCAATAGCTACCAGACTTCCCCCTCGGATAGGCGGCTTGAAACAATTTTGCTCTCAGCCCCAGGGGAAGGAGGAGGGGGAGAGCCAACCAATGATGTCACGCTCTTACTAAAAGCGAATTTTGGATCTAACTCTACAACGCAATGATGATCTAGAAATATTGGAAACTTTGAAAACTTTGTTATGCCTCTAAACCCGAAGCTGGCAGGGCAAGATGGCACACTTCCGTTGTCTTTATGAACTGTGAAAATTGACTCCACCTTTAAAACTTCAGGCTTCCTGTCTTTGTCTCCGTGCTACTCAGATAAATCTCTTGTTGATTGCTACTTTTTGGACTCCCTGGTCTGAAAAACTTTATCTTACTGCCAGTGTAACTAGAAAAATCACCTTCTGCTTGGACCTTTAATCCCCTGGACCCTCCTGGCTGTTCTACCTATCTGACTGATCACTCTCTGTATTGACTGAACTCTTTATTCTACAAACAATGTCTCGTAAAAAACCACCTCCTGGGAAACCTGGCTTTGCTGCCTCTGCCCCAACATCTACAACATCCAGTCCCAGTACACAATCAACGATAACAGCTTTGATGCAACCTAGAACCACAGAGACTGAATTCCAACAAATGTTTCAACAACTTCTACAGGGACAAGAGGAAATAAAAAGACAATTAAAAGAGATGAAAGAAGAAATTAAAGAGAACCAGGCCCAAATTAATAAAAACTCACAGAGACTGGATCTTTTGGAAGGTGGGACAGCTGAGATGAGGGAGGGGATGGAAGGGGTGCAGAAGGGAAACAAAGAACTTGACACCCAAGAGATGAAAATAGAATTTGAGAGAATGTCCTTTTACCTTAGATTTCAAAATGTGGTGGAGACAGATGATGAAGATATAAGGGACATTATGACAAGTATTTTGGCTGAATACATTCAGAAAGAGAAACAACAGATGGGGTGGGAACTAGATCTGGTTTATAGAGTGAACTCAGCCTATGCTAGAACACACAACGTACCTAGGGAGGTACACATTAAATTTCTCAGAAAAAGTACAAGAGATGAAATTCTGAGTGCACAAAGGGGGCAAGCTTTGAAATACCAAGATAGGGAAATAACCATCCTGAAACAGATCCCCAAGAAAGTGAGGGAGAAAAGAAAAAGCTATTCGCAATTAGCGAAGAAACTATACCAGAAGGGGGTGTGGTTCAGATGGTTGATGCCTGAAGGTATGCTAATATTCTGGGAGGACACAAGAGTTAGAATTAATACACCCATAGAGGCGCAGGCCTTTATGGAAAAAAATAAAGCTCTCCTAGAAAAACCAGATGATCCCACAACAGACATACAGGACACGGGAGGGGCCGGAGCTCTGGCGGCGGGGGGAGATGGGGCAATACCAAGAAAACTCAGATCACAAAAATGAATAAGAAAATCTGCTTGACATAAATTGTTCAAAATTATTAATTGAACTCATATGCTGACTATATATTACTATTTAGTAATGAATTTTGTGTAAATGTATATTATGAGTATGGAGGGAGGGGACACCTACCGCACATCGCAACTGCCAAAATTTGTAACCATTCCACTACCTTTTTCCCTGCTATTTTTCAAAAAAACCAATAAAACTTTGTTTTAAAAAAAATAGCTACCAGACTTGAAAATCAGCAAGGCAAGTGTAGCTGCCAGTGTTGTGAATCAACAACATAAGGACTTTGGGAGACAAAAGGATTCCTTAATTCTACTTACTATTTGAGTCATCTTTGGATTTAGACTTGGCAACTTCCAACTGTCTGGCTGGTATCTGGCAGCATAGTTGAGAAGGATATGCATGTGGGTGACAGTATGTGTGTGTTACAGAGAAAAAGGACAAATTATTTTATAACAGTAAAGTTTTGCTGTTACTTTAAATTTACTAGGTCTCCGTGTATTCCAGAGAACTAGCTGTGCCTCAATGTTTGATTGAAAGTGTTTTGACTGTGGCTGTTGACAAGGGCTGTGTGTGTGTGACCATAACCATAACCTGGAAACACGTGTAATACTTCCTGGAATATTTACATTCCTTCTAACTTCGAAATCATAGAACTACTACTTCTATAACACTATGCAATTGTCTGAAGTAATCATGTATGGAAATAAGGATCCTCTTCATGCTGAAGCCAATAAGGCATGGAACAGAACAGGTCTAAAATTATTCTGACTTTGAAATATTCTAAGCTTGAAACAGCTGTTCCAATTTACAAAACAAAATTTATATATTCAGAGTCTGTTTGAAGCAAAATGTTCGTTCTAGAGTGATATGGAACAACATTGCTATTTTTATTGAAATTACTTTAGTAATTATGGGCTTTTCTAAGCACAAGATTAGACTTTTATTAGTTTTATAATACTAGTTTTATATTAGTTTATCTTTCCTAATTTTCCAGTTTAGTCAATGCAGCAACATAAATAATAATTTAAAACTGCCATTAGCTCAATTAACTTTGGTGATGTAGACCAAGTGCTGGGAAAATGCATAATTACTTAGCTGCCTGTCTCAAGACTGAAAGCTATGGTACATTCTATCCTTATGTAGATGACATGCTGTATTGAAATTGACTCTGACTAGAAATATATGTAAACCATTATAGATCCATACAAGCAATATTAATACACGCTGCTAATAGTGTTGAGACTAGGTATGATATGAATGTAAATACTATTAGCACTAAGTCCATTTTCTGAGTTTTGGGATGTATGCAACAAATAGTCCTAGACTTATGACCACAATTTCTTGCCACAGTTTATAAGGGAAGGACTGCAGTTAAGTTAGTAGCATGGTTGTTAAGGGAATCTGGTTTTCCTAGTGACTTTGATTGTCAAAAAGTTGTAAAAGGTGATCACATAACCCCAGGCCATTGCAACCGTCATACGGTTGCCAAGTGTCTGAATTCTGAATATATGTGTCTGGCCTGCAGCCATCTTTTCTTTTGGATCTTTGGCCTGCCACACTTTCTATTATTCTACTATGCACTTTCTATTGTGGGAAAATGGAAGGGGGGGAATGTACAGAGTTAGATGATATCTAGCCATAACAAAATTCTTTCTAGAAAGCCAAGGTCATCCTTTGTCTTTGTACCTGTGCACCTGAACGGAACTGGATGGGTGGAACTGCCAGCATGGCAGTGGAAGATTGGACTATGTGATGGACTTGTGGGTGTGGGGGCAAGATCTTGAACTTTCAACTGGGTGGGGAAAACCAGGAAGCTTTCAGATTCGGGTTTTCCCAGATGTGCAAACATGGCTCTCTTAATAAATTGGAACTTTGAGGAATGTTTTGCCTTGGGACTCTGATTTAATTTTGGAAGCTATTTGGAACCCTGACAACATGACTGTGGGGATGGTGGCAATGGTGGTAAGTGTGGAAAAACAGTCATAAGTCACTTTTTACAGTGCTGTTGTAACTTCAAATGCTCACTAAATGAATGGTTATAATAACAATAATACTTTATTTACAGTCACAGACCAAAACACGACCACTACAAAAGAGACACAGCAGCCAATCACCAAAAGCCCAACTAAGGGAGGTTACAGCTCTCTCCTCTAATGGTCACAGCTCTCAAGAAAAACCTGGAAACCTGAGAGGTGATGTACGAGGAGACATCCCCAAGGCAATGCACAAACAAATCACAGCCATCAGGTCCAGAAGGGACAATTTCAAGAAGAGACAGCAACCTAGACCTGTCCACGCTATACATAGGGCAAAATAGAAGCTCAGAGCTGCTGCTCCCCTGTAAAGCCCTCACATGAATGGTTGTAAGCTGAGGACTACCAGTACAGGCATCCTATGTATTCACATGGTACTTTTACAGTTCATTTCAACATAGTTTTTCTTCATTCATAGAGCTTGCCTGGAATTTACAAATCCATTAATGATGGATTAATTAATGAAATAAATAAGCAGTAATATCAAAATCAAAATCAATGGGAGCACCTGACTGACATTCTTTGGGTTCAGAAAATAGATAAAATTGGCTCTGGTTAGTACTTGGATAGTAGACCACAAAGACATTCGGAGGCCATAGTCTACACTGAAAATTGACAGTTGGTTGACACTTCTTTAATTACGTTGTTATTTATTGCTTGATTGTTCATCTGATATTAATCGTTGTCATCTGGATATTGATTTCTACTAAGATGTTCTAGTCCTTTTGATTCCAACCCAATTGTCTAAGAAGAATCCAGTAGTCTAGAAAGAAAAAAATCTGAACTATTCACAACGTAAGGACTGTAACAATTACTATGTAGGACAGACAGGAAGAAGGCTAGTAGAGTGCATCCATGAACACCAACTATCAATCAGAAAATACAAGGAAATATCCTTAATTTCACAATACATAAACAGACTCAGCCATAATTTCAACTGGAAAACTGTCAGCATCTAAGCTAAATTCAAAAATGTGAAATAATTACAGGAAACCCAACATGCAGACAAGTTAGCAATCAACAGGCACATAAACAACATTTACATACCTTTCAAAAAAGACAATAAAAAACTAAAAAGGAAACAAAAGCAACAGCAAAAAGAGTACACAACCTCACCAGCAATCAACATCCAGATAAACAGGACTGACAAACAATCCAGCAGTAAATAAGCAGGTGCCCTGGTGGTATGATAGTTAGCATTGCAGGTAAACTCTGTCCGTAGCCTGGAGTTTGATCCTGGTAGTGCTCAAGGTTGATTAAGTCTTCCATCCTTCAGGTTGGTAAAATGAGTACCCAGATTGTTGGGGGCAATATGCTGACATTGTAAACTGCTCAGAGAGTGCTATATAAAGCACTATGGACAGGTATATACTGTAAGTCTAAGTGCTATTGCTAAATAATATCCTAATTAAGAAATTGCATATTCAGCCAGACAATCAAGCAGTAAGCAACAGCCTAATCAAGGAACTAACAACAGATGCTACCTTTGTGCCCTTTTAAACAGCTTTTTAAAATCCCTTCTAATCATATACCTTGTATGATTGTATTGTAAACATAAGACAAAACTGTGGACAATGGTTGATGAATTCTAGGTTCTCTTGTTTCATTCAATCATGGTTTGTTCCAGTAGTCCATTATTTTGTCAGATTATTCTGGTAGCCTAACATTTGATGTGGACTTTGTTAATTTGGACAATGTCCACACCAGTATGATTCTCCTAGTTCATGTTATTCTTTTTATATTTATTTTATATATAGATTGGTAACAGAGTTTTTGTGCATCCTTTCCATAGTCATAACTTAGTAGTTCATGTTATTCTTATATTTGAGATAGATAGATGAAGCCTAAAGGGTCTCTAAAGGTAGGCAATATTCAGCTGAAATCTATATCTATATTTATATCATCTATATCTCTTTTTATTTTATAGCTATATTTGATTTAAACAATATTTCCAAATAGAATAAAGGTGTTTTTGTCACCTTTAAGAATTATATTTAGATTTGGTCCTATAACTACTTAATTTTTTTTAAAAAAAAATTTAAGTTGTAGTATACTTTTAATCTTTTACAGTTGTATTACACACAGAGAGACACACAGACACACACACACACGTTAAAAATGGTCATTGACTGTTTTCATTGAAACCGATTATCTTGTCTTCCATAGAAATATCACTTTGAATAGTGTACACTAGAATAATGTGACCATTTTCTGGGATTCATTATCAAAAGTAATAGAGACCTATCTGTATGCCAAAGTTAAAACAGCAGAGGGTGATGTCATTGTCTTTTCCATAAATTATCATTCACTGCAATATGTGAAACAAAATATAATGAGATATAGAGAAAAGGATATTTTCCTGGTTTTTCTACACCTACTCGGTAATCGGTGTAACTTTGAGATGGATGAAAATTAAATACAAATAGGAGATTTGCCCTTTCGTAAGCAATAACTTTGTTTGATTCATGCTTTTCACTCACATAGGCCTGCAAGGAATAATATAAAAGTAACATTATATACTATTTAATTTGAACACAAACTTCATAGAAACAAAAAATATTTGCCAGGAAACATCTCCATGAGTGTCCTTGAAGAACCTTTTGTTTCTCTCTGCATCTCATGCAAACAGAAGGCATTAACACACTTCATTGTACCATTAATTTAAATTACTTAAATTTAATATATTATGTATTGAATTAAACATTTATAACTGAAACAAGTAAGCATATGGTTTAGTTTAAAGTTAACCATATTCTTGATGAACACAAGAAGCAAAAATATAATGTATCAGAAAGTGGAAAATTTTTGTACTTTTTGTTGCAAAGGAAATTTTAAGTATCTAATGAATAAACCTTTTGAAAAATACGAATGGATTTACCTCTATATAACTTTTTAAAGGCATGTGTTCCAACAAATCAAACTGAAGAACAGTGTTATGTTGGATATAAAATTTTAGAATCAAGACAAATAATTTGTTTGAAACAGTCTTAAACAATATGCAATATGAATAGTGACTTCATTATTTTTTTAAATGAAATTTCTTTCTGATTAAAATGTTGAATGTACCTAGTAGTGAAAACTGTTATATAATATTTTAAAATTATATATACTTTACCGGAAGTGATGCAAGCCAGCCAAATTTTTCTTCCAATTTATTCATATGTCTGTCAAACACATTTAGGAATCTATAGCGAAGAAGTTGATCATCAGCTAAATTAAACTGCCTCCTTGCATAGTGGTAGCTTTCATTATTGCCTTGTCTAGGAAAGTCTAACCACTCTGGATGTCCAAATTCATTACCTATTTTTTTAAAAAAAACATGGAAAGACATGAAAAATAAATGGATCTTCGGTAAATATCCTTGGAAAAAGTATTTAAACACTGTTGCAAAACCCCCCTGAAACAATATTAAAAGCTGTTGTTACAATGTAAATGTTGAAATCTTTAAACTATCCATGATGTTTTAGATACTGTAAAAAAATTGTGTTGTTAGATACTAAACAAATTGAGCAAGTTTGTACTCCTCAATTACCATGTACTGTTTAAAAATCGTACCAACTTAATGAGTAGGAAAGCAATTTAAAAATTATTACTCCGACCTATTTGTCATTATATATTAGATTTTTTGAGGAAACAGAGTTGAAGTAAATCAATCAAGATGACTTCCTACAAAATATAATGGATTATAGAAGGAATTGAACAGACCATGACAAGTTTGAACTAATTATTACTCTCAAAGTCACCCCATCTATTTGATGAAAAAAGGAAAGAAGCATTTACCAAGACATTGTCTTTTGCAATTCTCTCTAGTTGAAAATTTTAGACTTGTAGGCTATAAGAGGTAGGAAATGAAGTTCCAAATACAGTTGATATAAAAAAAATTGTTTTCAGGAGTGGTTTTGCCTCCGTCCTAGGGCTGAGGAAAAGTGACTGGCCAAGGTCAGCCAGCTGTTTTTATGCCTTATAGCAAGAAATAGTACTTAGACTTATATACCGCTTTGCAGCCCTCTCTAAGCGGTTTACAGAGTCAGCATATTGCTCCCAACAATCTGAGTCCTCATTTTACCCACCTAAGAAGGATGGAAGGCTGACTCAACCTTGAACATGGTGAGATTCAACCTGCCAAACTGCTGGCAGCTAGTCATTAGCAGAAGTAGCCTGCAGTACTGCATTCTAACCACTGTACCACTGCGGCTCTAAGGTGGGACTACAACTCATGCTCCCCGAGTTTGTAGGCTGATGCCTTAATCATTACACCAAATTGACTCTCAAGAGGAATCATATAGGACTTCCGGTTCCGGCGGCTACGGCGACGGGCAAGGACTTTGCCCGCTCCCGCTCTTCGGTGGGCTTCCCCCGTCTTCGGGGGGGGGCACAGGACGCCCCGAAGAGGCGCCCTGCCGAAGGAGCGGCTCGCGGAAGGCTCTGGCACCGGCGGCGGCTGGTGGGGGCTTTTCCGCTTTGCTCCAGGCACCGGGGAGCAGTTTTGGAGGACGCGCCTGTGTATCGCCCCATGCCGATCGGAGAATGCAAAACTGAAGGAAGCAGCAGCGGTGCGGTGAGATGCTTCCTCTCTTCATCCCCTTACTTTTGAATGGATAGACTTTTCAGTAATTTTAAAAGTTAACCTTTCGGATTCACTCTTTGAGGAGCGGCTAGAGGGGAGGGGGATTCCCCCCCCCTTGGACAAGCGGCTTGTTAAAATTCTGCTCTCGCCCCCAGGGGAAGGAGGAGGGGGGAGAGCCAACTAACGATGCCTCACCCCAGCAAAAGTGCTTTTCATGGGACTTAGATCCAGAACTTATTGATGATCTGAGAACTTTTTGAACTTTAAATTTTTTTTTTTATGCCTCTGAGCCCAAAGCTGGCAGGGCAAGATGGCACACTTCCGTTGTCTTCATGAACTGTGAAACCTGACTCCACCTTTAAAATTCAGGCTTCCGGTCTTTGTCTCTGAGTCGCCCAGAGGAATCTCTTGTGGATTGTGATTTTCTGAACTCTTTGGAGAAAAAACTTTCATCTATTGCTAGAGTGACTAAAGAAACTCCCACCTGTTTGGATCCTCTGCCTTCTGGACTCGCCTACCTGCTCTACTTCTCCAGCTGCCCAGTTTCTACACTGACTGATCTCTTTGCTTTTTAAACCATGTCTCCAAAAAGACCACCTCCTGGAAAACCTGGCTTTGCCATTTCTGCTCCAACATCTGCAACATCCAGTCCAGCCACACAGTCAAAGATAACAGAACTGATGCAACCTAAGACTACAGAGATAGACCTTCAACAAATGCTTCAACAAATTTTACAGGGCCAGGAGGAAATCAAGAAACAGCTAAGGGAAATGAAAGATGAAATTAAAGAAAATCAAGTTCAAATTTATAAGAACTCACAGAGACTGGACCTTGTGGAGGGTGGGGTGGCGGAGGCGAGAGGGGGGGTAGAGGCTTTACAGAAGGGAAACAAAGAACTTGATATCCAACAAATGAAAACAGAGTTTGAGAGAATGTCCTTTTATCTTAGATTTCAAAATGTAATAGAAACAGATGGGGAAAACATAAGGGACATTATGACTAATATTTTAGCTGAATACATACACAAAGATAAACAGCAGATGGAATGGGAGATAGATCTGGTCTATAGAGTGAATTCAGCATATGCCAGAACACACAATGTACCCAGGGAGGTTCATATTAAATTCCTTAGGAAAAGCACAAGAGATGAAATTCTGGGTGTACAAAGGGGGCAAACACTGACATACCATGACAGGGAGATAACCATTCTGAAGCAGATTCCCCAAAAAATTAGGGAGAAAAGGAAAAACTATTCGCAATTGGCGAATAAACTATACCAGAAGGGGGCGTGGTTTAGATGGTTGATGCCTGAAGGTATGCTGATATTCTGGGAGGAGACAAGAATCAGAATCAACACACCCATAGAGGCACAGGCCTTTATGGAAAAAAATAAAGCGAACCTAGAAAAAACAGAAGATACCACAATGGTCACACAGGACACGGGAGGGGCCGGAGCTCTGCCAGTGGGGGGTGAAGGGGCAACACCAAGAAAGCTCAGATCACAAAAATGAATAAGAAAACCACAATGTTATAAACAGACCGAAAGTAATAATGAAATTATATCTAGACTATATATCATAACTATATAAACCGATTGAAAATTATTTTTTCTAGAATTAATATGCTGATTTTTTATGATTATGTATTAATGTTTGATATTTAGATGTAACCTATGAGTTTGGAGGGAGGGGGCGTCTGCCACACTTGCAACTGCCAAAATTTGTAACCATTCCACTTACCCTTTTCCTTATAAATGTTTTAAAAAACCAATAAAACTTTTTGAAAAAAAAAAAAACAAGAGGAATCATATACTATTATCCTAATCATTGTGTTGACAGCCTACAAAATATGGAATTACAGCATATGTTTTTCTATAAATATATTTCGCATATTTTTTTCAAAATTGTAGCACAGCATCTCTGACTTTAGCTATAACATGATCATATCTTTAAATAAAATGTATGACATCACAACAGTATCTTTTCGCCACTTGATTGTAGCAAAAGCAAACATTAATTTGTGTGTTTCAATTTAGACCATACAGTAAATGGTGGAGATTTTATATAATACATTAATGTACTGTATCTATTAACAAGAATAAGTCTATGTACCCATAGGCCATGAAAAAGGAAACCCTTGTGCTCCTAATATTATGTAGTTCTCTGATGATAACCACATGACTATGGCCTAAGGTTGCTTTAATTTGTCTAGAAATCTAATTAGCATTCTAGATTACTGATGCTTACTCCTAGCTTTCTGAAGCTTCTATTTAGATGAAGATTTGATAAATAGAAACAAAGAGACAAAGAATTCAGATATGAATATTTTTTTTAAATGTCCCAATCACCTGAAGATTTGGGAAGACAATAATACTTTCCATGTTTTTCCCCTGTTCTAATGGTGACAATTTGACAATATGATCTACTCACATTGCTCTAGTCTAGTGTATAAATTTTCTGCAAAATATGTAAAATATGTATAATAATAAACTACAAATACTGAAGTCTATAATTGATTTTTTGGAATTGAATTCAATGCTCTGAACCTACAGTAAGATAGAAAAGTAGATAATGGTCAGCTGTTTTCATTCTGTGTATAAACCACATCTGTAATAGCCTAAGAATTTCAAAGCTAGAATATTTTTGTTTTATTATAAAATATGAATATTTTCCCTCAGGTACAAATAAAGATCCAATAAAGGATTTATTTTGTGATCAAGTTTTCAAAGTAATATATTTATTTATAAAACTACAACACAAAATCCACAGAAATAATTATAATGCAGAACTGAGATTATTTTATATAATTCTTTATCAGTACCATGTCAGTGCAAAGTATATTTAAATAAAGACTGCTACTGGAGTTCTTCAGATATTTCAAAACTCCCTTGCATTTACCACTGATTGAGAGCAGTTTATCTAGAAATGCTATCAGCATGCCTACAAAGGCTGGGTGATCCACTAGATACTTAATTATACTGCAAAGAAAACTGAAAGAGGTGTCAAAATTGACAAGCAACAAAGCTATCTGGTACCTTCATAGCTTAGTGCAAAAATGTGTGAAATAACCCTGTCAAGATATGTTTGCAGACTCCCCCAGACAGACTAGCTCTAAAAAGAGCCATTAAAATGTGTCATTTAAAAATATGAAAAAATGAAGTTCCCAAATGACAGCTGTCAAGCTTCATGAATAAATTAATATGTATGAAGCAATAGACATGCAAAATTATAATCCATGATTATTTATATCCTTGTAAGCTACTACTACTACTACACACATACAAATACCATGGGTAAATATATAAATGGCTAAGTTCAAAATTTTATCTAGCTCTATGCTGCACATGTATTACAAAATAGAGTTGTCTAAAATACTATTATAACAGAAAACTCACAGGAAGTAAATCCCAAAAATATAAAATTCACCTGAGGTATAATAATTTCCAAGCAGACATTATTCTCCTTTAGAAAATAGGTATCTTGCATGAGGAATATACTAACTCTAAAGGAGTATTTTCTTTAGAGTTGTATATTTTCAAGTTAACAATTTGCAATCTACTTTTCAAAAACCTGCATGATTTCCACTGCAGCTTGTGCAAAATGATGAATCTTTATAAATGTTGTTCTGCAAGCATCAAGAGTATTCTAAGGCCAGTATCCCAACATCAAAAATGCTAACTTGATCTAGATTTGCATAAATTTTCCCTATTTCATCATCAAATATGATTGGGGTTTTTTCTACTTCAAATTAATTATATCTATGTTATCAAATTTAGATCAGGTCCCATAAGTTAAAACAAAAAGTTTCATATTTACAAATTTATAGATGGACAAATAAGCTTATATTTTTGTATAAATGTTGTTACAAGTTTTTTTTAAAGTAACAACATATAAAATAAAGAGGAGAAAGGAAGAAAAAAGACGAAAGTACAAAAATATGTCAACCATCTCAGCAAGATCTGTCATCTCCAGCAATCATTCCTCCATTGTGAGTAACGCTCTACCTTTGCACTTTTGACCATATAATACCACCACTGCCATATAGGCAGTATAAAAACTGAAGGTAAAGGTTCATTCTCCGAGCCTGTGAGTTGGTTTCCAAAAGTTTCATTACTAAGCTAGGTAACATTCTCAGCTGAGTTTTTTATAGTATAAAAAGTTATAAAAAGTTCCATGATATTTTCCAGCTGTCTGTCCATTTTACCCAAAAGAGACATCTCTTATTTCAATTGTACATTAGTCTTCAAAATCTTTTCAATTAGTATCCACATTTATGTTCAAAATTTTCTGGCTTACCTATTTGCTTAACTCACTGAAAGAAATTTTGTTTTCACTGCAAAAAAAAAAAAAAAAAGAATATATATATGTGTGTGTGTGTGTGTGTGTGTGTGTTTTAATTATTTCCCATCATGAAATAATGGGCAGGTTTATTGTCCATATAGGTAACATTGCAGTTGTTGAGTGCATATAATTATATTTATTTATATATCAAATTTAAAAGCTTTCCCTCTTAATCATAGTCCAAGCAAGTCAACAGAGCTAGGTCTTCAGACATGTCTGCAGTTACAAAAGAGTTAAATCAATTCTTTATTTAGGATGGTCAAATCACGCTGCTGTGTTTTGTGTAAATACAAACAGAAACCTGAAAAATGCATCTGTGCATATTCATCACTGTATTATTAGCACTGCTGTATGAAAAAGAAATTCTGAATTGATATTATTTAGCTATTGCAATATCTTATATTCTGATTTACAGTTACTGAATTTATAATGGCTGAGACCTTCCACATGACTTGATGGATGAATGCTTTACCTTAAGATAGTGTTTGGCATTTTATATACAGAAAGCATGTGGCCCTGGCTCTGATCCTGAACAATGATCTACTTTCATTAGTAACAAGATACATTCATTCAACACAACACATTGTTCATTGCATGAACAATGAAATTCACGTGAGTCCATGTTTTACACTGAGCAAATTAAATTTATCCAAACAAAGCTCACTTAAGTTTTCAATAGAAAATATTTTCTAAAATTATATCAAGTTGGGCCATAGAAGAAATACATATATTTCATAGCATGGACTGTCAAACTCCAAGAATAAAAATATAAATGCTTAATACTAATGTTATTAAAAGATGTTTGGTCAAATAACTCCTTATTATTGCTTTGAGAAAAAATATATTATAAATTGTCTATTAACTATTTTTAAAAATGGAATAATAGAAAAACTACTGTTCAATTTATGATCACAAATGAGCCCAAAATTTTAATTATGTCATTGTGGTTAAGTGACAGGTCCATGTGACAACTCCCCTCAACTCAATGAAGCAATACTGGCTCCCCCCCCCCCCCCATCCATCATGGTTGTTAAGCAAACACGCAGGTTAAGTGGATGGGCCAAAAGAGCTGCCTTCCATGTACAGAAGGAAACTGTAGCACTGGGATGCAGAAAAGAAGCTTAGATCTTCATGATCCCAGGTTTCTTTTCTTCAGCCCAGCACTGTAGTTCCCTTCCCTTCTGTGTGCTCATGGCCAGGCTGATTTTGGAATGAAATCCATCTGACAAACAGCCAGAGGTGGGCTGCACTTGTCTTAGCAACTGGTTTTCTGGTTGTAAGTGCACTCATGCTCGCATCACTCACAAGTGCCTCTTCCGGGCAGAAATGAGCTTCAAACATGCAGCTAATCAACTCAAGCATCTCCGGTGAGTACAGCAGTTGTGGCACAGAACTCAGCTGGGCAGTGTGGGTGGGGGGAATGAGCCAGAAAGTTAGTTATAAATGGAAAGGATAGCGCAAAGGAGGGTGGAGGGGCCCAGCCAATGATCACAACTACCGGTTCACCTGAACCAGTCTGACCAGGCAGCAGCCCACCACTGCAGACAACCCTTCCACTCTCAAAGATGCTGGCTGAAAAAGCCAAAAGTGAGATTTTGGCATATAGCACTTGCAGCAAGTCATTTGCAACCTGGATGACTCCAAATGCCCCATGCTACAAGTGCCCCATGCCAAAATACCAGTTGGCTTTCACCATGGATATTTTCAGCCAATATCGTTGGGAGATACCAGACTGCTTGGTGGAGGGACTCTGCCTGGTGTGGGGTGAAATCAATCTGGTAGGCAGCAATGAAAAAAGTGATTTATGACTATTTTTCACACCCATGACCATTGCAGCATCTCTATGATCACACGATTTACATTTGGATGCTTGACATATTTATGACGGTTGAAGTTTCCCAGGGTCATGTGATCTTCTGACAAGCAAACACAATGGGGAAGGCAGGTTTACTTAACAATCATGTTACTAAGTTAAAAATTTCAGTGATTCACTTAATAAATGTGGTAAGAAAAGTTGTAAAAAGGGGCAAAACTCACAACAAAATTTTCACTTAACATACATTTTGGGCTCAATTATGGTCGTAGGTTGAGGATTACTTGTAGTTAACTAGTACAGAACTACTGATTTTGGAATTCTAAAAATAAAGCAAAATGTTATGTAATTTGATAAAACCATATGGAGAAAAATGATCCAATTTCACCTTAAGCTTTTTTAAAAATTAAAACAAACGTTCAAATACAGTCATGACTATTATTTCAACTACTATTACTCTTTATGGATAGTCAGTACTGTGCAAATCTAAATATTTTGGGTGTTTTAAATTGTCAATTTTAAATTCTATTTTATATATTTGATACCTCCTCCATGTATATGTATTTGTGTACGTATGTGTATGTGTTTATTTTTATCTGTATATGTGTTGTTTACTTGTATATTTTATGTGTTTTTATTGTACGCCGCCCCGAGTCCTCCGGGAGAGGGTGCGGCTAACAAATAAAATTTATTATTTTTATTATTATTATTATTATTATTATTATTATTATTATTATTATTATTATTATTATTATTATTATTATTATTATTATATGTGGATTAAGACCAACTGCTGGATAGATACAAAAAGATGAGAAGACTAGTAAGTAAAGGAAATTTTACAATTGGTACTGGAGTAAATAATTTGTGATTACATATGATTCTGACTATGAAAAAGTCATATTTTGTTTCATTAGACTTACTTACATTATCTATTCTAGAATATCAAGACACTATTCAGAACACTCACAGTTGAAATGAAAAGTTGGACTTCTATAAAAAAAATGCTCTTCTGAACATAAATTGATGAGATCAAATTATAGGCTGAATGCCTATCTTGAAAAGTTATTTGTGCTTGAAACACAAGAAATAAACAGCTTTGAATTCTTCAGCATGTATTATGAACAAAGTCAGTAATACATACAAAATCAAAATATAAACTTATTATAAAGACTCACTTCAGAGCACCAAGAAATGCTTATTTGCGATAAAATGTGTTTCATTGCAATTTGCTTTTCCCAATATGAGTAGGTTCAGAAAAGTTGATTTATAAAACATAGCTTTTAAAGTACACCATAATTATATAAACTGATAATATTTGAATAAAATTTCTAGCAATCAACTTAACTACATAAGACATTATATATTCTAGATTGTTACATATTTAATGGCTCATTGAACAACAAAATGATTATTATTTCCTTTTCAAAAAATACAAACTGCAATTTCAAGAAATAAAAAGCAGGGAAAGTGTTCAAATAGGAAACTATGATATGTGCAATACACAATAACAAGAAAAATACTCCTTTAAAATTGGATGTTTGTGATGAAAGTAATGAATTAGCACTTTATGCCAGGAAAATAATGTTGTTCAATTTGACCTCCCAATTCACTTTCCTTACTTTGTCCTTTAAATTGTATCACATTGCAGAACTAAACTGTCACTAGTACAATAATGAAAATGCAATAAAATGTCAAAATATTTACAAATATTGGTCCTCTTTACTTTTCTTCAAGCTCTGTCCATGACCAGCATGGATATTGCACCACAAACTGTATTTTGTTGTTTTTAACCAATTAGTTGTGTCCAATTCTTGTTGACTTTATAGGCAAGTGATCTCCATGCGATCCTGCCAAGCACAGCTTCTTTTGACTGTTGGATATTCAGCTTTGTATCTGATTTGAAGTTATCAAGCCAGCATGTTCTTTGCTTGCCCCTTCTTCTCTGTCCACTAAGCATTTCTAGCATACTTAGCTTATCAGTTATGAATTACATTTTCTTGATTTTCCTTTTGTTTGAGTTATGACCAAAAAGCCCATTTCTGTTATTTTTCACTATTGTAGCAAAACATACTGATTTTTAGTTTCACTAACCCTATCCTTACAGTTTCAGCATTTTCATCAATATTTTCATTTTGTTATATGATCCTGTATGCCTTTTTTTAAAAAAAAGAACTTTTCACTTGTTTCTTAATTTAGAAAGAGTATTGCTCATTCTAGAGCAGGGGTGTCAAACTCATGACGTCACGTTGTTGTCACATGATGCATTGTGAGGTCTTTCCCCTTTGCTAAATTGGGGGTGATGCATGTGGTCCATGGGCCGCAGGTTTGACACCCCTGTTCTAGAGTATAACTTATTCCAACAAAATATTTTTGATATATTGACTAAGTTGGCTTTCCTAGACTAGTCAGCTGATTTAAATACCATTCATAACAGTCTCTTTGTGGTTAATCTAGTTGTGCTGAGACTGAAAGGCAAGGTATTTTCAAAAATTGTATTTCAACAATTTATATCAAACATACTTTTCAGGAATTTGGTTCCCATCTATTACACAGGTAAATAAAATTAAATCCCTGCCACAATAAAATCACATGTTGTCCTTAGCAGCATTCCAATATTAATCAAGTAAGCAGTTGGAACAAATTGTGAAAATGCTTTCTTGTAATCATCTAGTACAAGTTTCATTTAAACGGCAATTAACAAGTCATTTTACTGTATCTTTAACTGAATAGCATTAGTGCCCCAATATATATCACATGCACCATCTGAATGACTATAAAATAATAACTATCTTCCCCAAAAGGTTTGGGCAGTCAGACTGTTTTTACTAGGAAAAAGAGAGAGAGAATTGATAAATTACTACTTATCTACTTGTGTAGATGAGATGCAACATACTTTGATGAGGATAAATATATTTTTTCTGCCTAATTTACCACTAGTCATATAGAAATTTATTTTTGAAGCTAATAAGAAGTGACAGGATGTAAAAATGAATTACGCAATCTGAGAATATAAAAAATAAAACAATTATTGTTTTATGTTTATGTAAATTAATACTTTTAAACATCTAGAAGGCAAAAGAAATGCCTTGAGTTTATAACTTTGTTTCTAAAGAACTTGTTTATCTCTCACAAACTATAGAATAGTCAGAATGTTGTGCTTCCTTCAGCATAAATGTTAATGTAAGCAGTGCCAGAAATAGCAGAAACAGTCAAGCACATATGTTCAGATTCATAACCAAATATAGTTAGCCAACATGAAGGAGAATAATGAAATTGCTAGGTTACTAGTTGTTCTTACTAGTTGTTAATATTAGCCCACATATTGTTCTAGATAAAATATAATTTAAGAAATCTATTTCAAAATTTGACACTAGTTATACTTATCCAGTCATAAAAGTGGGGACATTTTTATTTACTTACCAAAAGACACACAAAGATCCCAGAGCCATATGTCTTTGGTAAGAGAATTACAAAAATCTATAAATTAATTTGCCTCATATTTGTATAAACTAATAAAACATTATAATAGATCAGTAATCATTCAATAACACAAACACAAATCTCTTTCAAGGTCAATTATTCAGCACAATCAACCATCTATGAATTATAATCATACTTAGGTTGCTATCGACTGTCACCTCAACTGGGAGCAACAGCAATGGAAATCCTCATTATACATGAACAGAATCATACTATGCTTTAGCCTTTAACTAAGTTTAATAAACATGTCCAATTTGTAAAAGAAAATGTCATGACAAGGTGCTGAAGGGAATCAGAAGGTAACATCCCCAATGACTTACCCATGAAATTGAGATAGCCTTCTCCTCCAAGAGAATGAGTAATCAGTCGTATCATTTTATGAAGCTGTATTCCTCGATCAATAACTGGTGTGAAAGGTGATAGAACACTCATATAGTTATACATCTCTGCATCCATCAGCCAAAAAGCCAAAGTCTTATCACCAACAAGAGCCTTGATAAATAAATAAATGAGGCAGGAAATGAGGCATAGAAAAAAAAACCTTTTATGATATTAATGTTTTATAGGACATACATTAAAGACATCCTATAGATGAATATATGGTATGTGTTTATGTATGTTTTTTTTACTTTGAGCTCTGACACTAGAGATATATAATTGTTATCTTCTATTATGCTCTCACTCATGATTTCATCCTGCCTAAAGGTATATTTTTTCATTCTATATTCACATGATCATCGTCCATTCCTGTTAGAATAGTTTGTGTCATTTTATTTTATAATTATCAAGACACAATCTCGCTTGGCAAAGAGCCTCATTAATTGTTTTTTTTTTCCTGTTCTCTACTTGCAAAATTTTTAAAAAGTGGGTTGCAGCCTTTTTTGAGGCATCTCTGATTCATGTAACCTTGTTGGAAACACTCATCTGATTTCCTATTTCTGGAGAATTATTGCCTTCTGCTTGTAAAAGAAATATGACACTTTGTTGGACTGTCTGATGAACCTTGGTTGGTTTTCTGAACATTGAACTGAATCTTGAATCTTAACTACTGTTTTGCATGTTTCCATTAAATATAGTTTCATAGAATTAGGACTGGAAGGATCTAGGTCTTATAACATGAAACTAGTCAGGAAAGTTTTAGCTCAAGATATTTTGGGTTTCAACTCAAATTTCCTTTGTTTTTCTATTTAGCAATTAGTAAATTGCTTACCATTGTCTAACAACTCTGTGAGTGAGTGCATGTATGAATTTCTGTGTGTATAAAATCAGGAAGAGGAGAGTCTAAGCTACCTAAAGTTAACTATAAAGACCTTCTGTACCTTCTGAATTCAGTGGAAGATGAAACCAGCCATATACTGAGTGCTTCCTGGTGATCAATAATGGTCAAAAGTAAGGAAATATGCTATTGATGAAAGTTAATATTTGGGAATATTGAGTATTTGAGGACAATGAAGACATTTTACACTTTCAAGTTATATAATGTAGAAATACTTATTTCTGCATTATCTTGTATACCCATGAAATATAGGTTTAATTTATGGGAAATCTGAGGCAGTTTCAAGATATGACTTCTGGATTATTCTATCATATTCCATCAGCGCCTTAACTGTAGCAATAAATAGAAAAATCCACAAGAGAGAGAGAGAGAGAGAGAGAACCATAGATAGAAAAATAGAATAATTTTTCAGACATTTGTCATATTTTAATTTCAGATTTTCTATAGGTTTGCTAGGGTGGGTTCATCTCAGTATCATCCCATTTGAGTTAATAGTATTCATAATTTCTTAATAGGATTTTTGGGAAGAATAATATGGTTTAAAATTGATTCTGAACCACATACAAGCCACCTGGAATATATTATTTGAAGAACTATGTACCTCTCAAGCATGGGGCATAACAAAACATATAACTCTTTTACAATAGAAAACAAACAGAATGTCACTCCAGATTTTCAGTCATCGACAGATGATATGTACTGGCTTTCTGTAATGCTGTGTTTAAAAACTGAACCTTTTTTTTAAAAAATGTAATTCATATTTCTTTTTTTTTCTTTTTTCCCTTTATATTTTAAAGATGGATAGCTGCAATCTAATTGTAATTGTTGTGGACATGACCTTGCTGGATTGTTACAATACCTGATCATGACTCTCTGCGTAGGCAATGCACTTCTCTCCATATCGCCTGTTTGTTAAGGTAAACACAATGTCTCCCATATTCCAGTCCTCATCCTTACGCTCCTTAATGATCTGAAAATGAAAAGGGATAATTCTGAATTATTTTCTTAGCATTTTTTTTCAACTTATCCTACGGTATTAAACTGTTCATGATCAGTGTCTCTTTCATAAATTTTGAAGCGTTAAGTTACTATGGGTGGGATGTGATTCTGGTCCAGTTTCACATCATAGCACAACTAATATGGTGCATGACAATTAACGAAACATGACTAGTCTTGATTTATCTTGAAATAATTCAAACAAAGTCAGGCCTACTTAATATTTGAAAAAGAAATCTTCAGAAAATTGCATAGCTGTAAACTGAAGTCAGAAGTAAAAAAATAAAAATCCCCCCTCCAAAAAACAAATTATGCCTTTTTCACAAAGTTACCAGTAAAGTTGTGCTTGTCTTGAAAAAGTTTTCCTTTAATATACATAACAATTGAAATAAAGCATTGTCTTTCTTCCAAAATGTCTGCCAACAACTTATTAACTATGCATATCTTAAATTCATTTTCTTTCTGTTTCTGTAAAACAGTAGGGGCTACATGCCATCACTTTTATGGTTGATTAAACACAAATTTCACCACTCTATCTGCCTGTTTCTTGCTATGCAATGCTGCATAATCCTTTGATTAATGTATTAGCTCTAATTGAAATAAGGTAAGTTATTTCTGTGTATTTAATTTTATGGCATACAATATAGGAAGAATTGATCAACAGGAGTGCTGATTTACCACCAGCTTATCAAGTACTCAAGAGGCAAAGGAAACAAGGAAAAAATTAAGCTAACAACTTAATAGCTGGCCATCAGCACCCCAAATCAACAACTAAAAAGCCACATACAACCAGGTACCATATAAATATGACACACAGAATAGCCCAAAGCACACAAACTGCTAGAGAGAAGAACCCTGAGGATGGGCTCCAGCATGGTCTGAAAGCTCAGAAGACCAAACTTCTGATCCCAATGACCGACCCAGATTTGATCCTGCAACATTGTCCTGGGACACGTATATCACCTTCATTCAATATGTGAAGAGTATTGTGCAAATAAAAAGCAACAATAAATACCACAATGAAGTAATCTGATAGTATAGGGTCAAAAATGATGACAGAAAACTTTAGACATTGCTAATTATGTATTTAACTTTACTGTGAAAAGTCACGTATGCTTTGACCACCTCCTGTGTGGACTACTGCAATGCATGACCTGGGCCAGCCCTAGTAGTTCTTAATGGAATGACATTAACATGGAGGGAAGTATGCAGTGGGATACCCCAAGATATTTGATTAAGGGATACAAGGGGAACTCACAAATTTGCAGGTGATACAAAGCTGGCAGTAGCAGCCAACACTCCAGAAAATATGCTCAGATCCAGAATGAACTTGACAGATTTGAACATTGGGCCCTGTCTAATAAAATGAAATTCAATGGTGAGAAAAGTAAGGTTCCACATTTAGGGCAATTGAGACTCTAGAAAGACTGCAAAGAAAAGCAACTAAGAAGAGCAACTTAGGGGATTGAAGGCTAAAACATATGAAGAATGGTTGCAGGGATTCGATATGTCTAGTTTAATGAAAAGACGGACTAGGGGTGACATGATAGCATTGTTCCACTATTTAAGAGGCTGTCTCAAAGAAGAACAGGTCTTATTTTCCATAGTACCAGAAGGCAAGACAAGAAACAATGGATGGAAACTAATAAAGAAACCTAGAACTAAGGAAACATTTCCTGATGGTTAGAACAATTAATCAGTGGAAGGATTTGCTACCAGAAGTTGCGAGTGCAGAACTATGAAAGTTTTTAAGAAGAGATTGCACAACCATTTGCCTGAAATGGTATTGGGTTTCCTGCTTGCACAGGGGATTGGACTAGAAAACCTCCAAGGTCCCTTGTTGTTTTTCTTGAATAACTGGAAGCCTCAATTAGTCAAGAATAAAAAGATGATGAAAGGATTTGAGTTTGGGACAGTAATTTATTGGCTAGTTAGATAAACAAAAGCTGAATGATCTTAATATACTTGGGTGGAACCATAGTGCCAGCAAATTCTATTTATTTTTCTACTATTCTGCAAACATTATTTGATAACAAACCCAAATATCAGCTGACATAATGAAGTTATACTACATTATGAAAATTTTGTCCTGTGGTTTATGTTTATAGATTTACAATTGCACAAGAATGAGAGTGTCTTTTTACAATTAATAGATGATCTGTACTAGCAATATGCCTTTGACACCATCTGTTAAAAATTTTAGATTATGAAAAAAGAAATTAGCTAATGACAGGGAAAATATACCCTGAAGCAACATTAATAAATATTCTGTCTACAGGAAAATAGTTCAAATTTGTTTCAAAAGTACATGTTTAAAGACCTAAAACATGAATTATGCTTTATTATACTACACTCCTACATATAGGTCTGACTCAAGATACATACTATTATGTTAAACTTATAAACGTAGATCTGTACAAAGGTGCAATGTCTTAATTTATAGTAAAGCTAATGCTTCTGATATAATTTTTTCCAAAATTCAATTATGTCTATATATGAAAATATTAATAACCTTCCAGAAAGCTTCAATTTGTTTAGCATTCATCTTTTTTGTTTTTGTTCTTAAAGAAATTAAAAATATTTGGTCTTAGTTTTTATCACTAGAGTGCAACATTGGCAAGCTTTTCGTACAAATATGTTTAGCAATAGTTAAGGCGCTAGACTCATAAATATGCAATTAATGCATTATAAAATCATTGTACAATTTCATGTGCATAACAGATACATTTTTAATCTCCATTATGTTAGGAGTTAAGCTTGCTGTAAGGATTATCAAAATTCTGTCCACAAAACCACAAAAATAAAAGCCAAACAATCAAATATAATTGTAGAATAATTAGTCATATGTTACATTGAACTTTAGAGGCACAAAGCTTAGTATCCTATACAAGCATACCTTTCTGAAGCTTCCACATTAGTTTTGAGACCACTGGCTGAGAATGATGGGAGCTGTAATTCCAATACATGTGGCAATTTTAATTAGATGCTAAAAACACAAACTGGGAAATTTGTCTAAATAAATATGGGAGGAATTCTCACTTCTTTGATAAAAAAAATAGAACAGACAATAGGAGTCAGTGATTACTATAATATTTTTCTGGTCTAAATTATGGAAATCCAGTTCATAGATGCATAATTACTTGATATTATTTAATTATATGTATGGGAAAATGAGGGCGTAGTGGATTAGCAGTTAAGATGCAGGGCTATTAAAATCCAAGCATCACATTAATCAGCCCAGCTCCTATCAACCTACAAGTATGTAAATATAGTAGATAAATAGGTACCACTTTGGTGGGAAGATAACAGCATTCCATGTACCTCAACATATAGTCCTGCTGGCCACATGACCATGAAAGTATCTTTGGACAATGCTGGCTCCCTCAACTAGGAAACAGAGATGAGCACTGCCTCCTACAGTCGGATACAAATGAGCAGGGGAAACCTTTACCTTTACCAGGGGTGTCCAAACTTGGCAATTTTAAGACTTGTGGACTTCAACTCCCAGAATTCCCCAGCCAGCTGGCCGGGGAATTCTGGGAGTTGAAGTCCACAAGTCTTAAAGTTGCCAAGTTTGGACACCCCTGACCTTTACCAATGGAAGCATGAGTGAAAAAATGTGGCAAAGCATGGAAGGAATCTATTTTCACCTGAATCCATTTGTCAGGAATTGCCATGGCCATCCGGTAATCAAATCCACATCCTCCTTCAATTATTGGACAACAAAGTGCTGGCATTCCAGACACATCCTGGAAGAAGTATACAAAGTTACTTGACAAGTAATGTAATATCATAAAATAAGAATAGCTAAAATTAAAAATAAGGAGAGAGATCCACCAGAAGAATTACTACTCAGTCATAAATAATGAAAACATTTTCAACCTCATTCAATATTAAAGAATCACAATAATCTGCAGTTCCTGTGGCATAAATATTATGAAACAAGTTGTTTCCTGTTCATATTTTTTTCTCATGCTGCAAAATACTGTCAATATTAGTCAGTTCATGATATGTACTTGAAATACATGCTAATGAACATACTAACGAAGGACAACAGTTTGATGACTATTCAAACTGCCTTTTCACTTGCTAATAATTAATTGCATAGTAGTATAACAGAAGTAGATTTGGAAGAGTCTAGGACAACTTGCCCTAGCTGACTTACCTAGCTGGCCTTGTTTTGCTTTAGATTTTAAGCTTCTCAAGGCTGAGGTGAGCTGCAATCCTACTTGCCTCTCTCTTGAGTTATCAACATTGAATTGTCCCATGGCAAATTGGCTAGGGCAAGTTGTCCCATTCCAGATTTGGAATATTATCAATATTGCTACTTATCTTTTTTTTCAATCTATAGGACACTGGATCAGATCTCTTTCAATGGAAAATACCCACAATAATTTTAAAAAGTTATGTAAGTTATGATTCAAATCTTTATGGAATAGTATTATAACCAATGTCCCCTAGAATATATGTGTGCATTTTCTTTATAATTCATTTCACTTGCATGTAAGATCAAATTCATGCTAGCCAGTTTTAATTTAGAATAATATCAATAGTTCTTCCCTCCCAATTTATTTCTGCCACAAGCAAGTAGATCAATTTCACATTTTGTACAGAGGCTCCCACTAGAAAATAAAGTTGAAGTAATTTTCAGTTTAACTAGAATAAATTAAAGGAACATCTTGCTTACAAAAAAGTATATGATAAAATACAAAAAGATTGTAAGATAGGAATCCTGATCGCCCTATTATGGTTCACTGGATGGTGGACTCATTTTATTTGAAAAGAACCTCAAAATCAATAAAACAATTTTAAGTTTAATACACTCCATAGTTGCTTCATTTCACCAGTTTTTGTTTAAAATGCACTGTTATTACTTCTCCAGGACAAAGACCTGTACAATTTAAATGTTAAATAGTTAAAAATGCTAAACACTAAGAGATAAAAATGTATATTAAGAGTTCTAGAAGTACTTGTTTACAGTAATAACAGCAATTCTAGCAATATCTTCTAATTGTAATTCTGGCAAATATATTGTTATTTATAATTAATGGACAAAGAATTCAAACAATAGTCATAATGAATTAGAAATAGGACACTAGGTCCTTATAATGGTTGTTGTTACAAAGACAGATACATAAAGGTTTAGGTGCTTTGGCAGTATAGTGAGTTTCCAAAGTCATAAATACATTATAGAAATGTTAAGTCATGAGAAAATTAATTGTTAAAAAGAATTATAATTCTAACATTTCTATGGAGATTCTCAGTCATCCAACTCATGGTGGTCCCAAAGGTCCTTTTTCAAAAGATAACTGGATTTTGTTTTCCTTGAAGAAATTTTATTTCTTATCCAAGAAGCTTCTTCAGTTCTGTCAGAAACTGAAAAAGTACTTTTGGGACAATTCTAATGACTATATTATAATTAGGCTGCATCTTAAAAATACTTGTTAATGTTCGTCTAAACTCAATGGGATTTGCGTTGGAATACACTTGGACAGGAATATACTTTGCGGCATAAATTTAATTCCACAACTGAAACTACCATGTTTTCCCGAAAATAAAACCTTATTTCCAGGGAGGTCTTATTATTTTTGAGGTGCAAGAGGCGGCAAGCATGGTCACCTCAGGGCTGCTGCTGTATTGCAATATTTTCGGGGAGGGCTTATTTTAGCCCATGTGTTCAAAAGCTCATTGGACCTATTATTGGGGAGGTTTTATTTTCAGGTAAAACACGGTAGTAAAATGTTTAACGAATCTTGCATCATGCTTAAGGATTAATAAACTGAAATTAACATAACTGTAACTGAATGTTGTGTTCAAAACAGCTTTCAAATAAATAAGTCAAAGTAATTGTGTTAATGTAATCTAAGATTTACCTCTGCTATAGTTACACATTCTGGATGCAAAATATGTATCATGTAGTTTGCCATCATTAGGTAAGCCACTGCATCTTCATCAACATGCATACCAAAATATTCATTGTAATCTCCACTAAAGCCTTCACCTAATATGATAAATAATAACAGTGTCAAATACTGTAAGTGCAAGTTATAGGATTTACTGTAGGTTTTCAGATGAAACTTTTAATTATTTGAAATGTGGTATAGTCACTGATAAACAAATGAAACTTACTAATTCCATGATGGTGATATAGCATAGATGATACACCATCAAATCGAAACCCATCAAAGGCATACTCTTCTATCCACCATCTTAAATTGGAGAGAAGAAATCTCAGAACTTCCCAGCTGAAATATAAATAACGTATCCCAAGTATTAATGTACAACATTAATCTACTCCTAGTGTTTCTATATTCACAATTTTATCAAGTTTTGGATAAAAGAATAAGACCATAAGACTAATTTTCATTGCTTACTACATTTATAAATATTTTTTATGGTCCAATAAGATTTAGGCAATACATGCATGATTCTCCCCCAGAGGATCTGCAATGGAAAAAGACTGAATTGGCTATAAAAAAGACCCATGGTAAATGAAGTTAATATCATTAAGGGAAAGGGAATTATTTATGCACACATACATATAATTTTCCTTTTGATGTTAAAAACATTCACACACACTCTCACATACTTCACACCTTACTATAAATTACTGAACAACTGAACAAAGAACAGCCAATCTGTATGGATGTATTTCTCTCCAAACAGCATCCTGCATAGATCTTCCTTCAAAGATCTTCCTTCAGATATAGATCTTTTGTGATTAAATTAAAAGAAAGAACTATGAAGATTTTAAATAGTAATCTGAGGATTTGAAAGCTATGGATAATACAAAATGTTTTCAAATTTCTGAAGTTGTTATCACTACAATGATATATTAGAAAAACTATTTTTAAAAAAATTCTGGATAACTTATTTCAGATATTTATTTCTCAAAATACTTTCGGTAAATTACATGAATAAAAAGTTAGCAAATATATTTTCTAACATTTGCTGTAAATAAACATAAATTCATAAATACATAGACATTTAATTTACAACAAAAATTTGACAAAATTAAGTAAAAAAATGATATTCTTGTGAATTGGTCTAAACTATGGGCAACATATTTTTCCCCAAAGGTTGTTTTAGAACTCTCACATTTGTAGAAAAAATAAGTTTCAACTGAGACTAAAAATAGTTTTATATTTAACAAAATTTACAAAACCTGAACCATACTCTGTGTCTTAAGATCAAACTTTACCTTTTGAGGTTAGACTTGCTCCGCCTGCGGGAGGCCCCTCTCTCGCAGGTTTGGCCCTTGGCTCTTTCAAGGGCCCGCCTCGAGGACGGGTTCGTGGACCCTGAGAGGTGTAGGAGCCGGAAGTTAAGGGGATTTTTAGTAAAATGTTTTTTATCTTTTTTAGGGGGTTCCAGGGTGGGGGGGAGGGCCAATCAGACCGGGAGGAGAGCCAGTGCCAGGCAAACAGGTGAGTCCAGGAAGGACGGGGGTGAGGTGGAGGGGGGGAAAACAAAGGTCACTCGAACAGAGGGTTGTTCTATTACAACGGTCGTGGGGAGGGGGGGATGCGAGGACAGGATAAGATCCCAAGGTCAGTTGGGAGACCGTGGCTGTTGGTTACGCCCGGTCGCTTGTACCAACCCTTGCAGTCTAGGTGGACAGGTACTACAGAGCCAGGGCCTGCGGCTGATGCTTTGCAATGCAAGGTCTGTTACCAACAAGGCCCCCCTCATCAATGAGTTGATCTCAGAGGGGGAGCTAGACCTTGCAGGGATAACGGAGACCTGGTTGGGCCACGAGGGTGGTTTACCCCTCGTGGAAATGTGCCCACCAGGTTTCCGGGCATTCCATCAGCCCCGGGCCCTGGGTAAGGGTGGTGGGGTGGCGGTGGTTATTCGGGAATGTTTAGAGCCGAGGGAGTTCACTGTCCCTCAGATACCCGGGTGTGAGTCCCTTGGTGTGAACTGGGGCCCAGGGAGGCAGTGGGGCTTGCTGATTGTATACTTGGCTCCTCGCTATGCATCAGCAGCCCTGCCCGAACTCCTCGAGCTAATCTCAGCGACGGCAGTTGAGACCCCCAGACTCTTGGTCATGGGGGACTTCAACTTGCCGTCGACGGGAGCGGCTTCCGAGGTGGCTCGGGAGTTCATGGCTTCCATGACGGCCATGGACCTGACCCAATTAGTTCAGGGCCCCACTCACGAAGGGGGCCACACACTGGACCTCATTTTTGTATCTGAACAGTGGACGAGTGATCTGGGAATAGGGGACTTAGTCATCACGCCCCTGTCATGGTCAGATCACTCATCCCTCCGGCTGGACTTCCCTGGCGCTATCCCCCACCGCGAGGAGGCGGAACCAGACTCTACAAGCTGGTACCGCCCCAGGCACCTGATGGAATCGGATAGATTCCAGACGGAGCTTGGGCCAATACCTGTAGCCCTGTCCCGCTCCCGCTCCAAGGACCTAGTGACTGCCTGGAATAGGGCGACGACTGGGGCCTTGGACCGGGTTGCGCCTTTGCGACCTCTCCTGCGGCATCGACCCACCCGGGCTCCTTGGTTTACTGAGGAGCTAAGGGTGATAAAGCGCCACAGGAGACATCTAGAGAGCAGGTGGAGGTCCTCACGCTCCGAATCTGACCAAACACAGGTAAGAGCCTATTTGCGGACTTACCTTGTAGCAATAAGAGCGGCCAAGCGTAGGCATTGTGCCCCCCTTATTGCGTCCGCGGATAACCGCCCTGCTTCGGGTGACCCGCTCCCTTTTATCGCAGGGGACGCGGGGGGCACCCTTACAGGGAAGAGCAGAGGAGTTTGGGGAATATCTGCAGGACAAAATTGCTCAGATCCGGAGCGGATGGACCTCCGTCAGTGGACCAGATGAGCCGTCAACAGCGAGTCTTGAGAGACCATTCTGGGAGGAGTTTGACTCTGTTGCCCCCGAGGATTTGGACAGGTTGCGTGGACGGCTGCGGCCCACTACATGTTCAATGGACCCGTGTCCCTCCTGGCTGGTACTGGCAGCCTGGGAGGTGACACGAGGCTGGCTTCTGGGCCTGGTGAACGCCTCATTGGGTGAGGGATACTTACCAACCGCCTTGAAAGAGGCGGTGGTGAGACCCTTGCTCAAGAGGCCTTCGCTCGACCCAATGGAGCTAGCTAATTACCGTCCAGTCTCCAACCTCCCCTTTTTGGCGAAGGTTGTTGAGAATGTGGTGGCGCAGCAGTTTCCACGACACCTGGACGAATCCGATTATCTAGACCCACGCCAGTCCGGCTTCCGACCCGGGCACAGCACAGAGACAGCCTTGGTCGCGTTGGTTGATGATCTCTGGAGGGCCAGAGATAGGGGTTGTTCCTCTATCCTGGTCCTATTAGACCTCCCGGCGGCTTTTGATACCATCGACCATGGTATCCTATTGCGCCGGTTGGAGGGGATGGGAGTCGGAGGCACCGTTTTGCGGTGGTTCGGCTCCTACCTCTCCGACCGGAAGCAATGTGTGTTGACAGGGGGGCAGAGGTCGACCCTGAGCCCACTCACTTGTGGGGTGCCACAGGGGTCGGTCCTCTCGCCTCTCCTGTTCAACGCATATGTGAAGCCGCTGGGTGAGATCATCCGTGGTTTTGGGGTTGAGTACCACCTGTACGCTGATGATACTCAGCTGTACATTTCAACCCCAAACCACCCCAACGAGGCTGTCGAAGTGATGTCCCGGTGTTTGGAAGCCGTCGGGGTCTGGATGGGGGACAACAGACTCAAACTCAACCCCTCCAAGACCGAGTGGCTGTGGCTACCGGCACCTCGGTTCAGCCAGCTGACAGCATCGCTGGCCATAGGGGGCGAACAACTGTCCCCTGTGGAACGGGCGCGCAATTTGGGCGTCCTCCTTGATGCCCGGCTGTCAATGGAGGACCATGTGGCAGCCGTGGCAAGGGGGGCGTTCCACCAGGTCCGCCTGGTGCGCCAATTGCGCCCCCTACTGGACCGGAGTGCCCTGCGCACGGTCACTCATGCGCTGGTGACGTCTCGCCTGGACTACTGCAATGCCCTCTACATGGGGCTTCCCTTGGGACGCATCCGGAGACTGCAGCTAGTCCAGAACGCAGCCGCGCGGGTCATCATGGGGAGTACACGATACTCCCACGTAACACCCCTCCTGCGCAAGCTGCACTGGCTGCCTGTGGCCTTCCGGGTGCGTTTCAAAGTATTGATTACCATCTTTAAAGCGCTCCATGGCATAGGACCTAGTTATCTGCAGGATCGCATCCTACCACACACGTCCCTACGACCAATCCGCTCACACAGGGAGGGACTCCTCCTGGTGCCGTCCGCTAGGCAATGCCAGCGGGCGACACCTAGGAGTAGGTCCTTCTCTGTGATGGGCCCAACCCTCTGGAATGACCTCCCCCCCGACATCAGAACCACCACCGACCTCCGCTCCTTCCGTCAAAAATTAAAGACTCACCTGTTTCAATTAGCTGGCCTGGCACTCTCTTAGTTTTGCCTCCCGGGGATATATTTTAACTGGGTTTGGGTATTTTAATTGGGGATGTTTTTTAGGGTTTCCATAGCATATTTATTTCTTGTACAGTCTCATCTCCTCCACCTAAATGTTTAGTATTCAATTGTTTTATATTATTTATATTGTTATTCATGTATTTTATCTGCATTTTATCTGACTGTACACCGCCCCGAGTCCCTTTTTGGGAGAGGGGGCGGTTTAGAAATCTAAAGAAATAAATAAGAAATAAATAAATAAATTTACGTCATTTTAGTACCTGACTTTATATAGAAAATAGAGTCCAAATAAAAATTGAATCCTTTTCTAGAATGCACAACAAAAACCAGAAGTATGTATTAGTAGTAGTATTATATTTTTTAATTTCTTCCATGTGTAAAGATCCACAAAATCCCATTTTGATATATGTGCATAATATAGTTCTTTCCTTAAACATAATAGCTCTTTTTAGAAAACAGATCTGGAAACCATAATTGATACACGGGTAGCAGAAGAATAACAAACACATTATTCTAAATGCATGGTTGTACGCTTGAATAAACCACTTAGACAGATTTCCCACTAGCAGACTGTTAAAATTTCAGTTCTCTAATATTATACCATGAATATATAGAATTGTATTTCCATAGGCAGACTATGTTCAAAGTCTATGTGGACAAATTTGTATGCGTAATATCGGTATAATGGATTCCAGAGATTCAGAGACTTAGACAATGTTTTTTTAAGACGCCACACAACAAATTGTATCAGAGGTCTGAACATTCTCCCAAGGGCTTCAGCAGCATTTTTATCAAGAGGAAATATGGTGACATTTACAAATTAATACTGACTGTGGGGCTAGTAATTCTGTCTAAGTCCTAGGAAGTAAACAAATCTCTATTGAACATATTGAAAACTATATGGACTTGTCCACATAGTTGCCAATAATCAAGGTTGACCGATGAGAAAAAATAAAACAAAACAACCCCACAAAGAACCCAAACCAAACCAAACTGCATTATGGGGCGAATTACCGTATTTTTCAGAGTATAAGACGCACCTTTTTCCCTCAAAAAAGAGGCTGAAAATCTGTGTGCGTCTTATACACTGAATACAGCATTTTTGACCTCCCGAAAACCTGCCCCTTCACCAAAATGGCTGTGCATAGCCTTTAGGAGCCTTGCAGAGTGCTCCTGAGGGCTGGGGAGGGCAGGAATGAGTGAAAAGTGGGCTACTTTTTGCTCATTTTTGGCTCCCCACCCCCCAGGAGCACTCTACAAGCCTCCTAAAGGATATTCATGCCCTTTTTTCAAAACAAATGGGCATATTTTTGTGAAAAACAGGCCGTTTTTATGAGGTCTGCAGAATGCAAAAACTTTTTTTTAAAAATTCCTCTTCAAAACCTTGGTGTGTCTTATACTCTGAAAAATATGGTATATTGCATTATATTTCCCTTTCAATCATGATCCAAATAAGAAAGAATGTATATATTTCTAATTTTAAATATAGACTGTTAAAGACAATAAAAGGAATGAAGTTCTTTTGCCTCAAAAAGTGAACATTGTAAAAAGGGATGAAGAAAAAAAGGCATAGAACAGAACAAGAAATGTAATATAGTTTAGCCTTCAGTACTAAGCAATAAAAACTTGGTGTTCATGCCATGAGCATTAATATATAGTAGACAATGTAGCCATGAAGGCCACTAGCCAATGTTTATGTACAACTCTTTAGGTGACATCCAACATTTATAGGATTCAATTTAAAATACTCCTAATTTTGGCTAAATCCATTTTTACTAATCGTCATGAGGTTTTATACATCTCATGCCAACTGCTTACCTTCTAGCTAACTCAAACCATGATAATAAAGTTCTCCCCTATATTTCTGTTTCCCTTACTTTATGTCATTATTATTCCCTTACTTATCCTCCAGTTGAAACTGATCAAATCACCTGAAATTCTAGACTGCTAAAAGTCTGTGACTTTCATTTGATCTTACATGCATCAATAGGAATTATCAGTAGGAGTTATCACATTGCTTATTCTTGGTCCTGAAAAAATGTGTTTCATGAGCCAAGTCTCCAGCTTGTATTTGTACACCTACTGTACAAGCTGAATCATTGGGCAATATGATCTATATACTATTACAACTTTGGTTGTCATGACATTTCACTGGGATAAATAATGCATTAGGATTACAATTTTTAACCTTAATTGATTAATTTATAGAATGTGTCCAAAATCTGAGACCTACGGCACCCAATAATTTTTTTGGAAGAGGATGTGAATCCTTCAGCACTATTGACTGTTGCTGGGATGTTACTGTAGTCATGTAATCATTCTGTGACAATTTTTTAGCCAATCTCACTATCCTTCACTATTCCCCCATTCAGCAGCAGCTACTTATCTCCCTGTTGTGCTGATCAAGAAAGGGAAGAAAGGAAATCTTCCCATGCACCCTTCCAGGTCCATGCCATACTCCTCATGCTTCCTTATCTATGCTGCCTCCCATGCATCTTCCTCAACCTGCACTACTGCCAGCATATCCTCTGCAAGTCTTGCAGCACATGTTGCATACAACATGCATCACCCCTGATTCCATGAATCCCTGGCATAACTTTCATAACCCGTGCAGGACTTCTTGTGTACCCCGCACACGCTTCCTGACTTGTGTCACTTCTTGCATGCCTTTCCTAACATATGTAGCCTCTCTTGCGTATCCCCAAATACCCTCCCCTCCCCTATCTTCTTTGCCTGCTGGAAGGGACTGTATCCCTCTATAGTACATCTTATGTAATCTCAAGCATTCCCAGGCACCATTCCAAACCCATGTCTCATTCCTGGGCACCATTCCCAAATGGTCCAGCATCTCATATACCATGCAACTCCATGCATTCTTTTTGTAACATGTCACCTCCTGCATGTTCTACTTTATTCATGCAACATTTCTTGAACAACCATGTGACCCACATACACTCTTGATCTGTGCTGCCCCTGTGCCTTCCTTGACCCAGACAGCATCGCTGGTCCACTTCTGGATACTCTTCCTGACTTATCCCATTCACACATGCACTCTACCTGATACATGGGGACATTTCTGCCATACATCCATACATTCTTTCATACCTATATGACATCTCTTGAGTACACCTACATAACATTCTTGACCTGCATCCCCTCTAACTTCCTCTTCCACCCCCACTTAGCAGTAGCCATTTACTTTGCAACTACAATCTGGCTTTCTCTTTAGCCCAATTTCTACTTACAAAATTCTCACAAGCAAATTAAATGAGATAACAACCTGGTAGGAATGGGAGGGAGGGAGGAAGGGATTTCTTATTCTCTCTACCATCTTCTCATAAGTTAAATCAATAGGGAATCCTGCAGAGAATCTGAAGTTTCTCTCACTCCCACTGCTTTTTGTCCACTCATGGATATTTTGTAGGTTTAAGTAAGGAAATAACATTGAAACAATGATGCAATGTAATAAAAGTTGTTTAGTGATCTCTAAAATAGTATTAACCTCATATTTACCATTTCTACACTCCAACTTGCAATTTTGTATTGTATCTCTGACAATAAAATTAGTATGTGTTGGGATTTTCTTTCCTGCTTTCCTAGTTTTTAGTTTAAAAAATTATGAACAAATTGAAAAAGTCAATTATTTTACCTTGTGTTTCTCTCACTAAATTTTCAGCAAGTAAAAAAAAAATCCTCCATCTTCTTGGATATACAAATCAGTGTTGAGGAAGAAACAGCTAAATAATTGCCATTTTTAGATGTGCTTGTCAACTAATGAGAAGATGGAAGTCCAGAAACCAAAGTGTATTGTAAGGCTACCAACACTCCATGCACTCTTAGCTTCAACAGTAACCATTAACTGTCTCATGAAAAGAGTTGGATCAGAATATTATATAGCAGGTTGAGAACACACTGTAGTATCCAGCAAGCAAAACAACTGGAGAGGAGGTTCCTACATGAACAATTCAGGAAGAATGGATACCCACAAGATGCTTGCATAATATGCAGGGAGAGAAAGGAAGAAAGAAGATACGAGACCAACTATGTGGCACAACCTGTCATATATTAAGAACATTTCAGAAACAGTGCAACACAACTTTGAGAACTGCAAGTGGGCATCATGAGGACAAATCATGCACTACAAATATTATTTGGAGGTGAGAGAAACTTCAAATGTAAGTTATCAGATTCCCTGTATGGATTGCTCGTATGACCACATAGGACAAATCTGGAGAACATTATCTACCAGTTTGCAAGAACACAAATGAGGTTAGACGGGGAGACCCAAACTCACACTGCAATGAATAAGGACATGTATTCAATTTTGCAGCTACTATGATTGTTGGCCAAGTACGGACAAAAATAGCTAGAGAAATGATTGAAACCTGGGAAACAGGTGCCTTGTCAGTCTGATTTACCACCAGCCTACTAAGTACTTAGGAGTCAAGCGTGCAGTGGTGACTTCATAGCCAGCCATCAACATCCTAATTAACAACTAAAAGTTATACACAATCAGGCACCATATAAATACAACACATGTTACACATGCACATATTCTGGAGAGAGAGACAAGTTATCTGAGGATGGCTCCAGTATGAACTGAAAGCTTGGAAAAATAAAACTTTGATTATGATTATTGGTTCAGATTGGATCCTGCAACATTATCCTGGGACATGTGTATTTACCTTCATCTAAAAATTGGTCTAGATGGGTTTGCTAGATGTTAAAAAAGTCCTTTCTTTCATATATTTTGAGTGACCACTTAATGCGTTTTAAAGTATACCAATAAAAATGTATGAAAACTAACAATTACTTTTCAGCATCCTTCATAAATATCCTAGTACATAGCTTAATTACCATACAATCTTGTCCCCCTCACCCCCAGCATAGTTACATTTTAAAGATTTTGCACACAGCTGTGTTTGAATGTAGATAATAAAGGAAACAGAATTCTTCAAGGGAAATTATATGTTATTTTAAAATTTTCTAACTAAAGTGGCATCTGTGATTTAAAGTCTCCTATTATACCATACCAATTTAAACTTAAAAGCAAGGAGAAAAAAAGAATTTTATCCATCAAGAATGTTTATTAAAAATTAAAGTTATTCTTCTGTAGCATATCTTATTTGCATATATTATAAACCTTATGTTCAGAGTTTGGATATGAGGGAATATTGAAAATTCAATGTGCTACATTTTCAGAAATACTGTTCTTTCTTTATATAAACTCACAAATATTATATATTATTATTACTGTTACTGATAATGATAGAATAAAGGTAACAATATTAAATTTATTTTTATTCTATCACTTTTATATAAGCATATAATTTACACAGCAGTAGAAATGTGTATCTCAATTTGTTCAAAATATTACTTATCCAGCAAAATCTGTTATCTTAAGGCTGAGTATAAGTGACTGGCCCAAAGGCACCACTTGGCTTCATGCCTAAAGTGGAATTAGAAATCATGCTCTTCCAGTTTTTAACCTGATGTCTTAAATCACTACACCAAAGAGGCTTTATGTTTACATACACACACACACACAGACACACACATTTCGCAGATCTTGATGGGCAAGAGGAAAAAAGAAAGAAAACTAGCATGGAGAAAAATGGAGTGGATATTATGAAAGGCAACTAAAATAATAACAAAACCATTCTATATTGCATTTGTTTGTCCAGTTTACATATATAAAATTCTATTTGGTAGCTGACTCCAATAATTTTCCATGAATATTATCCAATGATACAGATAAATTTTTTTGGGGAAAAAAGAAGCTTATATGCTCTATTGGTTTGTCAAGGTAAACAGTTCCTTTTGCAAGGTAAACAGTTTTATCTGATACTTTAATTTTTACAATTAGACAAATATTCATCAGTGAATCAAATTGGCTAAATTGCTTGTCAAAGCCCAGCTACTAAATTCTCTTGGATAAGTTATGCAGCATCTTTCACAAGCTTTTAATGTTGCTGCTCTTAAAGAGCCACAATAATACATTAATAATTGAATGAAAACAAATGACAGATTATGGGTATGTAAATTAATTAAATTCAATGGCACTTATCATATTATTTATACCTACTTTGCGTAGTCAAAAAGTCGGCTATCCCAAAGAATATGTGTCCCTCTAGCACCAGAATGGAAAAATGCAGAATCAGTACCATCAAAATTGTTCAGGCCATCTTCAGAGTTCTTTGAAGCATGACTGTGCACAACATCTAATAGAACTGTGATCCCCATTGAGTGGGCAACATCAATCATTTCCTTCAAGTCATCTGGGGTGCCGTATCGACTAAAATGTATAAACATTTATAATTAATTTGTATACAATGTTTATTTTTTTTTAAAAATCAGCATGATTACTACTATTATGATTCACTAGAACTGTAACTGTTATTTAATGACAGCATATTAGGGAAGCATAGAAGATATTTTATCTATTTAAGCTTAAGTGGTAAAACCGAGATGATTATAAAAGGCACATCAATCATGTGATATAATCCTAGGCTAAACAAACAACAGTTTAACCTATACAGAGTATTAACTCAATAAAATTTACACTTTCTTTGTTTATATGCTGGTATACTGATCTGACACTCAGAGTGAAAGAAAGAAGGTGAAAAAATAACTCACTGGGAGGCCTTAAGCAAATCATTAGAACTTTCTGAAGTCATAGGAAAAAAGTAAGTTCAATCTCTCTCATATGAACGCTGTGAAGAACATACGAGATACAGACTGTAAGCACTTCACAAGTAAAAAGTACCGTAGAAATGAAAGAGTGAAATTTTAATTTGCATCACTTTTCAGTCATTTCAAAAGGAAATTATAACTTAGTTCACATTCAAACTGACTTTTAGAAGAGTATGTTTTTAGCAGCTTTAATTTCAGCAGTGTATGTTGAATGTATCTAGAAATGGAACTGCAGTGGGGGGAAAAAGCTGGAAGGACAAGCTGTAGCTACAAAGATAGCTTGTTCTAATCTCAAATCCAGTATCTTGTGATAGAACTCTTGATTATAAATGCAGAGCTGGCAGCCATTAGATTCCAGATAGCTTTGAATCTGCAATGATACTCAAGTAATTAACAATGTAACTTAGCAATCAACTGCTTTTTTTCCTTATGTGAAAGTTCATACACTTTATGCTTGAATATTTGTTTTTAAAACTTTAATATTTCTAAATCTAAAATAGATTGATTTTACATTATTAGAATTAATTATAGTTATAAATAAATTACAGTGTTCAATCAATCCAAAACAAATGTATTTTGTGCATGTTTCCCCTAATTATCTTTCATTTCTAAAAACAACAAGACTTCTGACAGAGAAACAAAGTATTCCATGTTTTTGAAGAAATCTACATGGATAATAAATTAAAAATAAAATCTATTGTTTTATTGCATATTATCTTGACCCTGGTCACAACAAAGAAAACAAAATAATTAAAACAAGTCAATAAAAATATTCATTTATTTAAAATAATTTATTTATTCAGTATACATTCCCTCAGATTGCCTCGTTCCAACTTTGAGGTTTTATTTGGACACTGCTGCCATCCACAGATATTTTAAAATCTGGGAGTGGAGACTATACATTATTTCAACTGAAATTAACAATTATTGAGGTGTAGGATTGAAAAACTCAAGTTCCTAAAATACTTTCAGCTTTACTGCTACTTTCCTCAGTTTCTTTCTTATGTTCAGTAATATTTATTTATTAATCAAATGGCTTTATAAGAAAAGTTGAAAATTGCAGAAACTGCCTTTTATCAACCTCTTTCATACCAATGAATCCATATTGCACCATATTCTTATTGTTTATACAATACAATAGTAGAGTTGGAAGGGACCTTGGAGGTCTTCTAGTCCAACCCCCTGCCTAGGCAGGAAACCCTATACCATTTCAGACAAATAGCTATCCAACATCTTCTTAAAGACTTCCAGTGTTGGGCATTCACAACTTCTGGAGGCAAGCTGTTCCACTGATTAATTGTTCTAACTGTCAGGAAGTTTCTCCTCAGTTCTAAGTTGCTTCTCTCCTTGATGAGTTTCCACCCATTGCTTCTTGTTCTACCCTCAGGTGCCTTGGAGAATAGTTTGACTCCCTCTTCTTTGTGGCAATTGGAGATATTGGAACACTGCTATCATATCTCCCCTAGTCCTTCTTTTCATTAAACTAGACATACCTAGTTCCTGCAACCGTTCTTCATATGTTTTAGTCTCCAGTCCCTTAATCATCTTTGTTGCTCTTCTCTGCACTCTTTCTAGAGTCTCCACATCTTTTTTACATCGTGGCGACCAGAACTGAATGCAGGATTCCAAGTGTGGCCTTACCAAGGTATTATAAAGTGGTATTAACACTTCACATGATCTTGATTCTATCCCTCTGTTGATGCAGCCTAGAACTGTGTTGGCTTTTTTGGCAGCTGCTGCACACTGCTGGCTCATATTTAAATGGTTGTCCACTAGGACTCCAAGATCCCTTTCATAGTTACTACTACTGAGCAAGGTATTACCTATACTGTACCTGTGCATTCCATTTCTGTTGCCTAAATGTAGAACCTTACTCTTTTCACCATTGAATTTCATTTTATTAGATAGTGCCCAATATTTAAGTTTGTCAAGATCCTTCTGTATCTTTAGCCTATCTTCTGGAGTGTTGGCTATTCCTGCCAGCTTGGTGACATCTGCAAATTTGATGAGTTCCCCATTTATTCCCTCATCCAAATCATTGATGAAGATGTTGAACAGTAGTGGGCCTAAAACAGAGCCTTGGGGTACTCCACTGCATACTTCCCTCCATGTAGATGCAGTTCCATTGAGAACTACACGTTGAGTGCGGTTGGTTTGTAATATTGAAAGGTGACACTGAAATATTGTTCCATTTTGGACTCTAAGTTCATTAGTAGCTACAACTGCTGAAGTTACAAAAACATTCCATCATATACCTCCTTGATCAAGTTAGTCAATTTTGTCTTTTTCATTGGTTTAGGTCTTTCCTATGAAGAAGAAAAAAGAATAAAAACAGCAAAAATAATAAAACATACCTTGATGCTGCAAAAAAACTTGTGATCTGATAGCCAAAACTTGCATAGTAAGCATGTTCCATCACAGCCATTAACTGAATACAGTTATATCCTGTTTTTAGAAGAAAATTAGTGATTCAACAGTGTTTTCTAAAGAAAACAGTGGCCAATATTACAACTGATTTTGGTCAAGATCATCTATATTTATCAAGGCATATGTTAGAAATACATTAACAGGAAACCTAATGAATTAATCCCAAAAGGAGCATATATATTTTAAAATCAAAACTGGAAAAGCCAATATTTGAAGCAATCTTTTAAGTGCATTGAAATTGGCCTTTTACTAAGAAATATATAATATGCAAATATAATTGTAATTTGACTTTAGAACAGTAAGTATCCCAATGTGCATGTTATGAACTTAAACTGCACTTTTGATATTTAGTGTTAATAATAAAAGTAACTGTACATATATTAAACTTTGTGTTTTTTTCTTAATGATTCAAACATTTCCATTTCTAATTGACATTTTCCCCTCCAAATGTATTTCTCTCAAGGAATCTCTTTAAAAAAAAAACATTAAAGAAGCATAAGTTTGATCTGAAATTTACTGAAAGTTCAGAACACCAAAAAAGAAAACGTTTCTATTTGTCCCTTATCCCACTCAAAATATTTTATAAGATGTTAATGAAGTAAATATGAAGGGAAAAGTAGAATTTAGTGATGAAACCACACATATTTAAAAGAAAACTTTTACTACGGCAATGAAGCCAACATATATAAAAGCATATAAATGTCCCCTTTAACAACCAAGCAAGGATTATTGGCAAAGAATAAATTATAGGTCAAACTTGAAAGTCTGTAGACATAACCATTTTATATTACTTCATGTATTAGCACTTAGTATCAACATCAATTAAATATTTGATTAGAATATTTCACTTAACACTTAATTTAGTTTTATATGACTGCCTATAGTCATATTTATGGTGTGGTATCATATTTATTTATTTCCTGTTATCAGAAGGATGGAGTAATTTTAAATTGCAATTTTAATTTCACAGATTGTTCTGTGAAAAAATACATACAATACAATACAATAGCAGAATTGGAAGGGACCTTGGAGGTCTTCTAGTCCAACCCCTTGCCTAGGCAGAAAACCCTATACCAATTCAGAAAAATGGCTATCCAAATCTTCTTAAAGACTTTCAGTGTTGGGGCATTCACAACTTCTGGAGGCAAGCTTCTCTCCTTGATCAGTTTCCACCCATTGCTTCTTGTTCTACCCTCAGATGCCTTGGAGAATAGTTTGACTCCCTCTTCTTTGTGGCAACCTCTGAGATATTGGAACACTGCTGTCATGTCTCCGCTAGTCCTTCTTTTCATTCATACTACACATATCCAGTCCCAGAACCATTCTTCATATATTTTAATCTCCAGTCCCCTAATCATTTTGTTGCTCTTCTCTATGCTTTTTCTAGAGTCTCCACATCTTTTCTTCTTCGTGGCGACCAAAACTGAATGCAGTATTCCAAGTGTGGCCTTACCAAGACCACACTTCACGTGATCTTGATTCTATGCCTCTGTTTATGTAGCCTAGAACTGTGTTGGCTTTTTTGGCGGCTGCTGCACACTGCTGGCTCATATTTAAATGATTGTCCAATAGGACTCCAAGATCCTTCTCACAGTTACTACTATTGAGCAAGGTACCACCTATACTGTACCTGTGCATTTCATTTTTCTTGCCTAAATGTAGAACCTTACTCCTTTCACCATTGCATTTCATTTTATTAGATAGTGCCCAATGTTCAAGTTTGTCAAGATCCTTCTGTATCTTAAGCCTATCTTCTGCAATGTTGGTTATTCCTGCCAGCTTGGTGTCATCTGCAAATTTGATGAATTCCCCACTTATTCCTTCATCCAAATCATTGATGAAGATGTTGAACAGTAGTGGGCCTAAAACAGAGCCTTGGGGTACTCCACTGCATACTTCCCTCCATGTAGATGCAGTTCCCTTGAGGACTACGTGTTAAGCGCAGTTGGTCGGCCAGTTACGAATCCATCTGGTGGTGATGCTTTCTAACTCACATTCTCCTACTTTATCTAGTAGTAGGTTATGGTCTATCTTATCAAATGCCTTACTGAAGTCCAAGTAAACTATATCGATGGCATTCCTCTGGTCCACTGATTTTGTCACTTTGTCAAAGAATGCAATAAGATTAGTCTGGCATGAGTTGTTTTTGACAAACCCATGTTGGCTTTTGGCTATTACTTTGTTTGCTTCTAGGTGTTTGCTAATTTGTTGCTTGATTATCTTTTCCAGAATCTTTCCAGGTATTGAGGTCAGGCTGGTAGGTCTGTAGTTTCCTGGATCTATTTTTTTCCCTTTTTTGAAGATGAGAACCACATTAGTTCTTTTCCAGTACTCTGGCAGTTCCCCGGTCCTCCACAATCTCTGAAAGACATAGTTCAGTGGTTCTGAGATCTCGTCTGCCAGTTCCTTCAGAACCCTGGGGTGTAATCCATCCAGTCTGGTGATTTGAACTCATCTAGGGTAAACAGGTACTCACTTATCATTTTCTTCCCTATTTCAATTTGTGTTCCTAATCTGATTTTTGTGGTACTGTTTTGATAGGTTGGACTGTTTTATTCCTTTGTGTAAAGACAGATGCAAACAATGAGTTAAATAGTTCTGCTTTCTCCCTGTTGCTTGTCACCTTCTTGCCACTTTCTCCCAGCAATGGACCAATTGTTTCCTTAACTTTTTTCTTGTTTTTAACATGTTGGAAGAAGCTTTTTTTGCAAATTTTTACATTTGTGGCAAGCCTTTCTTCATTGTGAGCCTTAGCTTTCCTCACTTCATCTTTACAGGCTCGGGCTATTTGCTGATATTCTGCCTTAGTTATGTCCCCCTCCTTCCACTTTTTATACTTACCTTTTTTGTCTTTCAGTTTGTCAGATAGTTCTTTATGCAGCCATGCTGGTTTCTTTTGAGAGCTGTTATTTTTCTTCTTCATTGGTATTGTGCTAAACTGGGCTTTTGTAATCTCATTTTTCAAAAGTTCCCAAGCTTCTTGAGTTGTTTTCCCCTTGAGGATTCTCATCCATGGAATTCTTCACAAGCTCTCTGTAAGTTCATTGAAATTAGCTCTCTTAAAGTCCAAGATTCTAGTTTGACTTTGTTCTACTACTTGTGTTTGCATAATGTTGAATTCCAATATTGCACGGTCACTGGCCCTCAGGGTTCCTGTGACTTCAACACCTTCTATCATTTCCTCACTGTTAGTGAGAATTAAGTCCAATATGGCTGATCCTCTTGTTCCCTTCGCTACTTTTTGGAAAGCAAAGTTGTCTGCGAGGTTTGTCAGGAACCTGTTGGATCTTCCACTTGGTGCAGAGTTTGTTTCCCAGTTGATGTTAAGGTAGTTAAAATCCCCCATTACTATTGTGGTGGAATAAATAATAAACACTCATCAAGAATCAAAAATTACAAATCAATTTTCAATGTTAGTTCCAATTATTCTATTTGTATCATAGAGTCACAGAGTCAAAAGAGATCCTGAAGGTCTGTTTTTCCCCCAGTCTTTCCTTGAAAATTTCCAATGATGTTCTGTTACCTGAGAGCACCCACAGTCAGGAAATTCATCCTTATTTGGATCTGTCTTTGTTAAGATTGTATTCATTGGTTCTTTTTTATCCTCAGATCCTCTGGAGAACAAATCCAAACTATGTTTCTGATGACACCCCTTTATGTTTTGGAAAAGCATTGTCATGGCTCTTAGTCATCTCTTCTTTAAATTTAAAATGTAAAGTAATGGAGAACCTTACATTTCTTATCTTTGATGTTCAACAATTCAAATGTGCAAATCTATCAAGATCTTTTGAATTTTGAGCCTGTCTTCTGTAATTCAATCGGACTACCTGTGTGATCCTTTCCTCAACTTTGTGTCATTAACAAATTTTATGAATATCCTTTTTATTTCCCTTTCTAGGTCATTTATGAAGATATGAAGGAGTCCTGAAGCCAGAATGAAACCCCAAGATAAGAAATTGCAGACTTTCCTCTATGTGGGCATAAAGAACTATGTGTTGCCTATGGTTGTTCAGTCAACTGTGAATCCATCTGGTAATCCATCCCACTGATCCTATTTATAAAAAAGGAGACTTCTGATGTACTTTATCAAATGTGTTATGAAGTCTAAGTACATTCATAGCATTCCCTAGATTCACTAATTGCCTGGCATGATCTATGCTAGCTTTTGATAAACACTCCTCTAAGTACTTGCAAACCCACTGCTTATTTTTTCTAGAATGTTCCCAGGTGTTTATATCAAGTTGATTGGTTAATAGTTTTGAAGTTCCTCTTTCCTCCTTTTTTAAAAATATCATCACAATGTTGACTCTTCTCTGGTTTTCTGGCACTTCCCCTGTGCTACAGGATTTCTCAAAGCATGGTTACTCACAGATGCTGGAAATTACATGCAACTTGATTAGTAAATTGAACTAGAAATTTACTTCTGGATGTGGCTCTTTACATAAATATATTACCAACAGCATTTTGACTTTAGCAGCTTTCTAAAAAAAATTACATGTACCACTCATTAAAATGCATTGAGATTATGTATTAAAATCAATATAGAGATTTTTGAAATGAACTTTCTAATAAAAACACAGAAGTCATTAAAATGTATCTCAAAAGAAGCCACAGATATCACTTACCAAGATCTTTGATTTTTGGAAGCACATTGTATGTAAAGTTTTTATATGAAGCTATTTTCCCTTCAGGGGAAGCAATTCCCACATGTGATTCATAGATTCTTACACTTTCGGGTTTCTTAGGAATGGGATGTTTCCACTACACAAGAAAAAAAATAGTTTAAGAATAAAAACCTGAAAGCTGTTAGTTTTCTTAGGTAAGAATGGACATGATGTTAAAATCTAAACCAGCACAATAAGTTTTATATAAACACAAGATATGGAGCATTATTGAGAGCAATTTAATGTGCACAAACTCTTTTCTCCAAAGTTCCCATGGGACATAATTTAATCCAGGCACATCCACAGGAAATGTTGCTGGTTTCAAAATGTAGCTACAGTTAAGCAAAAGTCTACCCCTTTTTACATTCTTGCAATGCACATTAAAAGGGGGCAGGTATTTGATCATCTGGATGAAACTATCATTGCAAATGCTCCAGCCAGGCAGATACTGCAAAGGCAAAATATACATTGGCTACTTAGATTCCTATATATTTTTTAGGTCAGAAAATTCTTTGTGAATAACTTAAAATTCCTCAGGTCAAAAAATTCATACTATTTCAATTTGACCAAATTGTATGACCAAACAATTAGAATGCAAACTTCTATTTTCAAAAGTCACAAGATATTAGATTTCATCATTAACTTGAAGAACATAATAGATACAATTCTCTTTTACAGTGTAGCAGAATTATAGTGGCATTATTTATCATTATTATTTTTGTCAGCAAATAATGCTTTTAGGAAAATCCTAGATTCCTGTGAAGCAGTTTAAAAACTAGGGCATATTTTAAAGTTTATCGGTTCTTGTACTATTTATATTGGAAACATTATCCACTGAATGTCTTATATTGTCCTTTCCACTCCATTACATGCCAGTCCTCAGTGCTCATCTTTCTTTCCTATCAATAAATGTAAGATTAATTTACTGAGCCTATTAGCAGGAATACTGTAGAAAGAACATCCAAAATTAATAACAAGTCTCTTGACTGCTAAACAAGTTGTAATTGCATGCAAGTTGCATAACTCAGTACTGCTTATCATACAGAACTGAAGTACTGAAATATGGAATGCTTTTTGAAATGTGAAAGTTCACAGAGTTTGTAAGATTGAAGGATGCAGGTGCTCTGTGTACTGTTATAAATTTAATTTTGCAAAGAAAGTGTTTTCCTTTTGTAGTCTATGTTCCTCTGCATATAAATAATGAATAAAATTATATTTAAAGTTGTTTGAATGAACTCCTGGAAGTTTAGATTCTTCAAAATAATCACAGTAATAAAACTCACTCACTTTAATATTCCCAACAGGTTCTTCAGTTGACCTAAGTACTTCAACATCTATCATCATATGGGGGAAAGACTGAAACTGAATCTCAAATACAGCACTGTTGTAGAGATACTATGTGCCTTCATTTATGGGGAGGAGGGGGGAGTGACAGCATCCTATGGATTCATCAGATTCACTTTTCAAATAGGATTAGATTTGTAATATGGCATGAAAACACTTCTTCCAGTCTGATACAGGCAGCACTACCACTTCTAAGTGGATACCCTCCTACAGGCAATATACTGAAGCAACTCAGCACTCGTTAAAGTTTCCTGAATGTAATTTCTGGAAATTATCTATCTATCTCTGCTATCTTGGCAACGGTATGAAAGTAGTTTGCCATTATTTTCTTCTACAGTCTGAATGTCTTCTATCTAGATCTGGCCAGTCTTAATTTTTCAGCACAAATAAGATAAACTAGGGACTACCTTTGATTGATACACATATAAAATACATTTAACAATTTGCAAGTATAAATGTGTGCTGCTATGTGTGTGTGTATATATATATGTGCGCGCGCACATACACACTCTATCTATCTATCTATCTATCTATCTATCTATCTATCATCTATCTATCTATCATCTATCTATCTATCTATCATCTATCTATCATCTATCTATCATCTATCTATCTATCATCTATCTATCTATCTATCTATCTATCTATCTATCTATCTATCATCTATCTATCTATCTATCTATCTATCTATCTATCTATCTATCTATCTATCTATCTATCATCTATCTATCTATGCACATAGTTTGCCCTTCTAATAAACCTGTAATATTCTACATGTAAAAATATAATTATTTTTCCATGTAACTCTCTAAGAGAGTTTACAAACTTTAAGAAAAAAAGCCCACTGACATGTATACAAATATCAAAATTTAAATTTATAAGAAATAGATCACAGTTAATTTAATAACTTACTTTATATGGAGTTGATGGCTCCCAGTGTATCCAATCATAATTCACTTTGGTACCCTCACGAACTACGTATCTAGCCCAAGGAGAAATGCGATAAAGGATCTCTCCAGTTTTGGTTCTTATCACCAACTAAAAAATTAAATGTAATGAGAAAGTATGGAAATTAAATTAGGATTGGAAATATAAATTAGATGTAGCTGTGATTATAAACATCAATCCCATATTTAAAGTACTCCTTTTCTCAGTACCATAGTGTTTGAAAATATTTATGATACAGGTTATTCTACACTTAAACCAAGCCACATACACACGATTAGGAATAAACACTGCTTGATATTTTCAGACATGATATTCCAGCTCAAATCCAGTTGTGGGATTCAGCCAGTTCTCACCACTTCTGGAGAACCGGTTAGTAACTTTCTGCGCAGTTTGGTCAACTGGTTGTTGGAAGAAATCATTAGGGCAGAGAACTGGTCGTTAAATTATTTGAATCCCACCACTATTCAAATCCTATTTCTATATATAACTTTTGAACTGCACTTTCACAATAGCCCAATATTAGCTGTCCCAACTGCCACTGAAAGTACACATTGGAGACAATATTACAGATTCATTATTTTTCTTGCCTGTAAATATGGAAATAAAACAAGGGGTTACTTATTCACCCTTTACATTCATTCAAAAAGCAAGCCATGGGATGCCTACATATAGATAAAAGAAAAATATAATAAAGGATGTTTTATTGGATATACAAAAGAAACTGGCTTAAGTTTTAAAAATGAAAAGAGAAACACAAATGATAAACCAAAAGAATCACCTAGAAATGTTTTAATTGAATCTACAAAATAGGTTTTTTACAATACATATTGAAAATATCTATGCAATGGAATAAAGAATAATCGAAGAGAAATCAGAAACTATGGCGATATTTGACTGAAGTAAAGATTAAGACTGTAAAAGGAAATACTATAACTAGCTTATTTCAACAGTTTATTAAGTTCTGAAAAACGCTTTTGGATTTTTTGCTGACACCAGGATTGAAAAGTAGATATTCTATGCATTTGCTTATAGATAGTTGCTGGGACATGGGATGAAGAGATCTATATTTATAACCACATAGAAGTTTAATAATTATTAAACCTGTTTATAATGGTTGTGATAAAGGTAGGAAGTCACTTCCTATATATTTCTTTTCTACATTCTTTCTCTTTCTTTTTTCTGCACATTTTATTCTTTTTCCCCTCCTAATTATTTATAACTTATAGCCTAACTGCTTTCATATTAGAAAGTAGGAGAGTAGCTTTGTTCAGAATTATTTTGTATGAATTAAGATATAAGGACTGAATCTGGTTTGCAGTTGAATTACAAGCTGTACATTTTTTTCAATTCAAGAATTTATGCCTAATTTAGTTGTTTGGTTTTTGTATCTCTATTAATTTTTTCTTAATACATTTTTATTAAGAATGTTATTTATGATAGTAAAATCCAATACAAGCTTGACTCATACTATAGCTTGACTCATACTGAATAAAAATAATATAAAATATTGGGGGGTTCTTTACAACAGAAAAAAACCTTAGCAGGTATGATTAAAAAGGGTGTGTCTGCCCATAGCTTTGTGATTTTAGTTTTTTATGTTTCATGTTTTTTCTGAATACTCAGCACACTTTACATAAAATCTAGTGTATCACTGAAATACCAGTTTAATGGTATATTATAAATTGCAGAGATAGAGATAATCGTGTCTTATAGAGGTTCCTTGTAAATAGCCAGCCACCAATATTTGCATATTTATACTAAACTGTTCCACACACAGAGTATTTATCATGATGATAGCCTCTGATGTCTAGTTGTATTTTACTCATTTACTTAACAGTCACATTGGCCAACGCTTGCAAATAGCTTCATACTAAGAATGTGTCAGGCACAACATACAAATACATGAAACAATTAGTAATAAGAGTTCAAAAGAAATTCCTTTCCCTAATTTTTTTAATATTATCATCACTTAGAATATGATCATTCAACACAAAAGAATGTGGTGTTAGGCAACTCAGTGTTCAGGAACAGTTTTTTTTTCAGTGGTTGCCCAAACTCTATGGAACATCATGGTCCTTAAGATCATGATGGTGCTTTGTTAACCATTGATACTTAATATAGTAGTTCTATTCCATCAAGCATAGTTTTATTCCATATTCCATCAAGAAAGGTCTCTTTTGACATGCTTTGGTTATATCACTGGACTGTTACTAATTTAAAAGGCTATGATTGTTTTATCAGATAAAGTTCATGAATAAATAATGCTTGCTTCATTGTAGTTGCTATTTAATATATGTCTTTTTGAATTCAAAAGCCATTAAAAGTACTAGTCTCTGACTGATGATTTATGTAAATTTTCTTTTGAATAACAAATGAAGGTCAGTATCACAACTAATAAAAAAATACTACGGTATGTTTCTCAATGCTCTCTTTCACATCAAGCTAAAAAGTTAGTTGCACAAGGTTTATTTTTAAACAATATTCTAATAATATTTGTATACATGTTGCATTTTTAACAGGTCTCCATTGACATATGACTAAAACTACTCATATTGTTCCAAGAGAAGTCTTGCAATGCATTTATATAAAGACATTACTATAGTCACAGCTTCATTTTCAATTCCCAATGGTTCCAAGTATCAAATTTGCTTATTCATGGCAGTTGCAGTTGGTTGACATTTTCATTGAGCTATCCATCATGATTCCAAAATCATTTTTCTGATCAATCTCTTCTAACTCAGATCTATATACATATGTAAGTATAATATACATATGGTTTTAGAGCCACTGAGATCCACATTGCAATTGAAATATTGGCAATAGCAAGCTTATTTGCTCACTTTCAAGATTGTATTAAAATTCTTCACAAAACCTTACTGAATAGCTTGATATCATCAGCTTGCTTGGCCAAACTTCACCCATAAGAACAAGTAAATTATAAAGCACAGATTCTTGCAAGTTTTTGGAACAGTAGACTGCCTATTTCTTTATATATATTTTTAAAAAGTCTTATTTATTAATGTTTATCATTCTTTAATGAATATATGAAAGCACATTTTTTTTCTTATACGGTACCATTATTACACCACTTTCCTTCACAGAAGACCCATTCTAGGCTCTGCCTGGCATGTTCAGGAGGGTCGTTTTAAGCGTTTCGAAGGCTTCAGGGACCGTCTGGAGGCTTCCCTGACTGCTTCGGAATGCTTAAAACGACCCTCAGAGCAAACCGGAAGTGACTTCCGGTTTGCTTGGAGAGTCATTTTAAGCATTCCGAAGGCTTCAGGGAAGCCTCCAGAGGGTCCCTGAAGCCTCCGGAGGGCCTCTGGGAGGGTGGGGGAGGCTCTTTTCGCCCTGCCCAGGCTCCTATAAAGCCTCTGGAGCCTGGGGAGGGCAAAAAAATGACTTTTAAAAACAGTGAACTCAGCTGGCCAGCGCGCAGATGCTGATCTAGTCACTGATCTAGTTCATCTTCTTTGTACCCTATTTTATATTTTGGCTGTTGAATTTAGTCAGGAGGCTTTGGCAAGAATTTTTGCCAAAGACATTTTGAAATTGCTTTGGCACTGACAGCTGGCCTAACTGTCTAGGGCAGATAGCAGTAAAAATTATTCAATTTCTCTTTTGAAGTCATTATTTATTTATTAAAATGTGTATTTGGATCAGTGGTGGGGTCCGGCTCCCATTGCATACGCTGCAACGGAGCTGGGTGTCCACCACATGCACAGCACGCGCATGCATACCCACCACTGCGACATTCCAGCTGCTTGGTGGAGCATCGCACAAGCGCTGTACACCTGGTGCGCAAATGCCCTGGTCGGCTCAAAAAGAGATAAGGAGAGCAGGTGGGCCCTCTGGAGCACTGTACCGGAACGGTACCTGGTTCTCCCAGCAGGTACTGGTACGCCCGTATCAGGGGGTACCGGTCGTATCCCACCACTGATCTGGATATGTGGATGAAGAAAGCTATAGAAAACAAAGAAGATTCCAATCTAGAACTGAAGCACTCTTTTGGTGAACCTTAGTGCTCCTGATCACGTTTCCTAACTTGTAGTCAAAACAAGAGGCAAATAGAAGTAAACAAGAAGAATCAAGAGTATCATATTGATGAACAGAATGAAAAAAAAAATAAGGAAAATAGATTAAATAAATGAAAAGAGCCAAAGACAACCAATCAAACCAAACCCTTAGGAATATGTGCATCTCACTTTCCCACTTTTTCAAATATTTGTGTATGTACACACATATATGCCTGAATGTAGATGACATTATAGAGAAAAATACAGAGATGTTCGATATTACTGTGCTTAATCAATATTTTTATTAAAACATGGCAGTCAATTTTAAATGTATGTAAAAAACTAAGAAAATATTAAATTTGAATAGTACAATTTAAAAATGAATGAAATTTTCAAGTTTCCCCAAGGAAAAACCTACGGGGCATAGATGTACATGTTGGGTGGATTCATATAACCATTTCTCCTTTTTTGCAAAATTTAGCTTATAGCTGTTATAACACTGCAAATCCTTTGACCATAAAGCATTCAGAACTTTGAAAAGACTCTTGTCCACTGTTCGGACAATGAAACAAATGAGAAACAAAGAACAGCACATTCTGGCAGCCTTTGAGTGTACAATTAGATTACTGATAGGTGACTCAAGATTGTGCTTCTTTTTCCTTCTTGGACACTACATAAGCAGTCATATTTCTGTTGCTCTTAGTTTAAAATTAGAGAGGCAGTTGTGAGAATATTGGGAGAAAAAAAGCAGTTAAGTACATGGTCAGCAGAATAAGATAACTGTGCCACCTTGGGTATAACTTTTATTATTATTAAGATTAATTGCAATGTCAGCCAGATGGTTAGACTGGATTTGTTATTTTTATCCACCTATCGAATCCTTCCAAAAGACCTGGAATAGGGAGACGTCATTATCTGATAGCATTAAAAGTATGGTTGCAAGATGTTTCAAGTAAAGCTGCCTTCTACAATTGATTTTGTAAATGCTAATGTGATGCTCCAGAGATTTTGGGATTGCATGCAAGGTACCTATTACTTTTGGTGCTATCTTCTTTCTTTTGCCACAATCATCTATTTATATTTGCAGGATTTGTATTTTATGATTTTATCTGGTACTTTTTCTTCTATTCTGTTATCAGCTAGATAGATGATTCACTGTTTCTTAAGTTTCTTTGCACTTGGTTTCAGCAAGTGTCTTCTCAAATTTGGCTTTGTTCTTAAATTTTCATTGTATGTAGCCAGAATTAGTCCCTCTGCTTTCTTCAACTCTTAGCCATTTACAGGTGATATTATTATCTGCTTTGCCTGCTACTCTTTCTTTCTTTCTTTTTCTTTCTTTCTTTCTTTCTTTCTTTCTTTCTTTCTTTCTTTCTTTCTTTCTTTCTTTCTTTCTTTCTTTCTTTCTTTCTTTCTTTCTTTCTTTCTTTCTTTCTTTCTTTCTTTCTTTCTTTCTTTCTTTCTTTCTTTCTTTCTTTCTTTCTTTCTTTCTTTCTTCTTTCTTTCTTTCTTCTTTCTTCCTTTCTTCCTTCCTTTCTTTCTTTCTTTCTTCCTTCCTTCCTTCCTTCTTTCCTTCTTTCTTTCCTTCTTTCTTTCTTTCTTTCTTTCTTTCTTTCTTTCTTTCTTTCTTTCTTTCTTTCTTTTTGTTTAATGTACTGACCATGTAATATTTTGCCTTGCTGTATCTTCTTTATTCTTCATTTGGTCTTTTTTGTATAGCAGTATGGATCCTCTGGTACTCAATAAGACTTCATGGTACACTTGCTTCATTTCATCTTCTTCACTATTCTTCACATATTTTCCCAATACCCATTTTTCTTCTTCACCTCTCTGGTGCAGTTGCAACATTCCATCCTCATCTTTTTACCTTGGTAAGTAGAGTCTGTCAACATCATTGCAAGGATGAAAATAATGAGTCATTGTCATTGTTTTTTTTCCCTGGTTTTCCTCTCCAGGGCTTTTAGTTCTGTTTAGTCCAGCTCACTATTCCAGTAGTATATCTAATGACTGGAATTGGCCAGATGTTAATTGCCTTGTCAGCGTTAATTACACTGTCAGCATATAGGATACCTAGATATTTGTAGTGATCATCTTTATCTAGACTCCTGATATTATTGGTCATCTTAATATCTTCAGTTTTCACCCATTTTATTTTTTTATTTATTAGATTTATGTGCTACCCATCTCATTTAGATGAAAGAGAGGAAAAAAGATATTTCCCCTAGTTAATGGTGATGTAGCATACTTCTCCAGTCCAAACTCCATGTAATATCTTGGCTGTATACTTGATAGTGTTGAGCAGTGAATGCCAAATCTGTTGAATTTTTCCCCCCAGAATATTCAGTAAATATCTCAGAAGAGAAGGAAAAGAAGAAATTAACTTCTGTTTTTGTCCTGTAAACTATTGTCTGAGTAATTATAAAGCTTTCTTTTCTGTCTGAGAAGAAATGAGTAGTGTAATGATAACACATTCTACTGTGAACAGGTATTTCAAGGGATGAGAACATATTTGTATTCCCATTGTTTCCAACATGAATTTATTTTAGTCTTTTCAGGCATTTCTTAAAATCATACCCTTGGTCAAATATTCTGTACTTTCAGTGGTAAATACCTTTCAGCCTTTGCAACCTCTCAAACTCTTGTGCCATATGGTACAAAAACAAAGAAAAGAAAAAAAGATAGCAGTGAGTGCTCCAATTTTCTAAAGTGATAACAACATACCATCTGAATGCCACACTTTGATTTTTATCAGACACTATTATTTCATTATTTCAGTAATTTCTTTGAATAATTACATACTTTGTGAGAAATTCTTTCTTGACTGAAGTCATATATATGGTTAAATAATCTTACTCCAGTAATACACGGATATCACTAGATGCCTACTGAAAACAAGATGTATAGTATTTTTAAAGCTGCATGTGAGTTCTTGTATAATCTTTTCCAATCTCCACATGGTTAACGGAATCCTATTCTGAATATTAGTAATTTGAAAAGCTGGATAATTGCATTAATGGCACCAATCTTTTAAAAGTCATAATAAATGTTTACACAATTCCTTTACTGCTAATATTCAACATATATTTGTTAAGGGTTAGTTATTGATGCTGGTTGATTAGTGTTCTTTAAATGTTACTGAAAAAAGAAAACTGTACTAAGATAGATAGATAGATAGATAGATAGATAGATAGATAGATAGATAGACAGACAGACAGACAGACAGACAGACAGACAGACAGACAGACAGACAGACAGACAGACAAAAAGAAAGCTTGTATCAAGTCTTATCTCTGAAATAAGCCATGCCTTTATTTTCCAAAAGAGGGAGATGTAACTCTATTCATGAAAATAAATGGAAGCTTTCTATTTCAAAAAAGCCTATAAAATATATTCTAGTGAATGATTAACATCCAGTATCTTCTCTCATTTTACTTCTGCATTAAATGTCACCTTATGTATCATTACTGGTCTATTGATTAAAAACACCAATCCAACCCTATAGTCTCGTCTAGGCTATGTTAACCAAAATGAAAACTCTATTCAAAACTATGAAAAGCAAAATGCATATGAATTCATATGACTAATATGAGATATAGCAATCATCATGGCAATAATTAGCAGTGACACAAATTTCAGCTTCTAATACCCTTTTAAAGACAAGGGGTAGGTAACAGGCTGTCCACCACTATAAACCTTCAAAGATTCCAGAATTAACTTCCTTCTTTTTTTTCTGTGCCTGCATCCACAAACTGGCAAACCATGAAAAAGGATAGTTCTATTTTTTCTCAACAATACTGAAAACAGAAATGAGCAAATTCCATGCACATAAATAGGAACATTTCCTGTCACGGTCTGCTGTTTAGAGGATAATGAGTTAGAGCTTATTTGGTAAAATCTTGCACTGTATGTAATGAGATAAAAGCATATGGTTTTTGCTTCCAGTGTGGCCATTACAATTTTAGAATCATATAATGTAGGAGCTAGAAGAGATCTTGAAGATAGTTTGTCCAACTCGGTGCATAGTGCATCCCTAACAGGTGGCCATCCAGTCTCTGCTTAAATTCTATAGTAAAGGAAAGACACATCCTCCCACCCAAGTGTCTTCCACCATTGAGCAATCCTAACCATTAGGAAATTTTTATGAAATACAATGAAACTTATTTTCTTGTCATTTCAAGCCATTGCTGAATATCCTGCCTTCTGGAAAAATTCTGAACAATTTTGCTCACCTTCTATATGAGGGTCTTTCAAATAGATGAATATAAGCTATCATATTTCCCAGTAGTGTTCTGTTCTCCATGTAAAATATGCAAAACAATTCCAACTGTTCCACACAAGTGCTTCAATCTGGACCTCTTATCATTTTTGTTTCTCCCCTCTAGACATGCACCTGTTTGTCAGTGCCCTTCTTGAAAGATAGTGCTATACTGGATGCAATACTTTGCGACTGGTCCAACTAATATATAATAGAAATTTGTTTCATTTTCTCCCTCTTAGTATTTTCAATCCAAGAAAATGTAGTGACTTCCTTCCTATATTCCATCTCCAGTCTTAAAGTTTCATCTTTACTTCTCCAGTCAGTGTCTTCCTGTTGATTGGAATAATGAAAATTGATCCCCTTGTGTATATGGAAAAATGATGTCCAAATACTTAAAGCATCTTATTATTCAATATCTCTTCCCAAATTTTCAGATGACACCAAACTGGCAGGAATAGCCAACACTCCAGAAGATAGGCTTAAGATGCAGGAGGATCTTGACCGACTTGAATATTGGGCGTTATCTAACAAAATGAAATTCAATTGTGAAAAAAGTAAGGTTCTACATTTAGGCAAGAAAAACAAAATGCAGAGGTACAGTATATGTGGCACCTAGCTCAATAGTAGTAACTGTAAGAGGGATCTTGGTGTCCTAGTGGACAACCATTTAAATATGAACAAGCAGTGTGCAGCAGCTGCCAAAAAAGCCAACACAGTTCTAGGCTGCATAAACAGAGGGATCGAATCAAGATCACATGAAGTATTAATACCAATTTATAATGCCTTGGTAAGGCCACACATGGAATACTGCATCCAGTTTTGGTCGCCACAATGTAAAAAAAATGTGGAGACTCTAGAAAGAGTGCAGCGAAGAGCAACAAAGATGATTAGGGGACTGGAGGCTAAAACATGTGTAGAACCGTTACAGTAACTGGGTATGTCTAGTTTAATGAAAATAAGGTCTAGGGGAGACATGATATCAATCTTCCAATATCTTAGGGACTGCCACAAAGAAGAGGGAGTCAAACTATTCTCCAAAGCACCTGGGGGTAGAACAAGAAGCAATGAGTAGAAACTAATTAAGGAGAGAAGCAACTTAGAACTAAGGAGAAATTTCCCTGACAGAACAATTAATCAATGGAACAACTTGCCTCCAGAAGTTGTGATTGCTCTAACACTGGAAGTTTTGAAGAAGATGTTAGATAACCATTTGTCTGAAGTGGTGTAGGGTTTCCTGCCTAAATAGGGGGTTGGACTAGAAGACCTTCAAGGTCCCTTCCAACTCTGTTATTCTATTCTATTATCTCTGAGCTTGCTTGTTCTATTCAATTCTTAAAATGTAAGAGTATAAAAACTGAAGTCTCCAAAGAGTTTCTAATGGAACTTGTTCTTTTTATGTGTTTTCATAAAAACATCATTTACTAATGAGATGGCCAAATTCACACATCCCAAAATGCATTGGAGAACAATTTTATATTTTTGATAATTTTTCCACAGTACCAAAATCACAATGAATGCAGACTCTTGGGGAAAACATTACTGGAAATAAAAGTTAAGCTATCAATTCTGGAATCAATGTAATCTGTTTTTTCTGTCTCTTCCTTTTTCACTTTTAGAAGAATGTTCAAAAAAGGAAGTGCAGATATGAATTTAATATCCCAGGCTGTGCCACTCAGCTAAATTAAATATTAAATTTGGGTGTTTTGTGCATCTCTCTCCCTTCCCCAACAATAAGACTTTATTTTATATTTTGTTATTTTATTTTATTTGTATCCGCCTTTATTATTTTTACAAACAATCAAAGGCAGCAAACATATTTAACATTCCTCCTGTTCCGTGTTTGTGCCTGTCTGTATCCATATATATATAAAGCTACAGGACATGAAATTAATTTTGAAGGAACCAGGTTAATCTCCAAAACAGAACACTTCAACAAGAGAATAATTATGAAAGTTATCGAAATAGAGAAACACCCCCACAACATGAATAAACGTGATGATACCTCCCGCCTACCAGACATCTGGAAACTAGCCCTACAAACGAGCCCCACCCACCACCCAGGCCGCTACAACATGAAACAACAATGTACACACAGCCAGCACCAATTAGCACCAATCTACCACTCATGATATAACCACACAACCAATCATTCCACTTACTGAAACAAAGCCAGCACTCCACACCCTCCCACTAAGATTTATAGAAAGACGGCAGCTCCAACCACGTTTTAAGCCCAAAACCCAGCCTGAAGATGGCGAGTGGGACCTCACCGAAACATTGCCAAGACAATCTCAATCTTACATGGAAAAAGATCCGAATACAAGACCAGCATACCTAAACCTGTGAAAATCCAAGAAAACAAATAAACATATACAGTGGGGCAAAAAAGTATTTAGTCAGCCACCAATTGTGCAAGTTCTCCCACTTAAAAAGATGAGAGAGGCCTGTAATTGGCATCATAGGTAGACCTCAACTATGAGAGACAAAATGAGAAAACAAATCCAGACAATCACATTGGCTGATTTGGAAAGAATGTATTTGCAATTCATGGTGGAAAATAAGTATTTGGTCACCTACAAACAAGCAAGATTTCTGGCTCTCACAGACCAGTACCTTCTTCTTTAAGAGGCTCCTCTGTCCTGCACTCATTACCTGTATCAATGGCAACTGTTTGGACTTGTTATCAGTATAAAAGACACCTGTCCACAACCTCAAACAGTCACACTCCAAACTCCACTATGGTGAAGACCAAAGAGCTGTCAAAGGACACCAGAAACAAAACTGTAGACCTGCACCAGGCTGGGAAGACTGAATCTGCAATAGGCAAGCAGCTTGGTGTGAACAAATCAACTGTGGGAGCAATAATTAGAAAATGGAAGACATACAACACCACTGATAATCTCCCTCCATCTGGGGCTCCATGCAAGATCTCACCCCGTGGGGTCAAAATGATCACAAGAACGGTGAGCAAAAATCCCAGGACCACACGGGGGGACCTAGTGAATGACCTGCAGAGAGCTGGGACCAACGTAACAAAGGCTACCATCAGTAACACACTACGCCGCCAGGGACTCAGATCCTGCAGTGCCAGACGTGTCCCCCTGCTTAAGCCAGTACATGTCCGGGCCCGTCTGAAGTTTGCTAGAGAGCATTTGGATGATCCAGAAGAGGATTGGGAGAATGTCATATGGTCAGATGAAACCAAAATAGAACTGTTTGGTAGAAACACAACTCGTCGAGTTTGGAGGAGAGAGAATGCTGAGTTGCATCCAAAGAACACCATACCGACTGTGAAGCATGGGGGTGGCAACATCATGCTTTGGGGCTGTTTCTCTGCAAAGGGACCAGGACGACTGATCCGTGTACAGGACAGAATGAATGGGGCCATGTATCGTGAGATTTTGAGTGCAAACCTCCTTCCATCAGCAAGGGCATTGAAGATGAAACGTGGCTGGGTCTTTAAACATGACAATGATCCCAAACATATTGCCCGGGCAACGAAGGAGTGGCTTTGTAGGAAGCATTTCAAGGTCCTGGAGTGGCCTAGCCAGTCTCCAGTTCTCAACCCCATAGAAAACCTTTGGAGGGAGTTGAAAGTCCGTGTTGCCCAGCAATGGCCCCAAAACATCACTGCTCTAGAGGAGAACTTCATGGAGGAATGGGCCAACATACCAGCAACAGTGTGTGCCAACCTTGTGAAGACTTACAGGAAACGTCTAACCTCTGTTATTGCCAACAAAGGATGTATAACAAAGTATTGAGATGAACTTTTGATATTGACCAAATACTTATTTTCCACCATGATTTGCAAATAAATTCTTTCCAAATCAGCCAATGTGATTGTCTGGATTTGTTTTCTCATTTTGTCTCTCATAGTTGAGGTCTACCTATGATGCCAATTACAGGCCTCTCTCATCTTTTTAAGTGGGAGAACTTGCACAATTGGTGGCTGACTAAATACTTTTTTGCCCCACTGTATATAACATTACATACAAACACACACACATACATATAATACACACACACACACACACACACACACACACATACATATAGTCCTGTGGGGAAAAAGTAAACTCTCTTTGAGTTCTATGTTTCAAGAGAGCTGTGCATAAACAAATGCCCAGAAAGCTGAATGAAATGAAGCAATGTTGTAAAGAAGAATGGGCCAAAATTCCTCCACAATGATGTGAGAGACTGGTAAAGTCATACAGAAAACAATAAATTAAAGCTATTGAATCATAAGATGTACTTAGTTTTTCACATATGGCGTGTCCATTTTGGCTTTCTTTTTGTAAAATAAATGATGACTTTGTGTAATATGTCATATGTTGTTGTTCATCTGAATTTGTATTTGCCTATTTTCAAGAACTGCTAAGAACCAGGTGGTTTTTACTATATCCTGATACATAAAACCATAGAACTCAAAGATGGTGTACTTTTTCACATGACTGTACATATGTGTGTGTATGCACATACATATACATAAACACACAATTTTTGTTTATCCATTTTTAATGAGCTTTTGGATTTTTAAAATTACCATAAAGGAATTATATCATCTCCACTCATTTAAAAAGAAACAAAATAGAAGCCAAACCACACCTGTTCAGGATTCCAGCCTCCTATTTCACATTCCACATAGCCCATTTGAAACCATTCTTACTCCATTTTTTTAGCCCTCCACCAAATCCCAATCAGTACCCTTTGCCCATTAAAGCAGCCTGACTATTGCTTTTTCTCCTAAAGACTAAATAACTCTTCAAAGACATTTGCAAGTTGCCTATTTAGCTTTTCTGAGTTCTTATAAGATATGTCTTATTCCCTTTAATTAATCTTTGAATGATATTCAATTTATTACTTTGAAAAATGGTAAAGGATTATACTTCATTTAATATTTTTTGCATTTCCCCAGAACATCCCTATAATTTGTCCCTGGCGTTTAGCATCATCTAAGAATTAAGTGGATTACAACAGTATCATCTGTCTGTCCATCCATCCATTTTTCTATCTATCTATATATCTATCTATAGACTGACACTATTTTTTCTAAGTTAATATTTTCTGTTTTATTTCTTATTAGGATTGTAATTACACTGATGGTAACAGCAAAGTTTAACTTAATTAGTATGCATTTATAGAAAAGTTATAACTTTTTAAAATGATGCTAAAAGGGACATAAAAACACTGGAAAATAATATATTACTGTTGGAAGTGGGCCATAAAGTCATTGTAAGCTCACTTCAGACTGAGTTGGGCTTAATTTTCACCAATGCTTCCTTCTTGCAAAAAATATTTTCACATGCAAGAGGGCAGCATTGCAGCATTTCAGACCAATGCACTATCTCTAAATTTCCTGAACAATATCTATAAACCTCTATGCATTTAAAAAAGAAAAATATTAAAAAGGCCAAGTTCTCACAAAATTGTGAAAATACATGAGATTTGAGTGTATTTAAGATCTCCACAATCTCAGATTTCACCTAGCATTAGCCAGCAATACTTTTGTTTGTTTTGCTTTGCTCGTCAGTTCTGACTAGAAAGGTAGTCAGCATTTACCATATTTTATATAGTCCTAGAGGATCCAAGCCCAAAATAAAATTCAAGGAGAGCAATTTGGGAGTTGGAATATGGTAGTGCAGCTTGTGTAACAGCTCTGTAACATGGGCTATTATAGGGCCCCGAAAGACTGCCCATGCTCTGTACCAGTTGAAGCATCTGAATGTTGCAGGAGTGTATTGCAGGAGTCCAAGCATGAGATGGCAAGCCTTGAATGTCTGAGCACAGGGACTCCTGATCCAGGAAAGACTGCAACTGGCATACAATCTGAACTGTGCAATGTTCTCCTAGCTGTGACTGCCACCAGCTCTTCAAGCAGGAGTTGAGAACCTGTGAGAACCGCCAAGTTGTGAACCAAGTCCAGTGGTGGGTTCCTCCCGGATCGCACCGGATCGCGCGCGCTCCTTTTCAGCGCTCCACCTGGCTTGCGCGCTCCCTTTCAGCGCTCCACCTGGCTTGCGCGCTCCCTTTCAGCGCTCCACCTGGCTCTCGCGCTCCCTTCCGGCGCTGAAACCGGAAGTACAGTTTTGCCCGGCCCTGGCGAAGCAACGACGCCTGTCTGCGCTCCACCAGCTCGGCTGGGAACGGAGATGTTTCCTCAGCGGAGCGGAGCGCCGCTCCGCTGAGGAAACATCTCCGTTCCCAGCCGAGCTGGTGGAGCGCAGGCAGGCGTCGTTGCTTTGCCAGGGGCGGGGCAAGACTGTACTTCCGGTTTCAGCGCCGGAAGGGAGCGCGAGAGCCAGGTGGAGCGCTGAAAGGGAGCGCGCAAGCCAGGTGGAGCGCTGAAAGGGAGCGCGCAAGCCAGGTGGAGCGCTGAAAGGGAGCATGCGCGATCCGGTGCGATCCAGCAGGAACCCACCACTGACCAAGTCCATCTAGGGTAGCATAATCCCAATCAGAATTAAAAATGTCAAATTACCAGATATTGAAGCTCTATTTACCCAAAGCTATTTGGTCCTGCTAGGGTTTAGATGAAGCCTGATGTCCACGCCCTCAAAGCATCACAAAAGGACAATGATGACATCAATACTTGAGTCACTGTGAGTGGATCCTGGTGAGGAATCCTTTACATTCAGGATTGCTGTACATTTATCATTTATATTTATAATAATCTATTTTGTTCATTATATAGTAACATTGGTAATTTATGGTAATTTTGTTTTATGTTACTTTAACAGCAATCCATAGAGGTGAAGAACATGGTTTGCAGGTCTTATTTTCACTTTGAAATATTAAGTGGCACATAACTGAACACTACAAAACTTCAATTATGAAATTCGATAATATATTACATATTAATAAAACAATGAAATATCTTTTTGAAACACGCACCTTTAGTTTGGATCCATGAGATACAGGGCGAAACCCATCTGGTCCAGGTGGGATGAACAGTTCCCATTTGCCAAAATCCATTTTCTTATATGGATGGGAAAATGGATTCCAGTTATCTATAATGATAATAATTAAAAATGAATTAAATAGTAAATATTCATTAAATTGCACAGGTCATATGTAAAAACTGGAACAGACAATTGACAATGATTTTTTTTTCTATACAACTCTTATTACTTTTGGAGTTTTGTGCATATTTGAGGAATTATTTTAATATTTGCAGTGCAGTTCCAAAGCAGATCAAGAGTTAAATTTAATTTTAAGCTAAAAGTTAAATTATGAAAAATGAAATAATACAATCCATAATTCCCTAAAGTTATTTGAGAAATAAAGAATTTTTGACATTAAATCTTCATACCCTTGCCACATTTTCTATTCTGCCTCTTCGAGATTCTCTGAAGACCTTGTTCTTCAATTAAAAATCTTTTCAGTTTTTAGATAACTTTTGGACCCTAGTTTTGCTGAATGTGCAATTTCCTCCATCATGTAGCCTTGCAATTAGGGAAGAAAAACTAGGTGCAAGGAGTCTACATAAAATAGTTACAATTGCTTTCCCAACTCAGAGAGCTTTTGATTTGAAACAAAGAGTTCAGCTGATTTAATCACTTTTAGTATGTCAAAAATATAAATGCATAAAGAAAATAAGTTGCTTGATTAATCTTAACAAAAGACAGCTTAATTAGTGTCAAAAGGAAGTTCCTGTGTTTAAATCCTATGACTCCAGGAATCATAAACCACTCCAGGAACTGTGACATCTTTAGAATGTCATGTTATTCCACTATTGCTAAAATCACTATAATTTTCAAGAAATTAAAGTGATGAATGTTAAATTCTGTATTTAGTTAAGAAAGAATCTGTATAAATTTACACATAGCTTTTCAAATAGCTACAATATCAATACCACCTCTTTATTAGAGCTTTACATTACTAATTGTCTCATATTCATGATTTACTAAACTTTTAACAATGTAATTGTCCAGTTGCAATACTGTGAAGACTCTCTAAATGCTATGAGTATCTCTGGGGTGGAGAGCAAAAAAAAAGTGTTAGAAGCATCGAGAGCACAAATATACATGGACTTTTCTTTGAATATGTGCCCTGATGTTAAATGAGAACAAACATAATTTGCAGCAAATTCTGGTTTAATGTAGATTATATGATGCAACAAAGAATATGGACTTAAAAATCAGTATATCAAAAATCAATGTAATTGTGATATGGGGAAAAATGAAGTTATTCCAAAACATACATAAATAGCTCCACTCGGCAGATGCACCAGGTGGTTTGCGTCATCCCTTCAATCTCCACAGCAAGTTAAGCAAATGGCTTTTATAGTGGGACAAAAGATGAAGAGAGTTCTGGCAGAATTCAATCTCCAGAATTGCTGATCAGCACTCATGTTGGCCAATCTTAATAATGATCCTTTAGGTCTATTTAAAAAAAAACTCACTGTAGTTCAAAAGCTAGAGCCCTTTTTAGCATGCTTTCCCAATTTCTTGGTTAAGAAGCCTACAATCTCACCAAATCATGAGATGGATGGATGCATCTGTATATATCTATATCCTTTTTTTGTATTGTTGGAAATCCAAATACATTATATTGGTTCAAGATAATCATATTGTACAAGTATTAGTTCAGATTATTAATGTTCTATTGTTTAGATAACTTAAAAGTATTAGAAATACAGGAATGAGAAAGAAATATTATTATCAGATTAATTACAATGTGTTGTTCTTTTGATGCTTTCAAGTCATTTAGGGCTCTTGGCAACTGCCTACACTACTGCAGTCTATACAGAAGTGGGCTGCTGCCAGTTTGACCCGGATTGGGTGAACTGGTAGTAGCAGCTGTGGGAAGATTTCAGAAGTAGTCTGCCAGTTTCCTAGAGTTGAGGGAGACTGGTTCAAGGTGCCTAATATGAGACTAGAACTGGTTCCCAGTTTCTAGTCTGATGCCTTAACCATTATACCAAACTAGCTCTATATTAAACTATCTTTCTATCCTATATGTGGTACAATATGAAAAAGCCAAGTAACTTTATGCTTTGACTTTTCCACACTCTGCCACATATAGCATCTGATATATGTCACATATATCACACAGCATTAGAGTGTAACATTAAAAATAAAGAAACTATAGCTGATTACGTCAAATTATTTGTTGCACAATAAAAGGTGTCAATCTTCAGCTAGTTATTTAGTACTGAAGTCTCTTTCTTTTTCTTGTGAATGTGTAGCGGTGTGTATAACATGTATAAATGTTAATAAAAAGAAAACAATATGAAAAAACAATTTAGCAACTCCACCAATAAAAAAAGGGGGGGAAACTATTGGGCCCCTAAACATTTGGTACATTTGTTATTTTCCCATATTGTAGACATTTAAGACCACTTAAAAGCCATATTGTGATTATATTTACAATGCTGTATGATACATTGCATGTATGAGAACTAGTCTTGCTTATATATATTTAAAACTGCATTACGTATATATACTATTAGTTTTGCCATTGCTGCATATTTTCCAAATTTAAACTCCCAGTCATACAGATAGCTTGTATGCTGTGAAATATATGATTCTTTAAAAAAAAAAGCAAAAATGGCTATGTATATACATAGTTTAAGCACTTTTATAATTACATATAGTTCCAAACAGAAGTTTAGATACCTTGGCCAAACAGTATGTCTCAATGAATTCCTAATGAACAGATGACATAACCTCTATAGTGAAACAGAATTAAATAGAAATAACACCCAGTTGAGATTATTTATATTCTGGCTTCCATTTTTTTCCCTGTTCTTCCTTGCAGAACTCTTTCAGTTCAGAGATATTCATTGGCTTCCTTACATGCACAGAATATTTGAGATATCGCCACAGATTTTCAGTGATTCAAGTCAGGGAATTGTAAAGGCCATTCCAAGCCATCCATGAAGTACTTACATGAAAAAAAAAAGATGAATGCTACAAAAATGTTTGAAAAGTGTTATTTGTCCCAAAGGGAATATTAAAAGTATTGACTGAAAAGGAGTTTAATTTTTTGCACCTGACATACTATTTTCTTTTTTCTCAATCTCTAAATAACATCTATGTATTCAACTCTGCAAACAGATATTATTGTTTGGTTTTTAGCGGCTGAGTCAGCTTTTGATCACTCTGTAATTCATTGAAACATTTAGATTTTTTTCAGAATAGCCTGCAACTTTTACACACAACCATATACAATCCATGTCACTACCCACTCAGACTGTAACATGGTAACTATCATTGAGGGCACCATTTCATGGTTTTTGGATATGAAAATAGGTCTCCAGATGCAAAGATCAAGAATTGATACGTACCAAACTTATTTAAATAACTAGTTCAATAATCTTGTCTTATGCTGAGTTCAAACACACATCATATATATTTTAAGTTAAAGTTTTATTGAGATTTTATCCTCTGATTTTATTAACAAAATGGAAAACAAACCCATGACATTAGGACTGATTTTAAGATTCCATATCAATAAAAGAAGCTCATATGTGCTGGAAAATACTTACTAAAATCACCAGTAAGAAAAACTGCTTCTGCACCAGGAACCCATTCTTTACAGTATAATCCTCCATCTATGGATCTGTTGATTCCAAATGTTTGGTAACTCTTTGTGAATTGGTTGAGACCTCCTTCATTTTCTTCAATCTTCTTTAAAATGCGATGAAATATACCATACCTTCAATAAAAGAATGTGGTTTATGGAGTTGCTATATACACATATACACAATAGCCAATTAAATTCATGAAATCAGTCATTCGTTAACTGCTTTAAATATTAACATATTTAAATCTATGGAGGCAATTGTTCAAATCATCTGTTATATTATATCTTACTAAGCCCATGTCACGATGTTAAAAAGTTTGCTAGGCCTGAACTGCCTGAACTGACACTCAAGAGTTAAACTAAGAAAGCTTTATTGCGCAGGTCATAAAACAAAATGTTATCTGAAAGTGATTTATTGCGCACGCGTTACACATTCCAAAATTCTTCTCTTCTTTGTTCGGCAGCCAACTTTGGCTGACGGAGCTTTCATTATCAAAATGTAACCATTAGTTATTTTCTGTTTCATTTACTTTTATCATTTTCGTATTAAAGTTTGCTTATTAATTAGAATACTTTTAAAGACTTTTATTTTTCTCAATATCTCAAAAGATATGCGGAAGGGAATCAGCCACGGCCCATTGATCTCAGATATCAGGCGTTTTTTTCCCCTGACAACTTTGGTAGCAGAGGATGGTTAACTGTGCGTTGAGCAACAGGCACGTAGTTAATCTTTGCAACAGCATCTTTCCACTCATAATTCAATGAGTTAATGATGATGCTAATCATTTGGATATCATCGATTACATGTCCATTTTGTCTCAATCCACTTCTCATTCTTTTCAGTTTGGTCAAATGTCCACCAATTCGTTCACTTATTATTATTATTATCCCAATTATTACAACTTTTTAAAAAACTAAAATTGCTGAAAACAATAGTATTCCAAGCTTTCTTAAGAAAGTTTTTCTTCAGAAAACAAAACCTACAGCGGAGCAACCATGCTATGGTTCACATTATTTAACTTAAAGGGGTCATTTGCTCAAAGAAAACATCTGTCATAGTGACAACTAAGATATTAGAACTGTAGTGAAAATGTCATTGGTAGGAAGCAATTTAGACTTATTTAAAGCAATGCTACAGGTTTAGACATCTTCTTAAGAAGCTCCCAGGGTATCATTTGCTGGCTATTCCATCTGATTATGTTAACATTTTACTTGCAAGGTTAAACCTTTCAATATAGTTTAACATTCTCATGGAATGTTCAAAGAGCATGTTATGAGTGTACACATCACATTTAACAGTAAGTACTTCCTATCAATGGTTTTGTTTAGAAGACTTTACCTCATCCCTTGTAAACAATTTTTACACATGAAGCTTATGGCTTATTTAATTCTGTCTCATTCCCAGAAACGATAATGCACATTTTACAGAGGACTATTTCCACTTCCCAACCCTTCAGAATGTTTTGAAATTGGCCATGTAGTCATGTTCACTCCAGTTGACCTCAGAACAAGTTAGCAATATCACAAGTCAAACAGTGCTATAATACTAAACAGAAAGAAGGAAAAATTGCCAGTAAATACCCCAGCTCCTAATCTATCTTGTTGTGGTAAAAATCCCCTGCTCCGTGCAGAAAGGGAGAAAAAATAATTGTACTCCAACTACCAGCATAATATTTGTAGTATTTGCTATGTGCTTTTGGCCATTTTACAAAAAAAAAAAAAAAAACCCACCCCTATCTGTTTCTATGAAAGCTCCCTAGAGATACAGCCATAATTATTCCTACATATTAATTCTAATTTGACAGTTTTGATCATACTTAAGAGCAAATAAGTGTTGGTTTCCCCAGCAGTAAGACACAAATCATTTCCAAATAACTCACCAATCTATTTGAAAATAATTCTGGAGCTTTGACCCAGGACAACTGCCAGACTTTGTTCCTGATAGACCTCTAGCTATTGGAGCTATACAGCGTGAAATATTTCACTCCATTAAATCTATTTCCAGGTGTGGGGTGAAATGTGACTTTATTCACTATTTTATGCTTTCTTTGTTGCTCAATTGTGTAAGTTAGTCTGTATTATTATTACTGTTAATTTGTATTATATTGCACCTCAGTAATGACTAAAATGTGAAAATTAACCTTCTCCCCAAATGCCAGTTCTAATGGCCTCAGATTGGTAGTTACATTGAACACACTATCCTTCTCATTTTAAAGTCATTTCTGATGACAGATGGAACTAGTAAGAAAAATGTCATTCCATAACCAATTCATGGCTTGCTGTCTACTGGTGTGTACTGATTCTGATCACTTTGCTGTGAGAAATCTCATTACAGAGTTGGTGCTGATACAGGACATATTAGTCAAGGATAATGCCATAAGATCAAAAAGATGCTGGGAGAATATTTTTCCCCAGAGACAATGATACTGAATTTAGGAATGTTCAAAAGTTATGCATTAAACAAGTACAGAAATACTTAGAAAAAGAAATGGCAACAATTCAAACGATTTATTTCCAGACCCAAATCAAGGTATCGATTTTAAGTTTCAATCCCTATATGGTTTAGAACTCACATACTTGCTGGATTACTTCTCTTCACCAAAATCATCTGAAATCAAAGGGACTGCTCAGTGTAAGGTACATGGACTGGGGTACTTAAGATGTCATCTCCTTGGTCATGATCACATTATGAAATACTTTGTCTTTTGAGTTATAGGAAGCCATCTTCTCACTCACATTGCCCAAAATATTCTGTTTTGACAGACATTTGAGTGGACCTGGTCTACAATTGCTACTGAGGTATTATTTTACATTTTTATTGTATTGTGATTTTATCTTTCTTCTATATAATCTGCCTTGATTTTTTTTTGAAATGAGGAAAAAATAATAACATTGTTAAAAATGAACAACCATCAACCTAAATACTGCAATATCGGCATGAAAAATGTCATGTTTATTTTTATACTTATTTTCATCATGAAATAAGGAAGGCAGCTACTTTCTTTTAAAAAATAATAATAAAAAAGATATCACCAGGCATGGTACATTAAGGTTTGTACTGGTAACCAGGCTCACAACTGATGCTAACTGATGTCTCCAGACCCAATATCTTTCTTTGCCTTTATCCACCATAAATACATTCAGGAAAAGTGCTAGAACTTTTTGTATTTTCTTGCCAGAGTTGCTTAGATTCTCCCTTTTAATGTTGATTGATGCCCTTTTTTGAATGAATTGTTTTGAAAAGTCATCTTCAATTTTTAATTGATAATCCTCTGTTCTGAAAAGAAAGTTCCCAGTCATTCTTCAATGCCTATCTGTAGTCTCTTGTGGCGATCTTAGTGACTACCTAAATACTGTATTTTGGGGTGAATGAAATGTATGATTCACTAGGTTATCTGGTATTGAGATTATAGGTTATCCCCCATTGATCTGTTAATACTATAAATTGGTCTTGGTAGTTTTGGAATCAGCAGCCCCTAAATAACATAAGTCAGTATGATCTATGCAGCTTGGTGATGGAAAACAATCATATTTACAAGTGTATATTCCTTTTGCTTCTGGTATGGATCACATTAGGTTTTGGGTTCACAAAAATGTTCTTCTCCCCTCTGTAATAAATCCTATACTCAACACTGGCAAAACAGGAAAAAATAGGAGTGGTGAACATGCAGATATCAGTATCTGATTTGATATGATAGGTCAAAGCAATAATAGTTGGCAATTTTCTTTAGTGGAAAGCCTTTGGAATGGAAGGCTGACAGGAAGTTGCTTGTCTAAGAGAACTGTCTGTAAGTAGAAAGCAACTATATTTCTGTTTTTCCTCTTCTGTTGAGGATCCTTGGAAACATTTTTCTGCCTGCACTGCAGAATCCAAAGATAATTGCCTCAGATTTATTAATAGCAGAGCTAAGTATCCATACATGTCAAATCTGTCAATGATAGATCTGTTGATGCCATTGTTGAATTGGTAGTCTGACTTGGTGAAGAAAATGTAGCTTTTCTGTTTTTTCCAACCTGGAAGGCAATCAAATGTTATTTCCTCTAAGTCAGTGATGGCTAACCTTTTCCAGACCAAATGCCCAAAGTGTGTGCATGCAACCACCCCTCCATGTCCCCCATGCATGCACGGCAGAGACCTGATGACCAGCTGGCCAGCAGGAAATGCATGCACATGCACAGTGGGCAACAGCTCACATGCCCACAGAGAGGGAGCTGTGTGCCACCTGTGGCACCTGTGCCATAGGTTTGTCATCACGGCTCTAGGTTGACTTTGATGGTGCCAAGAAAAAATTTCTGAATGTTATTTATATATGTGAAATACAGTTTTCTGAACCATTATTGAAGCCAGATGAAAACAAATAAAGTCTGTGCTCTGGGGGGGTCAGCATCAGAGCACTCAGTGGTTATGCAATATTTCTCAATACAGTCCAGTATAAGTATAGATGGCCATTTCTTCATTCCTGTTTTGTAAATTTCTGGCATAATGTGATCTTTTCCTATGAAGAGGAAGAAAAGAGACAAAAACCAACTTTTTTTGTTTACATTTCAAAATTAGACCTCAGAGACCAGGGGCCAACCTGTGGAAGAAAAGATAATGTCACTACCTGTTGGACCTATCAGTGATGGGTTGCAGGCGGTACGCCCCAGTACAGGGATACTGGAGCCAACCCGGAGCACCAGATACCGTTCTGGTATGGTGCTCCAGAGGGCCCACCCGCCTGCCTGAGCTCTTTACTGGTATTTAAAGGCTTCTGTGCTTCCGTGCAGGCGCATGGCGCATATAGTACCTGTGCAACGCTCCACGGAATAGCTGTAGCATCACAGAGGGCTAAGACGCATGTGCACGATGCGCACATCCATGAGGATGCCGCCGGCCCCATTCCAACTGTACCGGTTGGAACGGGATTTGAAACCCACCACTGGACCTAAGGGGGAATAAGGAAGCCTTTGTACACTTAGGCTTAGAAACTTCTCAATTCAGGAAAGGGAGGCAAAGGAGGGGGAGTAAGCACCCTTATGAGCTTCAGTATGGATTGCAGTGTATGATCAGAAGAAGGTGACTTGCTAAATTTACTTATCAGTGTCCTTTACATATAAAAATACAAACTTTACTACTAAGTATTAAGCCTGTATAAGGATTTCTTTAAGTTCCATCATCAGTTTTTTGTAATATGCAAGGCAGAACATATTCCTCCCTCAAGAGAAGAGCTCTAAATATAAATTTGCTTTGTCAACAAATGTATGACAGGTGATGGAATTCTGAAGCTTCTTTTAGTTTAATTTGAATGTATAAAATATAAGTCAAACCAAAAAGACAGGAAAAGACAAGTTATACATTTTTGGGAGGAGAAAGGTCAAAACACCACAGCAAAACTGATTAATAACTGTTAAGCCATCTAATCGTTTTCATAAAAGAACTTTTTAAAAACATGTATAGGACAACCATTCCTATCATTCTTTATCATTAGAAACTCTAATTACTCTTGTCCTGCTGCATTTTCTCCCAGAAAAATCCACAGTGCCTAGCTCTATTATCTGAGGAAAGTTTGAACTGTTAGTATTGAAAAAGTAGACAAAATCCTGAATGTTGTAAATGTAGTCTCCTATATATTAAAGTTGGCTAAAGTATCCCGGAATCTATGGATGATTGGGACAAAACAAAGGGTAAAGAATTTAAAAAGTAGTGGTCCATCTCCTCCCCCTTAAACCATTGCTGTGTCAAATAGTTCTGAATAATTTCTGACCTAGGTTGATGAGAAGTTAGTCAAGCTGCAGCATCAAATGGCCCTGGAGAAATTGGATGAACCATGGTGGCACAGTGTTAGAGTGCAGTACTTCAGGCTACTTCTGCTGACTTCCGGCTGCCTGCAATTTGGCAGTTCAAATCTCACCAGGCTCAAGGTTGACTCAGCCTTCCATCCTTCCGAGGTGGGCAAAATGAGGACCCAAATTGTTGGGGGCAATATGCTGACTCTGTAAACCATTTAGAGAGGGCTGTAGTGCACTGTAAAGTGGTATATAAGTCTAAGTGCTATTGCTATTGCTATTATTTGAATGCTTTTGGTATTGGCACAGATGTTGCCTACCTGCCTATCCTACAACATAGGATATTCTGTTTTTCTCTATCTTAATTTTTAACATTTTTAGTTAATTGTTAAGTTGCCCAGAGTCCATTTTGGCCATATAAATAAAATCAATGAACTATTTAGCTATGAATAGCTATATAAATAAAAGCAATAAACTATTTAGTTATGAATAGCAAAGAGAAATCTACTACTACACATGACACCAAGCGGAGCAAGCAGTGTCCAAACAAAACTAAAATCTATAAGAATGTTATCAATTGCAATAAAATCAACTTCCTCATGAATTTGAGAATCGGTTCCATCATATGCATATCTGTATCTGAATAAAAATGTAACTACAAATTTATTAGTGTGAACTCAGCATTGTTTTCTTGCAAAAACTGTAAATATTAAATTACCTAGTCAAGCACAGTGCTCCAAGCAATATCAAGTATAATTTTCCTGAAAAGGTTCATGCAGACACTGCTATGTATGTTTTATACCAAGATATAGAAAGGAAATGAAGATCATGAGAAGCATAGAAAATTGGTTTTTCTTGACACATGAAAGCTTTTCAAGTATTATTGGTGTAGAGGTGTGATTTCATAGTGGATAACATCCTAAAACAGACATTCAAACTAATGCTATCTTAATATAATATCAGTTGTCTTGTAATTCAGTGATAAATCAAACTGAGATATCAAAATATTTTTATATACACATGCCTAGCCTATTAAGAAAACTAGGCTGGATTTGGCTATTAGTCTAAGTACTGTATATTGCACTAAACTGTAGAAGTAAACTTGTAAACAAGTAAACTCTTGGTAGAAAAAGTAGAAATATTAATGTATATTTATTATATAAATTTTACTTTACCATGTTCTCCAAAATGCATAAGCCTTGGAGAATGATGTGATTGATCTGCAACCAATACTACCAAGGATTGATGCATGCCATTATTCTTCCTACTGTTGAGGAGCCCGGGTGGCCTATTAGAGGCAGCTCCCATTGCACCAAGCCTTATTTTCTGCAGCATGTTTATATAGGAATTTAGAAACCTTTGGAAACCCTATGGAAGTAGATTCCATCTTCAGATGCCTCTTAAAGCCTGTTTGCATAGGGCTTCCAGGGGCTTCTGAAACAGTGCAGGGATTCTGAAGGCTTCCAAAACTGCACAGGGCTTCCAAAGAATGAAGCCGATTTGTGCAGGGCTTCCAGAGATTTCTGATGTCATGCATAAGCAAGTGCCAGGAAAGGTCAGACCTTCAGGACTGGCCTAGGGTGGTTGCAGTTTTGCACCACACTGCACTACTGAGCCAACTTGCATATGGCTTGCACCAAACCTCCCAGAATCCTCTCCAATCTGAGGCATTTCCATGTTCCACTTAACAGCAGCAACTCAGAAAACTAAGGTTGTAGACCTAGAAAAAACAGAAGACTCTACAACGGTTATACAGGACACGGGAGGGGCCGGAGCTCTGCCAGCGGGGGGGGAAGGGGCAATACCAAGAAAGCTCAGATCACAAAAATGAATAAGAAAACCACATTGCCATAAACATACCGAAAGTAATAGTGAAATTATATTTAGAAAATATGTTATAATATATGTTGATTGAAAACTTTTATTTCTATATGCTGATTTTACATGATTATGTATTAATGTTTTATACCTAGATGTATACTATGAGTCTGGAGGGAGGAGGCGTCTGCCATACTTGCAACTGCCAAAATTTGTATATTATTCCACATACCCTTTTCCTAGTAAATGTGTTAAAAAAACCAATAATTTTTTTCTGAAAAAAAGAAAAAGAAAACTAAGGTTGTAGTTGAGTAAAGCAGTCATGTAGGAGACTTGCTCAACAACCACAATGACTGATGACTGAAATTTCAGGATCAATTGTAGTGATAAGTCAGGAATTCTCTGTATGGATATCAGAGGGGGTAGGGGAAGGTAGTAAACCTAGCACCATGACAGAGGGGAGTGGGAGAAGTCTCAGGGTGTCTGGAGATATGTTATACTATCCAGATCCTTCCTTTGTTGAGTGCTGCAAGGCACAGTGTTCTCTGTTTAATATCTGTATAGAACTGCTGAGTAAAGCCATCCATTGATTTTGAGGAAGGTATCAGTGTACTGATTATACTTAGTTTTATATCTCTATTCAGGCTGCCTGAGTGATGCTATGGAGGTTCTGCTCAATGCATCAAGGTTGGGCTAAGTGTAACAGGCTCCAGGAAAATCTTAGCAAAACCAAGTGTCTATGGGATTTTGGACCTCCTGATTTGGTAGCCTTCAATCCTTATTTCTGAAAATGTTGACACTGCTCCAGGCAGACACAATCTAAAGGTTCTTTCAGGCTCACAATTCCTGTAGACTAGAAGAACCTTTGCACTTCAGTTTGTTTAACAATTGTACCCATTCCTGGAGTGAGGAACCCTGCTCATAGTCACACATTCCTTGTGACCTCCAAGCTGGACTATTACAATGTGTTTTACATGGAACAGCCTTTGAAGAATATTAAGAAGCTTCAACTGTTGTGCAATGCAGCTGTGTGGACAGTTACCGGCGTCAGTTGCTCAGCACATGTGATATCACTGTTTTTCAAGCTGCAGGGACTTCCAGTGTGCTTTTGGATGATTGTAAGATATTGTCAAGGGATGCAGTGGCTCAGTGGCTAAGAAACTGAGCTTGTCAATCAGAAGGTCGGCAGTTCAGCAGTTTGAATCCCTAGCGCCACATAACAGAGTGAGCTCCCGTTACTTGTCCCAGCTTCTGCCAACCTAGCAGTTCGAAGGCATGTAAAAATGCAAATAGAAAAATAGGAACCACCTTTGGTGAGAAGGTAGCAGTGTTCTGTGCACCTTTGGCATTTAGTCATGCCGGCCAGATGAACACAGAAATGATTTCGGACAGTGCTGGCTCTTCAGATTTGAAATGGAGATAAGCACCGCCCCCTAGAGTCAGGAACGACTAGCGTGTATGTTTGAGGGGAACCTTTACCTTTAAGATATTGGCTTGGCCCAGGATTCAAAACTCAGAACTCTACTCCTAGTGAACCAGTGGAATCTCAGCTTTAGGAGACACCAAACCAGGAAACATCTGGGATTAACTATACCACAAGCAACATCAGAACACCTGGAACAATTAGATGGAGCAGACAACAAAGCAAAGATTCTAAAGCTTCTTGACAAAAAAGGTAGTAACTCTTAATTATGATAGCTGATTGCAGCAGTGTTCATCCATGTTTCTCTTTGGGAAACAGTCTGAACTAAAGTTCTGGCATGTTGTTCCTATTTATTCTCCTTATGTAAAAATTCTGAAACTCTCACCTTTAGACTGGTTGACAAATTTGGCTTGATTCTCTGAACTTCAGGCTGGATTTTGACTTCTCTTTTGCATTTTTCTGTTGAAAGTGAAATTACCCAGGCAAGCTTTCTTTCCAAAAGATTGTTTTGATTTACATTTCTTTGCTTGTCTGTCATTTATCCAGTTAACCTTGAGAAAATTGCTATTATCATTTAGCAACTTTCTATGTATATGAGTTTGAAACCTGAAACAGAACAGGTGCTTGAGACCAAGTTACTTTCAGAACTGTCTCTCCACAATTGCCTATACCCATCATACCAGATCTGACAGGACAGGCAGGCTTAGGGTGCCGTCAGCTAAGAGCTGATTTAGACTTCTATGTCATTGCATGTCAGAGAACATATGTATCTGTTCATTTGCAGGTTTCATAGCTGTTGCATTTATACTTCTGCAAATGGTAATGCTCTAACTAGAGGGCACTCAAACAAAGCACAGAACAGAAAATCAGACCAACCAATCAGCATGCAGGATGTGCATCTCCATACAACACGTAGTTGAGATTTAGGAGGTGTGCCCGTTGACCCATCTGCAACCATCTGCAATCTATACTTATCAATCCCCTCAAAGCATGGGTATGTGTCAACACCTACAAGCAGTTGCAGACAAGTCTAAATCAAGCTGAAGGAGTATTAGCTGGCAGGGTCCAGGAAAAGAGCCCTTCCTGCTATAGGGCCTACACTTCAGAAAATTATCCATCCTTCAAGATTGGATTGACCCCATCCTTACTGGTCTTCTATTAGTCCTTAAAAATATAAGTACATCCATGTAAGCATAAGTTATGTCGAGCCCAAGCTGGAGTCTTGGTTATGTGATGCAGTCTGTCTCCTGGCTGTATGAATATAGGTTGGATAATGCCTAGTTACTCTATATTTTATTTTTATTTTTTATATTATGCATTTTATGCATTTTGTTGTAAGCTCCCTGAAGTTATATATATATGAATAGCTATATAAATCTTATCAATTTTTTAAATATTCTAGAAATCCTTTTCCTAAAATTTACCCAAGTCTTATAGACAATGGAAACAGTTCCAAACAAAGGAGATGATCATAGTCCTCCACTAATTTTATCTCCTAGGAATGGCTGTTAGTCTTATACAAGAACCAGTGGTATTCTTGGAAACAAAGAAAATGCTAGAAGTTTGGCAATTTTCAATTCTAATTTAAGTACCTTTCTACCATTAGGCTTGGGAGTGTGGTGGCTCAGTGGTTAAAGATGTTGAACATGTTAGTGAAAATCCAACAACCTGGTTTGAGACATTAGACCTTGAGCTCCCATTACTTGGCCAGCCCCTGTCAGTTCAAAAGCATGCAAATGTGAGTAGGTACACTTCAGTGACAAGGTAACAGTATTCTGTGCGCTTCAGCATATAGTCATGTTGTCCACATGGAAATGCTTCTCTATGGAAACAGACCCCCTAGAATCAGACACAACTGGACTTTAGGACAGGGTAAGTCAAGTCAAGTCACAATAGGATAGGACATCTTTATCTTTTGTACTATCAGGAGGAACAAGTCAGCTAATTTACATGCATTGATCATCTTGGTATATAAACTTCTTAACATACATTATAACTTTTTGTTTGCTTGTGATGGTAAACAATTGATTTATCCATATAGAATTACCAATGGTAATTATTCCATTCCATAGAAAAATGGCAAATCACCTGTCCTTTTTTGCATTATTCTAAAATCCAGGGGAAAAGATAATTGGAAAAAGTTAGGGAACAGAAGTAGATGAAAATTACAGTAGCTAACAGAAAAGTACAAAGATCTCTTTACTTTGCTACTGATCAAATCTAACTCTGTAAAATGCTCCTCTCATCAAGTGCCAAGTCCACCTCAATAGTCAGCTTTCTATATATGCATTTCTGTGCATAGTTCATATAGGTACATCCATGTAAGAATAAGTTATGTAGTATCACCAACTATGTAATGTCACCAATTTCCCCTCAATGACATTTCACAAAGTTCCAAAACATTCCCTAAGCATCAACAAGCTGGTTTGTTTATAACCAGTTTTCAGCAATACAAGGAATTACAAAAACTTCACTGTAGTGTAGTGATCCATGCATGCTTCAGTCTTGGGTTTTGCTGGCAAGTCACCATATAAAGTATGTTCCAATTAATAACCAAAAATGCAGACACACAGAATATTTGAAAAGATTAAACAGCAATAATGAAATATTTCCTTGACATTTCCAGTCAGCAGCTGTTAATTCTGCTAGAGATGTAAATACTAATAAGTAATTAAAATGTGGTAAGTGAGCAGCATGTTAATATATTTTTTTAAAAGTAAGAAAGATAAAAGAAAAATGCTATTTGGTAGTTTTAGAAAGAACATATATTCTTAAAACTACATTAAGTCAAACTATTACCATTTCCACATTATTTCTACTGAAAAGATAGTAGCATTATGCCTTGCTTGTGGGCATATCAGCCTTTTGAGCAAAAAAAAATAAGATGAGAGATTTCAGGACAAAAGCAACCACTAATAATTCTAAGGTTAAAACTGCATTTATATGGCAGTTTTATATATGTATGTATGTATGTATGTATGTATGTATGTATGTATGTATGTATGTATGTATGTATATCATTCAATTTCAATTTTACAAAAGATTTTATACCAACATAACTACTGTAATCCTGTACGTAATCTAAAAAGATATAAAGCATAATTTTCCAAGCATTTATGCCGAAATATGTATTTGATTTTTTTTTCTTTTAAGTATTACCAGCAACTATACTATGCTATACATTTTCATATTATCTTACTGTACAATGTTTTTAAAAGAGAAAAAAGTAAGACTTTGGTCTATGACTGTAATAAAATATTTGATTTGATTTGAAGATACCTAAAAATCATGGCTATTTTTTGCATATTCAAGATCTAAAAAGCCAGGGCTTTGTTCAAGCATTTAATAATGTCTATGGTGGATTGCCTCTTCCTCCTGTCCAAACATTCCTCTTAGCACAGACATACAAGATTTTCCTTGCTCCTAGGCACATCAAATAACTGCTATGCATGATTGTTTTACTTTCTTTATGTTAAATTAATGCTCAGGGACGGGTAGGCAATACTCTAATTTCAGAAGAAACCTGTTGAAATGCAGAGACATGTTTGTGTCTAAAATCAGTAGACTAAGACTTTGTTAGCTCATGTTTCATATTACACAAGAGAAAATAAACTGAAAGGTCAGTGGAACAGTTACAGCATTGCCCTTTTCCAAGGTAATCAGCAGAGCATGTAGCAAAGACGTGAACACAACCGTGACTAGAAAGACAGTACTTGATAAAGAGGCACACTGCCAAAACTACATGGGACAAAATACTATATTCCTAATACCATCTGAAGAGATCACACAAGAGGCCTACCTTGAGTAATTCTGATTTATTACTTTAATTTGAAATTGTGCTCTTGTTAAACATTCAGGTTTTCGTACTGCCAAAAAGATAACAGAATCTCTACTGCTGACCATTAATCACATCCATAGGTGAACAACAGACACATTATAGTTTATTAATTTGTTTGCAACGACAAAAACAAGACATTTATTACAATTAATTCAACTGGTTGACTAATGTAGTAAAGTGAACACGATACCTCTCTGATTTGAGTAGATTTACAAACCTAGGATTCCATTGTGAATCCCTTTCCATTTTAAAATAAGCTGCTTAGTTCTCCTTATATTATAAGCATATTCAAATCAGACTATCACGACTAATTGTCGTGTGTGTATGTGTGTGTGTGTGTGTGTGTGTAACAGGGACAGGGAGTTGTTCTTAGAAGACATCCTTCTTAAGTGTTTTGTTTACTGGAAGTTATTTTTAAATTGATCTGTTAGTAATGGCATGTCAATTCCCATTTAATCCTGTCAGCTATTTTGTATATCAAGGTCAAGCATGGAAAAATACAGATGTAATGAAATCTGTAGCAACTATGGAATGAGTCAAGCTAAAATGGTTGAACTTTTACACAAGCCAAATTTTTAACAAACTGCTGCAAACTGTTATGCCTCTACTATCTTTGAAAACAAAGTTATATAAAGGTCCAAAAATTACCTTGGTGCCAAACTGGTTTCAATTGAAGTCCATATTTAGCTATGGTGGCAATAGACAAGTGGTGTTAAACTTTTAAGATGAAATAAATTATCTAGATCATCTCCAATCTGACTTTGGACAAGAATATCCTACATGTACAATACTAGTCAACTTGATGGATAACAAGCAGTAGAAAAGTGATACTAAGTGATACTATTCACTCTACTACAGCTATTTGAAACTCTCCAGAGCTTTTCATTGTATTCCTATGGCCCAGCTGAGAAATTTGTATTCTCTCTCTCTCTAGACACTATGAGAATGTATTACTGGGAAAAAATTACCTGATTCCTTGGGAGTTATCATTAGAATTCCCCAAAAGCTCTGTCTATCTTATCTCATTTGCTATGTAATATGTAGATAAAATAAGAATCATCTGTGGTTTTGTAATTAATCAGCATCAGCATCCACAATGCCCAATTGCCTTCTCCAGAAAGGTTTGAATATTTCAAGTGTTTCTTGGAAAATAGAACACAGATGCTGAAGACAAACTGAAGATGAACAGAGTAGATGTTGCTATTTCTAGTGTGTAGGCTTCCAAGTTCAGAATTTTAATGGATCATAATTAAAAAGCAGCAGTTAGAGGCAATGCTCTTTTTTTATTATTGTTGTTATTGAAGGAATTTTGATGGTTTGGTAGTTCCAGGTAGAAAGGGTGAGGCATAACTGAAGAATAATCCTATTATGTTATGAATTGGGCAAAGGGAAAGAAAGGAAATTTAAAAGCTGAAATTCAGCAGACAATCAATCTGTAACTGGCTGTCGGCATTCTGTTTAAGATAACAATTAAAGGATTTATGGAGCTCTTGGTGCTCTCTGAGCTTTGTTATTTGCTTGCAAATAACGGCGGCCATTGAGATGCCTGCTCAACTGCCATCTGCTCAGATGCCTGCTCAGGCAATGGCTGTTCGAAGAGCCGCTGAGAAGCCCCTGCACGGCCCATGGAATTAGACTGTTGTTGGATTCCAGGATGAATTACATCTCCCATTTTGGAACAGCTGCACTGGTTACCAAGACTGCTTGCCTCCCTATAGCAACCCTGCCCTTTTAGATCTTCATCAGGGCAATATTTGGCAGACTCTATGATGAATGTACTTAACAAGAATAGCTAATTCCACCTATTCTATGGTGAGTCCTACCATGGGAAGAGAGCTGAAACAGCAAAGCTGTCTGGCCTATCACACAGCTGTCACATTGTACAGTCTAAATAATTGAATTAGCTAATACAAATTCATTCATACAATTTGCAGGCTACTTGACTCCCAATAACTCTAGATGGGTTGCACTTTTTCTGTATCACCTATATCTACATATATCCACACATAATTGATATACCAAAAGTCAAACATCACAGATTAATCACAATTATTTTAAAGAGAAAACTTTACTGTGCTTGCAAATATTTAAAGGTCACGTGTCAAGAAATATTTAGAAGAAAATGGCAAATGATTCAAGCATTAATTTATATAACAAATTCAATGAGTCCTAACTTTTGACTCTACATATAAATAAAGCTTTTCAGAGGACCAATGAAAACCCAGGAGCAGTGTACAAAAGAGGCTACAGAGCAGCAATCTAGCTTCCCATTCATTCCACCCAGTGACTAAGACCTTAACTGAATTGCCCACCAAATCTTCAAAGAACAATCCAAGTTTTCTCTGAAACCCATCTGGATACAACAATTATGTGGGGCAGAGTCACCTAATAGGCTCTACTACCCTGTATGCCAGGGTGTTTCAGCAAGCCAAAAATCAATGAGACTGATATGTGCACAGAATATTGATAAATCTCCTCCAAAACAAAATCCTATTCCAATTGCACTACCCTACCCCAAAGCCCCATGTTTAGAATGCAACCTCAATATGAGTCAAACTCCATGGTTGCCACGGAGGCCATGAACTTCTGACATACTGACAACACAGTATAACCTAGTAAATTGAAGTCTCCAATGACAAACAATGCACAGATAATTAACAGGAACATTGTCACTTCTTTGTTCATTCCTGACTATAATAAATGCCTGATTCTTCTTTTTTGGCCATGGGTCCTGTTATTTGAAACAGATATGATCAATACTGCACTTTTGAATAGCATAAAACCCAGGGAAATGCCTTTTGCTCCTCAACCTGGTTATGTCTATCAATTCCCAAATGCCCTAAGTAACACACTAAATATCTAAGATCAATGATGAGATATTGTTCAATATTTTTTCAATAAATCTTTACAAATAGGATGTTGTAGAATAATTTAAAACTATACAGGATTGTTCCTCCTATAAGTCCAAATTGTTCTTAAGTACTTATTGTATTTATGTAGCTGAATCTAAGGAAGTGTAGGCAGAAGAAATTAATTAAGTGCTACAGGTACCTACATACCATTTTGTTTGTTTTCTTTTGTTTAAATCCAGCACCCGTTAGCCTATCTCTGGGATGGCAAATCTACGGCACGAGTGCCACAGGTGGCACGCGGAGCCATTTGTCAGAGCACGCAAGCTGCCAGTGCGAATGCGCGTGCTGGCCAGCTGAGTTCAGCCTTTTTTAAAGCCATTTTTTGCCCTCCCCAGGTACCAGAGACTTTATAGGAGACTGGGGAGGGCGAAAAGAGCCTCCCCGCCCCCCAAGGCCCTCTGGAGGCTTCAGGAGCTTCCTGGAGCCTCTGGGGTGCAAAATATCAGCCCTATGGGCAAACCGGAAGTTCAGGATCGGACTTCCGGTTTGCTCATAGGGTCCTTTTTAGTCCTCTGGAGGCTTCAGGGAAGCCTCCTGAAGGTCCCTGTAGCCTTCAGTGGTCTTAAACCGGCCCTACGAGCAAACCAGAAATGACTTCCAGTTTGCTTGTAGGGTCTTTATTATCCTCCAGAGGCTTCAGGGAAGCCTTCTGAAGGTCCCTGAAGTCTCTGGAGAGCTTCTGGGGGGTTGTTGGAGGAGGCTGTTTTCACCCTCCCCAGCCTCCTATAAAGCCTCTGGAGCCTGGGGAGGACGAAAAAAACATGCAAAAAATGGGGGGAGCGCCTCTCAAACGTGCATGCACACGGGGGGGTGTCACACATTGCATTATAGGTGTGGCACGCCCACGCACGACCCCCCTGCACTCCCTCCCTTATGGCATGCAAGCCAAGAAAGGTTCACCATCGCTTGCCTAACTCATAACTATGAGTATGGAATTTGTATCTTTTGCTGATGATAATAAAACTATCATAAATATGTTTCAAATGGGTAGTCAATATTAAAGGAAAATACTTATATATAGTGTGTATTTTAAAGTAACTATAGCAAATATTGCCCTAATCCTCCCCCCGCATCACAAATTCACACAACTGAGTAGTACTATCATTACGGTGAATGTTACTATGTTCTAGTAAAGAATATCTGTTTCTTGTATCACATTTTATAGTCATACATTATTTACCAATTTCTTTTTTGTGCTGAAAGAATACTGAAGAATAAGCAATCATCTGTTATTTTTATCTAAGTACAATATACTAGGTTTTGTGATAAACTGCTATTACCATGTCACAATAGGTAGTGATATTAAATACAAATGACAGTTGCAACCTGTAATATTTTGTCATGATCTTACCATTTTGTTTGTTCTTGCAGACTTCACTGACAACTAAAATGGGCAACATTGCCCAAATAAGAGAGCGTTATTATTATATTAGTCTGTAATCAAGTGAAATCGAAAACTACAAGCAAATATTACTTGCAATCTTTTTTGATTGTGACATCATTATTATTATTACTCCTGAAGAAATTTAAGTCAGGACTGCATCAGGTGATACCCGCTGTGATTAATTTTTCTATGAACACTTCTTTTGTTATTCATCTGCTTGTTTTTAAGTCAACTTTTATTTAAAACAAAACAGAAGCTGGCATCCTGCAACTAAAAGCCAGTTATATGAGAACAAAGGTTTCTGATCAATGATTACTATTTACCGTATTTTTTGGAGTATAAAATGCTCCGGAGTATAAGACGCAGCTTAGTTTTTGGTGAGGAAAATAAGGGGAAAAAATGCTGCCTCTGCCTACCAACATCCATTGGTATGGTTTGTCTCCAAAAGCTTCGTTTCAGAGGCTGAGTTTGCAGCCTACAAGAACTACTAAAGCTCTGTTTGAGAGGCTGAGTTTGCAGTCTACAAAAGTTCCGTTTGAGAGGACATGCAGAGGCCGAATGGTGGGGGCTGGTGGATCATTGAGGCTACAGTTGGTGTATAATATATTGCACCCATATTTTCACCCTCTTTTAGGGGGGGGAGTGCATCTTATACTCCGAAAAATACAGTATATCTTCTAATTTTTAACTCTTCAAAAAGGAAATAGACCAGTTCATATCACAATAAAGCTAGCAATTCAAACTAACATACCCTGAAATCTGTTCTTTTCTGAAGCCTTGATTTAGAATGGGTGCCAAGCTCTTATATAATTCTATTTGATTGAGGATCTAGGTGTGTTACATTACTCTTAGGAAGAGCTTGTTATCACTTCTATCTCTAGATCTCTATAAAAGGCTAACGGAAACATTGATTTTAGATTTATAAGCTAAGATCTAAGTAAGTCAACAAGAAATCCATTACATATTACTCAAATCAACTTGTATATTAGAATAAAATCACATTAATAGATGCTTGATCCATGTTTAAACTTTATGGAGACTAAGCTTGATTTAATTTTTATTTAATGAAATTGGTATTTTCATCTTGCAGGGTATTATTTAAATCTTTTAAAACACCATCAGTCCACATGTAACTGAATATTTTGACATTATTATTTTCCAAATTTCTCCATTTTTTAATCCTTTTTTGGTGTACTAAACTATGTCAATGGACTCCAAAGAAATTGCTAGTGTGATGTCTTGTTTCTGCTCCACATTATCTTAAACATTTCAAGAATTCTATAAATAGGGGACTTAAGAGAAGAAAAGTTCTAAATCCCATGTCACGTTAAATTAAATGACTTGTTAAAAATGAGAAGCTAGCATAATAAAAAAAAATCTGTTAAAAACAAAAATGAAACATATTCTTTTAGTTGCAATTTAATTTTGCTAATGAAGAAGGTATTTTCCTACAAAAGATTGAAGTATCACAAAGATTAATCACTATGTATTCCTGCTACCCTAAGGATAAATCAGGGCAAGTATGGCCAACTGAATCCTGCCAATATCTTCTGAATGCTTTAATACCATCACTGGAGCCCAACAGAAGCTTAAGTCATCATTAAGAATAAGAAGGAAAAATTACTGTATGCAATAAATAGATGTATTACTCACACCCATCCACAGCAAATTGATCCATGGTAATCCAGACACATCAGCATGCAATACAATAGATATTTAAGTGGTTAGTTCAATCTGTCAGCCAGGAAGGAATCGTTCTTCTGGCCCAGTTGCAAAGTTTTTTGAAACTGCCTTTTAAATAACTTTGCCAAGGTATGTATAACATCGGTATCAATTTGATGCTAAGATTTTAAAAAGGTGAGTATGCCACAAAGTGATCTGAAGCACAGAAGAGGAAGAACATCAAGGAAGAGATTAAAATGTCACTAAGTTTTTCTGAGAAAACTAAGGTCCTGGTGACAAAATTTTAAATTCAAGCATATTTTAACTTTCCTGATCAGAAGAACAAAAGAAAAACAAACAATTAATTAGTGTGGGAGTTGTAAAACATGTATTCCTCAACTTACAGCCAATTGAGCCTAAGCAAAGTAAGTTAATTGGGTTTTGCTCCATTTTACCTTTTTTGCCACTGTTAAGCAAATCACTACAGTTGCTATGTGACTCATGCAGTTATTAAGCGAAAATGGTTTCATTAGCTTTGCTTGTTGGAAGCCAGCTGGGAAAGTTACAAATGGTGAACACCTGACCCTGGGATAGTGCAACTGTTCTGAAGTCATACCAGTTGCTAAATACTCAAATTTTGATCATGTGACCATGGGAATGTTGCAATGGTTATAAACCTGAAAGCTGATTGTGACTTTTTTCAATGCCATTATAACTTTGGTTACTAAAGGAATAATTTGAGGACTACGTGAAAATGTTAAGATTACATTGATAGGCATAACCTATATAGAAATCAGTATCTTTTACTGCTAAAATGATTCAATAAATCAGACAAATTCTTTAGGTCCGAGTGACAACCTTTTTTGTTTCAGCATCACCATCCAATAATAATAGCTTATTATTAATATAATACAATAATATTTTATATTTTGCATATTATAATTTTGCATTTTTCCTCTCTTAAAATTAATGTGTTAACGTGTTCTTCATCCTGGATTCAAAGTGAAATTCTCCATATAGCTAACTAATCCAAGAAATTTCCTATGTCTTATTAACATGACCTTTGCTGTACTTTACATAGTGCTTATATTAAATTTCCAAGGACTACTGTGACTGAACTTTAAAATGCAATTATTTGTTTATTCAGTTATATACTTTAATGAAATCCAAGTTCACTGACATGGTTTGAAGGAACAAAGTATTTTCAGTAGGAGAGTTTGTGCATATTAATGAGATGATGTAAATTTTCTGTGGATTTACAATATATAACAAAGCATAAATATTCATGTTTTTTTTAAAAGACAGGCTATCAATCATCTTGCATTTGCTTTTCTGCTTTTGTGCACAGGTGCTTCTTACCTCATTTCTTGCCTTGTGGATTTTTCTTAGGTATGCAAGATACAATGAAATCAGTGTTCCTCAGTCAAATTCAATATTCAGATTACCTGATATATCGGTATGTTATTTTAACATTCTTCACTCCATTTTGAAGTGAAGAAACTTATGAAGAGAGAACTCCAAAAGAAGCTGCCCCTTCTTCCTCCTCTGCTGCTTCTACCAGGAATCTGAGTGGCTGGACTGTTGGGCTACTTAGTCACAAACTGGTACTGGTCTGTAATAAGACCAGATCCAACCATCTTGTGGTTAACAAATGTTCAAACCTGACATATGTTACTAAGACCTAGCTGAGGAAAACCAGTAATGTGTCCATATGAGCTTCAGCTCCTGCACCTACTTGGTTGCCAGGGACGGGGAAGTGGGATCTTGACACCTTAGCAGTAACGAGTTTACTGTTCCAGAGTTGGCAAGTATGAATGCCTATCTGTTCAGTGATATAAAGCAGTGTTGCTCTACTTGATTAACTGTGTTGGGATCTGGATGAAAGTAGTATTCCTGTCCTTGTATTTTCTGAATCTTTCCATAATCTTCAATACTATCAACAATTGTACCATGTTGTGGAGATGGGGATTTGGAAATATTTTAAAATAGTCCTGCTTCTTTCCCAGTTATCAGTTCCAGGTAGTGGTGGTTGGGAGGCAAAAATCAATAGTGTGGCTCCTTCATTATAAATGACATAGTGATCAGTTCTCTCCCCCATTGTTTAACATCTACTGTATGTGGTACAGGTTATGCAATAGTTCTGAGTTCAGTACCATTAATTTGTAGATGATACCAGCTCACATCATGATCCTGGGATATGGATCCTGATCCATATTAGAGATGCTATTGAAGTCTTGTCCTGGTGCCTGTAGGCTATGGAAATTATATACAAAAGAATAGGGCCAAATTGAACATACTATTCATGCATCAGGATCTCTCTATGCCCAATTTTGCTTTGGGTCAGGGTTGCACTGTCCTTGAAGCAACAGATCCGAACTTGAGCATCAGTCTGGATTCTCAAGTCCTGCAGAATCAGCAAGCGGGGAAGCCTTTGCCCAACTTCAGTGGATGCACAAATTGCAGCCTTCCTTGGGATGGAATGATCCAACTACAGCAGCTGAGAGCTTTATCAATACTCAGACAACCAATCTAACTTCGTGATTTTTCAGGAGGGGGAATGGGAGGGCGGTTTGTGCATATAAGATACTGCTGGATGCAAGAATTTACACACTCCTGCTCAAATTGTGTTTTAGTGAATACTTAACTGAATAGAAGAAAAATGCAACCTCCACATGGAACAAAGTTAAATTCAACACTCAAAAAGATGTTGTGCTGAGCAGGTTCTTAGGCCAGACGACCTATGGGGATTCTTTCAATTCAGTGATTCTAATTCATGTACTAAGTATTCAGAAAACAACTCTATACTCAGCCTCATATTATATATACAATATAGTGTTGCATTTAAAGTAAAAATTCTGTGTTTTTCCTTTATAATACTTGTTGCTCCAAGTGAATTAATAACATACTACTGCCAAAGTAAACGACTAAAACACAAACCTTAAGGAACATTTCAGGGTTTTTTAATTCAAAGATATTTTAGTCCAAAATTACTTAAATAAATATACAAGTTTTCAAGAAGTCTAGAATTCTTAATTAGGCAAAATGAATATTATTAAAAAGATATAATTCTGACACACTCTTATTCTGTTATTTTATTGTTTTCCATTATGTATTTTATTATGTTGTGGCTATTACACTCCTACTAAGAGCATATCACATAATACTCATTAATATTTTTAAAATAAAAAATGGGAAGGCAGCAAAGTATCCAACACTAGGCACAGTTATTCAGAAGGAATTTACTCTATATTGTTTTTGTGCATCTCAATCTTTTGCATCTTATTTCCTACAAATATTATTCCAAATTTATTATTTAGTGAAACATTTTCCTAAATCTATGTTATGTATTATGTGGTATAAGCAACATTCAGTTTATAAGGCAGCATACGTGTGCATACATGTAAATTTTATTTTATCCTTGGAATTTTAATGTAATTTTTTAGGGCAATTCACAAAATCAGGATAATTTTTGGAGGGCCAAATTTAATTTTAAAACCTACATAAATAAATACAAATTTTAGATACATCATCAGATTAATAAAATATATATTTAAACAAAAAAAGATTAAACAAAAAAGATTAAACAAAAAAACAAACCTCCTATGGAAGCATTTAATCAGGAATCAGGTGTTAACAACAAGCATGTTTTGTTATCCCAAAGTACAAGTAGTTCTTAATTTACAATCCCAGTTAGGATTACAATTTCAATTGTTAAGTGAGCAATTTAGAAACGATTTTATGACATTTTTATTGCAGATTCTAACCAAAGCACACAATTGTTACATGAATCATGTGGTGATTAAACAAACTCTGCTTCCACAATTCAGTGTGCAGTGTTCAGTTCATAACATAATCATTTGACCATGGGACACTGCAACCATTGTAAATGTGAGACAGTTGCCATGGACTCAAATTATGTTATTATATTTTTCGGAGAAGATGCACCTTTTTCCCTCAAAAAAGAGGCTGAAAATCTGGCTGCGTCTTATACATGAATACAGCATTTTTTGCCTCCCGAAACTCCGCCCCTTCACCAAAATGGTCGTGCATAGCCTTATGAAGGATTTCAGAGAGCTCCTGGGGGCTGGGGAGGGGAGAAATGAGCGAAAATGGTCCATTTCTCCCCTCCAGTCCCCAGCAGTGCTCTATAAGCTTCCTAAAGGCTATCCATGCCCTTTTTTGAAAAAAAATGGGCCCGTTTTCATGAAAAACGTGCCATTTTTTTATCGCATTTAATCAGGAATCAGGTGTTAACAACAAGCATGTTTTGTTATCCCAAAGTACAAGTAGTTCTTAATTTACAATCCCAGTTAGGATTACAATTTCAATTGTTAAGTGAGCAATTTAGAAACGATTTTATGACATTTTTATTGCAGATTCTAACCAAAGCACACAATTGTTACATGAATCATGTGGTGATTAAACAAACTCTGCTTCCACAATTCAGTGTGCAGTGTTCAGTTCATAACATAATCATTTGACCATGGGACACTGCAACCATTGTAAATGTGAGACAGTTGCCATGGACTCAAATTATGTTATTATCATATTTTTCGGAGAAGATGCACCTTTTTCCCTCAAAAAAGAGGCTGAAAATCTGGCTGCGTCTTATACATGAATACAGCATTTTTTGCCTCCCGAAACTCCGCCCCTTCACCAAAATGGTCGTGCATAGCCTTATGAAGGATTTCAGAGAGCTCCTGGGGGCTGGGGAGGGGAGAAATGAGCGAAAATGGTCCATTTCTCCCCTCCAGTCCCCAGCAGTGCTCTATAAGCTTCCTAAAGGCTATCCATGCCCTTTTTTGAAAAAAAATGGGCCCGTTTTCATGAAAAACGTGCCATTTTTTTATCGCTTTTGGCCGCCCCCCAGGAGTAGTCAACAAGCCTACTAAAGGCTATTCATGCCCTTTTAAAAAAAAAAGTAGGCCGTTTTTGGGAGGTTTACAGAGTGCAAAAACTTTTTTTTTTAATTTTCCTCTTCAAAATCTTGCTGTGTCTTATACTCCGGTGCGTCTTATACTCTGAAAAATATGGTACCTGACCATGCAGGTGGTACAATGGTTATTACATCAAGGAGGTGTCATAAGTTACTTTTCAGTACTTTTGTAACTTCAAACTATTGTTAAATGAAGTCCCAAGTACCATTCTTATAAGACATTCCTTTTCAAAGTACTTTTATGATTATGTATTCACAACCCATGTCTTATTGTGGTATAGGGATTAAAATATTGGTTGGGAGACTTAGGTTCCAGTCTACCCTTAGCCACAGAAGCTCACAGGTGACTCAGGTACTACTTCTCAGCCCAAGGAAGCATGAAGTGCTCCAAAATCTCCTGGTAGATGGCTGTGTTGACCCTGGACGTAATGAAGCACAGTGGTCCAAAGTCCTGTTGCTCAGTGGTCCAAAGTCCTCTTTTCTGATGCATCTTTTTGCATCTCATTTGAAAACCAAGGACCCAGAGTATGGAGAAAGAATGGAGAGGCACACACTGCAAGATGCTTGAAATCCAGTGTGAAGTTTCCATAGTCTGTGTTGATTTGGGGAGCCATGTCATCTGCTGGTGCTGGTCCACTGTGCTTCATTAAGTCCAGGGTCAACGCAATACCAGGAGATTTTGGAGCACTTCATGCTTCCTTCCGCAGATGAGCTTTATTGGGATGCTGACTTCATTTTCCAGCAGGACTTGGCACCTTCCCACACTGCCAAAAGCACTAAAACCTGGTTCAATGACCATGGGATTACTGTGCTTGACTGGCCAGCAAACTCACCCCACCTGAACCCCATAGAAAATCTATTGGGCATTGCCAAGAGAAAGATGAGAGACATGAGACCGAACAATGCAGAAGAGCTGAAGGCCGCTATTGAAGCATCCTGGTCTTCCATAACACCTCAGCAGTGCCACAGGCTGATAGCTTCCATGCCACGCCGCATTGAGGCAGTAATTGCTACAAAAGGGGCCCAAACCAATTACTGAGTACATATGCATGCTTATACTTTTCAGAGGTCCGATATTGTTCTATGTACAATCCTTGTTTTATTGATTGCATGTAATATTCTAATTTTCTGGGATTGTGGATTTGGGGTTTTCATGAGCTGTACACCATAATCATCCCAATTATGACAAATCATGGCTTGAACTATCTTGCTTTGCATGCAATTAGTCTTATCTCATATATTAGTTTCACCTTTTAAGTTGCATTACTGAAATAAATGAACTTTTGCATGATATTCTAATTTTTTGAGTTTCACCTGTATATGCTGCCTTGAGCTCTGTACAAAAAAGGCAGAATATAAATCAAATAAATAATTGCCCAAGGAATATTGGTAATTTGACTAGAATAGCCATATGATGAGATGTGGTGGTGCAGTGCAGTCTACTTCTGCTGACTGCCGGCTGCCGGCAGTTTGATTCTTACTGGCTCAAGATTGATTCAGCCTTCCATCCTTTTCGAGGTGGGTAAAATGAGGACCCAGATTGTTGGGGGCAATATGCTGACTCTGTAAATCACTTAGAGAGGGGTGTAAAGCACTGTGAATAGGTATATAACAGAGTGGATAAAAATCAATTAAAAGTAAAAATATCAGATTTTTAAAATTTAAATAGGATTTTTTTTTATTAAATTTATTTTAATAAAATGCTTTTGGAATAAAAATCTATCTAAAGATAGTTTTCTATTTAGGATACATTGACAATTTAATTTATTCAGCATGAAATGGATCTTAGTTATATAGCATGAGACTGTCTATGAGTCAACAGGAGGAGGAGGAGTCGCTGCAGGACAGGTGACAGTTGCTCTTTCAAAACTGTGATTTAAATCAGGTTGATTTAAATCAAGCCTTTTTACTAGTGATTTAAATCATGATTTCATACAATTTGACATTGCAAATATCCTAGACAAAAGTCAATCAGAAGAATGATTTTAGACAAAATACCTCTTAAATATTCAGACATTAAATTGTTTTTTTAGAATTACATAAGACTAGAATCACACATTAAATACACATTGCAAATACTGAAATAACTGGGTAGTTTCATGCTAAAATATAATTGTGTTACCTCATAATTCATTAAGTACATCATCACTAGCTACATTCAGTTTTACAAACCATATTACAAACTGTTATACAATTTATACTTACTGCATATTACAAAGCCATATCATGTCCTAAAAATGAAGAGAGTTTATAATTTACATATGAAATTTAAAAAGATAGGGCTTATTGGCAGCAATTTAATAACCTAATTTAAGATTTATCCCTATTTTGGCAGACTAGTTCAAAGTTCTTAGATTCAACATCACTATAGCATTTTTTCCATATTCTTGACACAATGTTGGAAATCCCCCCACTTTGATCACTTTATAACACTCCTGATAAGCCCATGATACCCCCAAGTTTATCTGAGGGCTCCTTTTCTGAGTTGCCAATTTTTTATGGCTGCCAAGATTAAAAATCTGATAATTAGATGAAAGCTGGCAAAACTACTGGAAGCCAAGTTGGCAAGACTGATAATGCAAATTAGTAACCCATTTGATTTCATTTCTGGGGAAGTCCTATGGGAAAAGCTCAAGGCTACAGACAGATGTTTACCCCTGCCTCATTTATAAATTACATGAAGATACAGGCCAGCACGTAAAATGCAATCCAAAGGGCACCTTTCAAACCTTGTACCTAAGCAGGTAAATAATAAGCAGCGTTGTGCAATGTGTATTGGCCCACACTGCACAATTATTGTTTTACCTAAGTAACCTGATAAATGGTTGCCAGTCATGTTATATACTGAGCATGCAGTGATTCTATTTCAATTTCAAAGTAGTCTTAGGAGAGCATCAAAAGCTCAGGCCATATTGCTTTGATAATCACCACCAGATTAACTGCCAGATAACAAAAGTATTATATTTTTCCAAGAGACTTAGATCAAGGAATTGGCATATTCAGGATAACAATATCAAAAGATTAAAAATAAGAATCAGTCAAGCCTTTTAAGAAAAGTCCTAAAAGGAGTATGTTCAATTTTTATTTTTATTTATTTGCTATGTTAGAAAAAAATACCCTTCAGAATCAGAAACAAAGATAAATCTGGAGTTCTGTCAAAGTTTGCCCCCATTTAAACGGACGAGCCCACTTTCAGCTTTTCCAAGAAAGAGTACCAAAAATTCTGGAGCAAATTCTTATGGGACTCTGACTTTAGGTGCACAAGCTCAGCACACGGATATCTAAAGCTGGATTGCTGAAGAACTCATTGCTTGTCCAAGCAAACATCAAAGTCAATATATATCTAAAGGTTTTACTCTGTAAAAAGAGCAAGGTTTGGTCATTATTTTTTAAACAATAAAATATAATTATTACAACTAAGTGGTATATTTATTTTTGCTGAACTCTATTCCCATTCAGTTATCATTTTAGGACACCCTGGTACCGCAGAGTTTCAGCCTTGGCTCTATCCATTCTTTTTCTTACAAAAAGTTGGTTTCTAAAATAAAGAATATTCATCTTTGCTCTAAATATATCTTATGAGTTAATGAGATATATGAAGCCAAATCATTCAATGAATTATATACCAGGCAATTAAAAGATCAAACGTATATCAAAACAGAGGCTCAAAAAAAATTCAGCCTTCTTCAGAAATGGTTAAATGGTAGTCAGGAGATTCACACATGATTTAGAAGCAATCAGTTCACTATATTTCATATGGAATGAGTAAGCCTATGAAAACTATAATGGGTTAAAGAAAATATGTCAGAGCTGTGAAAAGATACATGGGAATCTGTACATAGGATTTTAAAAGCAACTATATTTCATATTTTCATCAACAAACCACATACTGAACTAATTTATTTACGCAAATTCCAGCCATTCTTCATTTGAACTTCTACAAGCTAGATAATGGGAAGAAGATAGTACTATTTTTGTTTATCTGAGCAATATCTGTAATAGAGGAGAAATTATTCTGGCTTGCAGCATTCCAAATTTTAAACTAAAAAAACTTTAAATTAAGACGTTTTTCCTCATGTGTAAACAAACACAATGATAAAGGACAGTTCTAGAATGCATAAATGTATGCAATAAATTAAATTTTGGGTGGAGAACAGCATGTACTCTTGTGTATATAGCAGAATGCAATAGATTACAGGCATTATTGAGCCCAGCCAAATTATGGTAGCTCAAAAAAAAGACAAACACAAATGTTACATGTAACTATAAGTTTTATAATACTTGAATGTTAATAAACATCTACTATAAAAATTATTTTAATTTGGCATGTGCATTGCACTGCACTTAATTATTTATTGAACTATTTGTTTGGTTCAAAATCAAAATTGGCAGAATCTAGTGCAGGGGTGTCAAACTCAAGGTCTGGGGACCAGATCCAGCCTATGGGATGTTTAGATCTCGCCCGCAAGTTGCTCTGGAAAAAGCAAGGGACCAGCCTGTGGTGGCTCTGCCAGCAAAAAATGGAGCTTGTGAGGGCCACACGCAGCCCACCCGAGCTCTGTTTTTGCTGGCACAGGGTTGCAGGGGCCATTGCAGCCAAAAAATGAAGCTCCAGAGCCCATTTTCACTGGCAAAGTGCTTGGGCTACCACAGGCATCCTCAACACGAGTGACGTCAAGCTTGCCATGCCCACTCTGGCCACATCCTCCCCGGCCCCCAGAGGTCAAACACAATGCTGATGCAGCCATTAATGAAATTGAGTTTGACACCCCTGATCTTGTGAGATGACAAAAGTAATGCCTAGTGAGATTATCCAGGGAGTATATGAATCTATACAAGGAAGTGGATAGTTTTCTTTGATTGCAGTTCTGACATGTGGGTTGGGTCCCTGTTCACTGGGCTGTTGAAGAGAACTAATGGGGGGATTGGGAAGACATACGCTCAAGTTAACATCTGAGATAGTATGAGATTCCAGCAGACCTGCTGGTCTGCCTACTTCTTGAAAAGCCTGCCCTGCAAACAACAGTTATCAATAACTACCATTCCCTCTCCAACCGTCCTATTTGGAGAAAAGTTGGAGAGAAAATAGTGTGATTGCAACTGGTCTTCACACTTGGGCACATGGTCAAATTTGCATAGGTCACTCTTATAAATTACAGGTAGAAAGACTTAGATGGAAGAAACATAACCACTCCTGTCCTCTTTGATATCTCGGTGGCTTTTGCAATAATTTTCCTCAGCCATCTGCAAACATTGGGATTCAGGGGCATTGTGTTATGGTGACTCCCCTATAACCTGAAAAAAATGTTATCAGCAAGTAGTGGTAGGAGGGGAGAGATCAGGCTCTAGAATACTCTGTTTGTTTCCAAGTGCATTCCAAAGTACCAGTTGCTGTCTTTAAAGCTGCATATGGCTTGTGGCCCAGGTATCTAAGAGATCAGTTATCAAAATTGTCTCTGTCAGGATAGCCATAGAATATCTACTAGGTTTTCTTGCTTTAACTAACAATTATTCACAGTTTTCCTTTTAACACTTTAGCCATTAAGATGTCCTCATAGCCTGTAAGCTGGTAAAAACTTGGCTTTTCCAGAAGTTCTTGGAGACTAATATGTGTGGGTACGAAGGGACGTGGAAACAGTCTTAAAGAAGATAGTCAATTGTCATTATGTAAATAAACAACAGCTTAGCCTGGAAAATAAGTATGTTGGAAAAAAAGTTAAAATTTTCTCTTCTTGATTCTTTATAAGCAAAGAAAGGAGAGACAATCTCTTATCAGGGTTCCAAGATTATGTTACTATGCTCAAGTCTATAACAATTAGAAATCCAATGCTTTTTGGTGTATCTGTTTTCTGGCTTGATCTATTCAAAGGGTTGACAGACATTTTGAAATACAATTTTATTTTATTGCTATTTAGTATTTATAAATAACTTAAGACTGTGAGAATTAAAGTGGTAATACAATACTGTGTTTCCCCAAAAATAAGACAGGGTCTTATTTTCTTTTGACACCCCCCCAAATGTTGCTTGGGCCTTATTATCGGGGGGGTTATTGGTTTGGGGTTGCCGGGTGGCTGCTCTCTTGTGAGCGGGCGCCTGAAGAGCCAGGCACAGCCTCAGGGACAAATGGCTGTGAGGTGACCATGCTCATGATCAGCTGCCGGGCAACCCCCCTTTCTAGCCGGGCAAAGAGCCACTCACCGACCCAGTAATATCCCAAAGGTGCTAAACTGTGTGGCATTCTGCCCGGCTGGGAGATTGCGCGAGCGCCTGTTCTGCCCCAGCTCATGTGCCTCCCAGACTCACCACCATGCCGTGCCAGCTCTCCCTGCAGGGCCAGGGCACCACCACCACCGCACTGCTGCCGCTACCGCCATGCTCCGAGTATAACCGGCTTCCAAACTCCGGAGATCCACTGCCGAGTCTTCTAGCAGCAGCTGCTCTCGGACTATGCTCTATGGTTGTGGGCTGGCTGCAGGAAGACTCTCTGTCCCACCAGAGTCAGCAGCGGGGCCGCAGCAGCGCCCTTGCCCTGCAGGGAGAGCTGGGCCAGGGCATGGTGAGGCTGGGAGGCATGCGAGCTGGGGGCAGAACAAGTGCTCGTGCAACCTGTCTTTCCAGCCGGGCAGAATGCCACGTGGCTTAGCGCCTTTGGGATATTACTGGGCTTATTTTCTTTTGACCCCTTATTTTCGGGGAGGTCTTATTATTTTTGACGTGCAGGAGGGGTGAGCGTGGTCAACTCAGGGCTGCTGCTGTGTTGCAATATTTTTGGGGAGAGCTTATTTTCGGGGGAGGGCCTATTTTAGCACATGCGCTCAAAAGCCCGATTGGGCTTGTTATCCAGAGAGGTCTTATTTTCAGGGAAACAGAGCAGTATTGTAGCCAGTCACAGAAAACATTTACTAGGTTTTAACTGCTTAGAAAGGGCTGTAAAGCACTATGAAGCAGTATATAAGTTTAAGTGCTATTGCTATATTACTAAGAAAGCAAATTACAGTAATAAGTCATTTTACAAGGATGTATTACATGTATTACAACAATAGGATGTATTACATGTATTACAACAATAATAAAATAATAACAAGCTTGAAATTTTTCACTTTGCTTTTGAACCAGTTGCCTTGGTTATCATTTGTGACATAGACATAAAAACAAAAAAAAGCATGTATTTAAAGAGCATTTCCATTGTTAAGGGGCTCATCAAGTTAAGCTCAATTATCGGTGACTACAGACAAATAATTGCTATGTCCAGTAAACTGAATATAGCAATCTATATTTCTCTACAACATTTAAAGCACTGATAAATAACATCTAGAGGAAATAGAATGTGATGATTCATTCAAACATGTTGCAAGTTTATATTTATGTATATTGTATGTTCCCAAATCTAACAAGCCTGAATAGGCACAGCCATCTAAAGTCATTTTCATAGCCAACCCTAAAGTTAGGAACTGAAACACTAAAGAACCGTACTTGCTACTCTAGTCAATTCAACTAGAGGAAACATGATCAGTTTTCAAAAATTGTTGTGAGATCTAAGAAGATGAACATAGCTATATTTCTCCCCCTTTAAAAAACAACAACTGTGCAGTTAATTTCTCAAGGCTGAAACTTGATTATAATGGATCCAAATTATTCATATTATTCACACATAAGGCTATTTGGTTATCCTCCTCTCTCATGCCAGAAATGTTTTCTTGTGTACAATCGATTAATCATTTTTTCTAAGGCAGGAAGACATTTGTAATGAGACATTTACAATTCACAATATAATGAAACCAGAGAATGGTGTCATATTACAAACTTAACAACTCATGTCAAGTAAGTGATACTGAATGAAAGAAATCAGAAGGTATTATTAATATACACAAATATGTTCTGCAAATTTTCCAGGGTGGATAAAAATCGATTATCGTTTCTTTAAAAAAAATTGATTTCTTGGGGGGATTTAAATTGGATTTTTTTCATTTCTATCAAATTTATTTTAATAAAATGCTTTTGGAGTAAAAATCTATCTAAAGATAGTTTTCTATTTAAGATACATTAATAAAGTAGTTTATTCAGCATGAAATGGAACTTAGGTATGTAGTAGGAGGCTGTATACTCTGCAATATTTACAGTTTTGGTAAACTCATTCAGTAAATCCAAGCTCTGCAAGTTGAGATGGCATGCACTGCATTGATGCATTCACACAATTTCATAATAACCATGAGATAAATCATAAAGCAAAGTTCAGGAATATTCCTTTATCCCATTGTTCTGCAAATCTCTGTACACTACAAACTGTATGATTGTTTCAAGAGAAATGCATCTGTACAACCAGGCTCTAAGTGTAAGGAGGAAGGGCAAGCAGTAAAAATTAAAATGAAACCTTCTAAGCAGCTTATAAATATAATATTAAAAAGCACCTGTTATTTCAGATCCGTCATGGCAGAGCCTGTTAGAGGGCATCCACTCATCTGCCTGCCATGGCTTATTTATCAAACTATTTTAAAAACTTCATGTATTTTTGGTCTCATAAAGTGATAGATCACATTTCCTGTTTTCCACAACTGTGCCAAAAAAATTCAGCTCATAATGAAGGAAGCTTCTGGGACACAAACAGATTTTTTTTAATGTAAGAATTAATTTCATGACTTTGGGACCATAGTGTACCCTTTTTTCTTCATAACAGGGATCCCCAAATTCCTGTCCATGCCTGTTGGGAATCAGGCCACACAAGCAGTGGGCAAGCATACAAAGCTAGATTTGTACCTGCGTGGGATCTAGACTGTGTATGTGGAACCATCCCATCCCACCACAGCCAATATGGCCACCAGTCCATGGCACCAGAAAGGAGACAGCAGTTTTATAATAACTTTAAGGATAACTTAAGTAAAAACATGCTATACATTTTTCCCTATGGTAGCTGAAAACATACATCATTCTGGTCACTTACTTCATAACAAAATCACATCTACTGATGATTAATTGCTTCTTTATTTCATTGCTATTATTTCCAATAGGAAGTAGGAGTTTAATTTGCTTTCAACTCCTCCCTCCACTGGTTTTCTGATTTCAAATTTGAGATGTAAACCTGAAAATTATTTTTTCCTAAATTTAAATGAGAATTCAATTTTATAGTTTAATGGAGTCTTTTAAGAAAGTTGTTCCAAACATATTTTCTAATAGCCACCAGTGCCATATATATAATAAAAACAGATATGTCAAAAATGATACTCCTTATGTTTGATGACTGTTTAGTTACAGGATTTTACACAGTTATAGCTCTAAGCCTGAACAGGTTTCTATATCAATATATATTTTAAATGACAGGTCTTAAAGTTTACATCTATATCCATTCAGATGAAATCCAATCTGCTTAATTACTAATTGCTATATAAAAGGATTTTGAGTTTTAGTTAGAGATGTTTTACTGAAAAAGCAATATAAAATCACTGAATAACGAATTTGATAAAAAATTCTGCATTATTTTGCACTTAAAATGTTTATTAAATAAATGTTGCTGCCCAGTCAACTTTCCTACAAAAACAAATTTAAAACTGAGTCATTACAAACCAAAAAATAACAAGTAAATTTTAAAATTAATAGTTGAAACCAACATTAACATCCTACACAAAAATATTTAATAGTCTTTTAAAACATTAATTAAAAAGATTAGACTCCTTAATTCTGCAGTGTGTGCATTCAAAAAGCTGAGTTTATAACATGGAAAGCTGCATTGCTACCAGATAATCTCTCAGAAACCATATGTGAAAATTCTTAAAGGTCCTCAGAAAGCATGAAGGTTCATACTGAGGTCAGAGTTATCTCAAGCAATTTGAACCTAAGGTATGCAGAGTTTTAAGAATAATGCCCAACAATCTGAAATGGACTGATGCGTTCTTCTATTACCATCTTGGCTTGGGAGTTTTGTATCAGTCCAAACATTTCAGGCTAGAAAGAAAAAAACTTCCCCATGTGCAGCCCATTAATATAATTGAGTCTGGAGGTTATCATATCGATTAATATTTTAAGATTATCTTCAGGAAGTCAGTTGTATATTAACCCACAGAGAGACTCCTGCTTGTTGCCTTGTACTGGGAAATCATATTTTAGTTCAGAAGCACCCACAAATAATATACCTGCTCCTTCGTGGACAGCATGATCCAATTCATAATAGACTCTCTGAAATAATAACCCTCCTCACCCTTCACCCCCATGGAGTACTTCCATCTTGTCTGGATTCAGTTCAATTTACTATTCCTCATCTTATCTATTACTTACTATAGTCACGTATTAATTCATTTCCAGAAAATGTAATAGGAAAATAGAATTTGGTGTCTTCAGTATACTGAGAGCATGGCTGTACAAAGCTATTGATAATTTCTAGCAGTTTTATGCAGATTAAAACTGGACAACAAAATATACAGCATTGAATTGACCTGTTTTAAGGAGTGCCTACCTCCAAAGAAACACCTTATGACAGCTCCCAACCTTTTGGGCACCAAGGACTGGTTCCATGGAGAAAGGCTTTTTCCACAGACCAGAATGGGCGTGATTTCGGGTGAAGGCTGCATCTCACAGATGGGGCTTCACTAGTTGGCGCGGAGCGGTTTCTGATATGCCACTGACTGGTGCCAGTCCACAGACTAGGAGTTGGGGACCCCTGCCATATGAAATCTCTCTAAGAGTATGAATGCTGTGCCTTGTGTTCTCAAAGATGTCTACCAATTTAGAACTAAGATTGTCCACTGTTCTGAGAGATCAAGAAGAATCAACAGAATCTCTCCAAGAAGAGAAGTCCTTCAGCTGATTCAGAGTTGACAAATGAGCTGTTCACTTGAAGGCCACACAAGCTGCAACCTAAGTAGCAGAGGAGTGGGGAACAGATATAAAGTTGCAGATAAATTTCTCTCATCTCCTCTTTGATCATTTCCTGCTATAGTTCCTTCTTTCTGTGATATCTTTAGACAAATAATTGGAAAATACCATTTTAATTATCTGCTAACGTCAGCTACCCAAAGTTATAAAAGAAGCAAGCTACAAATATACTTTCTAAATAAATGGATCTCACTTAGTCTAGCGCCGACAGAAATTAAGACAGGTTCTATCAATACTGGGTCATGCTGCCATCTACTTTGCAAAATATAAATCCAAACGTACTACTAAAATATACAGTATGTGATATTAACAATGGGAAATTATAACAAACTGTGTCAGAAAAGATCCTGCTAGAGAAGGCAAAAACATATTCTTAGAGTTCTTCTCATTTAAGAAGGGTTGTTTAAAATACACATCTTGTTTCTGAGAAGCTACAAGATTTTTATCTTTTGCCAAAAGATTAGCACATAATCTTCTTTGAAAAATATCCTTCTTTGAAGTATATGGCCCATTTTTAATCTTAACTCCCTTCATCAAACAATACTTCCTTCAAAGAGACAATTTTTACTATTCCACTACTCCAAAATACATCCCTTCTAATACTTTCTTTTTTTTAAAAAGGGAAATACTTAAAGATACTAATGGGAATCAAGTTTAAATCTTAAAAATCAATCCAATTGCTTGCTCATCTGTCACTGTCAATAATCCAGTAATCAGAATATTTTGTAATGTTATTTTATTTACCATTTACATACTAGCTATAAACTTTAAAAGATGCAAAATTCCAATACATCCAGATGCCAAATTAGAGAAAGCTGCCTCAATTGCATTCCTTTACTTGATCCCAACTACATAACCAAACAAGTGTTTGATTTTTACATATTTATCCATCATTTGTTCAGAAGAAATAATGGCCACATATCATATTGTAGAAGTTATATTTATAAGATGAAACTAAGCACATTTTCAGACAGAATGATGTCATGCATTAAGACTTCCAAGTCCTCTATTATCTACAATCTATATTATATTATCATCAATATTTATCCATTTTTATAATCTTATTCTCTGGCAAAAGTCCATATTATAATCTTTTACAAACAGCCAGAGATCATATTCTAGAAAATACTAATTTAAAGAAATTTCCAAAAGAACTGTGAATATAAACTTGTTCAATTTGATTTAAAGAAGCACATGAAACAAGAATTCAATGTTTCTTATCCCTTGTCTGATAAGCAGCCCTGCAGTCTTGATTTTTTAAAGATTTGTTCCTTGCACTAGCTCCAGATTTCTGGGAAAATTTATAATAAGCATCTTTTGGGTGATGAAATTGAGAGACAGAAAACCCCATGACTATGTTAGTAAAAACATCGTGTCAGGTGCAAAATAGCAGGTTCACACAAAGTCCAATTAAATTGATATATTGCTAAACAGTCTGAAGGTCCAATTAAACTGATTTCTTGTTAAACAGTCTATGCACAGGAATCTTCTCAATTAACAATTATCACCGGCTTAATGCAAGATAAGGAACCACAAAATTCAAAGGATAGGGATTCTAGATTAATCCCTCATTGAACTCTGCCCACAGTTTTGCCACTCCTACATCAGGGATGTCAAACTGGTGGCCCACAGGCCGGATGCATCATGTGCAGGCCATGCCCATCCCAGCTCCGCGAAGGGGAAAAAACATCACATGACGGCAACGTGACGCCATGAGTTTTGACACCCATGTCCTACATCAATTTACAAATTAGCTAGCCATCATTATAATCAAACCCAATCTAACTTGTGATTTAATTTCAGAAAATTGGGTTACTTGCAATATCCACGATTCATTCAACAATATTTATCAAATTAGAAGCTTCCTTCACTTTCTACATTTTTAGTTACATATCTGAAGTTTAATTCAGGAAACGTACTCCAGATAAAAATTAGCTAGAATTCCTAGCAGATCTAATGTGACAATTTATTTGGCTATTTTAAAGTGTAACCCAGTAAATTCTCAAATATTCGTACTTATTAGTAGGATCTTGAGTTTCTGAACCAGAAGCACTAGATCTTAGGCCAATTGAATTGATACAGTTCTGAGTTCTTAAAACTGTTTGTTAAATAATACAAAAACAATGCTCCAAGTCTGTCAGCAAACTACACATTCTTAACAGTTAGTGGAATACTAACGATTTGTTGGTTTGAAAAGTAATCTCTAAAGTAGACAACCTACAGTGCCATATAATACTGTCAGCATGTTTGAGATGAAACCATACTATGGATGTGCTTACGGTATACTAGCCAAAAGGGGCCAAAACTCATCAGCCTTTACTGACAGTGTGCTGCATGTGGTATAAGTACAACTAAGTACAATAATCTGTACTTTTATTTTCACAGCAGTCTAATACTGTGGTAAGATACACATGGTCGATTAGAATGTTTGTTTGTTGAAAGAAGTGAAAATTAGGATGGGCTTGGCCAATTTCATTATATGAAAATATGCTAAGTGGTTTGGCCATATAAGGACTGAGTTGCAAAATATGTGGGGGGAAAGTTTGAATTTAGAGTAAAACTATTTGGAGTAGTGCTAGCAAAATCCTGAAATGAGAAATTTAAAGAAAAGGCAAGCTATGAAGCAGTGAATGTGTATCTTAATAACAATGATTTGTAAGGGCAGAAAAGTATAGAAAGGAATATTGTACAGCATTGGAAAGGCAGCTTAAGCTATGTTAGCATTTTTTCATCTATCACATCTTTCATTTTGTTGGTTTATGCTTGGTTATTCATTTTCTGGTTTCTGTACACTAGTACTTACCCTAAAAGTAAGGTTAAAGTAAGGTTAAATAACGGACAAGTATTACAGGGCACAGAGTATCTAAATATACTCCTTGATAATATATATTTGCTCTTATCTTGTTCTGACCCGAAAAATTAAATATTCCCTTATTGGTCCCCTGTAATACAACTAGCTTTGTTTTGTGCTACTTTCTTCTAAAATTGCCAGGGAGCCATGAGTCAAAACACATTATTCCACAAGTAATTAACACAACCTATTTCCAGCACATGTGCAAGTGACCACCCTCTGTTAAGGAAATATTTATTTAGCTTAACTGCAATAACTTACATACATTATATAGATGGAACATGTTATTTATAAGGATTGGTAAAAAGTTATCAATTCTGGTAGCATGCACACAACTAGGTTGCAAATAAGCATTCCCCTAATTTATAAAATAGAGCTAGAATTTACTATGTAACCACAGAGGTGTAACAACCATGTAACTTTTAGAGTATGGTAAACTTTTGTTTGTTCCTCTTTTGTCTCTATCAATAGAGAGAGAACGGAAGAGAAACGTTTCACAATGTGAAAGGGGTGGTGGTGGTGTTAGAAAGGATTGTGGGAATGGAGAGCAGAACTCCAGCAGAACCACCAAGGGACCCAGGTGGTTAAGTTACCTGCGCTGGAAGTCTTGCTCAAAAGGAGTCAAGTAGGGATCTTTCTCCAGCAGTCGCTCCAGTTCAGTCGGAAACGAACTTAGCACAGCCATCTTTGCAACTGTAGTGGCACTTGATTAAAAGAGGTCATCTGGAAGCGTACCCACCCCACCCCACCCCGCTTCGGACCAAGACTAAGATAGGCTAAGCCAAAGAACTGGGCTGGCGCAGCCCCACTCCTCCCTTTTTCTATGGAGCTAAACAGACGCTCTCCATTCAGTCATTCGCTAAGAAAGGGAAGGCAGGACAGGGCCGTTCCGCGTAATCGCCCGCCCTCTGCGACGTCGCTGGGATGATGCGGCAATTGGCACGTGGAAATTGACGATCCGCGGCACTGAAGTCTCGTCCCCACGTATGACTCACGCTGACTTCTCGCTGCGCCAAGAGCCGGCTCGCTTGAAATTAACGGAGCTCCGCTCTGCAGCCTTTCATGCTTAACGAGTCAGACGTCCAATAGCCCAGGCGCGTCATCAAAGCAACATTGCACGGGGAGGATCTCTACCAGTCATGTGTTGAGATCCTGGAACGAGGAAGTGCTGAGGGCGGATTTGAAAAAAGCGTTCTAGATTACCGGTCGGGATGTGCGGCTTGCTAGGAAATGCGCAAACGCAGTCGGGGGTTTGAAGCTGCTGCCCAAGAAAGGGCATCGGCGTTCTTAATGTTTTGAAAATTGTGAGCCGTGTGGCAAACTCCAGAGAATTCAGTTTGGATAATGTGAGAATAGTTAGGGAATGTTGGCGCAGTTAAAGTCTTTGCTGTGTTAAAGTCTTATACAGACTGTTTAGTACACATAAACTTCATTTATTTCTCTAGGATGTTTTTTGAGAGTATGATTGTTTCTGTTTTAAATTAAACTTGTATGCAGTACAGTAAATCAAAACTTTTAACGTGAAGATGTTTATTATTGTTATGATTATAACCAATGCAACTCCTTTGTTTTTCCCACGTTCTATAATAGCAGAGGCCATTCCTAAATTCAGAAAAACAATCGGTAATACTGTTTAAAAAATAATGAAAGTTTAAAGAGTTTTAACTATTATTAATTTCTAAAGTACCTTATGACATCGGATAAACTGGTATCATAAATAAAATCTAGTATATTCCCAGAAAAATCAAAAGCTAATTGCAACTAATCATTTACTTTATGCAAATTTCACAAAAATAAAATAATTAGGATGAAATATAGTGAAAAGCACAAGGCTTTACATTATTTCTATTATCATTCATAGCACACTTTCAAGGGTGAAATAAAAGTATCCAAGAAAGTAAGCTAGGCCTAGGAGCTAGAATAATTGTTTTAGCCAGAATTTTACATGGCAAAATTGCAGGGGAGCTATAGGCAAGTTCCACGTGAGAGAGGGTATTTGCTATTGATCAAAAAACAATGAATGACCTTCATAGAATTAGTTCTGAAATAATAATATTGTCTTTATGTTATATATGTAGGGGGCGTACATAAGCACACCCTGTCCTACTGTCCCCATTTATTTGTATTCATGTCCTTTTTTCGTGTCCATGTTCATACTTATACCTGTTATCTCGTACATGTTTGACAAACTAAATAAAATAAATAAATATTTCCAGTATAGTTTGGGAATGGAGAAGTGATATTAGCAAACCATTTGTTTTAAAGTCAACTTTAACATTATTAATTACATCGATCCTACTATATGTGTGTGTCAAAAGTATATGAACTTTTGCTTTCAATAACTGGTGTTCCTGCTCTTGAGCAACAATAACTGCAACTAAAAATTTCTGATAACTGTCCTGCACACTGGCTTGGGGGAATTTTAGCCCATTTCTTCTTACAGAAGAGCTTCAACTTGATAATGGTAGGCTTCCTCATATGAACTGCTGTATCATATCATTCCACAACATTTCTATAGGGTTACGGTCATGATTCTGACTTGGTCATTCCAAAACTTTTAACTTTATTTAACTTTATTCCACTTTGCCAGATCCACCAGGATCAGAGATGTAGTTTTCCAAGCTTTCAAACTCATGCTGAAGCCCATCCTCAGAACACTGGGCTGTTATGTGTATGGTATTTAGGGGGAGCTAGTTGTGTGTGACTTTTTGTTGTTAATTGGAATGTTGATGGCCGGCTCTTAAGTCATTGGTTTTTGTTTCCTTGTGCTGCTGTGTCCTCTGCTCTTAAGTACCTGGTAAGCTGGTGGTAAATCAGCTGACTGACAAGAGGCCTGTTTCCCTGGCTATTTTTGTCTCTGCTCAGCCAACAATTATTCTCCTTTAACCAGTCTTTGGTCATAGGAGGCAATGGATGGAACTATCAACTATGAAGAAGTGGATGGAAACTAATCAGGGAGAGGGTCCACCGAGAACTAAAGAGAAATTTCCCAATAGTTAGAACAATCAGTGGAACAACTAGGTTCCAGAAGTTGTGGGTGCTCTAACACTGGAGGTTTTTAAAAAGAGATTGGACAACAATTTGTATGAAATGTTATAGAGTTTTCTGCTTGAGCAGGGGGTTGGACTATAAGACCTCCAAGGTCCCTTCCAACTGTATTATTTTGTTTTGGGTCATTCTCTTGCTACATGTCTTACTTTCTCTTGAATTTCAGATCACAAACAGATATCCTGACATTTTCCAGTGGAATTTGCTGGTATAATGGAGAATGTATAGTACTATTAATAAAGGCAATTTGTTGTGGTCCAGAGGTGTGTGTGTGTGTGTGTATTTCCAATGTTCAAATACAAGATCAAGAAATCTATCAACCAATTTGACCATCCATCTGTTATTTTTTTAAAAAACAGTTAACAGGTAAAAAGCAGTTAACAGGTAGTCCCAACAACAAAGCTAGACCTCAAAGCTCTCTGTTAACAATCTGTTATTGTATTTAACTCAAAATCCACAAGTGGCTTCTATTATCTCATAAACCAGTACAGCCATTGTCTCTGATCTGTCCAGGATCAAATATCATCTGATTCTTAATAATAAAAACAACGTTCAATGTATTGTATTTGCATTTCTTTAAAACCATGAGTGGAATCTTTTCAGACAACTGCTTCTCAATATCCAAAAAAGAAGGTCTCCATTGAGAATATTTCCATAATACATGTTGTTCAACAAATCTTCCCACAAATTGGTACCCAATGTATCTTGACAGCTGTCCTCTAGATGCATGTGATGTCTATATTCTGCAAACTCCATCATTTTTTTCTGAGAAGTTCATTAATGCCCCTTCTAGCCTCCTCTAACAAATCTTCACTTTTCAAACAAAACTCCTCTTTCATATATGTCAGGGGTGTCAAATTCAAAACCCGTGGGTCAGATCCAGGCCTGCCCTGGAAATAGTAAAGAACCAGCCCACTGTGCCTCTGCTAGCATTCCTAAGCTTTGGTTTTGCTGGCAGGGGATTGCAGGAAGCCGTCCCAACCAAAAATGGAGCTTGGGAGCCCGTCTTCGCTGGCAGAACACTCGGGTCATCACCAGTACCCACCAACACAAGTGATATCATGCTGGCTATGCCCACCCCACACCCCCAAGGTCAAGCACAAACCTGATGCGGCTCTCAATGAAATTGAGTTTGACACCCCTGATATACAGTATGTTAACAATAAACAAACCTCCAGTCCTACCTAAAGTTGCATGGCTAATTTAACTACTGATGTCTGTATCTGGATGTCTTCTTCAGGTTGATTTTCAACTGTCACAAATTCATCAAACCTTTTTTCCTATTTTTCATTTAAAACTTGTACGTTGCCACCATTTTTTTCAAATGTTTCCTAAAAGGATTTAACCTTAAAATAATCTGAGTCCCATCTCTTTTTTTATAGATCTTTTGGAGGTATTATATATATAATTTAAAATCCTGAATTTAGTGTTTCTTTGTTCTCATCAAGTTTTCACAGCCAAATATATAAACTCTTCCCTTTTGAGGACAAAAAAATTGTTTCATTAAAAAAGAGCAAAAAACAAAAAAACAAACAAAACCCCAAACCACCTGAGGTAATAACTCTCACAACAGAGAGTAGATTTTTAAAAAAGGATACGTTCCTTTTTTAAAGAGAGAGAGAGAGAGAGAGAGAGAGTGTTTGGGCCAGCCACAATTATAATGAATGAATGGATGAAATTGAACATCACTTATTTTAGCTAATTAAAATCAATTAGCAACACACATTTTACTCTAGCGTACTATGTTGTCCTATTTTAAACCAATAAGTTTGTTGTCTATTCAAGATTAGCATTAGACTTTGACATGTTCTGTGCACATGGTCACAGTCTCTAGATTATCTACTAGATATCTTATTTCTCGTCTCTCCTTCTTATCCAATTTAGGGTTTATAGTTGTGTCTTGATAACAGAATCACTAAGTGTTTGATATACATAAGGAAGAGAGTTTATAAATCAACAGCAGCAGTTTGTAAACCAACACATGTGGTAGCTGAATGTTTAGATATCCTGGAAGTATAGGACTCAAAATTTATAGTAATATGTATTCTTTAATAGTTTCTAGACAAGAACTGATACGACCTTATTTTGGCTATCATATACTGGTATCTAATAGTTATTATAACATCAATAGTGCAAGTATTAATATAGTATAAACAAGTGTAAATATATGATATGTGTCATAAGGAAAGTCCATTGAATTGAGCAGAACAAGCCTCTTAACACAGTCTTTTACCTGATGAAGGCATTTGAGACTGTAAACAGAGTGGTTCTCTGGACTATCCTGAGACACTATGGATGCTTAAAGGATTCCTGAAGCTGATTCAAATATTCCACAGTGGAATGACAGGGCAAGACAGGTTCTTTATAATGATGATGCATGAGCTGCATTTGCCATTTCCAATGGGGTAAAACAGGGCTGTGTGCTAACCCTAGTCCTATTCAATCTATTCTTCATTGGCATGTTGTCACAACTATCTAGGGTCTGGCTGAGTGTGTATCAGGTACCAATTAGACAACTGTCCCTTTGACTTTTTCTAGTTTTTAGTGATGAGACTGTACTCCTGGCACACAGTCAGCAATCTAGAATTGATGCTGAACAAAGTCTCAATAGGTGCTATACTCTTCAGTCTGACAAAAGTTGAAGTACCAGCCCATGCCAAATACCAAGCCCATAGAGCCAAAAATCATTGTTTCATCTCCTTCCTTCAGGATAGCACTATAGGGTATTATATGCCAAGACAACTAAACACAGAGACTGTTTTTCCAAATTTCTAGTATGCCTGATCACAGTTGTCCAAAAATATTCAATTCAATGATACTCAACTGACAAATGTAAACAACTTCAAGTACTTGGGAAGCATAATCTTGAGCAATGGGTCTTTGGACAAAGGACTTTACTCCAGAATCAACAAGGCCAGACAGGCAGTAGGATGATTGTGTACTAGAGTGCTCATTCTACACATCATCTATATCTCCACAAGCTAAAAGTGTTCAGACCTATGGTTATCCCTTCTTATATGGATGTGAGTCATGGGCTCTATCCCAAAGGCACATCAAACAACTGAAGAAATGTCACATGTGTGCTCCCTATTCCACCCCTGACATCCATTTGCAAGACCATTTCTCAGTCTAGAGATTTTAGTTTATGCAGAGCACAGAGAAGGTAGGTAGGACATGTCATCAAAATGAATGGATGCTGTATGCCTCACCAATTTCTCTATAGAGTACTGGATTCTGGGATGAGACCTCAAGGTCAACCATGCAAGTGCTACAAAGCCACTATGGAAAACCCTAGGCCACTGTGACATCCAGCCAAGGAAACACGAAACTTCAGCAGCTGACAAACTCACTGGTGAGTTCTAGAAAGCCTCCAGCAACTTTGAAGGCAGGCACCAACAAAAACTGATAGAAAACCAGTTACAGAAGAACACTCACAATGACTACAATAATGGACTTCCGGGGGGCCCACTATGCTAGACTTTGTGCTTCTAGACTCAGTGTTCACAGATAAGCTGCACAACCAAGTTATTATCTTCAAATCTGAAGGACTATCATACCATATATATAACAGTCATAGTGAAACAAATAGTATAAACACAAATCTATAATAAACATAATAAAAGTAAAGAAATTTAATTTTTAAATGAACTAGCCATGCCTAATATCCTTACATTTTACATACTGAATTTCATATTCTTTTATTCTTTTATTTTGTTTATATTGCATTATGGTGAGTTCTGCATGATACTGTGCAGGGGTGGGTTTCCATTATTTTTACTATCAGTTCGCTCGCTCGCACAACGCTTCTGCGCATGCACAGAAGCGTCCAGGCAGTTGGGTGGAGCCTCCCACTGCCTCCACTACCAGTTTGTCTGATGCGGGCCAAACTGGGAGCAACCCACCTCTGGTATTGTGAAATCCCTGCTTCTATTTCACTTTATCTCATTTAGTATAATCTGTCATATTTGTTTTCTGTATATTAAAAATACATTTGCTTAGATATAACATTAATCACCAGCCAGTGATGAAATGGGTTTGGCCTACAAATTTATGCCATCATAACTTTGTTGATCATTAAGGCTACCTCGGAATTCTTTGTTTCTATTGTTATATTTGATGGCTTAGTACTGCAAATAACTTGCTAAAAAGGATATTAAGTGGAACAAAAGCTTATGAATCTATCAATACTCACACCATAGCACTTTTTTTTTTTTTGCCGGATCCAATTTTCATTTCAGCTAGATGGAAATTGAGTTTCATAGTGATTAAAATTGTAGCTGGTGGAAATATGGAAGAAGAAAACTCTATTTCAGGCCGCTTCAAGGGAGTTGTTTCTTGTAAAAGAATATTAGATATTCTGGTCTCTTTTTAAACAGATAATTAATTCCTTGCATATTCCAGATGCTTACTTTTAATCTTTCCATTACTTATATTTCATGCATCATATTTCAGATAGAATCAATCTTCCCCACACTGTTCTACTTACTTTGACACTTTTTCATTTGAATAAGAATTGTACTTCCGAGCATATTATCTTTCAAAGAACAGGATAGACGTATATTTGCCTTCCAGAACAAGTCCAGAATGAGAAAGAAAACCCAATCCAACTAGATATGCACAATTCATTATGTTATGTATTTTATTTACATTGCATACCTATTGCTTAATAATTACATTTATTGATTAAGTCACTGTATTGTTAAACTACATTTTAAGAAGGGAAATGCTAGTTTTCCAACAAATTAATGTAAAAAAAGTTTTAAAAGACACAGATCCTTATGAAGAAACATCTCCTCCCCACCCTCTGTTCTCCCCCCTTCCCTCCCTCCTTCTCCCTCTCTCCCTCTAGCATTGGTATAGAAATGACATACTCTTTACAGGATAAAATTACTTCACAGATAAGACCACAACCCAAAAAGACCTCTACCAAAGAATCAGTTTGCTACATATTATTTGATGAGGCTCCCAAGAAAGTAGTATTGTCAACAATAATAATTTATGTGGAAATGAAGGTAGAATGTCTTATATCCCCATTTGGAATTAGTTTTACTAAAATTCCTTTTTTGTAACAAATGTGGACATTTGATCCAATATAAGCAGTAATCTATAAAATATCACATTAGAGCTACTGTGGAGAAACCATTACCTATGTGTCTCCAACTAAAAATAATAAAAAAATACCGTACTAGTCAATATTTTGCATGGAAACACTGCTGCATCATTGTTATTTGAACTCAAAAAGACACCATAATGACATATTTTGGAATCTTTTTCATGGTACCTAGTTTTTATTAAGATCTAATTTTCCCACAATTTCTCACTGAGCATTGAGATATATGTGCTCTCTACACCTCTGATTTTATTCTTCTTTTGTGACAAAGGAGAATCTTTCGCAGTTGATTCTTTTTTATTATTTTTGGTTGCCTATTTCCAATGCACACCTTTACACCAAAAGCAGTAAAAGGAAACAGATTAAGAAGAAATGCTTCAGCCTTCCAAAATCATTGTTTTCTTTTCTTACTCTTTCTGTTCTGCATGTAGCCGATGGCAGTACTTCACTAGCTCAGTTTCTGATGTACTGCATACTTTTACACCTAGATATTCACTTGGGGCCAACTGTTACTGGCCCTAGGCAACCAGCTGAGCAGTAACTTACAAGCTGGATATCTTTTAGACCTTGTATGAACTCTACTTTTTAGTATTGTCAAGCTTCTGGAATAATCTATGACCTATATCTTTGAGAACTGACTTTTTGGCAGTTACACTTATATTTGGGGTGTTGATGCTTTCAGGTAACTACCAAGCTACCTTTTTAGAAGAAAAAATGTTCCAAAAACAGAAGTTGTGAAATTATTAGTTTCACACTTGGTTGACCTTTTACCCAAGTTCCTCTACAAATGCATGTTTATAGAATGTTAAGTAACTGCTCCTAACAGAACAGAATAACAGATTTGGAAGGGACATTGAAGTCTGTTAGATTGGGTAAAGGAAAGGTACACTCAGGCTTAGGCAGCAACAACTCTTTATTAACAGAAGTCAACTATGTACAATCCAACGAAGGTTCAGTCTGACAGCAGCCCTTTTATAGGGAGCTGTTAGACCCTTTGACCAATCAGGTTGAATCTTTGTTCCCACCGGAACAGAAGACCTTGGTATAAACTCTTGTAACTGATTCTGATATCTAACACCACTCCCCTCTTAGATGGGATAAACCGACTTGTGACATAGTCACGCAGGTAGGTGGGCTTTCTGGTGGCTCGCCCAGACCTGCCCAGTTCAGTTGGTGGGTGTTCTTCGGTCAGATCGGATTGACCTGTTGATTCTGCAACTTCGCCTGGTATATATATGTGTGTGCGTGCGTATGTGTGTGTGCGTGTGTGTGTGCGTGGTTCAGAAATGAATCACTGTACAGTTAAACAAGGACAGTGTTTTTATTCATGAATCAGAATTAAAACCAGTACTGTTGTGATTCCCTATTAGTAGTCTATTGTTTCATGAATGAAGATTTTCATATGCTTCAACAAAATCATAATGCTGAAAATATAGCCTACATTTTTGTCTTAGATTTTAGGGAAAAAAGTTACCAAGTTGTTGGGTTTTTTAAGCAAAAAGTAGGAAGTGATCCAAACAATGTAGAGAGTAGTAATATATCAGCTACTGGTGGTAAATTCCTTTCTGCACACATACTGTGGGTGATAAAAATGACTTTTCAGTGTTTATGATTGGCATAAATGTTTCCAATACAAGAAGAAGAGTCATAAGTCAATAGCAGAGCATATGCTTTGAATACAATGAGCCCAACCTGCAGTTGCAGAGTTCTTCGAGTATAGCTACAAATTTTTTTCATATTCTTCCTTATTTCTTGTCATTTCATTGGAACTAGATTTAGTTCTCTTAAATATGTCACCCTACAGACTCAGCAGCTGTATAAGATCTATGGAGTCCCTCCCTCATTCTAAAAGTCATCTGCCAGCATCCCCTATTAAATAAAAGATATATGCTCATGTGAAAAACATGAGCAAGGATGATCTGGAGGACCATTTCCTTTAGCATACATTTTCCATTTCACATATTGTATTCTGATGTTTGAAGAAGATACTTTTTTTCCAGTACTTTCAATAAAGTCCAGTTTGTTTCCTTCCTCCCCCCATAAAACAATTAAATAGCTTCTAATAGCACAAACTATTTGATTGTATAAATAATATGGTTAAAATTATGCTCTAACAAGGAGAGTAAATTCCAAAATAGTTTGATTCTCCAAACAATTAGTTTGTAGCTTGATTGTTGACAAACATTACTAAGCAAAAATAGATGGAAATCTTTGTCAGGAATTCCAGCCATCAGCTGGTGTGGCAACCTTAGATTCCTTTTGGTTGGGGCTGGATGCATTTGCTTTAAATTATTCATAAAATATTCTGCACGCTGCTATGTTTTAAACTCCTCTCAAGCTGCCATGTCAAAAAGAGAAGAAGAAGAAGAAATGGTAATCACAACATAAGCATTAGCATGTAAAAAGGAACTCTGTATAAAACCTTCACAATCCCTTCTCATTATAGCATTGTGATCTTCAGGAAAATCAATTCATGTAACTCACTACCTCTAAGAGGATTCCATGTTTATTGCATTCCATCCATGGCTTTTGAGTGGGTTGAATGCTAAAAATAACTTAAATAGTAGTGCTTCAAATTTTACTTTTGATTCCAGAGCTGAAAATATAAATATAGTAAATATTTGAACAGAGTTCACTTCAGAGTTGGAGTTGTTTCTCTGTTAATAGATCAAAGCATAATGATTTTGTAATTACATCCAATTCATATCTGCTTTGTCATGTAAAGGAACTCTGTATATTGTTCCTCACTCGTATATTTTTACAAAACAATTCTAATATTGTCTTGATAATTAATATATTTATTTAATTTAATTTACATATCTATCAAACTTTAAATCTCCCATCTCTTTTATAGATGGTCTCTGGGCAGTGTACAAATAAAATATTTAAACATAAAATATACTATATAAAATTTTCAAAAGGCAAATATGATTAAAATTCAATATTAAAAGTTAATTAAAGGGTGAGGAATGCTTTTGGGGCACTAAATCCCTCCTGACTGTCTTTTGTGAGTTCCAAGCATGAGAGCAGTCATTTAATCTTATGACTTGAAACCATCAAGAATCTATGAATAAGTTTCATAGACTTCCTGTTCCGTCTTATTTTAGCATGTTTATATTACTTTTGTAAAGCTAGGCAGTGCATCTGACAAATCTTTATTGTAATAATTAATTTTGTAACAAAAATGCAGAAAGAGCTAAATCAAAAAGTAAAGAATCTGTTACTTTTTCTCATGGACTACAACAGGAGGTAAAATGAAGTAAAATCTGCTCTCACTGTGTGCTTTGTTTATTCCTGCACCAGATTATACAGAAAATGTGCACTTCAAAAATTAATTTTTCATCATAGTGTTGAGGTCACAGTGGCTTTTTTCAATACACACCAACATATGTAACAACTTAATATTACAGTTTTTGACACGTAGTATTTTAAATTTTAATTATCTTTTGTGAGATCCTAACACATAAGGCCAAAAGAATATTTCTAAATGATTGCCCAGACTCATTGCAATATGTGAGTTGCCATCTGCAGTTTCAGATCTAATAGCAAACAGGTTGGTCTCCTCTTAACTCCTTGATACTGTGATCACAACTTTAAGGACAAGTCTGATTCACATCTCTGTAGTATGACTGGATGACTCAAAGCATGGATTGGCTTTCTTCACTTTCACTGAATGTGAAAGCAGTGTGCAGCAGCTGCCAAAAAAGCCAACACAGTTCTAGGCTGCATAAACAGAGGGATAGAATCAAGATCACGTGAAGTGTTAATACCACTTTATAATGCCTTGGTAATGCTACACTTGGAATACTGCATTCAGTTCTGGTCGCCACGATGTAAAAAAGATGTGGAGACTCTAGAAAGAGTGCAGAGAAGAGCAACAAAGATGATTAGGGGACTGGAGACTAAAACATATGAAGAACGGTTGCAGGAACTGGGTATGTATAGTTTAATAGAAAGAAGGACAAGGGGAGACATGATAGCAGTGTTCCACTTCTCAGGGGTTGCCACAAAGAAGAGGGAGTCAAACTATTATCCAAGGCACCTGAGGGTAGAACAAGAAGCAATGGTGGAAACTAATCAAGGAGAGAAGCAACTTAGAACTGAGGAGAAATTTCCTGACAGTTAGAACAATTAATCAGTGGAACAGCTTGCCTCCAGAAGTTGTGAATGCCCCAACACTGGAAGTCTTTAAGAAGATGTTGGATAGCTATTTGTCTGAAACGGTATAGGGTTTCCTGCCTAGGCAGGGGGTTGGACTAAAAGACCTCCAAGGTCCCTTCCAACTCTACTATTGTATTGTATTGTATTGTAGTTAAAGTCCCCCACCACTATTGTGGTGTGCGTCCTACATACCTTAGTTAGCTGACTAGCAAAAAGTTCATCTATTTCCTTTGCTTGGTTGGGTAGCCTGTAGTATAGACCTATGGCAATGTCATTTATCCCCCAACCTTTAATATTGACCCAAATGCATTCAAGATAGTTCTCATCATTGTTGTACTCTATTTCTGTAGAGATGTAGTTATTTCTTATATATAGTGCAATTCCACCTCCTCTTTTATTTGGTCTATTTCTTTTAAATAATTTAAATCCTTCTAGCTGTATGTTCCATTTGTCGGTTTCATCCCACCAAGTTTCTGTAATGGCAACAATATCGTATCTGCCCCTTTGAATTTCTAATTCGCTCTGTTTATTCCTCATACTCTGTGTATTGGTGTATAGAGATTTGAGTCCATTTTGATTGACCCTGTGTTTACTGTCTACATAACCTGTGTTATGCCTGACTGCCCCTATTTTCTTGCCACTTGTATGATTCATGCACATGGTATGGCACTCACTATTAAATGCTTGGTTTTGCTTGACAGCGGGAGTGATAATCTTACCTGCACAAACATCTGTGTTACATGCACTGATAACCCTATGAATTTTAGATTGCTGGGGACAGAAATGTTCTGTATCAATTAATTCTCTGTCCCCGCTGTTCAGTTTAAATGTTTATCCAGAAAATCTGTGAATTTAATGCCAAGTAACTCAGTCCCTTTCTTGGATGGGTGCAAACCATCTCTTTTGTACAGTTTTTCATTGGACCAGCTGCAGACATCAGGACTAATGAAACCAAAGCCTTCCCTTTTACACCACTCCTTTAGCCACACACTACTGTAACGCTCTCTACATGGGGCTTCCCTTGGGACGCGCCCGAAGACTGCAGCTAGTCCAGAACGCAGCCGCGCGGGTAGTCATGGGGAGTACTAGGTACTCCCACGTAACACCTCTCCTGCGCGAGCTGCACTGGCTGCCTGTAGTCTTTCGGGTGCGTTTCAAGGTTCTGATCACCATCTTTAAAGCGCTCCATGGCATAGGGCCTAGTTACCTGCGGGATCGCATCCTCCCACATACATCCCTGCGGCCAATTCGCTCTCACAGGGAGGGCCTTCTCCTGGTGCCATCCACGAGGCAATGCCAACGGGCGACACCGAGGAGTAGGGCCTTCTCTGTGATGGGCCCAACCCTCTGGAATGACCTCCCCCCCGACATTAGAACCACTACTGACCTCCGCTCCTTCCGACAGAAACTGAAGACACACCTGTTCCGACTGGCTGGTCTGGCATAATTTATAACGTCTACCTCCTGGCATACACATTCTTACTGGTTTTTAGAGGGATAGTGTTTTAAATTTGATATGATATTAGGATTTTAAATTTTTGTATCGATTTATTTATTTAGCTGTACAGTTTGGCATATTTTATCCTCCTCTTATACACGTATTTATGTAGTTATTACTATGTTTTAATTGTATTTTGATACGGACTGTACACCGCCCCGAGTCCCTTTCGGGAGAGGGGGGGGTATATAAACGCTAATAAATAAATAAATAAATAAATTAAACTCTGCTACATGCTGGTCCTTCCCTTTTTGTTCCTTATATACTGGTAAAACCTCTGAAAAGATAAGCCTACAACCTATACTACTAAGTTCATACCCCAAGCTCTGGAAATAATTCTTCACAGAAAGTACATCTTTTTGGGACAGATCATTTGTGCCAAGATGTATAATAGCATCAACATCACAGTCCTTACTTGCATTCTTGACTATCTTAAGAATACGACTCTTGTCTCTGCTGGCAGTAGCACCTGGCAGACACCTGACCTCTTTTTAAACCTCCATATCCTTTCCTAAATTTACATCCCTTATGATTGAATCACCAACCAGAAGGTGACTTCTCCTTTTGCATACCTTGCCTTCTTGTGCGACTGATGTGTGATACCTGGTTCCCCATTTCGCCTTTTCAAAGAAAGTTCTTCATTTTGGACCACGATCCCCTGCTTATTTGAGTCATCATTGTCACAACTACCTGTCTCTTTAGTGTCCCTATTAGGGTCAGCAAGGGTGCCATATCTGTTATGCTGGGTGACAGCAAAAGCTTTGTGTTTATCGTTCACAGCTCTCACCCTGCCAGATCCCACGGTTGTCCAGACTGCTCTTGTCTTGCAGGATCTTTGCCGGGGGGGGGGGGGGGGGGCTGATAGTGTGGCATCTCCATAGAGTGGAATGGCCAAATTGGACACCTAACTTCTGCTTGGAGAGCACAGATTAGAGATTCTAGATAGGTAATCTGTCTATGTAGACTACTAGTTTGTTTACAAAGGGGACAGTATCCAAATTTGAAAAGAGTCCTGTGAAAAACAGGTGCAAAACAGCTATTACATTGAATTAAACCAGTCATTTCGAAATAAAATAAAATCACAATTTCAAGCGCACTAATCCAGAATTTATTATTACTATTTTGGTTTATGGACATATGATTCTCTCTGCTTTCCCCCTTCCAGCCAGCAGCTCCAATCACCAGCCACAGGAAAGTTCAAATGAAATGGGGTTAAAGGCCACTACCTACTCCTCTTTGTCTTTCTGCTTCCCCCGCTTCCAGCCAGCAGCTCCAATCACCAGCCACAAGAAAGTTCAAATGAATATATATACTATTAAAACTTTTGTGTCTGTTTGGTCATTGTAACCTTTGTTTGGGCAAAACACTACATTACGGATGGGGCAAAATACATCAACATACTTATCTCAAATGTGCTAACCTGGAGAATGCTAGAGCCATCACTCCCAGGGGAGTGAAATTTGTGAAAGCTGTTGCTACTTTAGGGCTGCCCGGCACTACTGCTTCAGTGCACTGTCATGCTGCAATGGTCATGTGATCATCAATGTCAATGTTCCCTGACAGCTTCCCAACCACTAATACAATGCCTTGCTCCCTCCTCCACCTAACAGCAGCTACTTAGCTGAGAGAAAGGAAGGGAAATGTTCCAAGTTCAATTATTAAACTTTCTGTGGGTTTAGGGGAAGGGGGGGAAAGGAGAGAAACAGACAGAGGGGGAGGGAGAGAGAACTGCTTTACCCCAATCCACTACAATTTTAGATATAACAAAATGTATTACCTACAACAAATACATTAAGCATTTAACACCAGGTGTCTTTCAGCATTATGTGTAAACTTGTTTCTTCAGCATATATCATTTCAGTTGCTTCCAGATGGTGCAGTTTAACTTGCTTGATAAGGTTACTCATGAGTGGTTTTCTTTTTTAAAAAAATTAGCTAGCAATTGTCCTTTTATTTTTTCACTTTTTTTTTTACTTGGAGCTCAAATTGATGCTACTTCAAACAGAATGTGAAATGAATTATTTCTATGCAATTGACATTCCTATTTAGATTTGCCCAATAGATTCAGAAAAATGGCTCTCCAAAACCTATTGGACTACAGCTTTGAGACTTATAGAATTAATTGTAGCTTGACATACGAACAACCTCTATAGCATTACAAACTTTTACCTCTATTCCAATACTTATAACAAACTGCTACTGCAATCTCCACCTCTTTTGGGCAGGTGTGCAAAGCTGTGACACACAAAGGAGAGAGATAGGGTTTCTGTATCAACATCACAACATTTTCATCAGTCTAACACATGGGTGTCAAACTCAAGGCCCATGGGCCGGATCCAGTCCATGAGGTGCTTAGATCTGACCCACAGGGCCATTCTGGAAACAGCCCATTTTCACTGGCAGAGTTCTCAGGCCACCATAGGCACAAGACAGGTATAGCTGGCCACCCCCACCCTGCCTCCCAAGGTCAAATACAATGCTGATGCAGCCCTCAATGAGATCAAGTTTGACAACCCTGGTTTAACCTGTCCCCCATTTCATACTTCTCCCTGATATTGCTAATCAAAAGAAAGGGCATACTGTAATAACTGCATTCATTTCATGTAAGGACTCAGATCTGAACTTACAAAAAATAGACATACTTTCTCAACTGAAACAAAAACATAAACCCTCATATAATGTAACATAATTTAACAAATCAATCATTTGTTGCCTACAAAGATGCATGTGTGTACAAATGTATATGTATACATACAAAAAATTCCCCCTTTCCCCTAATGGGTGGTCTGTGTCTTCATCAATCTCAGGTCCTCTACCAGAGGCCTAGGAGTTTGAGGTTTCTGTACAGTATCTTAGCTACTCTTAGCACTGCTCTCTTCTGGACACAGAGCTCTGATGTTGTTCCTGAGATCTTTGGAACCACTCTCCCAGCTTAGGAGTCACAGTCCTGTGTGCTCTTACCATACCTGGGGATCTGGAACCATTTTTGCCTTTACTTTCCACACCTTCTTCAGCTGCTCTTTTAGGCCCTGGTATTTCTCCAGCTTCTCCTACTCATTCTTCCTGATGTTGACGCCACTTGACACTGCTACATCTATTGCCACTGCTGTCTTCTGCTCCTTGCCTATTACCATGCTGTTGGGCTGATTGTACCTTTTAATCCAGATTTTTTCTAAAAGGATTTTCAAAGTCCACCACCTTAACTATCTTATCTGTTAATGGTGCATACAATAAAGGATATTGTCTTGCCATGGCATTTACTTTCCCAAGTTAGGGATTTTTCTCAGCAGCTTCTCTTTGGATGCCATCCTAGTGATGTACTCCTGGATGTTCTGGGTTTTGTATAGCACTGTGACTCTAACACCTACATTTGAGGAGTTCCAGGTTTTCACATTGACAGTTTCCATGTTCTTCTTTGGTCAGCTCACTATACTAGTGGAGTCTCTGATGACTGGCAGGACATATTGAGCTGGTTCTTCAGGACTTGTCTTATCCTTTGGTAGTACTTAGATATTGTTGTCTTTTATTTATTGTTATTTATTTTTATCCAACCTTGTTATTTTGATAAATAACTGAAGGTGGCAAGTATACCTAAAACAACCTCAATTTTCCCCACAACAATCCTGTGAGATGGGTTGGGGTGAGAGACAGTTACCCCAAAGTCACCCATCTGGCTTTCAGTCCTAAGGAAAACTAGAACTCAACATCTCCCGGTATCTAATCTTGTGCCTTAATCTCTAAATCAAACTGTTCTTCCTTGCTTCCTCATCATTGTTCCCATTGACTATAGGATACCAAGATACTTGTATGTGGTTTGTAGGTCTGCTATATGGTCTGCTGCTACATCTACTTATCAGTGTAAACTACCTTTTATGTCTTGACTACCAACCATCCACACATCTCCACACAGTAACATCACAATGTCCTCCATACAATGACATCACAATGTCCTCACTGTATACCATGCCAGGTGGATCAGCAAGTTAATGTTTTGTTCACTCTTAGCATACAGTTTGGTGTCATTCATGCAGAGGAGGTGACTCATGAGGACTACTCATGTAGAGGAGAGGTATTTCCACTCTTGAATTTTTATCCATATCCAATCTTTGTGATTATCTGGCTGAAAAGGTTAAAGGATATGTAGAACAGCATGGGAACAATAGATCATGTTGGCATTGCTAAAATTGATAGCCCACTTGTATGAGCTGTCTTGTTGACTTCCAGTTTGTCTTCTTCAGTCCCAGTGAGACTCTTGAGGAAGGTGTCCTGTTGACATTGTATAGTTTCAGGCATTCACAGATCCATATATGTAGCATTCAATTCCATGACAGCATATAATCTTTATTCAGTTCTGTTACATTTTTCTAGTTCTTACATTCATTAACATATAGCATGTTTATTTTTATTTCATGAAGTTCATATGTTAATTCATGTTACGTGCAGCTTAGTCATCTTACATTCCTAGTCACACTTTTCCATGTACCATAGTTAGCACCAATGATGTTGACACCTCATTTTCATTATGATGTAATTTCTTGGTTTTATTTCAAATGTGGTATATTTAAGTTGTGCTTGTATTTATTTATTTATTTGCTGTTTCTCCTCTGCAGGCAGTGCAGAGACTCTAAGTGGCTTGCACAAGGTATTAAAAACTAAGTAAAATATTTACAATATAACAACAGTAAAAACATTAAAACCACCATAGAGACATTGTAAAGAATAAATAATAAAGTTAATATAATAATTTAAGTATAATAATTTATAGACTACTGATATATACACATTGTTTAGAGCAGCAGTTCTCAACCTGTAGGTCGCGATCCCTTTTGGGGTTGAACAACCTTTTCGCCGAGGAGCCTCCCGCGGAGAGGCTGGCGAGAAGCCGGCCCAAAGGGAAGGAGTGGCTCGGGTTCCCCGGGTGGCAGAAGGAGGTGTGTGTGTGTGTGTGTGTGTGTGTGTGTGTGTGTGTGGTGGGTGGAGGGAAAGTAGGAGCCGGAATGGAGGTGAGAAGGGGGAAAAGAGAGATCCGCACAGCACAGAGGATGCTGGGAAAGCAGCTTGCTCTGAGTGATGGAGGTTGATGGGCAGAGCTATGGAAGCCAAGAGGTATCATTTCTGAGGCATAAAACAAGGCGGGGAAAATAAAATAAAATAAAGGAATGTGGGATGCGCGTTTGCTGAGATTCCCTATTAACCCATGCTTAGCATGGGTAACATTCTTAATAGGCTTTGGCCCCTCTCCTGCAGCTCCCTGCTGCCCCAATCGCACAAACTGCTCTCCGCCCTGAGAAGGCATGAGCCTCTCGCCTGCTTTTGCGATTCCGCATCCTTCCCAGGCAACTCAGTGTCGGGAAGAGCTCCAGCCCTTTTCTCATGCTCATCTCTTGCATGCGCAAGCAAGCAAAATACTCTCCTGGGCAAGGATCAAGGCAGAGGGAACAACGACTCTCCTCCCACTGTCACCACTGCGCAATGAGGTGAGTAACTGGGTATACAGCGCAGGGGAGCCACACTGCTCAGGAGACTTCTCAGCCCCAAACTCAGGTCAGTGCGAGCCGCGGTCCCCTTCATGTTGTCTCAGGAAAGAGGGGATTGGGGAGCAGCAGCAGCAGCAGCTGGTTGGGTACAGGGAGGGAAGAGCTCCTGTTCTCCTGTGCTGCACAGGGCTCTCCTTGCGCAGGGCTCTGGAACTCTTCCCTTTCTGCATCCAGAGACGGCTGCTCCAGCTCTTTCCTGAGTCAACACAAAGGTGACCGACCCTATTCCCACAGAAAACACTGAGCCATGAAACCTTGGTAGGCATGTCTGGGGGGGGAGGTGTCATGTGACTGGGTGGGAGTGATGTTGAGTTAGCCACACCGACCCAGGTTTTGTGGCTCCCGGTGTTACATAGTAGCAACTAAAATAATAATAACCACACGAGGAACTGTATTAAAGGGTTACAGCATTAGGAAGGTTGATAACCACTAATTGAAAGTAATATGGAATGAGTCAAAAGCACATGAAATATGACTAAAACTGTAAGACGTGCACCTAGAATTATTAACAACCTTTCTGCCCACTTCTAAAGACCATCATATATTGAGCATGAAGGATTCCAAGAAGTTTGTAAGCATAGTTGTATGCTCATAATTTATTATATTGTACACCACCCAGATCCTCTCTTGGAGGAAGATGGGTGGTTTAGAAATATGAAATATAAATAAACAAATAAGTAGTTGACTGAATGTTTTAAACCCTTTTGACTGGAGATCCACTTTAATACAGTTGTCATTCACATATCGTTTTGTAAGCAATACAATAGTTTTGCAATTTCCTAGAGAATTAAGTGCACACTGTAAGATGCTTTACAGAGGAGTCAGATTCCTGGACACCATGGGAGAGGAATTTTTATTTCATTCTTTGTAATTGCCACACTCTTAATGAAAACTAAAGGTCAAAGTATCCTTTAGGCAGCTATAGGTATATAAGAAGGGGAAAATGTATTCACTGGAATTTTCTCCTTATCATTATTTCATGTGTTCAATGGCTAGGCTTTGATAACAACTATTGCCTTTTTGTAGGCTCATTTTTATTATTCTCAAGAAGTCTACTTCTATTACAGTTTTGTTGTGTTGGTTTGACATAAAATATGGAATACTAATTATTACATTAATGAAAAAAGAAATAATTAGAACAGTATTAATGGTCATGTTTTTCTTTTTCAGAATTATATAGTTAATTACTAAGTTCTAATAATTACTAAGGATTAAACAATTATATGTCAACGGTTACAATTTATTTGATAGTTTTGTAATAATAATAATAATAATAATAATAATAATAATAATAATAACAACAACAACAACAACAACAACAACAACAACAACAGAAAAACAGAACAGAATATCAGAGTTGGAAAGGATCTTGGAGGTCTTCTAATCCAACCCCATGCTCAAGCAGGAACCTTGCATCATTTCAAACAAATGCTTGTCCAATCTCTTCTTAAAAACCTCCAGTGTTGGTCTGAATATATTGAAGAATATTTGAACCATTTTCAGTCAGTTCCTAAAGTTGAGGCTAACAAACAGAAGTCTACATTAACTTGTAGAGACAATAGATGAAACACCTGGAACATCTCTTTAGGCTGCTAGAAATAACACTGATGATTTACTCAGGGAAAACAGGAATCTACTCTTAAGTAGATACTGTATCAATTCTATCCCAGAAGTGAAAGTGATATTTACTTAGTATATAGAAACAATTTATTGCTGGATTCAATAAAGAAAGATAGCACATAGCATCTAGATAATCCTGTTAGTAGAAAAATAAAGAACATGTGCAAAGTAGTGAAAGCAATCAAGCTCAGATAAAACACTCATTAACATTCTACAAAATATTTATTTGATTGAAATATGACATTGAAAATATATATAATATACCTTGTTATGCTGTTTCTGATGTAGTAAATCAGCCTGTTATAAAATTCTCATTTCACACAGCATTGTCTTACCACTTACTGGGCTAGGACAGGGTGGAGACAGGTTGGCTCTGGAGGTTACTAATATAGGTGGTCTGGCATCTGCTGGGAAGGGTTTGTCCTATTTTATCTTAGACTTTATTAGTTGTTGTGTGCCACCTAGCATCACTATATGGGACAAGATACACAATGTTATGCATGATTACTATCCAAGTAAGTATGCATTTTTCAGTGGACCTTACTCCATATAAAGACATCAGGAGTAAAGTGTGAGTCCAAACACCATCTTTTCTGATAGAACACTAGGAAGTTCCTCTTTGTCTTTTGATGCAACTTGATGCTGTTGTATCTTGATACATTGATTGTTTGAGTTGCATAGGCAGTTTTTATATCTGCTGCTAATAAATCTAGATATATCCAACCAGGAAATATATTTTATGTGTTTTGAAGAATATATCAAAAAATCAAATAAATTACATTAGGTCATTAAATTCAAATGCAATTCTTGCTAAAGATGTCCTCAACAAAGCAATATAAATACATGTGCAATATTACTATGAAAACAAATTTTGATATAAAAAGGACCAATTATTTTTCATCTCCCCTGGTGGTGTAGGAATTGCTGCCAGGATGAAAGTGCCATTAGGATGAGATTATCCTATTGATTCAATGACAAAGCCCCTTTAAAAGGACATCCCTCTTCAATTCTGTTAGGGTTTGTTATGTTTCTGTCTTATTTTGTTTCATGAGCACTAAGAATTATGTTACTAAGTTTCTTAGTGTGAACTATTCAGTCAATTGATGTGGTACAATAGCTAAGGTATTAGGCTCAGCCAGAGGAGGCCAAGGAAGAAATAATTACCCCTCAACTAAGTCTACCTGTGTTACAGATTTGTTGTATTGGTTTGATGTAAGCCATGGAATACTAACAAATTACTATTCTTGCCATTTCTGCCAGAATCCTAATGTTTTAGCTTCAGTTACTGAAAATAAAATTGACATTTTCTATACAGATTACACTCATTTTACCCTCTCCACTTTTTTTTGAAAAGGTTCTTGAACTTTAAAAATGTCCTCAATTTTCAGCATAAGATGATTGGTTTCACAATTTCTCTTGCATTTATTTCTACATACTTTTAGTACAATCAAGATTCTTCATCACTAAGAAATAAATTGGTTGCAGATGTATGTGCTATGATATCTGATTATGCAAAATCATTTTTAATTTATTAGACAAAATTGGACAAAATTTGGAAATAGTAAGTTTATTGATGGAATAAAGTTGATTTTGGAGATGCACTGCCAAACTTAACTATAATATGGCCACCTGAAATTTGGAAATCAATTCTCCATCATCTTATTCCTGTGTTATTGTATTCTAAAACTAAAGACATATCCATACTTCTAAATTTTCATTCCTTAATCCTTCATAAAGCAATCTGAAACTAACCCCTTGTAAACTCTGAACGCCAAGAAGCAATCAGTACTTATCTGCTTTCTTTTCCTCTAATTGTAAAGAATAATATCTAGTTAAAACCATCTGAACTTCTGTCCATTAAGATTGGTGATACAACTTTGTGGGTTATGTCTGCATCAGAAAAATGACCCAAAATATGCAACTTGTATCCGTTGCATCATGACATGAATAGCATATAACATGTCACAAATACAGATGCCATGACATAAGTTGACTGTTTTCCTCCTCTTCTCTGTTAATGGCCACATTCAGACATCATCTTGATTTTGCCATCTCTTTGTCTAATTTAAAAGCAAATATTTTAAAGCAGTGATATTGATCATATAATATGAATTGCCTTTAACAACATTTCTAAGACCAATAAATCACTTACAGAATTGTCCCTCTCCCTCTCCTCTCCCTTTCTCTCTCCCTTTCTCTATCTAAGTCATATTGGAAAATGCAAATAACAATAATAGATCTGTAAACAAATTCAAGATGCCATAATTCAAAGTTGTTCATATATAAGACCATAGTAAAACAAGCAATATTAGTGTTCAGGTATTCTATGAAATAATGACTGGCATGATAAGTTATAAAATATACTACCTGTTGTTATTGTCAGCTCCACTGTTTTGCAGTGACATCTTCAGTTTGCCATTTCATCCTTGGAAGTCTCCATAAGTAGACAACTTATAAAAGTCTTCATGATGCTGATGAAAACAATGGCTACAATCAGATCATGTCTTATTGAACATTCTAAACTCTTTTCACACGTTGTACTAATCTAAAAAAAAAAAAACTTCGTTTCTTACCACAATGTCTTAGGTAATTTTGATAAGCATAAGGCAATCCATCCATATGTAGATCACTTAAACTGTTATTATAGCTCATATTTTGAATGAAAAAGTGTTATAAGAACTTGTTTAGGTGCTTCTTCCCTCTTTTCTAATATTTCATGCAGAACAAAGTACTTTATGCAATAATATTTTTTGCATGGTGACTTTCTCTAACTTTTTTCTTTTTCATTATCTTCAACTTGTCAGAGGGTGAGGAAACTAATAATATCATCAAATACAGTCCTATTATTGATTCATCAACATTAAGAGAGAGAAAGTATGACCCATCCCCTTTCCTGGAATTTTAATCTTTTTGCAGTCACAGGATATAAAAGCAACAGAGGTAGGACACAAATAATAGGAACAGCAAATGTCATGTCAACAACATTTTCTGGTACTTAAAGATGGTGGGTAGTATGTCAATTCAACAGCAGGGAAAAGTTTTTAATCCAAAGCCAACCCATAGTTTCCATCTTAAAATTCATATAAATATGTGTTAATTGTATTAAGTAATATAACTTGCCATGGAAAAAATTGTTATAAAACAGATAAATTGTGTAAACATGTCCATGTTTCTCTTAATTCTCAGATCTTTATGAAGGAAAATAGGCATTTTTCAATAATATAATTAATCCATTAAGTGTAATGAGACTTTTATCATACTTTTACAATGATTAGGAAATTCTATTTCTAAAATCTTTGGCCATTAATTTATCTGTGTTACAGATAATCTGTGTTCTTTTCAAAACTTTAAATATGTAATCTCCTTTTTTGTATAAAATGGCAGAGATGACTTTTGATAAGGAAATTAAAATGCCTTGTAGAAACTCCTCCAATAAGTAGAATTGAATGCAATTCTACTATTGAAATTGCTTTGGCTTTGTAAGCAGTTAAAGAGCATTTTCCTCAAATTATCAGCATTTATTGCTTGAGCTGCACGTTTACAAACTACAAAAATATTTTTTCTGCTATGCCAAGCAAGCTATTCAGTTGTATACTTTTTATCTCCTCAAATTGTAGGTATGTAGCTATGACCTTGAAGTTCTAAGACAAACATAAAGAACTCCCTAAGTACTGGTTCAGGAGTCAAGAAAAAGAAGACTATAAATCTCTCAGAAAGAAAAATAGTGTAGATATGAACTTCTCATGATTGCTATTTGTCAGAGATAAAGTTGAATAAATGGAAGAAAATCATTGCCACCTCAAATGACACTTTCTTTTAAGTTTGCAGTTACTTTAACTGGGCACAATATTTTCAAGAGTTCTTGCTCATAGAGAGCTGTGTTCATAATGCTCTGAAGTCAGAAAATATTTATGTATTGAAAATAATAGTAGAAAAGGAAAATATACTTTGAATTTTAAGTAAGATTGATTTTGTTTCACAAACTGCCTATAAGTAAGACAAGTCTTTTTCCCCCTTGATTTCTTTTCCAAGTCTCTCTTCATTTTTTGATTATTGAGGGAAAAGTACTTAAAACAAATATCTTGAGGTATTTAAAACTATATTTAGCATAGTGTTTGCAGGGACACTTTCTGATTAACGTAACAAGATTGATTGCCTAACATAGCAATTAATACTTATCACATTTAAAATAAACTTCAGCAAGAAAGTTAAACATAAAAATCATGGTTTTCTTTACCTACTTACTTTCACTACCCATGACAGTAATTCTTGTATTCCACTATTATTATTGTTTAATTTTCCAGAATGTTTATGCTAATACCAATACTGCTCTGCAGGCCACAGCTTATTGTACTAACTTTTTATCTGATTTACATCATATATTTTACATCATATTTACATCATCATCCTTATACAATATACCTACACACAGACTAGTGTAGTGTGTCAGGTTCCAAAGGGATAATGAAACCAGCCAAACACAGAAACGGTTTGAAATGCAGTTAGTATTCTTCCTTTGGCACGAACTGACCAACAAAGCAATAAGCAATGGATAAACTGTCAGAGCTGCCACCCTGTGGTTTCTACCACCTTTTAAGCTACATTGGTAATTAAGATAAGCCGCATCCCACACACCCATCACCTTACGACCCAGAGCAAAACCACCTGGCAATTAATCATGGTTTAGGATTTTCAGCTACAAGTGATCAGCCCTATATTCTACTCCGTTCTCCTGCATGGTAACTCATTCAGTGATTTTGCATCAATCTTTTTCTCTCAAGACAACCTACCTTTCAAAGTTGTGAGAAAAAAATGTTGTGAGGAGAGAATAGTATGCTTGTCATCTTGAGCTATAATGTAACAACCACCCAAATATTTAATGTGCCCAATGAAACCTGATTTCTGTCTTATCTTTTCATATAGCCTGGAAAAAAGTGACTGTTTTTAATGTAATGAAGTTCATGTCATTCTCTCTTGTTATGAAAGTTGATCTGCTGTAATGAATGCCAGAGAGATGTAGTGCTTGTATTATTAGACCTGAATCACTCAAAACTATATTATATTTAAAGCAGTGCCCCCTCCCCCTCCTCTCCTTCCTCTTGTCTCAAGGGCCTTATTGAAATAAGAGTCATGCACGCATTGGAAATTATATTGTTGCTCCTGAATATTTGAAACAGAACTATTTTTCTTATTTCATATGCTTTCTTCAAAATGCAAACTAAATTCTGCCTACACATTTTCTATGATTTTGCTAGAAGCACTCAATAACTGCTCAATTTCTTGAGGAAAAAAATGATTAATTTGATATTTTTTTAATATTCTAGTATGTTGTTCAGTTGCTGTTTTCAAATGTATTATTAATGGCTCAATATGATAGTATCTGTCTTTGTTTTCTCTTCCATCAATGCTTTTAAAACAATAGTCATATTAAAAAATAAGAATTGTGTTGGGGAGTGGTAATAGATAGTAGTGATTGGTGGGATTCAAATAATTTAACAACTGGTTCTCTGCTCTAATGATTTCTTCCAACAACCAGTTTACAAAAGTGCTAAGAAAGTTAACAACCAGTTCTCCTGAAGTGGTGCAAACTGGCTGAATCTCACCACTGATAGTAGTAACATGAGTGAAACACTAGACTTTTTCAGAAAGTATTTTTAGCTATTTTGGGAGTATTTGTTATTTATCCTAATAACAAAAATGACTAAATGCATTTTCTTAGTAATAACGTCAAGAGTGGATTATGTAAAAAATTAAAATTTACAAAGAAGTAAATTCTCATTTAAAAATTTGTTAAATACAAGTTTATCTGTCAGGTTGACTGAGCATAATCATTTTGATTCTATGGGGCCTTTCATGGATAAATAATTGACAAATGGATTTCAGCTATTGTGATGTTTTCTGCAACACATGTCAGAGGCTCTGAAAAAGAAGCTTTAAAAATTATGTTAATATGGTACACGGGATGATCAAATTTAATTATTCTTTCAATATCCGTGATTTAAGCTATATTGAACATCAGCTGTGAGCAAAAGTGCTTTGAATTGTGCTAAGAAACAGCTAAATGAAGTTCTGTTAAGATCAGTGTGGTGCATTTCTGTAGAGTGCTCTGAGTCAGAAGGCAGCTGGTTTTGCTTTGTACTGAATTTGCGACAGTGACGTGCGGTGAGGTTTATGGCTGGTGAGGCTGGTGACATCATCAGGAAGGCGGGGAATGGGACCACATGTGCTGGAGGCTGAGGCTGCCTCATCCTCCAGCACACGTGATCCCATTCCCCGCCTTCCTGAGCGCGCTCCGCCAGCTTACGCTCTGCGATCCCCAACAGCAGCTGCTTTTCAGTGCTTTTCTGTGCGTCTGGCGTTTAGGACATCTGGCTATCTACCTAAACACCAGACGCACAGAAAAGCACTGAAAAGCACTTTGCCTCCAAGCCACTTCGTCTTGATGATGTCGCCGACGTCGCTGCTGGGTGCGGCCGGACGGAGGTAACCAGAGTGGCGCCGAGGGGTCCAGGCGGACAAAAGAGTGAATGAGCGAGCGATGGAGGATCAGGCAGCCTGATCCTCAGTCGCTCGTCCGCCGGACTGCCTCGGCACCACTTTGGCTACCTCTGTCCATCCGCACATGGCAGCTGCAGCGACATCATCAAGCCCCTGCCACTTCTGGACGTCTATTGCAGTCGCGAGGAGCACGCAAAGTACAGTGGAGGCAGGAAGGTTACTGGTGCTTCCGAGAACCCTCCTGCCTCCACCGGTTGCCCAGCTGGCACCGTCCCGCGCGCGCTCCTGCTCTTCCCTCCTCTTCCTCTTATATATATGAAACTCCCTTGTGGATATTATTATATATTATTATTTCATGATGAGAGGTGAGGCTCTGCCTCCCCTGCCTCCCCTGATCGCACGTCCCTGATTTGTGATATCTTTAAAATAATTTCCATGCACAACTCATTATGTTAGTTAAGTCCAAATTATCCCACTCCATTTGTATCTGATGCAACAGAACAAGAAAATGAAAGTATAATTGTAAAGGAGCCAGGTAGTTTGAAGTGAAAACTGCCACCTGCAGTTTCAGATCTAATGGCAAACAGGTTGGTCTCCTCTTAACTCCTTGATACTGTGATCACAACTTTAAAGACACATCTGATTCACATCTCTGTAGAATGACTGGATGACTCAAAGCATGGATTGGCTTTCTTCACTTTAACTGAATGTTGTGATTTAACAAATACAAAATCTAGAGTTACCTTTTTGTTCTACTAAATCTAGCATATTCTGGATAATACTAAAGAAAAGTTTGTCCCTATTGTGTTGACTTGAAGTGAAAAGGCTAAAAGCATCATCCATCCAGATGATTAATTTGATGCCAGGGTTGTTTAGGCCAATGGTAAGATATTAGAGTCAATTGACATGCTCATAAAACTAGGACACACTTGGTAGATTTAATTTAATTTAAACTTATATTTAATCTTCTACTATTGTACGTACACTCTTAGATTTGTAAAAGGACCTTTTGGCTATGAAATGCAACCCTCTGATCAGTATAGACATCTACATTAAGGCAGTCCAGATAGATAATGGTCTGGCTTCAGCTTGAACATATTCAGTGAATTGGAGCTTGAGCTCACTATCTCTCTAGATAATTAGTTCCATACTCAAATTGCTCTTATTGTTTCTCCTGTGTCCCCTAACATTCAACCAAATCTACCTTCTTAACTCTAGGTTAAAAGGAATCCATTATTTAAAAAAGAGGAATAGATGATGTAAGTCACAAGTGACTTTTGTCAATGTTTTAACATGGATGCTATATAACTATATACATCGGTCTTAATTTTTAAAGTAAATATTTAATGAAGATAACAGATGAAAGGCAATAATAATTGTTAGATACCAGAATCAGTTACAATGGTTTAAACCAAGGTCCTCTGTTCCCGCGGGAACAGAGATTTAACCTGATTGGTCGAAGGGTCTGACAGCTCCCTATAAAAGGGCTGCTGTCAGACTGAACCTTCGCTGGATTGTACATAGTTGCTACTGAGTTAATAAAGAGCTGTTGTTGCCTAAGCCTGAGGGTACCTTTCCTTTACCCGATCTAACAATAATAATTTATTTGCATACAAGCCAAATTACAAAAACTAGGACTGAATATGGTAAAATTGTTGTTACTGAAGGATACTCATTTTTTATTTATATTATCCATCTTATTTTATGTTAGAAAATGCTGTCTTGTAATAAATTGCACAGAACAAACATTTCCCAGCTTAAAAGAGAATATTTGATTCTTGCAGATAAACATCTATATGTAGACTGAAAGTTATATATTTTGTAGCTAATCTGAATTTTGGCCTTATTAACATTTATATCATACAGTAGTAATATATTTGTCGCATTATATTGCATATCAATACATTTGGCATTACAAAGGCATACGTTTAAGAGCAAGCAAATACTTATCTAAGAGAAGCTGCTACCTTCCAGTAGAGCTGCCCACTTTTCCATATCTTGGTTTAGGTGTTAATAGTCCATGTTAATAGTCCCATTTTATGGCTACTGTGGCCCATTAGGGAAACTAGGTCAGCATGTGAGAACAAGGCAGGAATCTTCAACAGAAAAGGAACAGGTGCAGTAGATAAAGACAAAATAGAACTCTCTTGTTGAAGAGACAGCAGGGAACTGGGAAATCTTGGCTGATACTTTCCTTTATTTATAAAATAGAAGAATTGTAAAGTAAATATTAAACTAGTTTTCTAAGCAAACTGAAACTTTGTATAGGTTGTTGGAACACATATTGTTGAAGTTCTGTAGAAAGGATACTTTGGAAATATGGAACTGAGGGCAGCAGAACCTGAGAGAGTTCATATATGAACAGGAATATAAGCACTTTGCATGCTTGCCCCGAAAATACTTTTCAGAAGAAATCATGATAAATATTAGCTTTAACAAACCTTATAATAAATATTCCAATCTAATTAAGTGTAATTAGTCCATTTATAAGCATAGATAGTGCAACATTATGCTAAAATGGACTAAAATGATAAAATGCCAGAAATCCAGGAGTTGTTAAAAATCTACTGGATTTTGGAAGATATGAAATTGCATATCCAAGAACAACCCAAGAACCTACCTTCTAATTCTTTTTTTTCCAATGCAAAAAAGTATTAGATAATTGAGTAAGTCATGTTGAATAGAGAGGGGTATCTAATTGTGTTGAAAATAAGAAATACATTTTAGAGATAACTCTATTCAAGACATGAATCCATAAACCTTGTTGTATTGTGTTGCTTTTGGTATTGGTTGTACTCACTGGAAACAAAGAATCTGGGAAGGATTGAAAGGGATTTTTCAAATTTTGCTTCCTTCTATCAACAGATGGGAGTTTTGCTAAGTCTTTTGCCATGACAGTATTACTCTGAAACATTTGAAATATAGGATTTATTTAGCTATAAAAATGTTCTATTTTTATAGAACATTTATTCAATATTTGATACAGGTAGCAATGACACTAAAATCATTTGTTGTTTGGATGTTACAGCTTTGAAAAGGTTTTGATGAAGAGGTTTAGTTGACCATTAATAAATTCTCTGTGTTCCAGTGTTGTTTTAATATATTATAGAACAGTGATGGTGAAATGCATAGAAATGTTGCTTGCTCCTGCACTCATTAGAGTCTCACTCCGGAAAAGCTGAACGTCCGGGTTTTAGCATGCATGCACACCCAATGATCAGCTGGCTGGCACATATGCACACAGTTTTCTGGAACTACCACACATGCAAAGGGATCGCATTCCAGAAAAGCCAAATTGTCGGGTCCAAGCGCCCATGTGCACCCAACAATCAGCTGACCAGCACACATGTGCACATCAGTTTTTGGCATTGCTGTGCACGCAAAAGTATCCCACTCTGGAAAATTGGAACATCTGGGTTCTGGTGTGCATGTGCACCTGACAATCAGCTGGCTGGCATGCATGCATGCACCTGTTTTCAGCACTAGTATGTGCGTGAAGGACAGCTGATCATCATGCACACATGCATGCCAGAAACCTGGAAGACAAACAGGCAAGGCTGCGTGTGCCAGGTGACATGGCTCCACGTGTCACTTTGGGCACATGTGCCATAGATTCGCCATCACAGTTATAGAATATATCCTCTAAAGAGCATTTTATTAATTTTGCTTTTAAAATATTATTCTTACCAGATTAAACTATTAACCAATTTAAAATTACATAACAATTATTTATATTAGTTTTGAAACTTAATTTTTAGTAAAATACATGATTTTAATTAATGCTTACTAGCGCATAACCTGGATGACAAGATGTACAGTGGAACAGCAGCTTCCCTTCCTTGCCACCAGATTTTCAGGACTATTTACTGTTAATCAATAAAATATAAGGTATTGCCATAGCAACCACTATAATACCTTACCAGCACTTACGTAACCTCTGGGACATACACAATTTTTCAGGGTCTCAATTATGCCATTTTAAGTGGCTACAAATATTTTTTTAAACTTCAGCCAGAAAGTCAAAATCATTAGTTTAGAAATGGAAGCTGAACTTTGTCAAATGATGCTGAGCATTCTTCTAAAGCGAGGGGGTGACCTTATTTCCTATGACCTCTGTCCTGTCTAAAAGCTGCAGACTGCCAGCCTTCATTAGAAATTATTATCTATAGACTATACCACATACTTTTAAAGCTTTTATCTGATTCTGTTCATTGCTGTTTTACTCGTGTCTTATTGATACTTATAATACAATACAATAGCAGAGTTGGAAGGGACCTTGGAGGTCTTCTAGTCCAACCCCCTGCCTAGGTAGGAAACCCTATACCATTCCAGACAAATGGCATCATGGAATGTTTCAGTGTGTATAGACATTGATGCTATTTGAAAAGGAGTAGGCACAAATATATTTGTAAATGAAAGTTCTTTCCCATTCCTCTCTTGCTTCAACCATTGTAAGTCTGTTTTATTTTATTTGTTCATCAATCTGAGGATTTTTTTTAAAAAATATGAAAATTGCTAAATATATATTCACTTAAAAATAAGTTTAAGATTATGTTAAACATATATTTTTATTTTTTATTTTATTCTTGTTTTTGTTTGATAAATTCTAATAAACAAATAAATAAATAAACATCAGAACAATTCCAAGTTGCAATCATGCTGCAAAAAATTTTCAAAAAATTTGAAAATTAAGCACACAAAAGCCAAGAAACATACTATGCTTTGTACACTCTATTAGATTGAGAAATAGCCTTCCTTTCAGACAAAGTGAAAAGTGGCATTTCAAATTAAATATAAGCTTAGGTGGGTGAAAGCTATGAGACTATACTAATCACTTCATAGACATACCAGTGATGTGATTATTCATATCGCATAAGTAGAAGGGAAAATACCACATAGTATTGTAAGAACATCAGTTTTATTAAATGCTCCCACTATAGTTAATGATATTTTGTTCATTTCTTTCCAACTCTTTGTAATCCAATGGACAGCACTTCATTAGGCTCATCTATTAGGAATTCCTTTGATTTCAAATAAATTCATCCTTCCATCATCAATGACATCTAGCCACTTTCTGTTTTGTTCACCTTGTTTTCAATGGCTTTTAATTTTCTAAATTTGCCTTTATATTCAAAAGATCTAATACAGGGATGTCCAAACTTTTTGCAGAGGGCCAGATTTGGTGAGATGAAAATGTGTGGGGCCAACCATTCAGCCTGACATTCTTTGAACCATTAAAATTAAATGCAAATGAACTATTAGATCTAAAAATCTAAGAAATAAATAAATAAATATTTTATGAAAGACTAAAGAAATAACTCTGGCGGGGAGAAGAGACTGTGGGCTGCTCAAAATTTGAAAATGGGCCACAATTGGCCCCTGGGCCGGACTTTGGACATGCCTGATCTAATATCTGTATAAGAATTTCTAATAAGTAGCTTTAATTTGCTTCTCCTAATATTAGTTGGGTTGATGGTTGGTCTAGTTCTTTAGATGCAATTTTTTTTCTCAACAATTTTTTGTAGCACAACAATTCAATAGACGCATTTGTGTTTGCTGCTGCTGTTGTCAGCATTTCTAATGCAGTTTTCACAGCCATATCTTACAACTGGGAAATCTGTGGTCTTGACAATATCAAATTCTCTGCACTTGAACAATCACCCATATCTTACTTTTATTTAAAGAAATGCTGAGCAGTAGATTAAATTTGTGCTTCTTTCACCTTTCACAGTGAATTTGTTTAATAATTCTTCCTTCAAACTAGAAGTGTGGTTTCATCAACATACACTCTGAAGTTGTTGAAGTTTCTCTCAGTAATTGTTTATTCCAATTTATATTTCTTCTACTTCAGGATTGTATGACATATTATGCGTATATTAAATAAATATCAAAAATATATGCTTCAACTTTTTATTATGGAATAATAAAATAACTAAATCAATATAATTTAGGCAGAAAGCTGTCAGGTATGATTCTAGTTATCATGGTTATATTTGGATCAGTTGAATTTCTGCTTGAAGAATTATCATAAGTAGAAATATTCTTCCAACTTCATTTTCTGTAAAGTTTCTTATTTTGATTTTAATATATGTGCAATGTAGTAGAATATTCATTAACAGAGAAAAATATATTAATGGAATTATATTGCTTAACTTTATTATGAAATAACCCAATTGTAACCTCCTAATTTATTACACATAGGTCTTCTAATACAGTATACACATTTTATATTCAGCTTTCCCTAATATATATGATTTAAATGTTGAAGTATATTATAAATTGTATAGCATTAAGAATTCTGAAGTTTTCTGTTTGACAATATTAGTTTTTTTAAACTTTTTTGTATACTATGTATGTGGTCACAGATAATCCCGGGTGATTTATTTCTCTACTTTCATATTGTGCAAAGCAGCATCTATTTTGGTGATGTTTCTAAGTGTTTTGTATACAAGGTGAAAATTCATTTATTAGAGTGAATATTTCTCAGATTAATTATCACTTTTCATAATTAAAAATGGGGATGGGAAAGGAGGAATCAATACTGAGAAGGACTAAGAAAAAAATCTGCACAAAAATATTAAATTTTACCAGAAAGATTGAAATATATTAGACAGGAGAGTAGGTCCAATCTGATTTATAGTGATTCAAACAATTGAAGGGAAAATCTGGAATATGACAAATAAGTAAAAAAGCATCCATTTGAACATGGGCAGAATAGGTCTTAGCAATATTGTGCTCAACATAATGACAAAATTATAGTCCTTCAATCATACTTTCTTACTCTAAGGTGTGCAAGGCTCAGACTTTTCAGCTTAAAATCTTATTAGATGATTATATTTCTAATGTATAAAATAAATCAGATGACAAATATCCATTGGAAATTTATAACTTAGTTAACTGTCATGACTATCCTATTTTTGAAACAGCAGTAATGATGTTAAAGTAGCCTTCTCAAAGACATACAAATATGGAATACTCTGTTTAAAGTTTAATAAAAAATGAACAGCAGCAGGAGAAACATTCTCATGTTAAGAAAATGTTATCTGAACCATAACACAAGTAAACGTAGTAGGGATTTTCTGACATAAATGCTAAAGTCAGTAAAAAATTTCCATGATTGCCACAGAATGCTTGAAATTCTTACGGCTAAATAAACAAAATGAACAGAATGGAATATAAGGAAAATGCCATGGTTACTTGATATACTCCTACCTGTAATAGACATATTTTAATTCAGATAAGCAATTTTTCAATTCATACATTTTTGTCCAATGAAATAGCTGTTGCTAAAAAAATTAAAACCCACATTATGGTCCCCTCGTTCTTTTGTTCCTTCCTTCCTTCCTTCCTTCCTTCCTTCCTTCCTTCCTTCCTTCCTTCCTTCCTTCCTTCCTTCCTTCCTTCCTCCCTCCCTCCCTCCCTCCCTCCCTCCCCTGAAACCCTTTTTGTTCCTAAGAGAGTGTTATGCCATCTTCAGAAATTCTGAATAACCTCTAAATCATTGTAATCCTCAACATATTAGAAAATGCAAGAGCTTCCCTGGAGAACTACAATCTTCCATGTCAATAGCCCTTAGATTAAAGTCCTTAAACTGATTAAGATGAGACAAAGAGTACAACGACATGACAAAAATTCCAGTCTATCCTATTAATTATCCTTGGATTAGGAGAACATTTCTCTCATAAAGACTGTGAAAATTGAAAATTAAAAAGAATAATGTATTGTAGTGCATTCTGACATATTACTCAACCTATTAAGAAATACAACATTGCATGGAGTTTTAAATCATCCTAACCCAACTAAATATTTGATCAAACATACATTTCTATAATGTTGTGTGTGCCAGATAATAGAAGAGAGAGAAAAAAGATAGATGGGCATCACGTTTAATTTTGCTTGAATTGTAATCTATGTCAGAAGGGTAATACACAGAGATCCAAACAAAAAAACTTTTTAATTAGTAAAAAGTTTTAAAAGTTTATTTACGAGAGAAAATGCCTACACTACTTTTTGAATTACATGATTTGAAACACATTTGAACTTCTCTTCTGAATTAACTTCTCATGACCTGGTTCAGTTACCTAGCAGGATTGTTCACCAGGCTGTGAGAGTCCTTGATTGTAAGACATTCAGTCCAGTTTCATTCTGGTGTTAGCTTATTCAAGAAAGTTCTCCTTCCTCTTACTTTTCCATTTAGGCAACCTGACATTTGCCCATACTCATACCCAGGGATCAGCAACCTGTGGCTCTGGAGCCGCATGTGGCTCTTTCATCCCTCTGCTGTGGCTCTCTGTCTCTGGTCAATTCCACAATTGGTCTTTTGGTTAGGACAGGTAGAGGGAAAAGGATGGTGCACTAGAAGGAGACTCTATGGTGGGGGAACTGGACTTCTGATTGGCTCCAGAATTGAATGGGGGGGCTTCCGTTTAGGATTATTGTGTCTCTTTGAGTTTTTAAGGTTGCTGACCCCTGCTCATACCTAACTTCCAGAACATTGTTTTAACAACTTTTTAAATTTTTTATTAATTTGATTTATTATCTTGCTTTTTACTCACATGTATCCCTTAGTTTCTAACTAATTTTATAAAATACGAATTATCCATGTTAATTAATTTTATGAATAGAAATAACAAACATTTTTAGCTGAAATGAATTAAATACGTGTGTGTGTGTGTGTGTGTGTGTTTCACCATATATACAGTATGTATCGCAGTAATTAATCTTTTAACTATTACATACTGCTCATTTATATAGATATTCCTAACAATAACTTGCTAAAGCAGTAGCAATAGTATATTACTAATTTATTTTGCTGCCCAAGAGCTAAAATCTTTGATTTAATGGAAGTGACCTATTTAAATGCTTAAGTAAGATTAATAATTTCATAAAGGCATATATAAAATGAGATAAATTGATCCTATTCTATCTTTTATATCTGATGGGGTGATTGTTGTTAACTCTATATTTGAAATAGTTCCTGTTAAAAAGTAAGCATTAAGGAATTATTCTTGAATCAGTTGCTGTTGCTGGAACAAATCAAACATATTGGTATTTTTTGCTTCAGTAAACCCAATTCTAAAAACAAGGAAGATGCTATTGAAGCAATACTGACCTGTAGGCTTTTTGATTACTCAAAAAAAAAAAAAAAGGGGGGGGGAACACAGTAGTAATGGAAGAGAAATAGTGAGAATATTTATTTATAACATGTTTATTTATTTTTATTTATATATTTTATTAGTTAAATAAATTCATAAGTACAGCTAGGAGAAAGTTAATTTTAAATAGGATTGCATATCAGATTAAAGTATGAGTTTATCATTTTACTAGTGAATATATATATTCGTAGATTTTCACGGGTTTAGGTATGCTGGTCTTGTTGTATTCGGGTCTTTTCCCATGTAAGATTGAGATTGTCGTTTCAATGAGGTCTCACTTGCCATCTTCAGGCTGGTGTTTTGGGCTTAAAGCATGATCGGAGCTGCCGTCCCTCTACAAACCTTGGTGGGGGGAAGTGCTGGCCCCATTTCAGCAAATGGATTGATTGTGGATGTGTGGCTGTATCATGATTGGCACATTGGTGTTGATTGGTGCTGGCTATGGATCCATTGTTGTTTTGTGTTGTAATGGCCTGGGTGGTGGGTGGTGTTCATTTGTTGACTAGGGCTGGTTTCCAGATGTCTGGTAGGCGGGAGGTATCATCATGTTTATTCATGTTGTGGGGGTGTTTCTCTATTTCGATAGCTTCCATAATTATTCTCTTGTTGAAGTGTTCAGTTTTGGAGATTAACCTGGTTCCTTCAAAATTAATTTCATGTCCTGTAGCTTTAAGGTGCTGGAAAAGGGAGGAAGTTTTTTCTTTTTTTCTTACTGCATTCTTGTGTTCTGCGATGTGTGCATTTATTCTATGTTCGTTTGTCCTATGTATGTTGCAGAGCAGATTTTGCATGGTATTTTGTAGACTCCTTGGTTTTCTAGCTGGATTTTGTCTTTGGGGTTTCTTAAGATGTTGGCTATTTTTTGGTCAATGTTGAAGTCTGTCTTGATATTGTGTTTGTGGAGAATTTTGCTGATTTTATCAGTGGTGCCTTTGATGTAAGGGAGGAGGGCGATGCCATTGTCCTGTTCTGTGTCTCGGTTTTTTGGGGGAATCTCTCTTTGGATTAGGTTGATAATTGTTTTTCTTTGGAATCTGTTGGAGATTAATACGTTTGTGAGAGTATGTAATTCAGTTTTCAGGTGGTATTTGTCAGCAAGGCGTTTGATTCTGGAGATGAGGGTCTTGGCTACAGAGTTGATCTGTGCAGAATGGTGTTGGGATTGTGTGTTTAATTAGCGGTTGGTGTGTGTTTTTTTCCGGTAGATGGTGTGTCCTAGGGAGCCATTGGGCTTTTTGTATATTAGGAGTCCAGAAAGGGAAGTTGGTTGTTTGCTTCTATTTCCATAGTGAATTGTATCTTGGGTGTAGGCTGTTGAGATGTGTGAGGAAGTTGTCCAGTTTTTCTTCTCCGTGTGGCCAAATCACAAAAGTGTCATTAACATATCTAAGCCAGAGTTTGGGTTTGTGTTCAGATTTATCTAAGACTTTAGTTTCAAAATGTTCCATGTATAGGTTTGCGATGACGAGTGAGAGGGGTGATCCCATGGGTGCTCCTTCTATCTGTTTGTATCTTTGTCCATGATGGATGGATGGATGGATGGATGGATGGATGGATGGATGGATATATATGTGTTTGTGTATGTATGTGTGTGTGTATATATATATAGTGGCTAAGACTCCTGCCTAAGATATAATACAGCCCAGGTTCAAATCCCAGTAAGGGTATGGCTAGCTGATGAGAGCTAATTAGCTCGAAATAGATCTATACTAGTCTCCCTTTATTTATTTATCAGTACAAATACAACACAAATATAAAAAGGCAACATTAAAAATAAAAATATGGTTTTCTGCCTGCATGGTCTTTTGTGATAAGCCGAAGGACAGAAAGAGGGAGTAGTGACCTTCCTCCCATATTTAGGAATACCAGGGGTTGTAACACAAATATATATATGTATGTTGTATTTGTGCTGATAAAATAAAGGGAGACTAGTATAGATCCATTTCGAGCTATTTAGCTCTCATCAGCTAGCCATACCCTTACTGGGATATATATGTATTTATGTATGTATGTATGTATGTATGTATGTATGTATGTATACACACACACACACACACACATACATACATACATACAGTGCAGCAGAGCACTGTTAAGCTAGTTCTGGTAGAAAAAGCAATTTATCATTTAAAAATTAATTAAAGTGTTGGATATTGCTAGCCTTTTTTGTTTAGTATTATGTATTATTTTTTTGATGTTTTTTCTAAAATATTGCATTAACAATGTTGCATTTTTTAAGAAAAACTGACATTGCTTGTTATGTGGTTATCCCAAATTCATTTTATTTCCAAGTAATTTAGTAATCATTAACATTATTTTCATCTTTTCTTACTGATGTCCTCTGCATCATTTTTTTCCTCTGGTATCAAATAAGTCTTGTTTTTCAAAAGTAAAATATTTTTTTTTCCTGTGAGTTTCTCTCCAAAATTACATTGATTCATAAACACTGAAAAATGGCAACCAACATTTCCTTAAGCAAATGATCTTCATATAATTATCATGGTGATAATTATAAAAAATAAAAGCAATGTATTGCTAAACACAGTAATAGGTTTTGTTTTAATCATTGATGCAAAAAATATTCACACACATTCACACACACATACACATACAGACAAAACATTAATAATTTGCTTGTAGTTAATGGAAGGACCCACTATAATAATAAGAAAACATAGAGTGAAAGAAGAAGAAAGTTTTCTGCACCATTAAAATATTTTTGTCTATTTTGATCTGTATGAAAAACAGAACACAGTGATTGATATGCCCTTTCGGTGTGTTGGTATTTTTTAAAACTGGGTTAGTATGAGGGCATGTATTTCTTGCAAAAGGGACTGGTACCATAAATCCCTTTGATATACGTTTATGAAAAACATGCTAGATGATAATAACTTTTCAGCCCAGGAGACTGAGTCTGCAGTCCTGAATAGTGAGATAGAATCCTCAGTATTTGATTATTATTCCCCTGAGTCTTTCATGGTAGGCTTTATCTAAATGTTAGATTCCAGATCTGAAATGTTAGATAATTAACATTCTCCCCTTCGGTGGCCATCTTCTATTTATGGACTTTTACAACTAGTCAGAGTTCTTGATAGCAATGACAGCATTTTGCTTAGGAAAATGAGGAATAATGTCTTTTTTAATGTAGACATAAAAATATCTTTTTCTGGCCACTTCAGTTTCTTTTTTAATAATAATTTTATTAAGAATTACAACTGCAAAGATAAAATTGAATTCAAATTGAAAAAAAGGATTAAAAAATGGAAGGTGCAGAAAAAAAAGAAAAGTAGAAAAGAAAGAAAATAATATAGTAAAAAAAAAGAAATATATAAAGAAATGATTTTCTCCTTCATCATAACAACAAATGATCTCTTCTTTCCATATCTCATCCATTGTCTAAAAACAAATCTTTTAAAAAGTCTTGTTGTTCAGTCCCAATCAGCAAAACTCCACTAATGGTTAACAGAGACAACAACATACATATTTTAACATTAATGTTCTTTTTTTAATAGTCTTGATCTTTAGTCTTTTCAAATTGTGTCTTATAACTCTTTTTAGTTTTTTTATCTCACCTTTATTATTTTTTTATAAATAACTGTCCGTTGTGAACGCATCTTCCTTCTCCTATTTTCACCATAAGAACAACTCTGTGAAATGAGTTATGCTGAAAGATAGCACCTGGCAGAAAGTCAGCCAGCCAAAGCTCATACCTAAGTTGGGACTAGAACTCTGGGGCGGTGCCAGCCAGCCAGAGAAGAGGGATCAAGTGGGGAATTAGCTTTGAGTTGTCGGGCAGCTATAGCTATCATTAAAAAGACTTGGATATGGAGTTTAAGATGTGGTGCCAGCCACCAAATACAGTAGATACTTTGAAAGTATCTTCAGGATCACTTTTTCCCATTCTGCATGCTAGTATCCATAGAAACTTCCATGAAAATTCTAATTTATCAAATAATATTTCAAAATGTTTAGTTTCTTTTGCCTTAAATGTTTGATTTCTTTTCTCTTAAATATTCAGTAACATAGTCAGTGTTTTTCTGTTATTTGAAACCATTGATATTGAATAATAATTTAGCACATTAAAAAAGCAATACTGGAGAACCTTCATTTTGCCAATTATTAATAGTCTAATATGTATATTTTACAACATCTGACAGAAAACCCAGATTATTATTCAATGCCTTCTAATGATACTCTTAATATGTTGCTAAATATTAAATTTCATATCATTAATATGAGCTTTTTAATAAGAGGCTGACTACATCAGATATTCTAATAGTGTCAAATGTATTTTTCTAATGCTCAGAACTAAAAGTTATTCAACAACAGTATGTATGGTTTAGGACAGCAGCCCCCAATCTTTTGGGTACCAGGGACTGGTTCTGTGGAGAGAAGTCTTTCTTCAGCCCAGAGGGGGAATGGTTTCATGTGCTGTCCACATCTTGCAGGTTGGGCTTCACTTGCTTGTGCAGCCTGTTTCTGGCATGCCACGGCCCAGTGCTGGTCCACGAACTGTGGGTTAGGGACTCCTGGCTTAGGATATAAGAATATTTTCAATAAAGCTTGGGTATATGTTCGTAAAATAAAACAATTCAACAATGGATGCAAACCTTGTGACTTCATAAGAAAAATGGATGACAAGCAGCTGTAAAATTCTGAATTATTAAGTAACATCAAACAACAAAGCAGAATAATTATGTAACTGGCTGTTGCGAATATATGTAGCTCAGAACTAGACTATTGGTTTGTATGAATTTTTCGAGCTTGGTTTTCTTAAAAGACATTTCATGGCTTACCTTGGTAATAGATGCTGGGGAAGTGAAGTTTATTTTGTGCATGATTACAGCACTGCTGATGTTACTCAGATAAGTCATGGAATATCAGCAAATAAAAGAACAAGCTGAGAAAGCTGAGTTATCACGTAACTAAACTGTTCCATCTTACTTATAATTAATGTATTTTTTAAAATATATAATCTGCTTGTCTTTTGTCCTTTATTATTTATACACTTCATATGGCATATGTACAACCAAGATAAGGATGGGCGCATTATTTTTTTTTATATTTTAAATGACAGTGTTCTACACCCCCCCTTGATTTCAATAAAGAATCTTAACTAAAGAATTAAATACCATTACCATTAATAAATAGTCAAATTAGTCAAAGTTAACTTGGAGTTAAATAAAGTATGATGAATGATTCATTCTTGTCATATATGCTGGATTATTAATACATCAACATATATCAGAGCTAGAATTACTATGTTCACCCAGTGTTCTCTTTGAAGTGGCATGTCAAGCACCAATATAGATTAACTGGCAGACAGGTTTATCAATAATAATAATAATAAAAGAAATGTCAAATAAAGTTAAACATGCCAAAATTGCTTTATTTTAAGTATCACTGCATAGCCAGTCTTGGGTTTTAGAAAGTGTCCTTTTGTTTATAAACTTTCCAAGATTGAAACAAAAAAGAAAAAGAAAGCACCTTGCAAAATTGTCAAAGGAGAAAGAAAGTAATTGTAATTCTGCTAAGGCCTTTAATTCAAGCAAACTACTTCAAATGTTAATAGATTTCCAATGCAATACAAGCTAAGCTTCCACTGTCAATTTATATACTGGGAGAATCAGTTGCATTGACAGGTTTAATGTGGTTTTTGCAGCATACCGCCTTGAGCCATGATCTCGTCAGATCTCATTAGCTAAGTAAAGTCGAGTTTGGTCAGTGTTTGTATGAGAGACCTCTAGGGACATTCTGGCATATTAGTGAGATGAACAAGGAAGGCATGCTTTTGTGGCTAAAATGAATAAGAGATCTTGACTTTAATTCTTGTTTCTGCCATAACTAATCCCATAAAGTTCTATACCACCTGAAGGTATTTGGAACAATACTTGTTTCAAAGTAGCTCTTGCTAGATAGATCAGAGGACATATGTGTTAGGATAGAGTCCTATCTTCAGAAGTATTAAAACAGTAGGGAAATGTATTCGGTTTACAGGACAAACTGGTTAGATTTTAAAGCCCTGCTCTACCATAAACATCACTTACATGTAATTACTACATTTTCACACACACACACACACACACACACACACACACACACACTTCATGCATATATAAGGTAAAGGAAAAGGTTCCCCTCGCACATATGTGCTAGTTGTTCCCGATTCTAGGGATGGTGCTCATCTCCATTTCAAAGCTGAAAAGCCAGCGCTGTCCGAAGACGTCTCCGTGGTCATGTGGCTGGCATGTCTAAATGCTGATGGCGCACAGAACCCTGTTACCTTCTCATCCAAGGTGGTTCCTATATTCTACTTGCATTTTTACATGCTTTCGAACTGCTAGGTTAGCAGAAGCTGGGACAAGTAACGGGAAAACACTCCGTTATGTGGTGCTAGGGATTCGAACCACCGAACTGCTGACCTTTCTGATCAACAAGCTCAGTGTCTTAGCCACTGAGTCATTGTGTCCCTTCATGCATATATACATGTCATTAATACAAGAGCCCTGGTTTACATATAGCATTAAACAAATAATGCTTTATTTAACGTGTTTATTTATATTTGATTTACCTTGTAGCATTAATTCAGCCATCATGGTCTATCTAACTTGGTAACAATAATTTTGAAAAAGATATTGGAAGAATTGCTCACTGCAAAGTGAATATGAGTAGGCTAGCAAAGGAAAATACAATTTTAGACTGTGTTAAAAACGTAGTTAACAAATAGGGCGCCATCTTTAGTATGTACATGGAATAATGAATTTATGTTGCAGAAAGCAGATTCTGATGTGGGGGGGATGCGGACGATTACCTAAGAATAAAAAGAATTTGATGATGGAAATAATTCCCCAGAAGGATGATATATTTCTTTTCACTGGATGTATTCAAGTAGAGCCTAGACAACCATCTATTGGGAATATTTTAATTTGAATTTCCACACTAAACTAGGTTTCAGATTTCATAGCATTAATGGGTCTTTTCAACTCTCTGGTCCTAAGTAAATCATGGCTTAAGGCAATATATAAATATACTAAACTATATGCACAGACTCTTCTCATACCTATTTCCTCAGTTAATAAATGATGATCAAGTGGAAAAATATATTTGGGAGGAAAAAAGGCTTAATTATAAAGACACAGAAATTTTATAAGGATCTTTGTGTATAGATTCTGCTACACATACTGTTGCTGAGATCAAAACTATAAGATTAGATTTGCAATGAAACAATTAATTTTTATATGAAATAACATAGCAGGTTTTTAATCCTGCTTACTGGATTGACATCTTCTTTCTGTTGACATCAAAGGGACCGATATAGAATTACTCATTGCTGTATATATTTTTCTTCAGCTTCCTAAATTTCTAAAAACTGCTTACATAAAATTTTAATGCATTTATGTTTGTAAGGCCCAAATTCTTTTTAAAAAATAATACTGAATATATTTAATGTGTTATTTAATGGAGTTCAAATGTTAATGAAGCTGATACAGGTAGATATCCCTACACTCCTGTCACAAATTGATATGTAAATATATAAAGAGTAGAATTTGTGCATTGATATCACAATGCATGTTCTGTCACTTTCTTTCCTTCCTACATAACCCTATGCCCAAAGTATTATTTTCTAAGGATTTCTTGCTGGAATTTTATTCAATGAAGGCTTCTTTCATTCAGTCTGTAATAATAATAGAAAAAGTGTATGAAAAGTATACAATAGACAGACAGACAGACAGACAAACAGATAGATAGATAGATTTTTCCAGTGAAAATAATGCAGTTGGAAAAGTAATCTCTCCCCCACCCCCAAGACTAGATTGCTTAAGGCTGTGATGCCCTCCGATTAAATCACTATATTGACCTCTGGCATCAAGGTTTCTTTCACTTTAAAAAAAAAAGGGGGGGGGAACCTATATCACGGTAGTTATTTGCAGATACCCAGAGTTGTTTGTCTGAACAAACTGGTAAAATGTAAATATTTCCCTAAGGTCTTTGATTTGATGCTAAATTATCTGCTTGAAGTTGATAATTTCAGTTCTTCAGTGCAGTTCTTGTTTGATGGGAAAGCAGTTAATACCTATTAGTTTTACTTTGATAAATCAAGAAATGAAAACAGATTAGTGCTGAGATTATATCTGTGCCTGAGCTCTCAGCAACATTCTTCAAAAGAAAAGTGTTCATGGCTTTTTAACACTAAAGAAAAAGCCTTTGATTTTTTTTGTTTTTGGTTTAAATATGACATTTTCTAAGAGCAAGAGTAAAGTCCTACATTTTGAAAGATTTTGAAACCGCTTTCTAGTCTATAGGATAGCCATGTTAGTAAGATGTTACTTCATATATCCAAAAAAGAATATATGTATAATTCCTCAGTCTCAATTTAATTAGTCCAAATTAAAAACATTTTGATCAGAAAACATGTCCACCTGTCTACTTTCTATCCCTTTGTTTAAAGTGATCAGAATTCTGATCTTCATTAAGTCTGCATACTTGATTTTTTTCTATTTGCTTGTCCATTTTTTTAATTTGATGTGTTTTAAAAATCTATCAAGAGACAGACTTTAAATGTTCTTTTGATGTTGATTTGCAAAATTAAGGGAACAGACAGAAGCCATTATTTTTTAAATTCTTTTCAAATGGAAGTTACCATTAAGAAATCAGAAGAGTTTACGCACAGAAGAAATCCAATTCACAATCAAAATATGTTTTGAAATTGCTTCTAGTGTTTGTTGGCATTTCACAATTATATGATTTACAGGGTCATTCAATCCGTTCAAAGCTCCATGTAAATATTTTACTCATAGCATCCGATCCCCTTGAAAGTTCAGTGCATCTATTTCAGAAACTTCCCACATTGCTTGAGCATAGAAGTGCATTCATAGTTTATATTTCCTCTAGGATTGATGGCAAAATACCGAAGTCCTTAAATAGCTTGAACGTTGCCCTTCACTGCTAAAATACTTCATTCTAACATATGTAACAGGATTAAATAGATCTGGTAGAATTGTTGCCAAAATGCTATACAGTAGATGTATATATTACATAAAAAGTTTGTTTAAAGCATGGGAAATGTCTGCTATACACCTATTTCATTTTAAACAGTGTAAGACTTCCAACAATGATATATTTGCTTCAGTAGAGGTAAATGTTTTTTTAAAAAAATTATAGCAAGAAGTATCCAGAATCCCAGGTTTCCAACTCATGAAACAGAGTATTCTGTTTCAAAATATTGGGAATATTCTGAATATTCCTGTTTTCTCTGATAGGAAACAAATAATTTGATCATTTTAGGGCATGAATATGCTTCTGTCTATATGGACGTTTTAGAAGTATAGAATTGATCTTGATATGAAAATAACAGCTAGACCTTTGATACCCTGAAGATGTACAAATTCATGGTCATGTGCTAGATTCTGCTTCATTAGAAGCATAAAGTACTGTATTACTCAACTCTCCAATTCTCAGAGCTCCAGTACATTTGTAGGGCAACAGGTTACAGAGCAGAGAAAACTGTAAAGTATATGTAGTAAATTAAACACTATTTAGTTCAAATGAGGTCTGTGTCCCGAATACCTCATCTTTAGAATTCTGCTCTATAAAATTCTGCTCAATGCTGAACTTCGCTAGTATTTCATATAAGCATTTGATACCTGGTGCTTTTGTGATGACTATTTAACAATCTTCTCAACTAGGGCACCCCGCAGAGATACAGATTTTAATTCACAAGAACGGCCAAGCTGACTGGGAAAGTTTCAGACTTGGAAATCCATACTTCTGATAGGCACCCATGTTCTGCTGCATACAGAATTATCAAGCATTAGCTGTTTAACTTTGATGCTAACACACAGTGCTGGCTATAGCTGATATGGAGTACTCGGTGATACTTCAATGTTTGACTTAAGCCACAGTGTTTAGCTTGTCCTAACATTTACAGATCCAGAATTTGGATGAACTTTCAGTACTACTGTTTGAAGGATGTAGTTATCATTGGTGGGGTCAATGTCTTTGAGCCCAAAGTAAAAGCTTTTGTGATCACTGCACTTTCTAAGCCTTAGATGTTGATGGATATGAAAGGCAGGGGTCTCCTTTATATGACAGCTTTATAAAGATCTTGTCAGAACTGCATGGAGAAGAGCTGAGTTTTAAAACATATTTCCTTTTTAAATTTCTTTAGCCTTGAATTAAATCCGAGAGGAACAATAGATTTCCCACCCTCACTCTCCAATTTGTTCCATTGTGCTTTCAGAAATGGGAATCAGTGAGCCACCAGAACAGAAAGCCACATGATGGCAGTATGTGTGTTATATTTTACACAGATGATCAACTTCTTATTTGGGAGTCCAATTATAATTTGTAAATGAACAAATTTGAAATGTTTAAATAAGACAGATAGTCCTAATCCTCAAACAATCCTTGTGTTTCTTTGATAATTTTTTGAATTCAAAAAACATTTTGAAGATGTCAACTATCATGACAGGTTTTGTGCTTGCAGTTATCCTGTATAAGACTATGCTCAGCTCATATTCTAAGGACCACTGTTTTGCTATGCAATTACACTATAGATAAATTCATTCCTAGCAAATCAATGTTATGTCAACATACCATTGATATAACTTTGGCACAAATTTTTGGAGTAATTTCATATTTATTTGTTTGTTTGTTTGTTTGTTTGTTTACAATTGAAATATTTAGAAGTGACAGTTGTGTGATTTGTTTTTAGAGAGCCTTTCATGAAACGTATGTTCTCAACTTACAACCATAATGGACCCTGGAATTTCTGTCATAAGCTTTGATGGTCATAAATTGAGGCATTCATGTGACTGGATTTGATATTATTACTTTTTTGCAGCAGTCATTAAGTGAATACTGTAGTTAACCAAATCTATATATTGCTATGATCATTTTTTGTTGGAAACTGGCCAAAAAGGCCCCAAACCTCCCCCATTCTAAATATCACTCAAGTGACTCTTGAGTGATCACAAACAGATATAAAAATGAGCAGGTTGTCAAGTTCTCTAAATGTGGTCATATGATTGTGGGAGTATAAGCAGAAGTTGAAAGTCAGGGAGTCACAAGTATCTTTTCAGGGGGGGTAGGCAGCTATTGTAACTCTAAATGACTGCTAAGTGATCAGCTGTTAAGCAAGGATGGCCAGTAGGGTGTTTCTAAATACAATTTTAGTGAGAACTTTGAGGACTGAATTATTGAGTACATTTTTGTTCTTGATACTGGGAAATAAACATTGAGGGAGTGAAAAACTTAGTATTTGGTTGGAACTGGAATGAACTGGGGACTAATATGAAATAAATTTTCCCTTCATCTTGCCACTTTCACAGAAGAGGATTACAATTTCTGCTGCTAGGTTTTTAAAAGCCTAATTTGAGAGTGCTTATTATGACTGCCTAGTTGTCCCATTGTCAGAATAGGACAGTAACCATTCTTGAGGACAGAAAAAGGTACTATCAACCTTTTATCTATTTTCTCCCTATTACAAAGTGATCCTCATTAAACTTTCTTACTGCAGTGTAAAATAGTCTTGTTATGCTGGAAATCAGAATGGGGTCAAGCTTCAGTCAAATAAAACCCCATGTATTTTGAAATAACTTACTGCCTGAATTGAAGGCTAAGTCTGAGAAGAAAACTCCTGATTTTAGCTGGGAAAATCACCCCATCCACTGGGAGCCAAAACCAAGTACACAGACTTCACATTTAGGGCAGTCTGATCAATGCTTTATTTATTATGTGAATAAGTTATTAAGATAATATTAATAATCTTAGACTCCCACAATACTGAATGTTTTTAATGGAATTTCAATGAAATGAACATATTTATTATTTCACCTCCAAGCAATTAGAAATTTGCACTAAGGCTAGATATGCTATGTTTGGGAACTGATAAGAGCCATTGAAAGAATGCTTGTGATTCTGCTGCTTTGTCTCATGAATTTGAACATTTCTATGGAACTTCAGTAATAGATATTTTCTAAAACCATGTAGTGTAGCCATTATAAAGGTTTACTTTTATCCACTAGACCACACTGGCTTACCCACTTTTTAAAAAAAGGCAAGGGTTCTTAAGTCTTCATTTCAATATTCTGTCAAGTATAAATGCAGCTTACAGTATGTTGGGGAAAGTCACAATGTATACAACATGTATAATATATTTGCATTCAGCAAGCAGAGTTTAGCTATAGTGCATGAATGTAAAAACAGACATTTGGAGCAGTTAACCCAAAGGTTCATTCCAATTTTAATATTTTCCAGTGGTATTATTCTGTCACCAGCTTGTGAAATAATAGGATCTGATATTTCAATATAAATTGTGCATGATTCCTCACTGCTAGCTATAGCTTTTAGGAATTTTCTTAGTTATCTATATAAGCAATTTCTCTCTTTTTATCTTAAACAACTAGGTTCCAATAGTTTTGTTTGAGCAAAGCAGTTTCTAGAAATTGTCTAAAGTTTCCTCATTATTGCTTGTGAATTGGTCACTTTGATCAATATCTGTCAACTGAATTGAGACATTCACGTTGTAAATAATTCACAGAATGTTTAAGACCTAAAATATGTTCGATTCTGGAAGTTGAAAGCAATATGGTCTATGAAACATTTTTTCTCTTCCTCCTCTCCTCTTACATTCATAAAAATATATTCAGGTGGTTTAACAATGAATTATTTGAAAACTACCACCTGTGGTTGGGCCCTCTTGACAGAAATAATACCTCTTTTTCTATGACACAGTTACAATTTTCAATGAAATAACAAGGAAACAGAATGCTTCAGAAGCAGAAAGATCTTTAGTTTTAGATGACATATAAGCAACTGTGCTTATAACACACACTGGGGGGGGGGGGACAAGCCCCAAAGCAAACCTCAGCTCAACCAAACAATTCTTAATTTACGTGTATAGCTCTCTAGAAACTATGTAATTTTTCTTGCTTGCTTACCCACAGTCCCTCTCACCCACATATACCTACCGCAAATTTACATCTTCCATCAGTTTGTCTTGTTGTTGAGATAAAAAATACTTGTCTAAGATTGGTTTTTATCTAGAGTAGTTGCTCAATTTATTTCATCCTTATGGAATAGTTAATGTTTGTCTGTTTGTACCTTGGTGTATAATTGGTATAGAGATGGTGTAAAAGTGAATAGAAGCACTTCAAAATTTTATGAAAATGGATAGCTATTTTCAAATTTGAGAAACACTACAGTTTGTACTGTCAATTATTCATTTTCTTTTTTCTTTTTAAGAATGCCCCATTTTCTTGCTCTGGATAAATATAAAAATTTGCTAGGAATTACATGAGGAAAAAAAATCAGTTCCAAGAGAATGAGGGTGCTTTCAGAGAAATAGCTGCTAGTCAAAACATATTATACAATTATTCTATCTTTTCCACCTTAGCAGATCTTTGTGTGTGGAGGGATGGGTGGGGGGAGACTGTTAGAAGCAATGAAAATTCACAGGGGGAATTACAACTTTGTCTGCTTTGCCTATACAACTCTATGTAAGGAAAAGAATGACTGCTCATAAAAGTCTCATTAGAAATACTGCAGGTGTCTAACCTCATCAGTATCTGCTTTGTCTCATTTGCTTTCCATATGATAATGAACGCTATGGATCATGGCATTTCTTCTTTAGGTAGAGTAATCCCGAGTCTTCATTTTAATATTCTGTGGTAATAGTGCTCCCAAAAATTCAAAGTGCTGTTGACTAGATTCATAAAACAAGAATTCTTTAGAAATATTGAATTCAATTCTTTACAAATATAATTCAAAATCATATTTACATCTCTTATATTTTTATCAAGCCATTATTAAGATAAGTTGTAATTTTAAACCAAAAGAAGAGTTAGGATTGTGCATAATAAATTGTATTATGATGCTAGCCTAAGAAATCTAATGCTCAACAAGTTTTTAAATCAACTTTCTTTCTTTCTTTCTTTCTTTCTTTCTTTCTTTCTTTCTTTCTTTCTTTCTTTCTTTCTTTCTTTCTTTCTTTCTTTCTATGCTGCCCCCTTCCCTTACAAGATAGGGAGTTTTAAGCATATTCTGAAAGCTTGATAAGCACAAAACAATATTTTTTGATGGAACTAATTTCATTCTTTGATCATCATGTATGTATTTTATAATTCTTAAAGCTTAGACACATTAGTTTTCCAAAACTAGATATTTAAGTTCCTTATTTCACATATCAGATCTAGAACTAACTGTGGTCTTTATTTTAATTCCTTGTGAAGTGGTAATGATTGGTTTCAGATCAAATACTGTATCTCTTAGATTTTCTCAGGTTCCAGATACCTGTGAGCCCACTTGAACATGTGAATTCCTTTGTTCTGTCAATATATTAGATTAGTTTTGAGTTTTGAGTTTTATTAAATTTATATACCGCCCCCCTCTCCCCGCAGATTAGATTAACAGAGTTGGAAGGGACCTTGTATGTCATCTAGTCCAACCCGCCAACCAAGCAGGAGACCCTACACCATTTCTGACAAATCACAGTCCAATCTCTTTTTGGAAGCCTCCAGTGATGAAGCTCCCACAACTTCCAAAGCCAAGCTGTTCCATTGGTTGATTGCTCTCACTGTCAGAAAATTTCTTCTTATTTCTAGGTCAGATCTCTCCTTGATTAGTTTCCATGCATTATATGAGGGTAGCAGCAAATATATTTTACTTAAATCTGTGCTTATCTGTCTGGCCTTCAGGTGCCTTGGAAAATAGCTTGATCTCTTTCTCTCTGCGGCAGCCTCTCAAATATTGGAACGCTGCTATCATGTCTCCCCTGGTCCTTCTCTTCATTAGACTAGCCACGCCCAGTTCCTGTAACCATTCTTCGTATGTTTTAGTCTTCAGTTACCTAATCATCCTGGATGCTCTTCTCTGCACTTTTCTAGAGTTTCAACATATTTTGTATAGTGTGGTGACCAAATCTGGATGCAGTATTCTAGGTGTGCTTTATAGAGTGGTATTAGTACCTTACTTGATTTTGATAGTATCCTTCTGTTAATGTAATTTAGGATTGCATTGGCTTTTGGGGCTACCGCTACACACTGCTGGCTCATATGTAACTAGTTGTCCACTAAGACTCCAAGATCCCTCTCACAGTTACTGCTATTAAGCCAGGTTTCACCCAGTCTATATGTGTACTTTTGGTTTTTCTTGCCAAAGTGTAAGATTTTAGTTTTCTCTACATTGAATTTCATTTTGTTAGAAGGGCCTAGTGTTCAAGTCTGTCAAGATCCACCTGGAACATGTGCCTATCTTCTAAGGCAGTGATGGCAAACCTTTTTTGGTTTGTGTGCCAAAAAGTGGGGGGAGCGCAGGGGGGTTATGCACAGGCGTGCCACACTCATAATGCAATGCATGACCCCAGTGCAAATGTGCGCATGACCAGCACATTTTTTGCATGCTTTTTTGCCCTCCCCAGGCTCCAGAAGCTTCCCTGAAGCATCTGGAGCGCAAAAAACCAGCTGTATGGGCAAACCGGAAGTTCGGGGACAGACTTCTGGTTTGCTTGTAGGGACGGTTTTAGCCCTTCCGGGGCCTTCAGGGGCCTTCCAGATGCTCCGGAGGATGATAAAAGATCCTACAAACAAACTGGCAGTCACTTCCAGTTTGTCCATAGGGCCGTTTTTAGTTCTCCGGAGCCTTCAGGGACCTTCAGGACGCTTCCCTGAAGTCTCCGGAGGGCTAAAACCGGCTCTATGAGCAAACTGGAAGTCCATCCCCGAACTTCCGGTTTGCCTGTAGGCCAGTTTTTTGCGCTCTGGGGGTTTCAGAAAACTCCTGAAGCCTCCAGAGGGCCTCTGGGGGGGGAGGTTGTTTTCGCCCTTCCCAGGCTCCTGTAAAGCCTGGGGAGGGCAAAAAATGGCCTCAAAAAAAAGCTGAAGTCAGCTGGCCAACGGGCACATGCATGCTGGCCATCTGAAAGGGCAACGCCTCGCGTGCCCTGACAAATGGCTCCATGTGCCACCTGTGGCACGCGTGCCATAGGTTCGCCATCCCGGTTCTAAGGTGTTAGCTATTCCTGCCAGCTTAGTATCATCTGCAAATTTGGTAAATTCTTCTTCTATTCCCTCATCTAAGTCATTTATGAAGATATTGAAGAGTACTGGGCCTAAGATGGAACGTTTTAGTACCCCACTGCTTACTTCCCCCCATGTAGATGTAGACCCATTAAGCACTACTTGTTGAGTATGGTTTGTCAGCTAATTACAAATCCATTTGGTGGTGATGCTATCTATCCCACTTTTTTCTAGCTTACCAAGATGCTTTAGTTGTATATAGAGCAAAATAATGGAAGCCTGTTTAGTCTAGTGGTTAGGGCACCTTACTACAAAGCAGGAGACTGTGAATTCTAGACCTGCCTTATGTGTGAAAGCTGGCTGGGTGACTTTGGGCCAGTTACTTTCTCCCAGCCTAATGACATCAAGATAGTCAGTCAATTCATGTCACAATCGATGAGTCAAATTTGGTTGAATGTGGATGCTGTACCTGTCAGAAAAACACGAGGAAGAATAAAAAAAATACTGTCAAACTGATATTGAGCATAATAGACATTGAACTTAATATCTCCTCAAAGCAATCATTATTAATCTGTTGATTTAAGATAGAATTGTGATTAAAAATTCTTAACCCTTTTAAATCTTAAATTTGTGCGTAAATATGACCTACTCCTCATTCCTTTGGGTATTAATTGATGTTTGTTATATTGTTGTTCTCTGTGACTTTTTCTCCTCCATTGTATTTTAGTTCCTGAACAGGTAGCAAATATGCTAAAGTAAGAAGTCATTAATTTAACCTTTGAAAATATCCTAAGTAGCAAGCTACAATATAAAGTGTTCAACTATCATAGTATCAACTGGAAAGCTGGAAATGACCATTAAAAAAGTTAAATTGAATATTGTTATATACTTAAATAAGCAAATAATGACCGTAGATATATTGTAGAAGTTCATACCAAAAAAATAGACTAAAAACTCATATAAAACTGAAATGGCCAAAGAAATTAGCTACTGCATTAAAGGAAAACCATCTGCTTTTACAGCACTCGAACTGATATTTTGATTGAAAGCATATCATAAACAAAAGAGTCATAAACATAACCTTAAAGCATTAAAGCTAAGTGACATAAATGTGTTAAACAGAACATTGGCAGGTGGTCGATTTCAGGCTTCCAGACATTTTCAAGAATACTCCACTTGTATATTTCAAGTATTTCTCAAGTATATAAAGACTATACTATTTCCTTTCATCCCAAAGGCATGTTTTAGAGAAGACTATTGTGATAGCAGGTCCTATTTACTGATAAATACACATTTATAGTCTGTGATCCTACTCACTTTTTCAAGTGTCTAGTAAGCGAATGTATTCTTTTAAGTGGAAACAGTACAATTTTTCCAATAATTGCTTAGAAGTGCTATAATTAGAAATTAACATTATGGCCGCAAGCATAATGTTCATTTTTGTGAGCTCATTTACTTTAGAAGGACGTTTTGTGATTAAAATGGCATAAAAGTATAAAGGTCATAAAACCTATAAGAGAAAGAACAACTTGCATTGACTTAATTTTATCTAGTCTAGTATAGATTATTTGCAATTGATGATACTGACCATTTCCATTCCAGATTAGAGTTTTACTAATAATAAGCCATTTCACTTTAAATATCTTCAGGATTTTGTTCACTTACTTTTCTTTTTTGAAGAAGGAAATTTAATATTTCCCATGTCACAGAGTGGAGACTCAGGCCAGTATAATATGCTGGTAGTTAAAGCAGAATCAACAGTATATATCATTTTCATTTGTGGGCTTTATATGAGCCTTTACTTGCACTAGCTGTTTTGAAGAGCATGTAGAAATGAAGAGAAGTAGTAATTTCTCACCTTCTTCCTATTTTTTCCTTTATCAATAAACAGTATCAAAAATTTCCAAATATGGATGATGAGGATTTTTATTTAACCATATGTACATAAAAGTACAGGTGACTTACAACCCTTGACTTACAACCATTCATTTAGTCACCACTTAAAGTTGCAATAGCACTGAAAAAAGTGAGTTAGAACCAGTCCTTGTGCTTACAACTGTCACAACATGGTCATGTGATCAAAAATGGGATGCTTGGCATTTGAAAATATTGATTACTATCAATGTTAATGCAGACAGGAAACATGGGCCTTCACACACTCAGGGCCCAGGCTCAGGTATACAAGGCCTTGCAAAAGATCAACAGGGTTAGAGTCATTCTGATATCTGAAGGGACAATATTTCACAGGGCAGCAGCTACAGCAGAAAAGGCACATCTTCTGGTTCCTGTCAGTCAATATTCCTTGGTTCAACCTGCCTGAAGGCACTGGATGGGTAGAAAAACTTTATTTATTTTATTTAGTTAGTTTTTCAAACATTTACGAGATAACTGGTATGAGTATAAACATGGACCTGAGCACATGAAATGAGTACAAATAAATGGGTACAGTAGTACAAAGACAGAAGACACACTGATGTGCTTATGCACACCCCCTTACAGACCTCTTAGGAATGGTGTGAGGCCCATAGTAGACAGTTTAAGGTTAAAGCTATGGGGGTTAGAGGAAGTAACAATGGAGTCAGATAGAGATGCCAGGCATTGACCACTCTGTTGCTGAAGTCATATTTTCTGCAATCGAGTTTGGAGCAGTTTACCTTGAGTTTGTATCTATTGTTTACCCATGTATTATTGTGGTTGAAGCTGAAGTAGTTTTTGACAGGTAGAACATTGTAGCAGACAATTTTGTGTACTATGCTTAGGTCAGACCATAGGTGATGTAGTTCAAGGTTGTCCAAGCACAAAATTTAAAGTTATTGAAATTATAAAATTATATAAAATAATATAAAATATATAAATTATATAAATTCTCAACTTATTACATACCTTGTTTTTAATTAATTTTCTCAATATTTTTTTTTACTAGAAGACCGTAAACTTCTACAAGAGATACCTAAAGTATTTAAGGAAACTTTAAACCAAATAGCTGCAATGGCACTATTTTTTCAAATAACTATGTTGGAGCAATGCCTTTTTAAAAAAATCTTCTAAGAAAATCCACCTGATGGATTGACAATGTAGGAGAAAAATTATTTTAGTCCATGGTAGCCCAAATCAGAAGAAATCTGACAAGTTTTAGATTACTTTGTTTTTTAAAAAATAATAATAAAAGGCATACGTAAGCTTATGTGTTCATGAAAGCTTACGTGTTTTACTAAAACTTGTTAGTTTAAAATCAAGTCACCAGATTCTTGATATATTAGCTGTTTTCAGGTTTATATCTTGGGTTGTGGATGTGGATTCAAATTGGTTGTGGCATATTTGTTTAAGTTCTGCAGTGTATCTATTAAAAACTTCACTCTCATGAACACACAGTAAATTGTGCGAGGAATTTGAAACTTGGAACACTCCTATAAAAAGCATTTAAACATTTCAATCACTCACTGCTTTCTGAAGTCCTACAATTTTTCTGAAAATAACTTTGTTATATATGGGGTCCATGTATGACTCTGTTAAACCCAATTTGCATAGATAACTGAGACATGGTTCCTGCTACTGAATATAGTTTAATTCAGGGTTTATGTGTAATGATCTTTGCTTCAAAAATATACATCAGAATATCAATCAGAATAGCTTGTAATGTAGCTTCAAGTTATAAAGGAACCAACTTCTTTTCTAAGATATATCCCTCCCCACTGGGAATAACCAATAATGTCATTCAAAGAAATTTTAAAATTCTAAAGATAGAAAAAATGGGAACAAAAATAATGGTAAATCATATTAAAGAATCAAATAAAACAATTTGTTGTAAATGGCATTATAAATGAAACAACATTAAAATAGAGAAAATAAATTCTGTTTTGTTCTCCTCCAATCTTCATGTTTATCATCCTATTTATATATTATTGTGTTAATTGCATATTCATTTTCTTTTCTGACAAGAAGTAAATATACAAAATAAATAAAAACAAATAGAAAAGTGGGAAATGCAAATTTCTTGTTGACATTCCTGTAAATATGTCTCAACAATTTGTCAGTAGACAATGAGAAAAAATAGTACATCCATATCTATTTTGTATACTATAATTAGCTAAGCTGAAATATTTGCTTGAAGCTAAAACCATTTTCTGTCAAAGAGCCAAGAGAGAACATGCCCCCAGTTTAGAATAGAAGTAAATATTCCTTTTAAGCCTTTAACGTCAGGCTTAATGTAGACTTTAATGTAGTCACTTCATCAGGAATCCAGGTAAGTTTGAAATAAGGGAAATTGTAGTATTATTATAATTGGACCTGAATCTTGAGCTATCAACAAAGGGGAATTTGGCCCATTATATTCAAGTGTATCCATAGTCTCATTTTTATACCTATAATGGACATGAAAAGTGAATGGGAAGGAAAAGTAGTGTAACTGATTTGACATTCTATTCTTACTCATTAGTAAATAAAAACGGAGGTAATGAACTCCTCTTTGCTGGAAGCATTCAAGCAGATGTCCATCTGCCATCTGTTGAGAAGCTTTAATTGGATTCCAGTGCTCAGTAAGGTTAGATTCAATAGTCCAAATGACCTCTTAAAACTCCAAAAAAAACCCTCAGACTTTTATGTAAATCTAAAATGTCAAGGTTGATGTCATAGCTTCTAGATTAGACAGAATTTCCAGATATTTTTCATGCATGATAAATAATGGGATGGCAACAAATAGGTGAAATGAGTTATTTGTCATTTGCATTTACCCAATTGCATTTACCTGTACGTACACACCCCACCCCACCCAAAATATATTTGCATGTTAATATCTGAACGTGTGTGAATATTATGATACCCTGACAATGAAAAAGATACATTAAGTAACAATACATTTGTAACCACAAATGAAATTAGTTTAAATAATATTTCCAAATATATATGTGTTGGAGGAGGAGGAGGATTATTTCAATTTTGATGCTTCCAGACTCCAACTGACTGAGTGGCAAAACTAAGAGCTAAACTGAGATCCTCATCCCACTCCAAAATCTCAATTCCATTGGCAGGTATTACTAGGCATAAATAGGTATTAATGTGTAATGAAAGAAATAACTCTTCAAAATTATATTTTCTGTATTCTTTTAACTATGTATTTCTATCAGCATTATTCCTTTTTTGTCTTGAAAAAAAATGGATGGATAAATGAAAACAAATCACTAACTTCTCTACTATGATAAGCCAAGTGGTGGAGACTCATGAATCTGACCCAAACCAAAACTAGAATAGCTTTGATAGACTATCATTTTTAAAAATTAAAGTAGATACCAAAGGACCAACCAAAGTTTAAGGAGAACAAATTCAAATGTAAGTTACATTTTATTCCTGTTCTCATGTACTGATATCTAGTAATTAGTTATTCCCAGCTTTGGCTAGTGCTTTGTACTGATGACAATGTCTTGTGTTTATAACCATATCAAATGATTTACATTGTCACTATTTCTTTTGGTCATGGTTTTCCTTTCTTTCTTTCTTTCTTTCTTTCTTTCTTTCTTTCTTTCTTTCTTTCTTTCTTTCTTTCTCTCTCTCTCTCTCTTTCTCCCCCCTCTCTTTCTCTCTCTCTCCTTCCCTCCTTCTTTACTTCACCACATATTCCATTGTGGATCTGTCACAGCTAAGCCTTTATTATGCTGTTGTTCTTGGCTCCAAAATCTTTATCTGGTAAAAAGAAAATATATGTGAAGACCAATGGGGAAATGAGCTTCATCATCATATAAAACAGATAAGCAATAGAATGAGATTATTATCTAAATTAACAATTTGCTATGGAATTATAGTAACATCAGGAAAGAGGTACACACACAAAATGATAAACAATAGTGAAATAGGAATGATTATTGCAATATTGGTAGGCATAACACCTTTGAATATAAAACATAAAATATGAACAAAAAAGAGTACTTGAAGAGAGAAACAAAAGAAATGAAATATATTTGAAGCTTAGAGGGCCTTGTACCATAATGTCCTGTGAATGGCTTCAATTTGCATATTTTATTTTATTTTTGTTGATTTGGAAATATTATATTGCCACTTATTTGCTCATGGTGACCTAAAGTGGCTTACAGGAAATATAAACACAATATAAACGAAATAAAAATAATATAATAATAATAAAATAATAACCTCCCATCCCCTGGTGATAACATAACACTTATCAGCCCTTTAATGGGTTCCATCCTGCTCTACACAACCATGTCTTCAGGGCCTTCTGAAAGAGTGGCAGAGTGGGGACCAGTCTAATTTCCGGAAGCATGATGTTCCAGAGGGTGGGAGCCACCATGGAGAAGGCCTTTCTCTGGGTTGCACCAGATGTATTGTAACGGGATAACATTTTTAAAAGCATTTGAAATAGCCTGTTAATATTGTTATAAAAAGCATACTAGTGCATTGTTCCTGAAAGTGAACAACTGAAGAGAATATATATCCATGCTATGAATCCTATTTAAATTATCTATTTTATCTTAGAGCAGGGACCCAAAGCTACTCAGTTCATTGGCTGCTTCATGAAATTTGTGATTGTTCATTCATCCCCAAGTATTACATGAAAATAATTTCATAAATACCACTCTAATAGTACTGTGAATAACAACAACAACAACAACAATGCACTCTTGGATAGTTCCATTGACCCTTGGAAGTCAATATTCACCACTTTGATGAATATGAACCATATTACAAAGCATTAATAATCTTATAGTATTTTAATCCTATCATATAGATACAAAACATATTATCTCTATAGTTAAGTGCTGAAAATTTACCCTGGGTAATTTCAAGTTTAACATGCATCCAGCACACTCTCAGTCAGTACCCATATCCAGATCAAAGCAAGCACACATACTACTCAACTAGCACAAACCTATCTTGATTATATATATATATATATATATATATATATATATATATATATATATATATATATATATATATATATATATATATATATATATATATATATATATATATATATATATATATATATATATATATATATATATATGTATGTATTTATGAAACATCATTTGATATCAAAATAATCAACTGGCAAAGTGGGAGAAAAGGCAGGCAGCAGCAGCAAGAGAGAGAAAGAGAGATATTAACATAGGCAAGGGATAAAAGGCCAGAGAACTTGCTATCAACATATTACACATGAATATTTCTCATGCTGACTTACTCACTCACTCAAAAAATTAAAGATATTCCAGAAATAGCAAAGTGCTCTTTGGACAGTCCCAAAAAAGATCACTTAGGGCTACCAAAATAAGATTAAGTAGAAGATCACAAATTTGCACTTTTAAAATGTCCAGTACCAGTTGCAAAGACATAGAATTTATTTGGAATATAGACAGAGGTGGTATTCAGCTGGTTCAGACGGGTTCTGGCAAACCAGTAGCGGAAATTTTGAGTAGTTCAGAGAATTGACAAATACCACCTCTGGTTGGCCCTGCCCTCCTTCCCCTGCTGTTTCCTATCCTATATTCCCTTGTTTGTTAGCTCAGCTGATTCGTGCAGAAGAGTGGATTGCCATGCCTCAGCTGAGCTAAACAACAGCTCAGCTCACCAGCGTTGACATCAAGGGTGGTCTTTGGGTGCTGCATGCGTGCGCAAAGTGCACTCTCAGGTAGGAAAAGATTTGGAATCCCACCGTTGAATATAGAGTATTGTCTGGAGTACAAGAATTTGTATTTTTAGAGCAAGCAGAAGTGCAAACAAGAGAGGAAATAGGCAATTTAAACACACCTTTTACTGATTTGTATTCCCTTTGCATATAGCATATTGGAACCAGCTCCTAAACAATTAGAACTTACAGTCATGCTCAGAGACAATGCAATTGGAAGGAGGAAGAAATGTTTTGGGGTTTGGTTTTTTGGGGAGGGGAAGTTGAGGTTTCTTTGCTAATTTCATTTGTTTTCAACTGTCATGATTTTTATTTTTTATTTAGTCTAACATTTTAAAGATTGGAATGGTTAAAGCTCTTTTGCATCTCTGAAAGGGCTTCATTGTACTAGAAATGGCTAGGCTAAAATATATTCCAAGTATACTTATCTAAGATATATTCAGTATTGATGTGATGTATGTGAAATATTTATATATCTGAATAATTTATCCACTGTTGTTGTCGTATATGTTTTGGTTCTTTTACATCCTGCATGAAGACTTTTCGGCCTGTGCTGCCTTCAGTGGTGAAAGTAAAAGATATTTATGTAGCATATTCATGTTAAGGAGATCCTATAAAAAAATGAAAGATATACAGTATATGAAAATACTGAGATATTTTCTTTTGATGAAAATTTAAAACTATTCCATAAAACTATTCCATGTTCCCCATTACTCAAAAAAACATAAAAAATACTTCTTGTTTCATAAAAATTCATACAATGACATATACATAGTATTAATAAGTAACATGTTTAATATTATCAACAGTACAGATGCTAAATATCATATAAAGGCAACAACGGCTTTTAAAGTAGCACTGCCCTAACTCAATTGTACAAGTCTTCTAAAAAACTGTACACTTTGATAATCTTTTCTTTTTCCAAACATGAAATAAAGTATTTAATTTAATTATTTTCAAGAACTCTTCATCATCTCAATTTATTAAGATGTAGAAGAAATAGAATTCAGGAAGGAGAAAATAGAAGTCTAGCTCATCAGTTGGCGGAATAGGAAACTTCACTTGGTTGTGTTATCTGGCCAATTATATTTCAGACATTCCCATAAAATGCACACACCCACTTTGAGTTCCAAAGAACTCAGTGTTAAATTCCTAGCTCTTCTAATTGTAGTGCTTAGGACGTTATGTTAGAGAAAATAATCTATTGTTTATTCAAAAGCACAGAAAAATACCAACTGATAAAATGATCAAACAGGGCATGATCGCAATTTCTTTCTGACCTTTTCATGCCTTCAGTTCTCAATGATTTTCTGTCATTTTGGTCTAGCCTTAGCTGGAGCACCAATCCCAGAGGTGCTTTGCTTTATGTTGCCACTTAACTTTCAACTTCCATTTTCAGAATTGCAAGATAAGTAACTAATTGTCACTCTAATCTCTAGGAATCTGTCTTGCACTCACATCTACAAAGTTGCTCTAAGCCATGAACTTGAAAACTTTGCAATGCTTGTCTAACATGGTTGGTACTTATGTGAGAAGTGTGCAGTAGCTGAATTGCTGCCATTGTCATTATTTAGGACCATCACAATGATTATCTGCCTTCTGCTTTATTAAACAGTAATGAATTACCTCATTTCAAACTGCTCACCATCTTTCAGCTCAATATTTCATCTGCTGTTCGCTGCATTTAAAATCATGCACTAAGGCCAGTTAATTTAAATACAGACGAACACCTTCTGTAGTGGGAAATATGTCCAGCAGATTGTGATGGAGAAGCCTATGGACATGTGACTCCAAAAACTCTTAGGCAGTCACATTAATACAAAGGACAGAAACAAACCTGATTATAACACTCTAATGTATTTATTATTTTAAAAAATATGGAGAAGTCAACCTTAGGAAAACAAACAGAGGAATGCCTTACACAAACAGAGAAAATAAATAAAAAGGACACAAAATGAGGAAAAGAGAAGATGCAAAAAAATGTATTTTTGCCTGTCTCTTTTTTAATTTTTTTCTAACCCAACAAAATGTGGTAAAAAAACCTAAGGGGTTTGGCTTCAGCAGTATAACACTTTGAAATATACACAATGGATCCAAAAAAAGTTTGGATTATAAAGTTTGGTGTGGTGAGAGAAGCTAGCAAAAGACAGATCAAATCTTAAAATGTCTGGATGGGGACAGGTGCTATATTTACAAAAAAGGCCCATAAGGCCCAAAGCTACTAGCTAGCAATGCTATTTTTATTTTCACATGGATAAAAGTAAATTTTGTCCATGTAAAAATGGACAGAATGGAATCTTCAAATGGTAATGGTGATTCCCACCCACTCCCACTCAAGCTGCAGATATCACTACTAACAGCCTATGTTGGTTTTCATGGGTTAATTCATTCTTTGACAAGTTAAGCAAAGTAGGGCATTTTAAAAAGAGAATTAGGATTATTTTCCTACTATCTTGGATCTTTAGCACAGAAAATATTTACCTTGTGCAGAAAAATAAAACAAACTGGTATTTCAGAAGATGGTTGATTATACAATCAATTGAAGTAGAAAGAACTATAGTTTGACCAATTCCAAAATATAGTGTAGTTCATGAATACTGGGCCACGGAAAGCCAGAAATGAGGCCACACAAATAAGCAAAGCCCCATGGGATGCAAACAGCACACGAAACCATGCCCCCTCCATTCCATGGAAAAACCTCTCTCCACAGAACCAGTCCCTGGTGCCCAAAAAGATAGGGGGCTCTGTCCTAGAATACCCATCATTGTTCCAAGCCAAGGAGGGGAGGTATTTTTTGAAAAGGAAACATGTCTGTGACATAGCAGAAACTTTTGTTTCAAGTACCGTATTTTTTGGACTATAAGATGCACCAGGATTTTGAAGAGGTTAATTTTTAAAAAGGTTTTTGCACTCTGTAGGCCTCCCAGACCCTCTGCACACCTCGTTTTTTTTTGTGAAAAATGGGGCATGCAGGGAGTTTGAGAAGCCTGCAAAGTGCTCCTGGGGACTGGGAGGGTGAAATGAGCTAAAAAGGCCTATTTTATGCAAAAATGGTCCCATTTTCTTTGCAAAGAAACAAGGCACTCATAGGCTTTGGGAGGCTTGTAGAGTGATTCTGGCGGCTGGGGGTGGGGGAAGCAAAAATGTGCAAAAAACCCAGCCCATTTTTTGCAAAAAAAACCAGGCATGCATCAGTTTTGGGAGACTTGTAGAGTGCTTCTGGAGGGTGCGGGGGGCAAAAATGACCTGTTTTTCACTTGTTTTTGCCCTCCCCAGCTTCCAGGAGCGCTTTGCAGACCTTCCAAACCCTCTGCAATGACCATTTTTGTGAAGGGGGCAGGATTTTGGGAGGCCAAAAATGCTGCATTCAGTGGATAAGACACACCCAGATTTTCACCCTCTTTTTTTGTGGGGGGAAAGTTGCGTCTTATAATCTGAAAAATATTGTAACTGCTTTTCTTTTACTTAACCTTATCATATTCTCCTGGGGCATTTTTTTAAACAAAATAATAGCCCTACTATATATTCTTAATCACTTTTCAGATCTATTTATTGACCGGATAAATGATAAAATTGTGAAATAAAGAAAAACAGAGCCTAATTTGGTAGAAAATTATTTTTTAAAACATTACTGGTTTTCAAACTACAATAATCTTCATGTTAGATAAGTGTAATTATTATGCTCATAGGAAAAAAAACCTGTTGCAAACCCTGCAACAGATGCTATTTAGAATTAGCCCTGAAAACGTAGGAAAAAGGCATTTATGTTTCTATAAAGTAGCCAAAGTTCAGAGTCTGGTCTGCAAGAAACATAAATGAAGCAGAAAACCCAGACAGCTGCACTTAAGGAAACAGAAACACCACTTCTGTGAGGAAGAACAAAACAAAAGAAAGAAACAAAACTTTGAAAGTAGAACAAATATAGTGGGCAAGTGGGCAAGAATTGAGTAAGTGGCAATGTAATTTAGTGCTGCCCTTAAGAAAATGGTTGCTGGCTCATCTTTTTGATAGGAAACCTGACAGTGTAAATAAGCCCTTACTTACCATGTTCTATTCTGTAAAAATACAGTTAAAATCCACAAAGAAATAGTTTTTCAGAAATATTCTATTAAACTGGCACATAGACAACATGGAGCCAGGGGAAAAGCAACAGTAATCTAGGGTTCTGATTATTATGACAAATAGTAACAGAACCATACATTTTATGGATATGCAAATACATTATTGCTCTTAAATCACATTTCTAGAACCTACTGCATAATGAGTGAAACATTGTTAGTAGTGAGATCAATAAACAATTAATGTTCTTTGTGAATGGGGATTTAGAAAGTTTATAGACAAGCAGAGTAAGTTACTAATATTTGTCAAACTTAAAATGTTTATACATTTCTTGTAAAATATTTTGTTCTCCTTTTTTTAATAGATGTGAACAGCTGGCTTGAATGCTCACCTAACCAAGGCAGTAAGCTCCTGTTCATGCTTTCACTAGACTAGATTCTGAATACATCCCATTCAGGAATTCCCATTAGGTATTGCTCTCTCTTCTTCTACATATCTCTTGAGCACTTCAAAAATATATAGTTAAAATAATGTATGATGGGACCTGGTTTCTCAATTCAAGTACAGTTCAAGTTGACAGAAACTACAGGTGTCAAACAAATTTTACTTTTAGGATAGCTAATTACCAGATGATGAAATTACTTGTCAGTCAACATCTCCCATATTATTTTAGCACTCCCTTCAAACAGTGTTAGTCTTCCAACATACAATGGTGTTTAAAAGTGTATGAACCCTGTGGAATTTTCAGTATGTCTGAATAAATACACGTAGTTCTTGACCTATGATCGTTCATTCACTGGTGTTCAAAGTAAGGAAAGTGCTGAACAAATTGTGGTTATCATCAGTTCCTGGAGTTCTGCCTGACTCAGCATCCCCATGGTCATATTATCATGATCTGTAGAACATTTAGAGCAAGAGTGTCAAACTCGTGTCGTCACATCGTCATGTAATGTATCATGACTTTTCCCCCCTTTGCTAAAGTGGAGGTGGGTGTAGCCAGTGTGTGACACATCCACAAGTTTGACACACCTGATTTAAAGTGTCTTATATTGACATTGCAGTGAATAAGGAGTTAATCTTATTCCTGTTTTATCCTCATTCGTGTCCTAAATAAATGCAGTCAAGTCCATTAAGTCAAGAATATTGTTTTTGCTGAATCAGTGTTCTGTTGAAATCTGAAGTTAAAACATTTTCCCATTGTTTATTTTTATTATAGTTTTATTAAATATTTAAGAAAGAAAAAACAAACAAGGGAGAAACAAAAAAGTATCAAAAAGAAATAAATATGAAATGAATAAACTCAAAGAAATTAGCAAGCAATATAATATTAAATACATTAGATAAGAATCTTCAATATTTCATTAGTTCCTTATATCATTTAAGAAAATGCAGGCCATTTTTAAAATCATCTAATAATCACAATATAAGCAGTAGAATAAATAAATTGCAGTAATTTCCTGTTGAATAATAAAGAGCTAAGTTAATTTAAGATAACATTGAAAAGTAGAGTATTAATATTTTAGGTGGAAAAAAAAAACTACTTTTCAGTTGTAAAACTCCATCTCTGAAATTATAATCCATTTATTATCATAGTCGAAAAGCAACTGGTAATTGCTTTGCAATAATCTATCTGCAGAAGGTTAGTCTTGCATTCACATAATTTATGCTCTCTGCTGTGTTTCATGAGTATTTTTTATTATTTAGTTCATATATGTTGCAATCAAATTTTTTTGGGGGTGATTTTAATTAAAGTTTAAATAATAAATTAGCAATATTCCCAACCATAAAGACAGTAATTTGTGAGATTATTAGTACAAGTAGAACTTATGTAGAGTTGATCGATGGTTGACATTTGTTCATTCTTGTCATTTAGCTGTGCATACAAAATGTGCCTTCATTACTTTGATTTCCTAAATATTATTTCAAGAGATTTTATCAAATATAAGATCACAGCCCAATTATTTGAAATATGCAACTATAACAGCTTATTAAACCATCTGGATCTTGCTATTTCCCTAAATCTCCACTGAATGATACTGAAGTAAGTGATATTTCAGATCCACTCTGAAATATTTCAATATATTGACTATAACAAAAACACTGAGAAAATATTAGTAGGATCTTTTGAAATTATATGAAGAAAAAACAAACATTGTTAAAGATGGGAATGTGATAAATTGGTCTCCTGAGAATATACATTTTCAATTTTAAAATGTTAGCATTATAATAAATGTGAGAACTTATCTGATAGACATTTAGATGTTATTAGATGATTTACAAAACTATTATTAGTCATTCCTTTGATTGTTGATGAGATCTAACAATGTTTTTCAATTTGCAGTAAATGATGAGTACCAGGACCTGATGGATTTTCTTTAGAACAATAAAGAACATTTATTAATGTTAGCACCAATACATCTACTAATGGCTCATCTATTCCAGAACCAAAGTGATTTTCCCGCCTCCCCTGTGTCACGATGTTAAAAAGTTTGCTAAGCCTGAACTGCCTAAACTGACATTCAAGAGTTAAACTAAGAAAGCTTTATTGCGCAGGTCATAAAACAAAAAGTTCTTATCTGAAAGTGATTTATTGCGCACGCGTTACACATTCCAATTTTTTTTTTTTTGTTCGGCAGCCAACTTTGGCAAACGTAGCTTTCATTATCAAAATGTAACCAATTAGTTATTTTCTGTTTCATTTACTTTTATTATTTTATTATTAAAGTTTGTTTATTAATTAGAATACTTTTAAAGACTTATTTTTCTCAATATCTCAAAAGATATGCGGAAGGGAATCAGCCACGGTCCATTGATCTCCAACAGGGTGTTTTTCCCCTGACAACTTGGTAGCAGAGTTTTGGTTTTGATGATACCAGCTGAGATGGTTACAATTTATGGCTGTATTTTCCCTTCATGCTATCTAAAGATAACCGACTAAGCCTAATTAGCAATGTCGGAGAAAAAGAAAAAAAAGAAAAAGAAAGACAGGGCGAGCACAGATGGATCAGCTTCCTCTGACAAGGAGGCTCCCTCGGACACAGAGAAGCAAGATCAAAACGTGCTTCAGGAACAACAAATTCCTTCAGGTGCCGAGCCAAATATGGGAGAAGGAGCTACAGGACACGACATCCACGAAACGAGGTCAGTGGTTCCTCCTTCTAAAATATCTCCAGGAGATTATGAATTTTTGGGGGCCAAGCCAAAACTTCCCACTCTGCCAGAGCCACTCCATTCCCAGACCCTCGCAGATTATCAAACAATTGATGAATGGCAACTGCCGGCACAAAAAAAATCCTCCCACGCAGAAAGCAGATTTTATGAAATTCCCCCAGATGATGAGCAAGAAATGCAAAGCTATCTTGATCAAATAAAGCTGTTTGAAAAATATGCTAGGGAGGCGAGAGTGTGTTTTGAAGAGATAAGGCGAAGTAGGAGAAGCTCCCCCACTCCCAAAATGTCTGAGGACGCCATCTTGTCTTCAAAACAACAGCCTAAGACACACCCCATGGAGTTCATTGGTCAATCAGAACAAAGAGACATGTACACGTCACCGAGGTCACGTGGTCCCTTTGAGTCAACTGAACTTCCGCATACGTATAGAAAGGAGAGGCAGCCAAAAAGTGAAGCTGCACTGCCATCTGCTGGCGGAGAAAAATTATTACAACAAAAGATAAAGCAATTGGACCAGATTTTTAGAGATCTATCTATGAGTTTTACAGAAGCCCAAACTTTGCCATCAAAGGTTAAGTCTTCAACACCCCCTGGCGGTGCGGAATTCTCCCTAGATGAAAAAAGGCAAAGCCAAAGGCGAATTCGAGGAAGCCAATTTGATGTTGCCACGCAAAGGCCAATGATGCAACCCCAGCATCCCCTGGTTCAACAACCAGATTTGCAACCAGAGCAACAAATTGTTCCTCAGCAGGTATTCACAGTCACCCCCTTGACTGGTGAGTCCAAATTAAAGGAGTCAGGAGAGAATTATAAAGCCTGGGTCAGTGAAATTGCGCTCTTGCTTCGAAGAGAAGGCACATATTCCATGGTTTTTAATCCTCCCCGTCAACCCTGGACACCTGCGATAAGAGACCTCGAAAACAGAGCAATCACGACTTTACTCATGTCAATGGAAATTGAGATCCAAGGTATCTTTCCACCTGATGCAACTGCCCAAGAAATATGGGCTATTTTGGAAGATTGCTACAGGCCCGTTTCAATTGAATCCTCATGTTTGCTCATGTCTGAGTTCCATGGTTCGAAGTTGAAACCTGGTGAACGAATTGGTGGACATTTGACCAAACTGAAAAGAATGAGAAGTGAATTGAGACAAAATGGCCATGTAATCGATGATATCCAAATGATTAGCATCATCATTAACTCATTGAATTATGAATGGAAAGATGCTGTTGCAAAGATTAACTACGTGCCTATTGCTCAACGCACAGTTAACCACGTTTGCAGACTTTTAGTGGAAGACAAAGCTATCAGGTTAGCTACCCCACATCTGCAACGGCCTCCAGCACCAAAGGCTCCAGCCAGACGTCCCTTCCGAGGAAGAGGCTACGCTCCAAGGATGCCAAAATGCTACACCTGCAACCGTGTGGGACATGACACCCGGGATTGTCCCCAACGAGTTCCAGCTCCCGTCACGTACCAGCCCAGAGGAACAGATTCCAGAGGCAGAGGTAGAGGCGGAAGACAAGGCCGTCGTGGTCCAAGGCGTGATCCACAAGCTCCACTTGCGACACTGGCCATAACCAACGTTCCACAACCTGATCCAAAGTTCGACAGACGTCTTTTGTGGACTTTAGATAGTGGAGCAGCTGTGCACGTTACCCACAGAAGGGAACTTTTCACAGAGATGGGCGAACCAGAGCCCGAGTATCAAGAACTGTATTCCTTCACCAACCACACTTGCAAGGTTATGGGAAAAGGAACTGTTTACATTGAAGAGCTCGATACACACATCCCTGATGTTTATTACATACCTTCAGCAACCAGTAATTTGCTTAGTCAAAGTCACTTGTCTAGAGATTTAAAGTTCCAGGTTCACCACCTCGAAAAAGCAAGTTACTTAGTTAAAGATGGAGATATTGTTGCTGAAACCATGCTGATTGGTGGTGTTTATTACTTAAAGCCAAAGCCTAAAGGGCAAGCACAGGCAAGTATGCAAACTCCAAAAAGGCACAACGTGAACCCAGAGAGAGTTGTCCCAGAGAGAGAAAACGTTACTGTGCCAAAGGCTCCTAAAGCCAACAAACAAAAAAAACAAAAACAGATTGCTCAGAGCAAGCCTGAGGGTCCTCATGAAACTGTTAATGTTGAGAATTCACTAACTGGTAAACCTTTGCATTCCAGGTGTATTCACAAGTGGCACAGAAGATTGGGGCATGCCAGTTTCCGTGTTCTTAGAAAGATGCCGGAGTTCGCAAAAGGTTTGGATCTAAAGGGGTGTAAGGTGTTTTTGGATTGTGCGGTTTGCAAAAAGGCTAAATCCAAGGCGGCTGCAATTCCCAAACACGCTACACGCCGGTCAACACGCATTTTTGATTTGGTACACACTGACATAGTGGGTCCTTTCCCACCAACACTTGGTGGCAGAAAGTATTTTTTAACAATTGTAGATAATCATTCTAGATATGGATTTGTATATCCTATGAGAGAGAAATCTGAGACCTTTCAGATCTTTAAAGACTTTGCAGCGTTTGTTTCTACACAATACCAAGTTCGCATCGCCAGAATCCAGAGTGACCGTGGTGCAGAATTCATGTCTCAGCGTTTCCAGGACTGGATGCGTAAGAATGGAATTCTTCATCAGACATCTGCTCCATATACACCGGCTCATAACGGAGTCGTAGAAAGAAGACAAGGGGTTCTACAAACCATGATGCGTTGTCTTCTAGAAGATGCCAATCTCAGTAACGCATACTGGGGTGAAGCAATCAAATATGCAAATTACATTGTCAACCGTACTTGGAGCAGTGTAATCAATCAAACTCCTTTCTACATGCTATATGGCTACAAGCCTAATCTCAAGAACCTCCATATTTTTGGTTCATATGCTATGGTGAACACTCCCTTAAGTCAAAGAAGAAAGGGAGGTACAGTAGCAAAGAGACTGAGATTTATGGGTATTGATGATAATTCAAAATGGTTCACATTCATTGATACTAAACATGTGATTGTCATTTCACAATCTGCTAATTTTGAGGAAGACATTGACTGGTCCAGGATTCATTCCAATGATCCTGAAGTTTATTTTCCTAGAGATGGTGTTCCAGATGCCACGCAGCCTGATAACAATTTGAGGCAGATGTTCCTTCTACCAGCTCTTCACAACCTGATGTTCCGTCTTCGCAAGCCGCGGATGCTGATGCTAGCGACGAACGTGAGGACGAGGATGATGATGATGAAGAAGAAGAAGACTGGTCTGTTGTTCCTAGACGCTCCAAGAGGGCCACAAAAGGAATCCCTCCACAACGTTATTCATGGCAACTGACAAAAACACCAGTACCTTTGATTTGCAACGTTACTCTTCCTCCAGAGACATTCACACAAATCAAACAGCTTCCTGATTCAGAACAAGACAAATGGTATGATGCAATGCAGGATGAAATGGACAGTTTAAAGAAACTTAATGTATTCACACCTGCAAAACTTCCAGCAAACAAGAAAGTCATTGGCACCCGATGGGTCTACAGAATCAAGAAGAAACCAAATGGTGAGTCTTTATACAAAGCCAGACTTGTAGCTCAGGGTTTCGCTCAACGTTATCCTGAGGACTACACAAACACTTACTCACCAACAGTCAGAACTGAAAGTGTAAAAATTGCTTTAACCACTGCAACTATTCTTGGTTTAGAAGTTTTTCAATTTGATGTAGACACAGCTTATCTACATGCAGACCTAGATGAAGAGATCTACGTGAGAAGCCCTCCAGGATTCCGAAAGCAAGAAGGGGATACCTGGTTCCTGAACAAAAGTCTTTATGGTCTGAAACAGTCAGGTTTAATGTGGTATTTATGTCTTACTGACAAACTAAATTCAATGGGCTTTATTAAGTCCGAAACTGATGAATGCGTGTTCACAAAAAGATCTAACAATGCATATGAGATAATTCTTGTTTATGTTGATGATATTGTTTATATTGGTCCAAATAAGAAAATGAGTGAGATTTTTGCCAAAAGTTTGCAGAGATACTTCACACTAAAATCTTTAGGACACATTAGCACTTATTTAGGTGTTCAAATTGAAAAGACACAGAAGGGGTTTAGTCCAAGAAGAGAAAATTGACCACATTCTACACCATTGCAACATGAAAGATGCTAGCACAACAAAGACACCCATGCAAACAGATTTTCACAACTTAACACATGAACCAAGTCCTGAGTTCGAGGATCAAACACTTTATCGTTCAGTCATTGGTTCACTATTATACATTAGTAGTTGGACCAGACCTGACATCGCACTTAGTGTTAATCTTTTATCACGACACGTAGGTAAGGCAACACAATTTCATTGGTCATGCATTAAGAAGTTGTTGAAATACCTAAAACACACTAAGCACATGAAGTTATTGCTAGAACCAACACACACTGATCAACCAAAGCTGATTTGTTTTGTTGATTCCGACTGGGCGAGCGACAAGAAGTCACACAAAAGCACTTCTGGTTACATGATGTTCCTAAATGGTTGTCCTGTTTACTGGCAAGTGAGAAAACAGAGTTTTGTTTCATGTTCATCTACTGAAGCTGAATATGCTTGTGTTTCAGATGCTTGTAATTCTCTAACGTGGTTTGATGCTTTGATCACAGATATCTGGACACGTCCGATTCGACCAATCACCGTGATGGAAGATAATGTATCTGTTGTTTATATTTCTGAGTCACATTTTACAGGTTCTAGGTCCAGACACATTGACATTCGTTATCAAAACACAAAGCAATTAGTTAAGCAAGGTTTTGTTAAATTGCAATATGTTTCTACACATGATCAGATTGCAGACATGCTTAACAAACCACTTGCCGCAAATCAACACGAGTATCTGCGAAAGAAGATGTGCCTTAATTGATGATTTGATGACGTCAGCCCAGACTAGCAAAAGAAGGGGTGTCACGATGTTAAAAAGTTTGCTAAGCCTGAACTGCCTAAACTGACATTCAAGAGTTAAACTAAGAAAGCTTTATTGCGCAGGTCATAAAACAAAAAGTTCTTATCTGAAAGTGATTTATTGCGCACGCGTTACACATTCCAAAATTTTTTTTTTTTGTTCGGCAGCCAACTTTGGCAAACGTAGCTTTCATTATCAAAATGTAACCAATTAGTTATTTTCTGTTTCATTTACTTTTATTATTTTATTATTAAAGTTTGTTTATTAATTAGAATACTTTTAAAGACTTATTTTTCTCAATATCTCAAAAGATATGCGGAAGGGAATCAGCCACGGTCCATTGATCTCCAACAGGGTGTTTTTCCCCTGACACCCTGCACTTAGGAAACAACATTCTGCTTCATTCAAAATACCTGCACTGATTTTCAGAGTTTGGTGATATACCTATATCTCTCAATAGCTTCCACAAGAGAATTCACAGAAAAAGGGAGTAGAAAAATAAGATAGTAGGTTTAAACTTATTTGAAACATTCTTGTGATTATTTTCTAAGAATTGCAAGCTTATGATTATTTTTTTAAAATCTTTTTTATAGCAACTTCCAGAATTGCTCAGTAGTTCTCTTGGCTAGGAGCTAGAACAATTATAAATGCTATATGAAGACTTAAAATGTCAAAATGCATAGTTCTAATTATTTCAGAAGTATTGGCAAGATACAGAATGACAAGCTCTGGAAGTGTCCATATTAAATTAGATTAAAATGCCCTTGGAATACATTTTAAGACTCCAGTCTACTGCCTTGTACATAGAAATGAATTCTTAGATTGCCACACTTTCAGCAGGTTCATGAGCCATGACCTGCAGAATGACCTTTAGTAGGTCTACCTTCAAATTGAATTTGGCCTAGCTGCAGGAGCATCCACAGAGATAATACTTCTGTTCAAAATTGTCCGAGTGGACAATCACTTAAATGTGAGTCAGCAGTGTGCCAAAAAAGCCAATGCTGTCCTTGGCTGCATTAACAGAGAAATAGAATCAAAATAACATGAACTGTTAATACCACTTTACATCCCTTTAACACCACATTTGGAATATTGTGTCCAGTTTTGATTGCCATAATATAAAAAAGATATTGCACTTGATAAGACACTTGAAAGAGTGCAGAGCAGCAAAGATGATTCGGGGACTGCAGGCTAAAACATATGAAGAATGGTTTCAAGAATTGGGATGTCATTTAATGATAAAAAGGACTAGGGGTGACATGATAGAAATCTTCCAATATTTGAGGGGCTGCCACTAGGAAGAGGAGGTTAATCTATTATCCAAAGCATCTGAAGGCAAGACAATAATGGATGGAAACTAATGGAGAGAAGTAACCTAGAACTAAGGAGACATTTCCTAACAGAACAATTAATCAGTGGAATGAGTTGCCTCCAGAAGTTGTGGATGCTCCGACATTGGAGAAGAGATTGAACGACCATTTGTCTAAAATGGTATAGGGTTTCTTGCTTGAGCAGGGTTTGGGACTAGAAGACCTCCAAAGTTCCTTCCAACTCTATTATTCTGCTATTCTGTTAAAATGGCAGCTATGGCATGATCAAATCTTTGCCCTTTTATCAACATGCAATGTGTGTAATATATGTTAAGAGAGAATATGATTACCCAGGTATGGCCACCATTTTGAAGTCAGTGCCATTGCTACTAATATTCCTGATTGACTGAGCAAAATTGACAACCTAAGAAGGTTATCAAACCAAATCATCTCGTTTTAACAGTTTCATGTCAGTCATATCCTGGTCCACTCATCATTCATGGGTTTGCATTATATGTACTTGTGCTTCCCTGATACATTTTTTTTGCAAAGGAAATTCAGTTGTCCTGACTCCACTCTGATGCAAGGGATTACAGGGTCATTAAAAGAAAAAAAAAGAATTATGGACATATTAAAATCTGCATTGGGAGTCAAACGCTCTGTCATATCTTTTAAAAAATTACAATACAAACAGAAAGACTTGAAGACACAAATCAAATTATTGAAAATATGATAATGCAACAGAAAGTGAAGCATGTTTTCTCTATGAAAAGTTTATGGTGAGATTTTTTTCTTTTTTAGGTAGTTCAGAAAGGCATATCTAAAGTATAATCCTTTCTTAGAAAGCATGATAATAGGTAACAACTCCTCATATTTAATAGCACCTTTGTACCACTGAGACCTCTTGATTTCGATATTTGAAAAATGAGTCTTAGATATAGGTTGCATTATTTCTTTCCTTGCTAAATGTTGAAGCTTACAAGTGCAAAAATATATGTAGTATCTTTGTATCACAGATTTTGTCTCATAGTGAAAGAACATAATCATCAAAATTGTAACTTGTTACCTATCTTAAATCTACTTTTTCCCAAACTTGTAATGTATTAAAGTTTAAGTACCGTATTTTTCAGAGTATAAGACTCACCAGAGTATAAGACACATCAAGATTTTGAAGAGGCAAATTAATAAAAAAAGTAGGTAGGTAAATAGAGGGATATAGAGAGAGAGAAATATAGAGAAATACAGTAGGTAGGTAGGGGGAGAGAGAGAGTAGCTGGTAGGTAGGTAGGTAGATAAAGGGAGAGAGAGAGAGAAATAGAGAGAAAGAAAAAATACAGTAGGTAGGTAGGGAGAGAGAGTGTATGTGTAGGTAGGTAGGTAGGTAGACGGATAGAAAGAGAGAAATAAAAGAGACAGAGAAAGAGAGAAATACAACAAATAGGTAAGGAGAGAGAAAGAGAGTAGGTAGGTTGGTAGGTAGAGGGAGGGAGGGAGGGAGGGAGAGAGAGAGAAATACAGTAGATAGGTAGGGAGAGAGAGAGAGTAGGTAAGTACATAGATAGATGTAAATGTATAAAACAGCCAAATTAGAGAGCGAAAAATGAAGTCAGGAATAAAACAGTTTAATCCCTTGACATTTGCTATTAAATGACAGTCAAGTCTTTTTCAATCTTTCCTATGCATCTGAAATTAATAGGGGGCAATTCTGAAGCTTTTATCTAATAATATTCCCATTGAGGAAAGTCCTACCATCTTAGCCTTCAAAGTCATGATACTTCAAACAACTTTCAATAAAGTGAAGACAAAAAAAGCTCCCATGGAAGAAGCCAGCTATAATAAATACGTTCCACATCAAATTAAATCACTTCTGTCATCATACTGTTCCTGTCACATGGACTCATAGCTCCTAGCACACAGCATACCTTCTTGTGACCCTCCCCTCCTTTTTTATTAGTGTCACATACTGTATCAAAGTTAAACACTCAGTTTTGTTATCAGGAAGTAATTTGCTGCAACTTCTGCAGGCTTTTTTCCTCACTATAATTGGCAACAATAAAGCAATGAATACAGGGTTTGGGTTAAGTTGTCTCATATCACTCTTCCTTCTATGTGTCTTTAGATTCTTCTCCACTTCAAAAATCTTGTTTTCAGCTCTCCTGGAATTAGAAAAAAACCCCAGCAGAATCAACAACAACACATCTACAAAAGCCAATGCTATTTAAAATCCATCTTGCTTTGCCAACTATTGTAGCTCCTTCTTCCCCTTTCCAAAAGTCTTTCATTTCAATATCTAAGTTTCTTCTTTTCCTTACCAACACAGCAGCATTCCCCTCTTCTATAGAAAAATAGGCTCTTTTTCTCCCTGGTATCATATTCAAATTTTCTTGCATATTCAGACAGCCGCATTTTGTTTCAGTACTTTAGCTGTATCTATTTCAACAGCTGGAATTACTAACAGCTATACGGACTATAACATTACCCAGATATGTGGGAGTGCAACTTCTGAGAACAAGGGCAGCTGGAATTCAGCAAGATTTCTTACCACCTACAGTAGTTATAGGTTACAGGAACAGCTTAAAGAAAGGCAACATAAGAATTTATGTAAGTATCTAATGTCTTGCTGCACTTTAAAATAATGTTCAGAATGGACTTTGACAAGTTGGATTATTTGGAGTGAAGTTTTCCATCTGAAAGGATGTACATATTTTCTTACAGTATTTCCTTACAACTGAAACCCTCACACCTTTCCACTGAAGAATGGTTATTTGTATTTTAAAGGATCATCTGAAAATTTCACATCCAGAAAAAAAAACTGAATTGTTTCCTTTCAAGTTGCTTCAAAAATATGGGTTTCTGTTGGCTTTAATTTGAATATATTGCTGCTGTGACAAAAGCACTATTGTTGCAAGAGCAATTTTAAATGCAAACATTGAAACCAATACAGAGTTTTTTTTCCTTAATGACATTTTCTCTCTTAGACAAAAGAGAGCACGTGTAGTTAATGATCTGCATTTACTCTCAACATAATTTTCAAAATATGCTGATTTATATTTTAAGAAATGATAGTGCAATTTGCTTTGAGGATAAAGAGGAAACTATCCAATCACATTGATTTTAATCATGGAAATGCATTCTGATTTCCCTTTTGTTGTAGAGGTTGATTTAAATTTATACCCACACCAGTGAGATTTCAAATGAATATCATTTAATTGTTTGTACAATGATGGCAGTATCATTTTAGAAAGACAAAAATATCTCAATGACAAAAATGTCAACAATGAGATGGTGCAGAAAGGAATGTGTTAGACAATGTCCATGATGAAATGTCATTCTCAAGATGCTGCACAACGAGGTGTTGCTACAATTAAATGGTGCATGGCACAATGTCAGGACATTGAAATGTCAGCTCCCAAATACTGCCATGATGAAACTTGCAACACAAAAAAGATTTGATTCCATGGGATTATGGCCGAGGAAGATGTATCTTGCTTCGCTTAATTGATTTTAATCAAATATTGCTTTTCTTTAACCTTTGTCATTTAATATTATCAGTGCATTAGTTCTAGTAAGAATTAAAACAAAAATATTTCTGTTGGAAGAGCAATATGAGGAGCTTTCTTGCATAAAACCTCTTATTAAACAAGGTTCAATGAAGCAGCTAATCTTGGCAGCTCAAGGATTGTATCCCAGCTAGATAGTTATTCAGCTGAAATACTATGTCTTTTCTAAAATCTCTTTTCTTATTGGGAGTAATCTAAAATGCAGCTGTCTTTACTTATTCAGCAACAGATTATTAGTTCAAAATGTTTAAATAACTAATGACATTAAGAAAAGAATTTTTATATTGTTTTACTATTTTTTTGAGACACACAGATCGATAAATATTCTAGAATCTAGGTCCACATCTATCACACTTTGCTTCATTACTAAATAGTTATTTAAATGAATAAGATTGTATAAAACACACAAATCCAGAGGGTTATATAATTAATCTGGTTTTCATAGGAATTTTTCTTTTTTATATAAAACAATAGTATATTTTGAGACTAGTCCTTTCATTGTCTTTAAATAAGAGTTCTTTCCCATGTCTGACCTTCACCAGGTCATGCATAGCTAGCTTAACTACTTGCATTAGATATTTTGATAAACATAGGCAGAATTTGGATTGTTGGGTAACTATGTTTCATTGTTCCTGAATCCCTTACCCTTGACTCATTATTGATGTCCATGCCCACAACAGGTTTGCTATTAAATTTACTAAAAAGGAAAAGAGAGTGATTTTTTATTATTTCTATATACAAAAGTCTCAATTGGCAAATAGCTCACTTGACAGAATACTTTTGCATAGTGAGGTAATAAAGTCTCAGCCTACAGGACACTGCTGTAGTTTGTGCACCTCATATTCTAGAAGAAAACATACTATTTTTTGCAGTTGAAATATTTTGATGATGTTCTTCAGGTTGCTGTGTTATTATGTAACATGAACCTGTATTTTGTCAACTCTCACAATTATCTGAAGAAACTCATCTTCATTCTCACAGCAATGATGACAACAACTGCTGGCAATTTTTAACCTTTCAAGCTTTCATCTCTTTGGTCAGCAAGCAAGGAACATATTATCCCATCATTATTTCTATGAATTGCCCAAGTTGACAGCAATTTCCCTTTAAGTAATCTGCCAATTTTCTTTAATCACTTCATCAATCATTCTCGTGTGAAACTCACTGGTTGTTGTCACAGGACATTCACTTCACTCTTGATCACATACATGAGCTGTTCCCAATTTGCCATCTTCACATTTTTGGCCCAGTGATGTAGACACAGGTCATCACAATAGTTACCATGAACAACCTACATTCAACAATGAATATTAAATGGAGGGACACCTTTTGCAGTCAGCAATTTAATCATGGTGTGTTACTTAAATCATGTTGATGAATATCCACTGAAGGCTTCCATTTTTTGAAACAAGTGCAACACACTTTTTTCTCACAGCAACTTTCAGCCAACTGAAATGAAAGAATAGATTCTGAAGAACAGGCCAAATCTTCTAGATAATTAATACAAACATGTATTGCTGACTTATGCCATTGAAAGACTTTTCCCCCTCTTTCCTTTTATTTTCTTTTTCATTCATTGCATTTCAATTCATTGCAATTGGGTAAACTAGATTTGGCAACAGTTGTTGAACTGAATGAGAAGGAGGCAACTGACATGGTGAAAATTAATTTTTTGAGCATTATCTGGCTGTATTTGGTTACTTTTCAGTTTTGCTGATTGTATTAAAAATGATCATAACTTTCTAGATGAAAGATATAGAAGATTGATGTTGGAAAGGAAACTTAAATATGAACTATACTTTCATGAAAATCTATCATTGTGATATAATTCTACCTTGAAAATTGTTGGTAAATAGTTTCAGAGTTCATAGGGGAAAACATCATTAGCTTAGTTCAGCTAATGTAATTAATTCCCCCCCCCCCCCAATGTTCATATTTTATGAAAATTATATAAAACCGATTGCTAATATTTAAAAATAAAATATTTTATTTTCATTTAATGCTCACATAAACATACATATACACTATCATTTTTATTTGTTAATTTAATAGGCTGATTCTTAAATTATTCTGGGTCCTTACAAATAAGAACCTAACATATAAAAGAACACATCCAACTAGAAGAGCAAAATACCAAAATAAAACAAAAGAGATCAAACAAAAGAAAGACAAAACAGGGAACAATTCCTGGGGACAACAACCAAATCTCCAATATTTTATTGAACAGCATAAATTGGATTATTCTAGGGTTTTTTTGTCTTTTGGTTTATTATTCTGTCTCTTTGTACTTTTTGTTTCCTCATATTTAACTTGTCAAATATAAATAATAATACTTATTATTATTAAAGAGATTGTTCTTATAGGATTTAAAATGTATACAAAAGTATATTTTCATTTAAATACTCCTAAGAAAATCCTATGATTTGAAATACTGAAAGAGAGTAGATGACTCTAGATTTAATCTCAAACTGAATTTCAGTCTAGTCTTTATTGAAATCAAATCAGACAAACCATTTCCATATTAGTGTTAAAAAAAGTCTTATGTGAATAGTTATGATGTTGCAAGGAGGTGAGTTCACTTCCAGGAAACTTAATTTTTGGTAAGACTAGAACTATATAGAAGATAGTGATGAGAGAAAGAGAAAATGTGACAGGGAAACTGAAAGCTACTTTAGAATAACAAGGAACTTTCATTGTTTGCCTGGTAAGTTCAAATCTAAGCATTGTATGTAACTCAGAGAGTTTTCTTCTGCATTTATCATTTTTCCAAACTCAGCCCTTCTGGGAGACTCAGAGATACAACTTATTTCTCAAAGCAATGAACTATTCAACTCTGTTATCAGTGCTGAAATGATGTTTCTTTTAAGTAGCTTTCCATCCTAGGAGTGATCTATTATTGCACCTCAACGAATTTTACATGGGCTTTAGAAGGTGCTCTCATTCAGATTCCCTTATGAAATGTTTAGACAATTTGTAATTTAATAGAGATTCTTTTCTTAACTCTAACAGGTCACCTCTTCTTTTTCAAAAACATTCCCTTTATTTGCACTGTAACCCACACTGAATGTATAAAGTACTGTGATTAAGCTGCAATGACCTTAATTATGTATTTTCTAAAAGCTTTCCATTTAGGCTGCTAGGATTTTAAGCATCATGTATTGTGGTCCCTTGTGACTGCTTCTCTTTTTCGTTTTTATGAAGAAGAGAGTAATCATAACAAAATGTACTGATTAAGCATATGCTGTATTCCAGCCTGTTTTATTCATTCTGCATCTATATCTAAAATGTTTATCTGTTCTCTGCAATTCCCCTTGCCTCTGGCTGATCTAGTCCCTTTTTCAATTGCTATACATCACAGATTATTATATAGATTTGTGCTCTAAGGCTTTTCTCTGTTCTATAAAGTATTTCTAGTCCTAGACCAGTAGCTTTAAGAGATTGATTTGTTGGGAATTCAGATGGAGCCACACCATGTGAATTCAGTTCTTCTATTAATGAATAAAGAAGAACTATTTAAAGTTTCTCCCCCATAAAGATTTCATTCCTGCCTTACTGATGTTATTGGTAATGTTCTTTCTCCAATGTCACCCAGAAGGTATGTAAAGCTTTTGCACTGAAAAGGAATCATTGGGGGATAATTGGAAAGAAAACTGGATACAGCATTTAAAACTACTATCAGAATATATTTCAGAATCAAGGAATAAAACAATATAAAGTCAGGGTAAAGTTGCTCTTCGTTTTCTCACTTTGTTCCAAGAGTTCAAACTTTTACAATCTGAGCACACAAGTGGTAACAGATTATAACTGCATGACACCAATGCATTGCCAGGGATTCTGATAAATGGGCATAAGGTTGTTCTACTTTATAGTCATTAGAAAAAGTCCATATTAGCAGCAAAAGATAAAACAAAGCAAAACACCTGTGCTGTGATGTCTGATAATTATTTAGTGCTAAGTGACATGGTAGAAACAAGTGATGACCTATATTAAAATATATGTCAATAAATCCATCACATTAATACTTAGAAAGCTGAAGAAGAAACAATTATATGAGGATTGAATTTCATTTTCACCTTTATTATAGTACAATAAAGAACAGAGTTGGAAGGGACCTTGGAGGTCTTCTAGTTCAATCCCCTGCTTAGGTAGGAAACCCTATATGGTTATCCAATCTTCTCTTAAAAACTTCTGGTGTGGGAGCATTTACAACTTCTGGAAGCAAGTTGTTTCACTGATTAATTGTTCTAACTGGCAGGAAATTTCTCCTTAGTTCTAAGTTGCTTCTCTCTTTCATAAAATGGGGCAAACTGAATTAACAAATATTTCACTTAGCAACATAAATTTTGGGCTCAGTTGTGGCTGCAACTCAAGGGCTTGCATGTATTACTCTTATATTTATTTTCTTAAGTCTATGTTTCTTCTCTATTTATTTCCTTCATGCTTATATAACTCTAAACTGGTTTCTATTTATACAATCCTTATACAATAAAAGAGTTGGAAGGGACCTTGGAGGTCTTCTAGTCCAACCCCATGCCTAGGCAGGAAACCCTATACCGTTTCAGACAAATGGCTATCCAACATCTTCTTAAAGACTTCCAGTGTTGGGGCATTCATAACTTCTGGAGGCAAGCTGTTCCACTGATTGATTGTTATAACTGTCAGGAAATTTCTCCTCAGTTCTAAGTTGCTTTTCTCTTTGATTAGTTTCCATCCATTGCCTCTTGTCCTACCCTCAAGTGCTTTGGAGAATAGCTTTACTCCCTCTTCTTGTGGCAACCCCTGAGATATTGGAACATTGCTATCATGTCTCCCCTAGTCCTTCTTTTCATTAAACTAGACATACCCAGTTCCTCCAACCGTTCTTCATATGTTTTAGTCTCCTGTCCCCTAATCATCTTTGTTGCTCTTCTCTGCACTCTTTCTAGAGTCTCCGCATCTTTTTTACATTGTGGCGACCAGAACTGAATGCAGTATTCCAAATGTGGCCTTACCAAGGCATTATAAAGTGGTATCAACACGTCACGTGATCTTAATTCTATCCCTCTGTTTAGAACTGTGTTGGCTTTTTTAGCAGCTGCAGCATATTGCTGACTCATATTTAAATGATTGTCCACTAGGACTCCAAGATAGTATTTGCATAGCAAATTATATACAATGTTCTAAATAGAATAATAATAAGTTTCTTTTATATTAATTGGCTTACAGTCAAATATTTCAGTGTCTGCAGGCCACTATTAAAAATAATCTTATGTCCTCCATCTCTCCAGTAACATTGATTTCCAAAGCCATCACAGTATTTACCGTACTTTTGGGGTATAAGACATATCCCACCCACCCCAAAAAAGTGGATGAAAATTGTAATAGGTCTTATACACACTGGCCCCCACTTTTAGCTTCTGTGTGTCGCCTTTCTGGCCAACACATGCTCCGTTTTTGACCTCCGCCCATCACATTTTTGGCCAGTTCCAGGCAGTGGGGATCGGTGGTGGCAAATAAGGTTGTGGTGGCAGTGAACAGGCTGCAGCAAATGGGCAGCAGCAAATGGGCCACACCAAACAGGCCATGGCAGTGGCAAACAGGACATGGCGGTGGCAAATGGGTGATGGCAAATGGGCCACCGTGGCGAATGGGATGCTGCAAATGGGCAAAGGTGGCAAATGGGCTGCAGCAGCACTGAAGAGGCCATGGCGAATGGACCAGATGAATACTGGATAGATGCTGGGAGGCAAAGGCAGATTTTTTTTCTTATTTTCCTCCCCCAAAAAGGTAGGTGCGTTTTATAGTCCAGAGCATCTTATACTCCAAAAAAATACAGTAAATGATCTCATTTCTTCAAGAGGCAAGAAAATGTTGGAGAAAAGAACTTTGGACCAAATGTCTGGTTTTGCATTCCATAAAGTAGCTTTATGTTTGCATATGCGAAGGAAAAAAAAACAGGGACATTGCTGATGTGGCAGAAATATTTAACTCAGTCCAGACAACATTTATATTGAGCCAATTTGTGTGGTAGTTAAGGTATCAGGCTAGAACCATAAGTTCTAGTTCCAACTAGGCAAAAAATCAGCTGGATGACTTTGGGTCAGTCACTCTCACTCACTTTTGGAAGAATGCAATGGTAAACTGCTTCTAAAAATCTTGCTAGGAAAGCTGCAAGGATTAATCCAAAAACTTACCAGAAGTGAGCTCTGACTCAGGTTCATGGGTATCCATGTGCATGCATACACCCATACAAACCTATCAGATAAAGTAGTGAGGAAATCCTATTGTCTTGGCTTAGTAGCCCAATGAGTCTTGGGCCAATTTGCTACTAATAGAAAGCATGTTGTATCAGTCTTCCCTTTAATAGTGCCCTATCACTGAATTTTAATTTTCTTCATTTGACTGGAAAATATGGCAATTTACACCCACCACATCTGAAAAGTAGGCATATGGGAAAGAATGCCAAATGTAAATTGTGTTCCTCTCATCTTCTGAACTGAGACTTTGCATGACCCCTTACATTACAAATTAGACCCCTTAAACTGAAATGTATAGAAACATGAACTGAAATGATACATAGTCTTGTCCCTGAAGTTGTATGCACATTTTTCTGAGATTAAATTTCACTAGAGTTATTCAGGAGTAGGATATAGAAGGGTACAATTTATCAGTTCTAAGGTGGTAACTAGATGTTCAAATTAGATCACCAATATTTTTAATTAATAAGAACCAGTGAAGATCAGAGTTCAAAATTCAAAGAGAAGGAAAGTTAATCACTTCCTCACCTAAGACAATTCTGAAGAAGAATTCAGTCAAAATACTGCAGAAAAGGAGCTTGTAAAAGATGATGGGATAACTGCAAGTTTTGCCACAAAGAGCAAATAGTGTCAAGTGAGTATGGATTTAATCCAGAAAATTATGCAGGACTAAGAGGTCAATTCGGTTTTGCAGTGCAGTGGTTTCTATTAGGGTTGCTATTAGTTTAAGAGATCCTAATCATGGATCCCCTTTGCTACCTCTCTGCCTATTACACCGAAGTAAGATAACAGATGGCACTTGATCTGCTAATGAAAGCTGCTTTATGAGGTTTCTAGTATTGCTGTCCAATTATATTGTGAAAAGAACACAGTGAAAATAATGAAAATTGGAGCAATGGGTTGGAAAAACATCAGTTGGAAAACCTACAATTTTATATATAATTATACACTACAAAGGTCTCCACTGTGGTTTCGGATATTGTTATTTTTTTAAAGCAACAAAACAAAAAATAATGTTATAAGATAAAATTTCAGGAGAAAGAACTGGGCATGGAAATCTTAAATTCTCACAAAGCAACTGTGCTTTCAAGAAAGCAATACTGGGAAACAGAATTACAAAAAGTCAATCTCTGCAATGGTTCATTGCTACCATCTCTAACACACAAAAGCTTGGTATACATTTACATATTTTGCTGCTGCCAGTGGACACATTTGTGCTATTGATAAGGACCCCTACTCTTTATGCTCAAAGGGGTTGGTTAAATTAGAGGCAGAAAGGTTGTTTGTTTCAGATCACTCATTTTGGGATAAAATCAAAGAGTGATTTTTTTTCTTTATTCTCTTTAGTTAAAAATGTATATAGTTGTTGAGATAGACATTAACTGCTTTCTGTTGATACCCTTACTGGCATTATTGCCTTTTAATGTAGAAAGAACAAGTTGATACAAAGTTTTACTTTCCAAATAGTATATTTATGAGCATCCCATTTATTTTAAGGGATATATTTCTTCTGTTGATAGAAATGCAAACAATATTATCTTCATTGATGAGTGGGAAACTAGATAGATTTTGTGCTTCTGTTGGACTAACTGCATACATCATTTCTCTACCTGCTATTTCTTCCTGCCAAATGATAAATCACTAATTTATTCATCACCATGAACTTTTACATTGAAAGAGTCTGAAGCTTAGATACTTGAATGCTTTAATGTTACACACTGTTATAAATATGTTTAGTGTATTCATTGCCAGCACTATAACCTGTAAACATCATTCATTTATTAATATAAGCTGAGCTCTGAGCTCACAATTTGAGCTCATCTTTTCTTAGTGTGTATTACTTGAAGATAGTTGTGTATAGGCTTAGGATAATGACAGCATCTTTGTTATTGACTTGTAGATTCTCAAGTTATCCAATTATTGTTGTACCATTGTAAATTAGTGAGGGCCAACTTGAGGTTATCTCAGCATGATTGGGTGATGCTAAAGATGCCCTCTGGTACATATTGGTAGGGTATGTTTTGAAGCAATAAACAATATTACACACTGAGTTGTCCTGTATGAAAGTTATTTTTAGATCAGTATTTTTAGTGGCTGGAAACATAGAGTTTGGCATTGAAATAGTAAGATGCTCTGAGAGATTAATGACTTCATAAAATATTATAATGATCACTCAGAACCAAAACATGAGCCAATAAGGATGGAGAAGATTATTAATAAGGATCAGAGTTTTAGATCAGATTTAGTGTTTATCCCTACCTATCAAGTCCATTACAAGGACTATTATTAATGTAATTATTATTAATTTTCAACAGGTTTTTTTAACTCAAAAGCCATATTCTTAGTCACTTAATAAGGCAAACTATGTGATATATTGTACATAAAAAACCTTTGTGGTGGAGATGGGCAGCAAAAAATTTTTATAAGTAAAAAAATAAATTATTGCTTGATATGTGTACACATACTGTATATAGTCAGTTTTTCCATTGTTGCACATTTTTCACTTTTAGCCTTCCAAAGCTTTTCTTTTCATGTGTTGTGCCAGATTGATTCTTGCTGCTGTCAACATGCCTCTTTTAAATTATGCTGCCTTTCATTTATATTCTCTGGGATCATACTTAATAAAAATATATTTGACTTTAATTCAATTTTTTCTGAATGTTTGGGTGTATTTCTTTGTAGAACTAAGATTTTTTGTTTAGTTTTGTTTTTATCATAAAATATTCCTTCATTGTGGCATTTTCAACATTTATTCAACATTTATTCAACATTAGTCTCAACAATTGCTGATGTTGTTATATACCCACTATGGACCATCTTGTACCACATTTTATCTTCCTTACTTGAAATAAAAAGCATTTAATGGCAATGTTAGTGGGGAAATAACTGAATTTATACATGCTTTTAAGGATTTCCACTTTTTAACAGATTTTCTCATTTAATCTGTAGATTCTTGTTTTCTTTTGTTTCTTTATACTATAAATATATGTGAAGCCCATTGGCTTAACTTGCCCCTCCTACACTTGAAATTCTAATGTTAGGAAATTTTATCCATTCTCTTTACGCCAGAGAGGCAGCTGTATTATATGAGTTTGAGACTAGCAAACCCATCTTTCTTTTTTATGTCTTGCAAAATTTTGAATCCCACCCCCATTCCATATAAATCTATGAATGACTCATTGCCAATCCTGCAATTTGTTACATGGGATTATGCCAATAATTCCTGTATTTTGCTAGCTATGATGTTAAGATAAGGCATTATTAAAATGTGCTAAGCTATTTTAAAGTTTGTCTACTGCTTTGTGGGCATTTCTTGTTTCAAATTAAGAAAATACAATCTTTTTTTGGGCTATTGATGGTGATAGGAGATTCTGGATGCCAGAAATAGTGGATTTATGGGGGTGTGGGTGTAGGTGGGTGTCTCAAAATGGTTTATGTTGTATTTGTGGAGGATTTAAGACTCTGTCTCCTCCTTTCTCTTAAGGATCAAGAATATAAGATTAAAGAAATCTCAAAATCATTCTGACCATCTTGGCTACTTGTAGACTACATAGAAGTATTTTAACTTGCTTTCTTTGAGAAACAAAGCACCAATTTTTCATTGGTGTTGCTTTGAAAGCAGCAGCAGAAGGAACCATTAACGAATGCTTCAGCAAAAAACAGGAAGAAGCACAACTTGAGAACACAACTCTACTCCTTACTAGAGCTTTCAATGCTGTTAATTTCTTCAGCTTCTGTATTGCAGGAATGCAGCCTCTTTAAGGTACGAGGTGCATAGCACATTCTTCAAGGGAGAACAGTGTGAGACATGATGAATTCATTCAAGTAACCAAAGTGCACCAATTGGGTGATTTAGCGCTATGCTAAAATAATTTCTAGGTTTTTAAAAAGTGATCTCAAAGCAGTTTTAAATGCAGTGAGTTAATTTGATGTGGATCTTGGCTCTCACACTCTGCTAATCGTTTTTCTTAAGTTTGCTGACAGTCTAGCCCCAGAGCTTCTGGAGAGCAATATTTTTTTCCAACATACAATCAATCATTCTCTGTTAATGTTGTTTTATGTCAACTTCATATATTTAATGAGATTTTAGTTCAGAATTAATCTGAGATAGCAGTCATTCTGATTTTCAGCTTTGAAATATGTTTAGTTACTATAAAGATGGGTTGAATTATTTTTCCACCAGTACTTGTAACAAGAAGTTCCAAAGTCTTGACAAAGTGTTTAAGTCTGTTCAGCCTTTTTTTTTTTTTTTTGTAAATATTCACCACAATTTATTTCTTCTCAAGATGTGACTGGTATAATAAATACATTTATTTCAAGTCTAGAAAGGATGGTAGCACATTCCAAATTAAATCTGCAGACTAGATGCCTCATTTATAATTGGCTCGATTGTGCATGAAGGATGAAGAGTGATTGCAGGTGACTGTTCAGTAAGAACCATCTTTAGGCTCTGCCAGGTTGAAGTACCCAACTCAAAAATAAAGCACTGGTAACTGCAGAGCTTGGTCACACACTCATTCCTTGTCTCTCTGTGTTAGCATCAGGAAAACCTAAGAAGGGCCGACAGAGTCAAAGAATTAGAATCAAGAGGATCCATCTGTGATCTGCCTACTCAAGTGCATTGACCCTATTAAATTTGTTTTCCCTTTCTGACCTTTTGGAAATTAAACTCTTACCCTTTTAGCCATGGACAGTGAAACATGCAGGCAAAATTGTGAGCTAAGTATAAGCTGATCAAAGATTCATTAAGAACAAGTGGCAAATAGCATATCAAGTTAAGTGTACTACACCATTAGTTGGCTAAAAAGAGTGGCTTCAATAAATTGAATTGTCTCCACAGTTTATGCTACAGAAGGAAAGATAAATAGATAAAGCTTTCCAAAGTTGCAGCAAGTAGCAAGCAAAACGTGTACTCCATGGTAATCACTTGGTTTTTAAGATGTTAAGAATGAATATATGCCTTTAACATACATTAGCAAATTTATAACACATTTATAGAACATTTGTCATTGCAATGTATATATTTATTTGTGGTATAAATATCAATAATTACCCATATTGTAGTTTTCATAATCTGTATTTTCTTAATTAGAAAATAATGGTGGTAAGGTAAATGGAAAGCAAAAAGGACTACTAGTTGCAAGGTGGATGGATTCAATATTATTGGAAGATAATAGAAAATCTACCAGGTGGTTGCTAAAATTGATGTTATATCAATCAATCAATCAATCAATCATCAATCAAATGATGTCTGTCATGAACACATTAATGAGGTTTTCTTGGTGTTAGCAGAAAAGGTTTGTCATTACCTTCTTCAGCTACAGTATGAAAGATAGCATAACCAGATGAAACAATTCTTCCTATACTGCAAATTAAATCCAGGGATAAATAATTCTTTTGTGGAATGAAACAGCGAAAGAGACTGCCACATGAAGTGATCATTTCTCTGCTCTTCCTGGCTTTTTTTGTATTCTATGCATGACTTATACATACCACTGTACACATGTTTTCTAGCATTTTCCCTTTCGGCCTATATGCTCTTAGTCTTGTGCTGAGCCAAGTGCTTTTCCTAAAAAGCAAACAAATCCTTGACTTTGATACAGACTCAAAGGCATGTCCATGTGTCATTGCTGCATTGGATGCTAATGGCTTCTGGATGCAATTCAATGTGTTTGTAACTACCTATAAAAGATGTCAAGCTGAGGAACCATCTATATCCTGGAATTCCAGAAAGCCCTTAAGACATTCAGTTTTTAGGCCAAAATTAATGTGGATATGATTTATTGGTCAAGCTCCTGTCATATATTTGTACTGTTTTAATTGTTTTAGCCTGGTCTGCCTGTGGGTGGGTATTATTTTAATTGCTTTCTTTTCTTTAGTGGATTTGAAAGCCACCCAGTTTTCCTGAATAGACATTAACAGCAATAGCACTTAGACTTATATACAACTTCATAGTGCTTTACAGCCCTCTCTAAGAGGTTTAAGAGTCAGCATATTGCCCACAACAATCTGGGTCCTCATTTTACTGACTTTAGAAGGATGGAAGGCTGAGACTAGGGGAGACATGATAGCAGTGTTCCAATATCTCAGGGGTTGCCATAACGAAGAGGGAGTCAAGCTATTCTCCAAGGCACCATAGGACAGAACAAGAAGCAATGGGTGGAAACTAATCAAGGAGAGAAGCAACTTAGAACTGAGGAGAAACTTCCTGGATAGCCATTTGTCTGGAACGGTATAGGGTTTCCTGCCTAGGCAGGGGGTTGGACTAGAAGACCTCCAAGGTCCCTTCCAACTCTACTATTGCATTGTATTGTATTGTATTGTATTGTATTGTATTGTATTGTATTGTATTGTATTGTATTGTATTGTATTGTATTGTATTGTATAGGATCAAACTCCTGGCAGTGAATAGTGAGTTAGCCTGCAATACTGCATTCTAACCACTGTGCCACTACTCAGTGATTAAGTTTAAATTACATTACATTAAATTAACTTTACCACAACTGGCAATCCTCAACTCAGGAAATGATGTAAAAGTAGTAGAGCAGTGATGATATGGACATCACTAGATTTTTTTTTTTTTAAAAATAGACCTTTGAAAATTAGACGTCAAAAATGACAGCTAGCTTTCAAAACCTAGCAGGAGAACTCCTGAAAAAATATCATGTCAAAATCTACCTATTTAGATTTTCCCTTATTGTCCTAAGGTGTTTCTTTTCAATTCATCTCTACCTTCATCTCAGTTTTCCTCATTTGTCTTTGGGTAAATAACAAGATCGTCATTATTGCCACATTGATTAGATTATACTCCATTGAATTGTGCTCTCTTTTCCTTTTTAATATTTCATTTAATATACCAACCAACCTCCTTCCCTTCCTTTTCAAAAACAATATTTTTGCCAAGGATTCATAGTATGGATGGCATTATAATGGAAAAGCTCTATGTTACAAGTAAAATACTATGATGATAGGTCTTACATTTTATAGTAGCAATTTATGATGTATATCATAATTCAGACAACTATGCTAAAATGCTGATCAAATTAACACACACTTTTTTTGCTAAAATAAAACATAAATTCATTTTTATTGTAATATCTATTAATGGACACCATTTTTAGAACAAGAAACTTCTACCTTGTTTTATTTTTAACATCTTTTTTTCTAAAGTATTGAAATGCAGCAAACTTGCAGCATGCTAAGAGCTACATTTTATTCCCTGATGTGGATGGCTGCCTACTGGCAACTGAGGTCTGAGTTGGCAATAAGGGTCTGATTGTTTTTATACACTACTGCTCAGACTGCTATCTTCTCTGCAGCTGCATGTTATGCATGCCAACATTAGCAGTAAATACACTCTGACCATTTGGCTTGGATCATCTAGTCAGATGCCACTAGTTGCCTCTGGCTTTTATAAAGGTGTGTTGATGTTCCAGACTATTTACAAGATCTTTCCAGAAGCAGTCTCAGTTGTTTTCAACTGTATGGCCCTTACACAAAATCCAAATGCCAGTCTATTAGATAGTTGAAAAGAGTTTGTCAGTACCTGTGACAAGTCATGTGTTATGGCTCAAGAACATTATGCCAGGATCAACAATCTATGAAAACACAATAGAACATCCAAAACACTGAAATATGTTTTTGAATTCTAATCTTGAGGTTAATGTGAAAATAACTATTGTATGTGTTCATATGATAAATTTTCAAGTTTGTTATTTCAAGTTGAGCTGTGAATTGACTTTACTAACTTTTATAAATCAATACCGGTGATTTATTTAAACGAGTTTAATCTGAGGACTAGTAAAGTATATTAGTTCCAATAAATATGGGAAAAATGACAATTTCTTTAAAACAAGTAAACTTTTCTTCTTTTCCAGGAGTGAAAGAAGAAGAAGGGGAAGGGGAAGGAGAAGGGGAAGAGGAAGAGGAAGATAACAAAGAAACAACTACTACTCTTGTGCAAAAGAATCCTTTATTACTTTTCTACAAATCTTCAGTATAAGTTGTCATAGTATTTAAAACCTTTAATGAACTGTTCACAAAAGACAAACATGCCCATTGTTGAACATGTGGAACAATTCAGACAGTGATACATGCTTGCATACTGAGCTCTGTTTTAGCAAAATAAAACAAAGGTTTCAACCATGAGTCCAAAATTTCACAATATATTAGAGACTTTATCTAGCCATTGTAAATGTATTGTTTTATTATTCATTGCTACTTTATATTATTGTGATTTCATTTAAAATGTTTTTAGGCGTTTTAAACTTTTAATTTGATTAATGTGGTAGAGTAAAAAAAAAGGTTTTTTAAAAACCTTTTTGTTAGTTAACTTGGTGTAAATAGAATTTACAGCATACTAAAAAACAGAGACATCACCCTACCAACAAAAGTGCATATAGTCAAGGCTATGGTTTTCCCAGTTGCAATGTATGGCTGTGAAAGTTGGACCATAAGAAAGGCTGAGCGCCAAAGAATGGAGGCCTTTGAGCTATGGTGCTGGAGAAGACTCCTGTGAGACCCTTGGACTGCAAGGCAAACAAACTGCAGTCCTAGAAGAGATCAACCCTAACTGTTCTTTAGAAGGCCAGATCCTGAAGATGAAACTCAAATATTTTGGACACCTAATGAGAAGAAGGAAGGACTCACTGGAGAAGAGCCTAATGCTGGGAAAGATTGAGGGCAAAAGAAAAAGGGGACAACAGAGAATAAGGTGGCTGGTTGGAGTCACTGAAGCAGGGGACATGAGCTTAAATGGACTCCAGAAGATGGTAGAGGACAGGAAGGCCTGGAGGAACGTTGTCCAAGGGGTTGCGATGGATTCGACATGACTTCATGACTAACAACAGCAACAGGATACAATTAATCTATTAAAATTATCACCTATATTGGTTAAAAGAAATAATCTCATATGTAATTCTAAAATCTGCGATGACTCTATTGACTAGTGTTAACGATATATAGAAGAAGCTTCCCTCATTCCATCCTACGAATGGATAATCTTTTTGCTAGTGGAAAGTAATAAATTCTGCCCATTACGTTCATAAATTAGATTAGATAACCTGAAAATTGAGGAAGGTGGAGAAGTAAGTATAATGAACCAGATTTATTTTTATTTATTTTATTAATTTTTTATGCTGCCTACCTTACCTACAATGACTCTTATTTTAATATTAGAAAATAGAATTGGTTACTATTTTGGCCTTAATTATTTTTTTCTTTTCTCTATAAAGTATGGTTTCCTAAATTGTTCTATTTTAATTGATAATTAATTGAAATTAATCAGTTTTAGAAATAATATGAACTTTTAACATTAAAACATGTGGGTTGAACAGTTTTCTTAGTACCAGGTGTTTAAGTTCCAAAAAGTTACAGAAGAATAGAAATTATTTAGCTTCTAGTTATAAGTTTCTATAGCAACTGTATCATCTCCAACAAAGTCAATTCTATCACATCACTATAGATTCAACAAGAGATTTTTTTATTATTTTAATCTGGAATACTTTTAAAAAACTGATATGTTTACCCGTTAGTAACCTAGGATTGATTTATAAGTCTAAGATAATATCATTATTTAATATAGCATCTAATAAAACACTGTCATCATTTGAAAATTATTTAAACCTTGCCTGCAATAGTAAATAATTGGTCTACATTTATTTTTTCCTTCTATTAAATAATCTTGAAATTGATCAGAAAACAAGAGCCCAGAAATCAGCCATAATGTTGATGGAACGTTATCTGTATGGCAAAGAAATGTAGACTTCTTTTGGTCTTGTTGAGTCAATGAAAACAATTCTGCCAGAAACAAGCTTGAAGGCATTACAATGGACTATGATGCATTGAGCAAGAAGGTGAAGAAGCAGGGAATACAGATTGTTTTCTTCTCTGTTTTTTTTAAGTAAAAGAATATGATTGAATGTGCAAATCATTGGGCATAATGTCATTATCAAAACCCTGCCTTTTTGTATGGGTTATGACACAATGCCATTATTTTGTAATGTTAGAACATACTTGTGTGGATATCCATGAATAAAATACAGATAGTTCTGTTGCTAAGAAAGACATTTGTTAAGTGCTCCCTTTTATGACTTTTTTTGCCACAGCGGTTAAGCGAATCACTGCAGTTGTTAAGTTAATAAGATAGTTATTAAGTGAAACTGTCTTTCCTATTGACTTTGCTTGTCAGGAGGTTGAAAAGGAGGATCACATGACCCTGGTACACTGTTGAGTCAGTTGCCAAGCATCTGAATTTTGATCACATGACCAGATGTCCAAGGTCTCTTCCAACTCTGTTGTATTGTTACTGTTTCATCAACAAAAACAGCAATATGTATGATGTATGTTACAGATGAGTATAGACTACCCATCAGCATACATGGAAATTAAATGTCAACTATAGCTAAAAAGTCACATTTTATATAGCTGTGCTGTCACATAGTTCCTTTCTAGTCTGCAGCACAAAATCAGATTTTTAACACATTTTCCTCCCTTAAAAATTAGAATGTAATGATCAGTAATATGGCATCAAGTGTTTGTGAAGGGAATTAAAGCTCATGGCTGAGATATTTTATAGATGTCCAAGGCTGAGCTTTTGGAAAAAAGTAATGTAATTTCAAGATTTTTTTAAAATAAAGAAGTCTCTTTCAGGCATGACACTTTGCACTGTTTAGCTGTAAAATATTTCCTCTTTATTATTTGATACATAAGTAAAACTTCATACCTTGTGACAGAATGATTCAAATTATTCAGCATTCAAAACTACTGCTTATTTAAGAGTTTTGTTTTATGTGCTTACATACATGACATTAGATGAGCCTTGGGCTAATAGGCTCAGTTGGAGTTGTTACAATATATAAATAAAAATAGAATAACATTGTCTTTCTATTCTTTATGTACAGTAAAAATGCTGCTTTGAAGGAAAATCCTTGTGAGCCAAATGAGAGAATCATTACAGTTATATTTATTGTTTCAGTGTTCTGAGATATTAAATTGAAATAATGTTTAGCTTTTTCATTGACTATTTTCCTTTATTGTGAATTCAAATACTTTATGTATAAAAACAATCCTATCCAAAATTATCTCATCGGGACACAATTTTTTGTCTATTGTTTCAATATGAATGTGCCCAAACAAGATGCAACACTTAAAATAACATTAACTAAAAATATGCTAATATAACTAGGACAGTCAAGATTTTCCATGGTTTTTTCCCCAACATCATTTCATCATTAATTCACCTGGAAAAGTGCCCGTATTCTTCCTGAAAGATCATAGCATTAAGTGAAGAATAATTTATGGAGACATTAGCATATTTAACATTTCCTGCTCTTTCATTTTGCTTTCCTTTTTTAAATTGTATTTTTGTCTTCATAGCAGATTTGTGCCCAGTAAGACCTCATTTTCCTGCCAAGAATTGGAGTTGCCCCAATACTTCATGGAGAAAAAGAAATTGTTCTATGTCTTAAGATGCTTCATATGCTTTCGTTTGACAATTCTAAGGGATTTTATTGATTTTGGGCATAAAGAAAGTTATGCAACAGGCAGAAACAACCACCATTTTCAGAATCAGACTGCATATGACTGTTTTAAACCCATGGCTTACATTAAATGCTTGTGAAATCTTTAGAAGAATTCTATTCTGTCCAATTTTAATGGTTATGGATTTTTGGCCTATATTCTAAGAAAATAGGAAATGAAGAAAACTTCAGCTTCTTTGTAGGGTTTTTAAAAATGGTTTTGTTTAACCTTTTCTCATTTAGTTTTCTAGATAATAATCTGAAAATATGTCACTACCTTCAAGTTCTTTCTCCCACAGCCTATAGTCTACCTTCAAATTCCTTCCCAATCTAGCCTATAGTCCTTGTATTTCCTGTTTTTCATTAGCATTTAAAGGCTTAACACTATTTAGCTTTCAAGTTTAGTTGCAAGGTACTACCACAAGTTATGGAAATAAACATTAAACTTGATGTCTATAGAAAATGAAAATACTGTTTTTTTTCCAGTTTTGGAAAATAATAAATTACAAAAATAGTGTAATTCTATTTGTTTGCAGCCATGGAAAGCATTATAAAGTGTACAGATGAAGAAATGACATGAGGACCAATGGATTATTTCTATGCCCTTTCACTGAGTTGTTGTTCTTCACTCCACTGTTTAATCTTAATTTTCTCCTAAGAAAATTGTGAATTTAACAGTTTTAGGGGCAATTAGGATTTTGAAAAACATCTTGCTTTAATAAGAGATCCTGGAGCAACGGGGAACTGCCAGGGGACTGGAAAAGAGCTGACGCGATTATCATCTTCAAAAAAGGAAAAAAAAATAGATCCAGGAAACCACAGACTTATCAGCCTGACCTCAATACCGAGAAAGATTCTGAAAAAGATAATCAAGCAACGAATTAGTGAACAACTTGAAGTAAACAAAGTAATAGCCAAAAGCCAACATGGGTTTGTCAAAAACAGATCATGCCAGACTAATCTTATTGCATTCTTTGACAAAGTGACAAAATTAATGGACCAGAGGAATGCTGTCAATATAGTTTACTTGGACTTCAGTAAGGCATTTGATAAGGTAGACCATAACCTATTACTAGATAAAGTAGAAGAATGTGGGTTAGACAGCATCATCACCAGATGGATTTGTAACTGGCTGACCAACCGCACTCAACGTGTAGTCCTCAATGGAACTCCATCTAAATGGAGGGAGGTATCCAGTGGAGTACCCCAAAGCTCTGTTTTAGGCTCAGTACTCTTCAACTTCTTCATCAATGATTTGGATGAGGGAATAAATAGGAAACTCATCAAATCTGTAGATGACACCAAGGTGGCAGGAATAGCCAACACTCCAGAAGATAGATTTAAGATACAGAAGTATCTTGACAAATTTGAACATTGGGCACTATCTAATAAAATGAAATACAATGGTGAAAAGAGTAAGGTTCTACATTTAATAAATCTACAATAAAGATGATTAGGGGACTGGAGACTAAAACATATGAAGAACAGTTGCAGGAACTGGGTATGTCTAGTTTAATGAAAAGAAGGACTAAGGGAGACATGATAGCAGTATTCCAATATCTCAGGGTTTGCCACAAAGAAGAGGGAGTCAAACTTTTCTCCAAGGCACCTGAGGGTAGAACAAGAAGTAATGGGTGGAAACTAATCAAGGAGAGAAGCAACTTAGAACTGAGGAGAAACTTCCTGACAGTTAGAACAATTAATCAGTGGAACAGCTTGCCTCCAGAAGTTGTGAATGCCCCAACACTCGAAGTCTTTAAGAAGATGTTGGATAGCCATCTGTCTGAAACGGTATAGGGTTTCCTGCCTAGGCAGGGGTTTGGACTAGAAATCTCCAAGGTCCCTCTGCTATTGTTTTTTATTATTGTATAAGTCAGCATGCAAGCTTCTTTTCAAAAGATATTTCTTACTACGGTAGTTGTTCGAAATGCTTCAACCTAGACTCTGAGATAAACAGATTGCAACATTTTTGTGGGAAGTTTCCACTTTTAAAATCTGTGCTTGGAACACCACTTTGAAACATAATAAGTCCAGAAAAAAATATCTGAGAACTGTTGTGAAAAAATAGAAGTCAATCTTGTAAGCAGTAACGGTAAAGGTTTCCCTGTCCAATTGTGTCTGATTCTAAGGCATATGGCTCATCTCTGTTCCTTGCCTAGGGAGCCAGTATTGTCCAAAGATATTTTCCAGACATATGATCAGTATGACTATATGCCAAAGGCACTTACAACACTATTAAGATAAAGGTAAAGCTTCCTCTCACACATATGTGGTAGTCATTTCCAACTCTAGGGGGCATTGTTTATCTCAAAGCCAATGAGTCAGCACTGTACGAAGACATCTTTGTGGTCATGTGGCTGGCATGAGTAAATGCTGAAAGTGCATGGAACGCTGTTACCTTCCCCCAAAGGTGGTTCCTATTTTTTCTACTTGCATTTTTACATGCTTTCAAACTGTTAGGTTGGCAGAAGCTGGAACAAGTAATGGGAGCTCACTCCATTACACAGCGCTAGGGATTGAAACCGCTGAACTGTCAACTTTTCTGATTGACAAGCCCAGCATTTTAGCCACTGAGCCACCACGTCCCTACTTTACCTTAGAACACTGTTATCTCCTCACAAAAGTGGTACCTATTAATCTACTCACATTTTGTATGCTTTCAAACTGCTAAATGGGCAGGAGCTGGGACAGGAATGGGAGCTCACGCTCAGCTCTTGGGTCTCGAACCTGGGCTTCCAGCTGACAAGCTCAGTTTCTTTAACTGCCATTTTACTCCCTTAAACCTTGTAATCATTGTGCCATTAAAAACCAATAAGAATGATAAAGAACAAGGATTACCATATATCCACTGGGGAGGTTTCCATAAAGATCTAAATAGCGTCAGAGGATTTCACTTGAAACACAGAGCTTTCTCAATCCATGAGTACTATAATCAAAGCTAATTTTTTTTCCAATGCAATGATTTGGAGTAAGCAGAAATAGTAAATATATTTTAAAAACTGTTTCTATTTTGACTTCAGCCATATGATTGGCAATCTAAGTTGAAAAGAAACTTGAGAGGTAGGATTCTAGAATCACTGAACTGGAAGTTAAAAGTCCATGTGCCTACTGATGCAGGAAATCCATTACTGCAATACCCCTATATTGGCATGAATGATATAGATTAAGAGAATAAGCATTAGTTTAGAGTGATTTTGCTTATTACAAGGGGAGAGAAATGAGTATGTTTTGTAGCCCCACTAAAATGTTCATGCAGCGATGATGAATAATTCTTTCCAAAGGTAAAATGTGCAATATTCAGATGATTAATTAATAATCTCAATCTCATCAAAAGGAAAATATATTCTAAAACCTCACAGGAATCACATTATCTTTATTTTTTGTCAGTTTGATTTTTTCATGTGACATCAAGAAAGTAATACAATAACCAATTACAATACAATTTAAGATAACAATAAAGTATAGCTATTTGCATGGCTACTTTAATTTGTGAAGTTGCTCTCTTATTAATCAGACTCATGGAAAATAGCTTTATTCATGAATTATAGTTACAACAGCAACGAAGGACTTCCTTTAGTCAATCAGCATTCCTCTGATGATTAAATGCTGAGGAAAATCAATTGAAGGGTGCCTCTATAACAGTAATATTATCATGCTCATTTAAATGACTATTTAGTTTCATCCAATAAAGTAGATTACTATTTTAACCATTGTGATACATATATTCTACTAAAACAAAGGAGGCAATGTTGCAGACATTCTTTTAGCAAATCTAAGAGAATAAAATAAGCCCTATTCTAATAACAACCATATAATTTACATTCAGATGGCTTTTGATGTAATAGTCCATGGGAGTGACCTTGGGAGACAAGGAACAGAGCCACAGTCGATAAGGGGCAATTTAATGCACAAAAAGAATATGGATCTGGCAAATATCAGAAAAAGGACCCTTCCTAGTTTCTTAGGCTGCAAGGGTGATGGGGAGAAATGTATTTTCAGACTTACAAGTTGCTGTTTATGTAGCTTTACAACAAAATAAAATTACCTCATCTGGTCATGTTTCTTATCTGGTCTCTCTACAAGAATAGGATCTACTTGAATGTATCACTTTGTATGTTTTATAAGAAATAAGTAAAACATAGAAATCTAATCCAATTTTTATTAAAGCTGATATTAATTAAATATAGCTAATTAGAATAATTTGAATATTATATGACACTCACATAGTATACAAAATTACAACTTATTTTCATAACCCTACTCAGGTGGCTTTGATTATATCAAATGCACTTAAAAGACTTCAGTTGCTGAGGTACCGTCATGAGGCATCACTATTGTAATAAATACTTCTTTATTTTCTTTTCCTTTTTAAAAATTTCTGTCTTTGATTCAGTGTTGATTCCTGCTGACTGCCTGGAAAAATCCCTGCACCTTTCTCGGTGAGATTTCAGAGGTGGTTTGCCGCTGTATTCTTCCTAAGGCTGAGTGACTGGCCCATGGTAGCTTTGTGCCTTAGGTGAGACTAGAACAATTGTTTTCCAGTTTCTAGCCTGGTGCCTTAATCACTACACAAGACTGGCTCTGTAATGAAGAGTAGGGTTCTGTAAATATTCAGTGAGGTACAGATAATCCGGGAGTTAAAACAAGTTTTTTTAATGATTGTTCAAATTTATAATGGACTTTTTAAAAGTTACTTATTATCCATCCTCAAAGTTACAATGTCAATCACATATCTTGGCAATTGTCTTGGATTTGCAACCAGTTGCAGCCTTCCACAGTCAAGTCACAGTGATTTGCAACGTTGTTTTGCTGTTTCCCAGAAGAAAATGACAAAAAGCACCATTTGAATTTGCTGGATTCATTTAACAACATGATGCTTTCTTAACCATCACATTCTTCTCTTAATCACCACAGTGACTCATTTTTTGTTCATCATAAAAATGATTAAAAAAGAGTTCAGTCACATGATGCCTCAATTTACAACCACAACTACTTACAACTATAAATCTAGGTCCATTGTGGTCAAAAGTCAAGCAGCGCCTTCAATGAAAAACTTCAGTGAAGTTTTGGTTAAGGTGCTTCTTCAAAATAAAACAGATTACACACTTCTTTTTTGTTGAGGGAAAACATCTTTGTCATTTGACTTGGTACTCTTGGCTTCCGTGAAAAATGCTATTAGTAAAGAGAAGCCTTGAGTGAGATTATCTCTGTTAGCTTCTTTTATAAAGGTCATCTTTGTTGTATATAGTAGGCTTTAATACTGATTTAACAGATACTTTTCTAAGATAAATCCTATAAAAGAAAATAACTTACATATGCTAATACTTCCCCCTGCAGCCTTAGCCACTGTAAGTAAGATGCCAATTTACTGCAATGATATTAAATAATCAAGTGAAAACTTTGTAATTAATTCTTTCTTAGAATTGGGAAGGAACCATTGATAAGTCTCTATTCCAGCTCTAAAATGTATGGTTAAAGTATGCTTAACTGAAAAAATAAAGTTTCATAATTTTGATTTCAATAATATTGTCCTTATTAGAAAGTGATGAATCTTCAAGTTAATACAACTGGCCATAATGCATATATATTTTTTTGTATCTACTGTAGTTCTGCAGCTATTGGGAGATCATTAATATTCTCATTCAATTGTTTTGCATGTAATATGAGAATAATTGTACACAATAATCTTTTGATGACTAGTTGATATATGATCACCCTATTTTATTATTACTGATTTGGGAAAACCATTAGCTTTTCTTTAAGAAGACCTTGTTAAAAATAGCGCTTTATTATAATAAGAAAGCAGTTAAGCAAGTAAAAGCATTTCATGAAATCATGGACAGACTTCTAAGAAAGCAAAGTGTCTCACAATATCATGCATACAAGGAAACTTTGAATATCTTGTTTATCATTGCTTTATTAATGCAGCCAATTTATATGAGCATGCTACAAAGTTAATGACAAAGACTTTTAGAACTTTAGTTCAATACAGATCCTTTGACTTTGATTGTTTCCATTTCTTCAATTATTGATTTTAAAAAATTCCACAGCATTTGCAAGGGGTGATAGAAGTTCCTTTAATGAGGTCTTTTTAAAAAAATGAAATATCCAGTATATCCTCAACACAAAGGGGTGAAGCAACCAAACCTGCAGTTCAGTCATTCTAAGATCTTTTAGATGTACATGTCAGGGATACCCTTTTATTAACTAGTCTAGAACAGGGATGTCAAACTCAAGTCCTGGGGGCCATATGGCCCATGCTGCCCCTGCCAGCAAAAACTAAGGCCATCCTGGGCTCTGTTTTTGCTGGCAGAGGGTTGCAGGAGGCCATCACAGGTGAAAGCAGAGCTTGAGAGCCAGTTTTGTCTGGTGGAATGCTCAGGCCACCACAGGAGCCCCCGATATGTGTGACATTGAGATGTTCACACCCACTCTGGCCACACCCACTCCCCCACATACCAGTTTATAGGATCTTGGGAATCTATTAAAAAACAACAACAGTTTTAAAAAACACAGTCTTCAAGCAGTGCTGACCTGCTTACCTTCATAATGCAAAACAAGAGGATATCCACTGGCTAATTTCCAAAGGTTTATTACAGAGAAATTTGAGACATTATGGAAGGATATTTGCAAACATATAAATCAAAACTAAAATTTGCAGTCCAAGATCCATGCACATTATAGCAACCTGCACAACTGCTTTGAAGCATATGTATTAATATATCAGTAGATATCACGAATCTGTTTTTCTATGGTAATCATTGATGAAAAAACTGTTTCGGGCAGAGTTTGAATTTTACTCTTAAATGGTAAAATAGATGTAAATATCCTCAATTGTATCATAGACGTTCCTTTGTCATGTTTTCTTTGCCTTTATGGTGAGGAAAGGGGCAAGCTGAAACTATGACTAATCATTTGACCAAAAGAAGAAGAAAAAAGGACTATTGCCCACCATGACCAAAGACAGAACGAAAGTGATTAGAGGTAGAAAAGATTTTACAAAGTAACTGGCTGACAGGCATCCAATCCCATCAGTGTTTTTCACTTGCTAACAAGAAAAAAATACTATTTCAGGTGCACACACACACACACACACATAATTCTAAAAAGCTTTCTTAACAATCAAATGCCTCCTTACACTAATGGACTTATCCAGTTTTCCCTATATAGCAAACCAATGCCTCGAAATCCTGTTACATTATTTAAAAATCCTTATTAAAAAACTTTTTTTCTAACATTCTTGGATCCTCTTCCTTTGTAGGCCAGAACCTAAGGATCATTGTTTCAATAAAGTATGACCTTCCTCCTTATAATTATGCTTCATCTTTGTATCCACAACATAAGTGCTGTGATGCCTTGTGAGGTTACCCATAAAATGTTCTTAAAGTTCCAACTATGCTCACTACTCCCAACAAGGATGTGGTGCCTTTATTTTAGATATATTTGGGCATAAATTCATCTCATATTCTATCTTATATAGCAGTGAAACATAAAGTAATGTCAGTCTTACTTTGGGAATTTATATCCCGTGAGCACAACCCATGGGTTAGAGGCTGCATAAATCTCCTCCAATGTTTCTTCTCTCCTTCATTTTTGCACTCACAGCACTCTGAGGTCAGCCACCTTCAATGATTAACTCAATTTGTAAGACCAAATGCATTTTCTTCTTCTGATTTCCAAGTACAATATTATTAGGTAATATTAAGATTAGGAGTAAGACTGGATAAAATTGGAGACAATGTCTGGAAATGGAAAAAAAATGGATGGAGTTGAAAAAAAATGCAGACATTCTGCTTATGTTCACCCTACTTCACCAAAATAGTGCATAAGCATATATGAACTCTTGTTACTGAGAAAAATAAGACAAGCTATAAACATGAAAGTTGTATTTCATTAGTGTCAATCTAATAACTCATCTACAGAACTATGGGAATTTTGCTGAATCCATTCAATCATCACAGCAAAGCACATTTTATGCATCAGTTTGCAGGTGTCTGAATTTTCTCAAAATGATTTAGGTGCCCTATCATATTCCTAGCTCTAGATAAGCAACTGGCCAAAATCAACTCTATGTCACCAGATGATTTAAACAGAGCAACAAAGATTTCCAACTTCCAATAGCTTAACAGTACAAATTACTCCTTTCCCCCGCATTACACAAATATGTTAATTAAATGAAGAATATTTAAGTTGCCAAAAATGTTTTTTTTTTCTGTGATTGGACCATGTCCTTTGACTTCTAGTACTGAAAACATGTAGTTTCACTCAAAACTTTTAAAGAATATCATTTTCACCATCTAGGATAGGTGGATCAAGCATTCTGTGATTAACAGAAGTTTCCAGTTATGATGTCTGTCCATCCTTGCATGTGTCAGCCAGTGCTGGCTGAAATCACATTCTCTGAGAATATACTTCTCTGAGAATATTAGGATAACATATTTTTCAAGGATGCTCAGAACTAGAATATTCTCTGCTACAATATATTTTGAAGTTGTCATGATCAAATCAAGAAGTATGATTTTATATATCATTTTCAATCAAATTTTCTTTAGTGAATGTTATTTCTTCCCCCTTTTCCAGATTTTTCTCCTAAATCTATCAGTTCTGTCCTCTTCTTCTCTGCCACTGAAACATAAGAATTAGTTGTGTAACCATCTCATTTTCTGCTCATTTCCTCAGCTCCCTTCTCCTTATTTAGTTAATCAATTTTTTTTTGCTCTATCAAAATTGCTAAAAATAATCTCCCCAGTGCTAGGCTACTAACATTCTTAATTCATTTTTATAAACATTTTGATAAAATAAAACTTGGAGAGAGTTATTAGAATCAACGTCTTTCTCTTTTTCTCAAAATATAATTAAAAAATGGCTCGTAAACACCAAACCTCTGAAAAGCAATCCTGATTTCCTGATTTGCAAGCACATAAAAATTTATGTCATCATGATAGCTCCTGTACATCATTTGCCAAAAACAAAACAAACAAAACAAAAACTCTAAACCCCACATTAGTCAGTTAATATAAATATTTTGATACTCATCTACAATCATATTTAATTTACCTCAGATTTTTTTAAAAATAGTAATATAAAAATAAATTATATATAACTGCAATACTTTTACAGTGACACTTTGGTACTTATCATGAATTTATTCTGGGAGGTGTGATGAGTACCAAACATTTTTTTTTCAGAATAGGAATAATGTAGTGAGTCACAAGGCAGCCAACACCAACAAGTTCTAGCTTGTGTGCTGAGCATCAAACAAACAATGAATAAAGGGACAATTTTTTTTTTGCATCAAAATGTGTTGAGTGCCAAATTCAGTGAATTTCAAAGAAGTTGAGTACCAAGGAACCACTATAGTCTACTTAAGTTAGCCAGTCTTAAACGGATTTTATAAAGAAGCATTATTTTCTCTTGATAGATTTTAAAGAAACCTGTTGGGAATATCATTTGCCTAGAATTGTCTGTCTCTTTTGCTCTTTACTGATCTTCTCTGTATGTGTTACCATTTCCACTGAAATCTTTGTATACAAGAAAGGAAATATACTACCTTAGATGTATTTAGTAAACTGGCAAATAGATGTATATAGATCAGGTATAACAGTCTTAATATGCATGCTCAGTTTTATTTATTAATTATTTGTTTTAAGAAATATTAAATGTTCAGTATTGTAAACATACAACTTCATTCAAACTAATTATATCACTTTGTGGAGGCTAAAGTATAAATTGTCCAAAGACCTAATACAATCATGCTTTCATGCATATCTGCTTTACACCCAAAGAAATAATGAGAACAACTATAAAACAAAAATGTATTGCATCTGCACCATACATATGTACTTTGTTGATAGCCCATTCAGCATCTCAGTCAGTTTTTATAAATATTGTTCTATATCTAATGTGAATTAGATAGCAAAGGGTTTTGAATAGGAATTGGTGTTCAAAAGGATGTTCTGCTTCTGAGAAAGGAAGAGGAGAAGAATAGATTAGGAGATAAAAGGTCTCTTTGATGAATCCTGTCATGAAATGTTTTTTAGTTACCTCTTTTATGTTCCTGCAGCTTTTGCTATTATATCTTTTGTTTATGCTCATTTGGCATTGCAAATAGCTACATTTTGTTTTAACCATCTGTTAGTCAATTGCAGTGTATCTCCTGGTACTTAGAGGTGCTATATAATCTGAATTATCTCTAGGTGTTTCACAAAACAGAGCATTCTTCTGAAAACCTGGATTAAATAAAAACTTCCATGTAATTTAATAAGTCTGTGCTAGCAGTTGAGACAATGTGGAGGCAGAAAGTGTTTTTCTGAAAGGTGCTTTTTCCAAAAGACAACTGGACTATAGTTTTTTTTTTTCCCTTTGAGAAAGAAGATGTTTTGATTTTCATCCAAGAAGCTTCATCAGGGGAAAAAAACATAGTCAGGTTGCCTTTTGGAAAAAAGCATCTTTGAGACAACCATGACCTGCATCATTGAGAATTTCCATAGACAGAAAGGATTTTAGGACTTCCGGTTCCGGCGGCTGATGGCGACGGGCGGAGACTGCTCGCCCCGCGCATCCCCGGTGGGCTCCCCACTCCTTGGGGGGCACAGGATGCCCCGAAGAGGCGTTCTGCCGGAGGAGCGGCACGGCGGGAGGACCCCTGCATCGGCGGCGGCTGTCGGGGAGCTCCTGCTTCGCTCCAGGCACCGAGGAGCTTGAAGGGGAGGCGTGAAGCGTCTTCGCTGTGAGGCTGTCCGGAAGAAAAAAAGATACTTGAAGGATGCAGCGGCGGTGCGGTGAGGCATAGACTCCCTTCATACCTATTACCAATTCTTGTCAGTTGTGCTAATTAGAACTTTTGTTTAACTTGGAGAAGTGCGGCTGGAGGGGAGGGGGATTCCCCCCCCCCTTGGACAAGCGGCTAGAAACAAAAGTGCTCGTAGCCCCAGGGAAGGAGGAGGGGGAGAGCCAAACCAAAGAGGTCACACTCCAACTAAATGGATCTTCAGACTTAAACCCTTAGGCTTTAAGAAAATGTGATCTTTGGGAACTTTGAACTCTGAAAACTTTATTTGTTGCCTCAATACCCGAAGTTGGCAGGGCAAGATGGCACACTTCCGTTGTCTTCATGAAAGCTGAACTTGACTCCACCTTTTAGCTTCAGGCTTCCCGTCTTTGTCTCCGTGTTATTTGGATACCTCTCTTGTGGATTGTTTGCTTTTGAACTTTCTGGAGTGAAAAACGTCTGTTCCCTGCCAAGGTGATTAGAGAGTTCCCTGGTGCCTGGTCTCTCTACCCCCCGGACTCTCTTGGCTGCTCTACCACTCTGACTGATTCTTCTCTATACTGACTGGTCTCTTTATTACTAACAATGACATCTAAAAGACCACCTCCTAGAAAGTCCGGCTTTGCTGCCTCTGCCCCGACATCTACAACCTCGAGTCCGAGCATGCAATCAACATTGACAGCTTTTAAACAAGTTAAAACTGCGGACTTGGAGTTTCATCAAATGTTTCAGCAAATTCTACAGGGACAAGAGGAAATTAAGAAACAGCTGAAGGAGATGAAAGAAGAAATTAGAGGGAACCAGGAAAAAATTGATAAGAACTCACAGAGATTGGATCTCTTGGAGCAGGGGGCGGCTGAGATGAAGGGGGGGTGGAGGGCGTGCAAAAGGGAAACAAAGAGCTTGACACCCAACAAATGAAAATAGAGTTTGAGAGAATGTCCTTTTATCTTAGATTTCAGAATGTGATGGAGACAGATGATGAAAACATTAGGGACATCATGACAACTATCTTGGCTGAGTATACCCAGAAAGAAAAGCAACAGATGGGGTGGGAAATAGACCTGGTTTATAGAGTGAACTCCGCATATGCTAGAACACACAATGTCCCCAGGGAGGTGCACATTAAATTTCTTAGGAAAAGCACAAGAGATGAAATTCTGAATACACAAAGGGGACAAGCCCTGATATACAAAGATAAGGAGATAACCATACTGAAACAGATCCCCAAGAAAGTGAGGGAGAAAAGAAAATATTATTCGCAATTGGCAAATAAATTATACCAGAAGGGGGTGTGGTTTCGTTGGTTGCTGCCTGAAGGTATGTTAATATTCTGGGAGGAGACAAGGGTCAGAATTAACACACCCATAGAGGCGCAGGCCTTTATGGAAAAGAATAAATTACTCCTAGAAAAACCAGAAGACATCCCAGTAGATACACAAGACACGGGAGGGGCCGGAGCACTGCCAATGGGGGGAGATGGGGCGACATTAAGAAAGCTTAGATCACACAAATAAGTAAGAGAATCCACATGATACAAATTGATTGAAATTATTTTTAATTTATCACACTGACTATATGTTATTATGTAATATTTGAATGCTATGCAAATATACACCATGAGTCTTGAGGGGGCGTATACCTACCGCAGTTTGCGGCTGCCACAATTTGTAACTTTCCCCATACCTTTTCCTTTTGTAAAACACCAAAAAAACAATAAAACTTTGTTTAAAAAAAAAGAAAAGAAAGGATTTTAGAAAGAAAGAGGATGCAAGAGAGGCAGGAAGACAGGCAGATGCTATTCTATTCACGACAGCTATTCATTATTGTTAAATTATGTGTGTATAAAAGAAAAGAAAAGGGAAGGGAGGGAAGAAAGAAGGAAGGAAGGAAGGAAGGATGGATTGCCTTAGATCAAGAGTGTCAAACTCACATTGCCATGGTGGCATCACATGATGTATCAGTACTTCCCCCCCCCCCTTTGCTAAACCGGGCTTGGGCATGGCCAGCACATGACACATCTGACCCATGGGCTGGGAATTTGACAGCCCTGTCTTAGACTAAGACTTCTATATCAAAGGAATTCAAATGATATTTCAAAGTGTTATTTTATTTCTAATCTATGAACACTTTGGCTTGCCCATTACTCCTTGTGATTCCTGTCAATCTTGGAATTACCATGAGCTAGGATGACGTTATTTCTAGGATAATGTGGAACTTATTGCTTTAGAATATATCTCTTCCTTAGTTTGCTGACCTGGAACATGATAGGAAATTGCAAGCTATATTGTACAGTTTGAAATCAATACTGTAAGCAAAAAGGATGTCCTAGAGTGAGCTGATAAAACTGACACAGGGATATTTTCCCTGTTGTACAGGAGTTGAAGGAAATGATAGAGAAATATGATATAAAGAAACTGATTCTACCAAAAAATAAATAAAAAAAAACCCAACAACACCACATTCCTCTTTAAGAAGAATGTTTGCATACAGTATGAAATGCAAATAAAACTACATATTTTAAATACTCAAAGAATATATTGTTTGACATAAAATAATGTCCAAAGCTATCACAGAAACAACGGCACTGGCACAGATGTATGACATATCTGTGCAGTGAAAGAAGACTTAATTTTTTAAATTTTATTATTAAATTTGATTGCCACCAATCTCAACTGCAAGGCAACTTTGGGTGACTTACATTAAAATATTTTTTTTTGTTTTGCTCGCTCTCTTTCTTTCTCAATACACACAAACACGCACACACCGACACGCACACACACACACAAATATATATAAAACACATTAAAATTGCAATAAAATACAAGTTACAACTAAAAATGGGAAGGAAGGCAGTAGAATATTTGAGAGGGGAGATGGGAATTTCTATTAGTCAATCAACCACCACCAGTGCAATATTCCTCAATTGGGGCCACAAACCCAAGACTTCAGGCTCTTGCAAAAGGTAAAGAGGGTCGGAGCCAAGCTCACCTGTGAGGCCATAGCAAAGAAAGCTTTTCTCCTGGACTCCCACCAGCCAGGATCTGCAGTATGCCTTCTCTGCCCACATGGTTGGAGTTTATCCCATTAAGCTGAGATAGTTCTTGAAATAACCTGGACCTATGCTATTCAGGGTTTATTGATAATAGCCAACACCTTGAATTGCACTTGGAAGCAAATTGGCAGCCAGTACAGTTCCCAGAATAGTGGTGTAATATGGAGTCCTGAAGATTGTCTGCATTGCCACACTCTGTACCAGTTGAAGCTTCTGAATGCTCTTCAAGGGTAGCCCCATACTGCATTGCAATAATCCAAATATGAGATGACTATGCTTGAATGAACCCAAAGATATTTGGTTTTGCAATGACTCAGCCAATGCCTGTTGTGCCCCATCCAGATCCTCATGCCTCCAGGGACTGTGAGAGGGCAGCGATGTCAACATGGGTCCTCAGAGGTAGAGATATAAAGTTGACTATCATCATCATACTGATAATACCTCAACTATGGTGATGGATAATCTAATAAATATATAAATAAATATATAAACATGTAAATATAGAAAGAAAGAAAGAAAGAAAGAAAGAAAGAAAGAAAGAAAGAAAGAAAGAATGAATGAATAAATAAATAAATAAATAAATAAATAAATAAATAAATAAATAAATAAATGCATATAGATATTTAAAAGGAGTGGAAAGAGTACTAAGCCCAACAATATGCCACAAAAGAGCAGCTGTTGGCTGAATCTCTCCCTGTCAATACTGTTTGAGACCAGACTTGGCGAAAGTTCCTGCCCTTTCCAGGCCACTGGTACATTCATACAAGAAGGAGTTAGATGTGTTTATTAGTACAACTAACCCCAATAATTTCCCAGGCCCCACCATGTGTACCCTTACCACAAGTCTCATTTGATTGCGGCTAACAGTAGCATCTCAAGCCAACAGTAGCAAAGTTCAACTAGCCAAGACCCAAGCAAAGCAAGCCGTATTCTTTCTACAAGAAAAGTTGTGAGGCAAGGAAAAGGGGAGGCAATATAGCAGGGTGAGATGAAAAGCCATGGCCAGGCAAGGTGAAGGAATGATAAAGGCAACAGCTGCATCATCAGATTCATGGCATGACAAGGCAGGATGAGGTCTTCAGGACATACACAGCAACTCAGATTCCAGATGGTTGCCTCTGACACTAAGTTCTAACACCTGGTTAAATAGGCACCTCCTAGTGTGCTTCATTAAGAAAGACAAGACCGCTTCCTCATGAGTAGCCTCATTGATCTTTGTTCCACCTTTCTACACTCAGCCATGTGTATCCTTGGATTGAGCTGGGGTGGCAACTCCTCTTTGACAACACTGAACAGTTGTAGCTGTGTCCATTGGTGGGATTCAACCAGTTTGCACCACTTTGGGAGAATCGGTTGTTAACTTTTTAGCAGCTTGGTGAACTGGTTGCTAGAAGAAATCATTAGGGCAGAGAACCGGTTGTTAAATTATTTGAATCCCACTGCTGGCTGTGTCTCCTCCTCAGTCTGCACACCTGCTATTTGCCTGGTGGTTATAACTGGGTTGTCCCCACCACTACACCTTGATTGCCTATTTCTGCCATTCCTGGCCTTGGCTCCACCAAGTTGACTTCAGTAGTCATCTTAGGCTCCAATTCCTCTGCATTGCTCCTTCTCTGATGGCTTCTAAATTGGCTTCTCTTCCTTGTGTGAGACAGTGTTTAAGGGAGCCATCACAGTTACCAAATCAGAACAAGACTGTGCCACCCAGTCCCAGATTGCATAGCCAGCCAAAAGGATATCAGGGTTGATGGTATTGAAGGCTGCTGAGAGGTCAAGGAGGGTAAGTATGTTTTAGGTTTAGGTTTTATTAAATTTATAGACCGCCCCCTCTCCCCGTAGGGACTCGGGGCGGTGTACAGACCGTTCGTGTATAAGACAACAAAACATAACATAAAACATCAGACAAAACAACGCAAACATACCGTCTGTATATACAACCCAAACTAATTAAATAATTAAAAACAACTAAAAACAATTCTAAAACCAATTTAAAAACCCCAAAATTTAAAATTTAAAAAGCCATCCAGGAAGGTCAGTAGTGGGTGTTCCCTGTAAGTACAATTACAGTTACAATTAGGCCAGGCCGGCTAATCAAAACAGGTGGGTCTTGAGTTTCTTGCGGAAGGAGCGGAGGTCCAAGGTGGTTCTAATATCGGAGGGGATAGAGAGTATGACCAGTGGTGTTTAGAAGGTCCTGGATAAGGTCCTTACTATTCTAAAATAGATGATTTCAGGTTACACATCTGGAAAATATATCATTATCATTTGATGAATAGGATGAAAGCAGGATGAATGAATGACTTAACTAAAATATAGCTTTTATTAAATAAATAAATTGTTGTTTAAGGATAGAGCCATCCTTAAATAGCTGGCATTAAGCCAAAACTTTCTTTTTTCCCCAACTGTTTAATCTGATTAAACAACCTGATATCTAATACTATAATATAATGTAGTACAGTGCAATACAAGAGGAATCTAGAAAGTGTTGCAAGGCTGATATCCTGGAATGAAGACCTATTGAGGAAGAGGAAACTGGAGAAGGAAAAAAACTGCGTAATTAACAGATTGACATTTCAAATGCAGGAGATTATTATGAAGAGGGCGGTTTAAATAACATTTTAAGCCTTAATATCATTTTCTTGCTTGTCCCAGCATGTTGTATGAATTAGACCAATTTTAGTTTAATGTATTATGGTTAATCAAATTGCTGCTTAGTGTATCAGTGATTTTCCAAGAATCAAACAGAACCCTAGGCACTTATTTCACAACCACAAGAATATCCCTAGATTATAGCACATACATTCAGTGCATAAGTATTGTATTTCTGTTAAAATAAAGGGAAAAAGTTTATTGTTTACCCCATTTTTAAAAGAAGTAAAAAAAACCATTCTGTTTTCAGCATATCATCAATTGTGCCTTCCTATGTCATATTTAATACGTTTCATTTATTATAAAGAATAAAGAATATTTGAAATGTTTGAAAAAGACATAAACTTTTAAGAACTTTATCAGGCCTGCAGCCATCTTTTCTTTTGGATCTTTGGCCTGCCACACTTTCTATTATTCTACTGTGCATTTTCTATTGTGGCAAACCCTGACATTGACAGGCAAAAAACCAGTGTATCTCTTCCTCCTATCAAAGGAAGAATAACTTCTTAAATATTCATATAATTCACTGCATTGTTATAAAAGAAATTAGCATTAAATATTCAAATCACAATTAGCTTTGCAATTGTTGTTTTCCTCTGTGATGAAGAGTTTTGATGAAGAAATAAAAGCATTTACATAATTTTGCCAGGCTTTGCTAGGTTTCCTGCCATCTGAAACAGGTTGCATTTACCAGCTGGAAGGGAGGACAGCTGGTAGTTTTTCCAACATCCAAAATACCACAACCACCATCACAAAATATAGTGAAAACTGCCTCAACTGTTTTACATTAAAATCAAATAGAAAATTATCCCAATTCATTTTTATGATTCGAAAAAAACTTCCAAATAAACGGTTTGGTTTATTTTTTTAAATTTGATTTAAAATATTTTTATTGCTTATAAATTAGTATCTCAATATCTCAAAGCCAAAAATTAAAACTCAGAAAGTCAGAACAAAACTTTCCCTAAATCTACAGAATAAATGATTTTTATGAATTCAGTGAAGATGGAAGATCTCATCATCCTTCTCCACCAAATTTTTGCCTTTAATGGTACAGAACAGAAAAGGGATCATATGAAAGCTTACTTTACACCTCTTCCATTTGCTGCTGAACTATACATAAAAAGATTAAAGGCAATTTAACTAAAAGCCATTCACTTGGGAATTGTTTATGTTATACCCAGAATATTGTTTCCAGTAGCTTGGGAAAGTTCTTTTTCATTTCTATATAGAAAATATAAGTCGTGCCCCCCCCCCTCTCTCTCTCACACACACATCTTGTCAGTATGATTATCACAGATATTAAGAATTATATTCACAAAAAAATCTTTGGAAGTGTCATTGACAATTAATTGGCTAGATAATGAGACCATATCATTTGGCTTTAATGAATTATATAAACTGTGGGATCCTGTCTTATTTGAGACAAGCAATGTGTAATGCCATGCCTAGGAAGATGCCATGTGAATATTTATTAGCATTTCCTCTATCCAGACCTCTCTGTATTCTTGATAAGAGTTTCTTTTTTGGACAAAATCCAGAAGAGAGTTTGGAATGCTTAAGCATCACTGAAACTCAGATATTTAGATATCTGCATTTGGTCACAGCCTTTGGCTTTCTCTCAAATTGATGTTCAGCATATTAATTGTGCTATTTAAAGGTTATATTAGAATAATAAAAATTAGAATTTTTATTTTTTCAAATTACCTTATTATAATTTGATTAAATTTGCTCTTGGGTAATCATAACATTCAGACAGATATATCAATAGTAACAATTTACATATTGCTTTAATTTGATTGTGCATGTCACCTCCAGCAAGTAAAGCCATCTGTGGTCATCTTAACAGTTCTTTTACAGTCTGAGGATGATAAGAGGCTTTAATTCTGTAACAATCTAGCATATATAACTATTTTTTATCTATTTACAAATATCCTTTAACAACTAGTTTTGATAGAATCCCATTGGTTATGTAGTGCAAAAACATAAAATCAAATAAAATGAAATTTCAATTGGAAATAATTCAAATGAAAGCAAAATTTAAAACATAGTTTTGATTTCTTTTAGTCAGATATATCAATATTAAAATAACAGAATCAAGATTATGTCTTCAAGATTATCAAAATAAAATGTTTCCTATTTGAAAATAGGAACACACAGAGCTTGTTGAATCTCCCAAGCAAAAAACGTATACAACTTTGTCTTCCTGGAAACCTGCAGAATAACAGGCTAGATAATGAGGATTACAAAGAGGATGCACTTAAAATTTAAATTCCTTCGCTGATATACACAAGAGCTCAGGAAGAAACCTGCCAGTGGGTTTGTAACATTACATTTGTGGAGGAGTTGTTATGTCCACCGTGCAATATCTTGAAAACGAATTCCATCATTCCATCAATCAAGTCACATGTGTGACTTCCCTTGCTAAGCTGAAGATTCTGCACATTATCAGAGATGTTAGCTGTAAAAATCAATGGTATAATTTATATATGCTTACATTAGAACGTTAATACAATGGGTTCATCACTTTTTTTTAACAGCTCCTTATTCCATGGCTCTTGTAGCAGCTATTTGTAAATAGCGTTAGAATGATTTCTATATCACAATTTATTTTCCTTTACGATTTTCACATTTAAGAAAACAAAACTTTTAAATTTAAGCTCTGCTGAGAAAATTATATTAAATGAAAAGATAATTAAAAATTCCTAATGGAATTTAAGCAAAGAATATAGGACTCAGACATTCAGGTGGACAAAACCACTTTTTTTCCACCACCCATATAGACAAATTGCTTTCTCCCCTGAAGAGTATCCAACTGCATCTATAAGATTCTGTACACCCCATATAGAAGGCTCTTCCCCCTTGCCTATATAGATGTTGTCCCAACTAAGGTAACAACTGATCTATGTGTCAACTTCCATATGATGGTCAGATACATACTACTTCAATATAGAGACTGAGTCTGCTTCAATTGAGTCTTTTAAAATGCCCTCTGTACAATGAGTGCTAGTGTACCTAATCTTTATCTGGTAAACTTCAATCATGAGGTTGAAATATTCTTATTAAATGACCAATAACAGATGTTACCACAGCAATAGAGAATTTGTTTTTATGGCATTAGCTTATAGAAACAATTTGATCCCCTGGGTGAAATTTTAATGTTACAGGATTTCTTTCTTTTATTCGTCTATATATTATATATACAGGTCTAGCTTATGTATTTACTAATGGTGTGCTGCATTTTTATATTATGTGGACCATAAATAAATATATACATCCTCCTAAGACTTCATTTACTATCACGTCTTCAACACACTGTTCCTCTTTGTGAGAATTAAGTCCAGGATAAGAGGCCACCTTCTTTCCTCTTTCCATCTTCTGACAAATGAAGAGTGAGAAAGGACAGTATTGTGGGATTTTTTTTTGGACCTCTGAGTTTTAATAGAGTTGGATTCCCAGCAGATATCAGGATAATTGAAATTTCTCATTATCACTACATTATATTGCCTCTTTGAAAGGCTGATCATCTCATGCAGAAAGACCTCATTTGTCTCTTCTGTCTGCTATAGTGATCTAAAATATTTGAAAAGCACTACCATGTTTTCCTCAGTCGTTTCTTTTCAAGGCTAAACAGTCACAGCTCCTTCAAATATAATAGCATGGGCCTCACTGTTTAGTTCCCCTGATTATTTTAGATTTATTTATGTACTTTATATGATCATCGCATTTACAAATGTGATACTAGGGAACTACAATTGGCTTAAAATTGACAATCAAACCAAAATTTACATATATCTGAAGCCAGTCTCAAGCAGCCCAATCCCTAAAATGAAAAAAAAAGTTTTCTGTACCTTATGAAAGCCAGCAAGCTGTTCTGCAGTGAAAGACCATTACAGAAAAGACATCTCTCTTGAATCCCCCTCAGCTAATATTATTTAAGATTAAAGGATTTAAACTCTTCTCAGATAGTAGTCCAGAGTCACTAGAATTTGGATCACATATCATCATCATCATCATCATCATCATCATCATCACAGACTATACGTCAGTCATTTCAAAGTTGAACCTCTGCACAAATGTACTTCAGTTCAAATAGATTTGAGTACCTTACAATACAATACAATAGTAGAGTTGGAAAGGACCTTGGAGGTCTTCTAGTCCAACCCCATGCCTAGGCAGGAAACCCTATACCGTTTCAGACAAATGGCTATCCAACATCTTCTTAAAGACTTCCAGTGTTGGGGCATTCACAACTTCTGGAGGCAAGCTGTTGCACTGATTAATTGTTCTAACTATCAGGAAGTTTCTCCTCAGTTCTAAGTTGCTTCTCTCCTTGATTAGTTTCCACCCATTGCTTCTTTTTCTACCCTCAGGTGCCTTGGAAAATAGTTTGACTCCCTTTTCTTTGTGGCAACCCCTGAGATATTGGAACACTGCTATCATGTCTCCCCTAGTCCTTCTTTTCATTAAACTAGACATACCCAATTCCTGCAGCCGTTCTTCATATGTTTTAGTCTCCAGTCCCCTAATCATCTTTGTTGGTCTTCTCTGCACTCTTTCTAGAGTCTCCACATCTTTTCTACATCATGGTGACCAAAATTGAATGCAGTATTCCAAGTGTGGCCTTACCAAGGCATTATAAAGTGGTATTAACACTCCACATGATCTTGATTCTATCCCTCTGTTGATGCAGCCTAGAACTGTGTTGGCTTTTTTGGCAGCTGTTGCACACTGCTGGCTCCTATTTAAATGGTTGTCCACTAGGACTCCAAGATCCCTTTCACAGTTACTACTGTTGAGCAAGGTACCACCTATACTGTACCTGTGCATTTTATTTGGCAAGTGTCTCAAATAGTCTAAACATGTTTTTCTGACCTTTCCAATTCTCCCAAACATATACCTATCTGAGTCTTAATAATGCAGACCAGATCAGCTGTTTAATCTGTTATTAAATCCTGGGTGATGGAAGCCTTAATGCTGGATGAATGGCATTCAGTGCTAGTAACCAAAAACTGGGCAACAAAAGGTCCATTCACTAACATGACCTTATCTCATCACCTTGATGCCAGCACCCTCCAGAATAATAAAGTAAAATGTCCCTGATCACCTTTACTGCTTAGGTGATACACACTGTTGGGTTCAACACCACTGAAGAATGAATTCACAGCATTGCTGCTATTGTTCCTCTTTCATCAGGTCTCCAAATTACCCAATCAATACATTTATGTGGAATGAGAATTTAACTAAATATCAATTTATATGGGCTTTACTGGAAGTTGCATGTATTTCAGTTAAGAACTTGGCAATTACTTGTGTCTCATTATCCAACTTACTTGAAATAGCTTATTAATCATCATGTCATTGAGCACTTTGTCAAATGCTATGTTGCAATCAAAATAGATCTACACTATTCCTATAATCTATTATGAAAGTAAGCAATTTTATGAACATAAACTAATTGAAACTAAAGAGGTATTCATTGATTATATTTTCATTAATTTCTAACCTCATTCTGCTCTTCATACTTTTTTGACAACACAAATACTTTTCTGTTGAGAAGGCTGAATCAAAATGTTTGAATATTTCCTTAGCTTTGTTAACCTGTTAAGTTTCTGTTTTGTGACCTGCTGGCATTTTGCAATTTTTATCAAGTTGTTAGTATAATGATCTCAAGATGACAGTGACAGTGGAGGCAGTGCTCCACCTTGGGGAGAAAGAGATGTGAAGTTAAAGTGGGGTTTAAAGAAGTAAAACATTAAGTGTAGAAAGGAGGAAGAGGGAACAGGAGGAGAAGGAGGATAGAAGGAAAAAGGAGTAGGACTGGGAAAAAATAATGATAGCAGTAATGTGAGCAATTGTTTTGAGTGTGCAATGCAAAGTGATGGTTAGTGATTAGCTGAGCTAGTGGAGGCCAGAACAATGGGTGAATGAGTAGAGGCTGGCAACCAAGCAAGCAAAGGATAGCACAATAGATGAGCAATTGGAGGCTATGAAATCTTAAAAGGGAAAACAACTCAAGAAGCTTGGCAAACATTGACAAATGAGATTATAAAAGCCCAGTATAGCACAAGAGAAAATAAAACACCCCAGAGAAAACCAACATGGTTGCATAAAGTACTCTATAAACTGAAAAACAAAAGAATAAGTAGAAAAACTAAAAAAAAGACACATAATTAAAGCAGAATACCAGCAAATAGCCTGAATCTGCAAAGATGAAGCCAGGAAAGCTAAGGCTCATATTAAACTAAGACTGCAACAAGTGTCAAAAATAATAATAGAAAGTTTCTTTCCAACAGGTAAAAAAGAAGAAAAAAAATTAAAGAAACTATCAGCACTATCAGCATTAATGGGAAAAGAGGTCAAGGAGTTAAAGGGCAGCGTTGAGAAAGCAGTATTGTTTAATTCATTATTTCTGTATTTTATTTCCCAAGGATTACTGAAGTTGTTAATTGTGTCTTGTACATTAGTCCTGTATTATATATATAATATAATACATACATACATACATATACATATACATATACATATACATATACATATACATACACATACACATACACATACACACACACACACACACACACACACACACACACACACACACACACACACACACACACATATATATATATATATATATATATATATATATATATATATATATATATATATAAATAAGCCGAAGGACAGAAAGAGGGAGTAGTGACCTTCCTCCCATATTTGGGCATACCAGGGGTTGTAACACAAATACATACTATTTCCCTGGCTCAACTGATAAGGAGGACAGCCTGTGGCTTAGTGGCTAAGACTCCTGCCTAAGATATAATACAGCCCAGGTTCGAATCCCAGTAAGGGTATGGCTAGCTGATGAGAGCTAATTAGCTCGAAATAGATCTATACTAGTCTCCCTTTATTTTTTTATCAGTACAATTACAACACAAATATAAAAAGGCAACATTAAAAATAAAAATATGGTTTTCTGCCTGCATGGTCTTCTGTGATAAGCCGAAGGACAGAAAGAGGGAGTAGTGATCTTCCTCCCATATTTAGGCATACCAGGGGTTGTAACACACACACACACACACATATGTATGTGTGTATGTGTGTGTATGTATATATATATATATATATATATATATATATATATATATATATATATATATATATATATATATATATATATGATTTTCTTATGCTGTTGGATGAGATTGTTTTCTTTTGTAAAGTTTCATCAACTTTCAGAGGGAAATTGTAGAATCAGAATCAATTCTCATTGAAGTGGTCTTCTAAATAAATAAATGAAAACTGAATCTAAACACACATTTTTATTATTCTTAGCATTGTTCTCTAATCTCTTGCCTTTTGTTTTCCAGAGACCAATTCTATTGTCTTGGCTAACTTGTCTCTGCTTTTTATTTTGTGATCTGCCAACTTTCTATTTCCTGTATGAGTCCATTTTTGTTTTAAAATATTACTGTGTACATGTATAAGGCAAAGGTTCTTCCACACATGTGTGCTAGTCATTTCCAGCTCTAGGGGCAGTGCTCATCTCCGTTTCCAAGCCAAAGAGCCAGCACTGTCTGAAGACATCTCTGTGATCATGTGGTCGGCATGACTTAACACCAAAGGTGCAAGGAGCACTGTTACCTTCCCACCAAAGTGGTCTCTATTTTTCTACTTGCATTTTCTACATGCTTTTGAACTGCTAGGTTGGCAGAAGCTGGGACAAGTAATGGGAGCTCACTCTGTTATGTGGCGCTAGGGATCCGAATTGCTGAACTGCCGATTTTCTGATTGACAAGCAAAGCATCTTAGCCAACTGAGCCACTGATGTATAGATGTATAGACTTCTTCTAATATCTATTTCATCCTTGTTAGATTTAAAACTTTGCTTTTAATATCTTAATCTTTAGGATCTGTCTATCTGAGTTCCTGCTCCATTATCTCCTTCTGTCATAGGATCTTACTTATAATTTATCTGAGTTTACTAAAATCTGCTTTAAAAAAAGAAGTCCAGCATACATATTTCACCTTGGTTAGTTTTAATTTCCCTGAAAATTAAGAACTCTATTTTCCTGGTTACTTTCCCCTGATATTCCATTCCTTGAACTCTTTCCTGTAGGATTTCTCAAAGAAACACAACAAAGAATAAGGAGATATGTGTATGTTGTATTGAAATGTTAACTGGATCATAATACATTTATACCTGACTGTGATTTTATTTTGTCTCTCTGCCTCTCTCTCTGGGTCTCTGTGTTTGTGTCTTTGTTTAAATAATTGAGAATATGTTGTAGCTCAAGCATGTAACGAGTTGTTCAAGTCAAAGCTTCCTATATCATGTTTTGTGATGAGATGAAAGAATGAGTCTGAGCATCATGATTTTGAGAAAAGAGCCATAAAATCTGTCCCTTGTCACCTTCTCTAAATCGGGGAGGGGGAGACATGTGAAACAATTCCTGAATTGTTCAAGTTGTAGAGATTAGACAACAAAAATAATTATTCTTGTGGGTTTTTAAAAAACTTTCATTGTTATAAATTGTGGCTAAGAAATTTGGGCTCTGGGAAGTCTATGCTAAAGAATATAGCCACTTTGTCACAAAGCATATCTTGTTTCTATCAAAATTTTAAATGATGTTGCCTTCCTATAAGAGGCAACAAGGAGACAAATACATAGAACACCAGCTGTTTGCAACTTGACAGTTCCACAGAGACTGAAAAGCATATGGCTTCAACCTGTTGGAAGCACTTTACCCAATGGAATAGTTTCCATTAACATCAGTTGAGTCAGAGTGTTCATCCTTTAAATGATATACAGGAAAAAAGACATAGAAAGATCTGCAGAGCCAAGAATAACTGAATCTGTAGGAAAATATCAGTAGTAATGCTACTTTACATCTTTTGACAAATAGAGCCTTTGCTCTTTGGTTTTCAATTAGAAAAGATTTGTGACATTTACATATATTTCTATTTCTATTAGTAAAAACCACTCTCTTGACAATAGCTTTATTTTTTAAAGTTGCAATATTGGCAGTAGTAATTCACAATGCAGTATGTTGAATCACATACAAACATAGTAAGATAGCCTGATTAAATGAAAAATATCTATTTTCAATAGGACTGAGTAGGTTTCAAGAAGAAAGGATGGGATAGAACTCTCTTTTCCTAAAAAAAAAAAAATCACCCCAACCTGTTAGTTTTTAAATGACCCCTGCCAAGTCTCCAGGTTTTAAATATGGAACAGGAAAATTAAACAGTTGAGGAAGCCAAAAATATATGTCATAGATCTTAGTAAAACAGTTTGAATTTTTTAAAAGGTTTACTTATGATAACCTTTGAAGTGAAAACACACATTTCTATCACTTCAATTAAAATGTATCTCACATTAATGGGTAGAATGAAGCAATACATTGCATTGTTCGGTCTGCTGCCCAAGTGGACTCTGTTGTCAGTAATGTTCAAAGTTGCAATTACGCATTTTTGAAGGATTATATTTAAACCAGAGTTGGACTGGACAAGTTTTAAAATTAAGATTGTCTACAAATACAATTCTCTGAAACATCAAACCAAAGACTGCTCAAGAATACTATAAGTAGAAATGAGGAAACAATATACGCCTTATAAAGTCTGGATTCTTTTGTCTTCAGTGACAAAAGTCTTTACCCTATCACATTTCTATTCTACCAACATTGGCTTTTGAGGAAGTATTAAATCACTTTTAACCTAAGTAGAATAGATGTTAATTTGAACAAGCCTACCAACAAAGAAAGATATTTTTTACGTGAGACATCTCAAGTCAAATGTGGAGTGGCACTTAATGCAGTTAAACTATAGAAACATTTATTCAGCACTATGAAAGGGGTAAGATAGGAAATGTTTTCTCAGCGGTGCATAATAACATTTATGCAATGGTTTTACCACAAGGAATAGCATCTGTGCTTTGAAAAGATAAACTTGCCCTCAGGTCAATGCTGATATCTAGTGACTACTTCCACTGCCTTCTTTTGAATATGCTGTTTGTTTGTTTATTTCCTAGACTAATCAATGGCCTGCAATTCTCAAATACTTTTGCTTTATATGCTGTTTTATTTTTAAAGAATAACTACTGCTCGCATTGTAGAAATTGTTCAGCAACAATTTCTAGAGTTTAAGGGTTCCAGAAACGTTTGTGGAAGAGGCAAAATAGTGGTTTTTGCCTAGCCTTTTTGTACATATGTTAACATCTTACATACATACAAGGAAGGGATTTGATTATAGTGCCATTACCATCAATCATATATTATGAAATATGCCTCATTCCCCTCTTTTCAAATGAATGTTTTCTTCAAAAACTGTGTCCAAATGGCAATTTTCAAAAAGTGGATGAATAAGGGAGGGTACTTTACACTAATATTCTTCATCATATATGCTTTAGATTTATTTATTGGAAACATAATTGCCTAGGTTCCCAGTTATCAGGTACTGTGAAATTTCTGGCTGAGAATCCCAACATACCTGCAGAGCAGCAGATTAGGAGGGATGCTAAATCTAAGTATAAACTAAGTATATTGAATAAATAGGCAGTTCATGTAATCCACCAAGTTTTGAGACAGAGGTAGACAAACAGCAAGATGCAATGGTGAATGAATGATTGAATTAAAACTATTAGGGTGCTATAAATTAATATAGTGCTACAATGTGTATATCCAATTCAGTTCATCAACATATTGCTACTCACTTTAGGGAAGAAACTCTGAGATTTGGTGTGACTCTTTGCCTACCTGATTTGCTCCGAGGAAGCTTCTTGGATGAGCAACAATATTTCAAACCAACAAGAAAATAAATCCAGTTGCCATGACTCAACTTACAGACAATTCTACCTGGATGAATGAAACTCTTCACTGATATATTGCTGTGCTCTTTGGGGAAGTAGTACAATATGTACATTCCAACAATTATTTGTTTAACCAACTTGCTCTGACTGAGGAAACAGCTTGGATGAACAGCAAAATGTTTCAAACCAACAGCAAAATAAGTTCAGCATTGGACAAGAGAAAAAAAAACACCTTTCTGACCTATAACTAGATGTTTGTAGCCATATAAAGTTGCTGGAAGCAATGACAATAAATACCACATGTTGTGTACTGGTGGTAAGAAGGCTGGGCCTTTCCTAGATAGTATGTGTACATCCACTCATATAATAAGCTAAATTCAAATGTTGGCATGATAAACCTTTTCAGACCAATGGAAATTAACTGAAATCACATCGCTTTCAATGTGTTCATTCTAAACTTATGTATGGAATTAACCAACTGGTGAGCTTCCTTTTGAGGAAGATTTTTGAGTGAATAAAGATGTCGTAGTCAAATGTTATTGCAACAAAAATTGAGGCAAGAAGAAGAGAACAAATAAACATCAACATAAATGAAAACAGCAAGAATGTAATAACTATCACAAGGCTTGTTGTATGCTTGGAACAATGAGGGAGGTGAATTATTTTATTATGTTATTAGTATTTATTACTTTGATACAAAGTATGATAACATCCTATACATAAGCAGCTGTCTCTCTTTCTGTCTTTTTCATTAATTAATTAATTCATTCATTCATTTATTATTTGCATAAAGTTAAGAATAAACAGAGTAAAAAAATAATGATAAAAGCAGCAACATAAAAAATAAAACATAACTAAAAACACCATGAAGGAAAATTTGATGATACATTCTTTTCTCCTTTCCATTCCCACCACCACCACCACCACCACCACCACTAACCATTACTTAAATATTATACTGTGCTTTTAATATTAAACATTGGAAATGTTTCCTTATATCTGTTTAGCTCATGTCATCTGTTCTTTTTAATTAGTCTCTTAGCTCTTTTCCAAGAAAAGAGATTTCCAAATATCTAAATTTGCCTTGCTTTGTATTGTATCACACTGTATATAGAGAAGCTATTCCTGCTTAAATCTGGTTTAATAATATCCAATGAATTCTGTCATTGTCTTTTATTCACCAATTTTGGTCTGCCCATCTTGTTTTGTTAGCAGAGTTCCTTTTTTCCAACGTTGTGCCCATATCAGATTTAAGGAGGAGTTTCCTCAATCAGGCAGTCCAATGTGTCTGCAGTGGCTTCCCCGGATGCTGGCTCAGAGACAAGAAAGATCTGACTCTGGGGGCTTTGAAAAGGGACAATGGGAAATGTCAGGGAGACCTGGAGTGGCAAGAAAAGACTGGAGTAAAAGACAGCACTAAGGAACTGATCATAGCAGCACAAGAGCAGGCACTAAACACCAGATCCATGGAAGTAGAAGTCTTCACATTAGATAGCACCTGAGATACACACTGTGCAGAGACCTCAGTCCAACACATAGTGACAGGATGTAAGAAGACACTTTAACACATACTGGCAGAGTGTTAGGTGCAGGCATGACAGCCTGCACTGCATGGCAGAACAAAGTAGCTGGCATTGTGTATAAGAACAGTTGGATGTTCGGCTAGACTCTTCCAAATTCAGATAGGAGATATCACAAAATGTCATGGAGAATAGTAAGGGCTAAGATCCTTTCAGATTCAGATGGACAGTCAGTTAATAATCAATCAACCAGATGTGGTAGTAGACTATAAGACAACAGAATTGACAGGTTTATCAGTGCCAAATTATACTAACATCAGGAAGAAGGATTCGAGAACCTGGAAAAGTACCAGGGTCTGAAGGAAGAACTAGAAATAATGTGAAAAGTAAAGACAAAGATGTCCCAGGTGTAGTAGGACCACTGAAGATTCTGGCTCCTAAACTGGTAGAGTGACTCCAATGTATCCCAGGAACAACATCAGAGCTTTTTCTCTAAAGAAGGTAATGTTAGGAATAGCTAAGATACTGTGCAGAACCTTCAAACTCTCAGGCCTCTGATTGAGAATTCAAACTTGAAGAAGACATACACCACCCATAGGGTGAAAAAGAATATGTTATACATTCTTATAGTCTTACACAACCTTTTAATAAGTTCTCACACTAGATATTTTTTATAATGTTCAATATATAGAAAGAAGGCTTGTTAATACAAAAGGATTATAGTTTACTATAGTTCAGTGCTTTCTAAGTATTTTAGTAAAAAAAGAACATTTACAATATAAATGGAATTGTTTCTTGCTTTGGGACCCATGTGTCAATTTGAATTAGTGACCCAGAATTGAAACCCTGTTAGGCTTTTTCCTGTATTTCTCCAAGCTGTCACTGTTAGCAGCCTAACACACAGGAAAAAAAACCTTATAGCTCATCGGTTTGTTCAGACAAGTAATTCTATGCTTATTCTCACTCCCATTATCATTGAATTAATGGATCTGGATTCAGCACCTTTGTGCATAATATACAGAGTGTGAAATTATGGGAGAAGAAATGTGTGCATACTCAGCTTTACAAAAATGTATAGTATTCTGAGAAAGTTTGTCATCTTGGTGATTATAGCTGCAGACAGCAACATATACCCAATGTGATACACATACCGGTATATGATATTGAACTCTATACAATAAATAGAGAATGAAGAGTGCTCAAAATAGAGTTCCAGCATGAATTCAGTAGTTAGAAGGATTCACTTGAATGGAAAGCAAATACATGTCTGCATAGGAATGTATACACCAACTTTTTTACTCAATAAAATGAAGGGATAGACCTTAAGACTAGACCCATGTCTACAGCTAAAGTATATTGTCATCAAAAGCCATGGCACATTGCCAGAAAAAAGGCACTTCTGTAGTTTTAATCCTGATTTCTTTTATTTTTTCATATATAGCAAACCATATTTTCCCCAATGTCTTTCTGCTTCATGCGTGTCCACCTCATTGATAATGAACCACAGTACTCTCTTCATATCTGCAATTTTCCCTTAGATGGTGATGTTAAGGAAATATGATCACTCTTTTAAAAAGCACAAACACTGCCTGTGTTCCCGACTATCAAACTGCAAAATAAAACTTTAGATTCAAGTTATTTTAGAGAAGTCCTGCTTTGATTCAGGCACCTGTCAACCCAGCCCAAATCTGTTTGGGTTTTGCCTCCATCTGATGCACACTCTAATTTCATACGGTTTTCATTTTAAAAAAATATGTATCTCTGCAAGATGACAGAATATGACAGTAATTAATGATTGAAATACATTTTGCACTGTGATTCTGCTCTTCTTTGCTTTTCATGCTACAATTTTTTAGGATTTTACATATTTGTTGATTCAAAAGCCAGATTTACTTGCAGAACCTAACTGGCATATGAGCTGATCTTTTAAGAGAGAAAATAGATGTTTGCTTTAGCTGCGATACATGCACATATTTTCTGCAGTACAGTTCTGAAAATGAGTTTTTGCAGCTGCTGCTTTGGAACATAATTAGTAGCAATTGTTCACAGGAAGTCAGGAAGCTGAATGTCCCCAGTAGACTTTGATGTCAGTCATTTCAGTTGCTACTTTCTATCTGTCATGCTAAGATTAGTGAGCTCCATTACCACAGCCTGGAGTAGGATCGTGAAAGGGCTCAAGTTTGATTCAGGCTTCCATCCTTCTAAGGTCAGTAAAATGAGGATGCAAATTGTTGGGGAAAATATGCGAATGAAATTGACATTGTAAACTGCCCAAAGAGTGCTGTAAAGCACTATAAGGCAGGTATATAAGCCTAAATGCTATTGCTATTACTTATGGGTGTCCAGTGCAGGAACATATCTTATTAGGAAGAAGTTGAGGTTGTGGTGGCTCATGTGGTAAGACACTGGGCCTGCACACCGCTGAAGTCAGCGGCTTGATTCCTGAGTGAATAAACCGCATTGGAACAAAAAGGAGCCTCCCTCGATTGCCTACCGGCATTCAGGCATCCGGCGGATAAAATATAACACCCCTTGAAAAAAATTATTAGTAATAATTAATTGCCAATTTCTTTTGCTGGACACTTTGTAATGTAGGAAATTGTGGATCTAGCAAAGTCATTTTTTATAATGCATAGGTAAGTTATGTTTATATCACATTTAACATATCTTAAAACTTCTTCAGAATCAGAAGGTAAGGAAAGCTGCAGATATTCAAAGGACATGCTTTGGCAAAGCATGTCCTTTGGGAACTGTTTGCAACAATAGCTACTAAGAAATGTCTGCCTCTTTAAGTTTTTCAACTTTACGATACATAAATAGAAGATTTCATAGTATCAGAGAAAGCAGAGTCGGAAAAATCTCTTTTGGGTCATGCTGTCCTCTGTGACATTTCACTGATTTTTTTTATTCGTAGGACATCCTTGATTGCTCAAGGATATTGTTCAAGGATATTGCTCAGAATTGAAATATTTGCAAAAAGCAGGTTTTTCAGAGGGACACGTTCATTCATTCGTTTTATTCATTCTCTCTTTTTGCAATTTATGATATATAATGATGCTTAATTTATTATAGCTATGTCCTAGTTAGATAAAGATGATGATGATGATACTATCTTCATTATTTCCTCAGTAAGAGGAAATTAATAAGACATGTCAATTCACTGTACAATTGGACAAATGTGATCCATATATCTATATTAGCAATTATTGTAAAATAGCACACAAACTAATTTTCAACCAAAATTGTCTGGCTTGGTGCCACCTTATGCCATTGTGGACTCTTCCCCAATATATTGATTTCAATGGAATTTATTCAGGCCAAAGCATCTTTCAAGCAACTTGCCAAAAATACGGCCCTGCAGAATATAATATATGATTTAATTGTATATTAATGCAGTGAACCCAAAATATGTTGCTCCTACACTTTATCTCTACAGGACTGTCCCCTAAAACACCAGAATAATTTTTATTTTTTTCTCATGGAGGGAAACATGGAGTGTGGCACTTCCTTGTCTGTGGCGAAATTGAAAATTTGGGCTGCATTGCCTTTTTAAACAAAAATATGTGAGAAATATTTTATCATGTATAACACAGGGTCAATCAGAATAGAGCTGGAAAGGACCTTGGAGGTCTTTTAATCCAGCTCCCTGCTCAAGCAGGAGACCCTATTCCATTTCAGACAGGTGGCTGTCCATTCTCTTCTTAAAAAACCCCAATGATGAAGCACCCACAACTTCTGAAGGCAACTGTTCCATTGGTTAATTGTTCTCACGGTTAGGAATTTTCTCCTTAATTCCAGATTGCTTCTATCCTTGATTAGTTTCCATCCATTGTTTCTTGTCTCATCTTCTAGTGCTTTGGAAAATAAGTTGACTCCCCTCTTTTTTGTGGTAGCCCCACAAATACTGGAATACTGCTGCCATGTTACCCCAGCCCTTCTTTTCTCTAGACTAGCCATACCCAATTCCTACAACCTTTCTTCATATGTTTTTGTCTCCAGGCCTTTAATCATCTTAGTTTCTTTTCTTTACAATTTTTCCAAAGTCTCAACAGGTTGATTGCCTCTTGCTAGCTGACCATGTGGCAGGGATTTGAGACAATATAGTCCAGTTCTATGTCAATATTAAACTGTGGGAAGAATTTTAATTGTGAAAAGAATTTTAATTCAAAGTTAAATTTATTCCTATACTTATTCCTATACTGTTCCTAGCCGTCTTTTCAATCATTAAACGATCCACAAGTAATCAAACTAGAAAACTAAGTTGTAAACAAAGTTAATACAATGTGGCAAAGATTGCTAATGTACTTTCTCCTGTGGTAATTAACAATCAGGCTAAATAAAATTAACCTCCACAAATAATAGCAGACAGGGAAAATAATCCTTTCACAATACAAAGTTTTTCTAAGTAAACAAAGATAGCACCCAGATTCAGCATGTTCAAAAGGATCAAAAGAAAATACCTGTAAACTTAATTAAACATCATACAACTTTTATTGATTCAGGTCTCAATATTATTTATCCATATCTCTCTCCCTCTCCCCCCCCCTCTTATATTTTTTTACACTGCTATTATCAAAGAATTTGATGGTGAAAAGCCTTATTGGATATCAGAGTATCATTGGCAGAAGTTATATTTGCATTCATGGAAGTCTTTCTAAAGAGAGTTAAATCCATGTAACATTTCCATAATCATTTTATTCCATAAGGCAATTGAAAATATATTTTATGCAGTTGAATTTTTGGTAAATTCAAAATGGAAAACAACTTGAGCAAAACAGTTACTGAAGTAGCCCTCAGTTAAAGTATCCATTATAAGACTATTCAACGACTATTGGACTTGCTGCTGTCAAATCTGACAGTAAATCCCTGGCCCCAAGCTTTGCTGCCTTCAGAGCAAGATGCAAACATTTAGCTTTCTCATGCCCCCCCTTCTCCATCTGTCCACTGACCCATGCATCAGCCCTATCCTTTGCTTCACTGGACGATTTTTGATTGCCTTGATAGAAAGAAAATAAAATGCAGAAATGACATCCCTTCAGTGGGACACTATAAAGAATGATAAGGTTGTCTGCAACCTCAGAAGTATCTGGAAAGCTTAGAATGAGAAAAAAGAAGCTTTGTGAAAATCAGGATAAAGCACCTGCCAGGAGCAGAATAATTTAGAGAGAAAGAAAAAAAAAGGAGAAAAACTACGGGTGATCAACAACATTGACTTTGCTTTGTAAGGGCTAAATCAACTAACCATATACTATGGTTAAGAATGGCAATTTGTTTTGCTTGATGGCTGAATACAGAAGTGGCATTGGGTCAGTAGAAACATGCCTATGGGTATAATAAGCACTGGCAAAATATTGACTTGTTGCAGCCAGAAAATATAGTAGACATTTTTTTCTCTCTCACACATACAAATATTCTCTCACATGTACATACACAGCTTTTTTCAACGTATCTCCACATATATATTCAAACTAAAGGCTGTACAGCAGACAGAAACATTTTTTTAAAAAATTAGCATAGTTCACGTAACAATAGAGGTTTTGTTTTAGCTAATTGGTAGGGTGGGAGAAATATATAAGAGGGGGTTGGGGAAAATATCAAATTGCAAGAGGGAAAATTGCACTGCTACACAGAAAGTCTAAGGACTACATGCAATTTATACATTGAAATCCATAAAATCTACAAATTGAGATGTGGAAAAAAATAATACTTCCCTTATTTTGTGATCATAATCTAGACACTGGGTCAGTGTTCAGTTCTTCCTCCCTGTAGTTTGGGTGTGGAAGAAGAGGGGACTAGAGAAAATGCCCAGTTTTACTGCAGTTGGATAGAAAAGGCCATACACATGCACATACAGTATCTATATCAGTGATGGTGAACCTATGGCATGCAGAGCCATTTGTCAGGGCATGTGAGGCGCTGCCCTGTTAGCTGGCTAGCACGCATGTGCGTGCTGGCTAGCTGAGTTCATGCTTTTTTAAAGCCATTTTTCGCCTTCCCCAGGCTCCAAAGGCTTTATAGGAGCCTGGGGAGGGCGAAAAGGGCTTCTCCCGCCCCCTGGGAGGCTCTCTGGAGGCTTCATGAGCTTCCCTGAAGCCTCCAGAGCGCAAAAAAACAGCCCTATGGGCAAATCGGAAGTTTGGGAATGGACTTCCTGTTTGCTCGGAGGGTCGTTTTGACTGCTTCGGAGGCTTTAGAGAAGCTCATGAAGCCTCTGGAGGGCCTCCCAGGGGGCAGGAGAAGCTCTTTTCGCCCTCCCCAGGCTCCTATAAAGCCTGGGGAGGTCCCTGAAGTCTTTGGAGTGCTCAAAACAACCCTCCAAGCAAACTGGAAGTGACTTCCTGTTTGCTCGAAGGGTCATTTTGACTGCTCCCAAGGCTTCAGGGAAGCCTCCTGAAGGTCCCTGAAGCCTCTGGAGGGCTTCCGGGTGGGCGGGGGAGGCTGTTTTCGGCCTCCCCATGCTCCTATAAAGCCTCTGGAGCCTGGGGAGGGTGAAAAAATGAGGGGGTCGTGCCTGTAGTGCACGCATACGCACTGGGGGATCACACATTGCATTATGGGTGCAGCACACCTGCAGACGACCCCCCTGCACTCCCCCCACTTATGGCACGCGAGCCATTACAATGTGCTATTCAATCCTGAATAGATTAGTAGATTAGTTTAATTAATCAGTGGTCAACTGGAAAGCAAGAATAGTCGGTGTCTGAAGGGAACAAATTTAACTCTGATTAGGTGCAGGCTGCTCTTAGAGAACAACTATGAAGCTTAAGATAAACATGGAGGGATTTTTCAGGGACAGAATGGGAAGCAGATAGCCACAGCCTCTTCATTTTTATGCTGAGGCAGCTTTTGTCTACATGTTCTTAAAGCAATGTGTCAGTGTACATATCTACCTTTACCCTAACTCTCTTTCTTTCTCCACCCACCCATCCAAACATATGCCATCCATCATGTCACCCTAGGCAATGCCTATATGTCTCCTATGTGATACTGGCTCTGTCTGTCCATCTCTTCAGATCTGCAGAAAACACCATTTGGAGTTTGTCTTTCTTTTGCAAACAGTGACGTTACTTTGCATTGTTTTCAGGTTAAGAATTGCCTCCTTTGGGAGTTGCTTTGGTGCCAGTTGTCTAAGCAGCTAGAATATCTGGAATACTCTTTCACCAACCTATCAGTTGTTAAATGATTTTAGTATCAAATTTATTTTTAAATCTTTAAATTTTATTTTAATATTTTATTTTATAATTTTATTTTAATTTTAATGAAATTTAAATTTTTATTAAATCTTTTTTCAGCTTGAAAAGTCAATAGAAGACTAGTATTAAAATTAAAGGAAGGAAGGAAGGAGATAGATTCTACAGAAATTCTTTCTCCTATGAGAGACTAGGAGAATTCATATAGTTGGGGCAGGGATGTAAAAGAGGTGTGACAGAGTGATGTGTCTAAAGGTTTTCCCCATGTGAATAAGAATTGTACAAAGCTAATGCAAAATGTACACAAACAAATATACACATGTCTGAGTGTGTGTGTGTGCATTTGTGTGTGTGTGTGTGCACCTGTCACACTATTTACTTTTGAAATAAGCAAAGCACACAAAAGGGGTAAAACCCATTAAGGGTAAAACATTAAAAATGAGATATGACAAATAAAGAAACTGTAGCTAAATCTAGTTTATGCCTCACGTAGCTTTAATTTGTGTCTCTAAAGTCTTCTCTCTTTGCAAACTCTCCTTGTTTCCACCATGTTGAAATTTCATACATTGGCTTTTGCTCTATAAATCTCTCATTTCTCTTTCTTTTGAGAATTCTAATCCACGACACAAGAATTCTTTCTTGTGAACCATCTCTGTCTTTGAAGATTAAATAGTTGACAGTAGTTCAGGTAATTTTCTTGTATGAACTTTAATATGGGGGTTTCTTCTATTTCTTCAGGATTAGGCTCAAAAGCTATAAAAGCTAACGGGAATATCCAACACATCTTGCAAGGTATCACATTGTTCAACCTTCTTACAGTAGTCTATACATGCTAAGATCTCCTCTAGGGCCTTCTTAGCAGGCCAAGATAATCAAGAATGGAGTGTAATGATACTCTCAGAATGTGTTTAAAAGAGCCTGTAGATCAAAATTGTGGCACATTTGTTGCCTGCTTGCTACATCTTTAAAAAATTTCTGATGATCTTCTTAGCGGTTGTTCATTTGAGTTATATGAATAAAAGGCAGAAGTGAGCAAAAATTCCTGTACTAGTCACCACAGCCACTTAAAAATTCTCTTCATGTAAATGATAGGTGGTTTTAATCAAACAGTAGTCATCCATTCTATATTCTGTACCTTTTTATGATCATTTTTCCATCCTTTTTCTATATATTTGTAATATCCACATCTTTGTTTCTTTCCCTTGTTTTTTCCAGTAGTTAAGTGTAGTAGATGCGCTTAACTTAGAGTCGCTTATTAGGAGGAAGCTCTAAAAATTAATACCATTTAATTAAAGGTTTTCCTATACTGTATATGTGAGTGCTGATTGGCCAAGACATACTCATTCTATGTAAGAAATCTCAGTGAATACAACTTTATAGTTTCAGTCTTCGGTTTCTCCGCCAATTTCACTTCATATACTACATTTGGAAATTGGAAAATTTTCAATAAATGCTTATAAGTCAACATGTGTTAGAAATGGACTGGTTTTTTTTAAAAGGAGTCAGTGTTCAAAAACATTATTTGGCCTTATTAAATTTATTGATTCAAATTCACTTTTAAATGTTGAGACATACCTGTCCTCTAGGTGAGCATGTGAGTGAAAGTAGGCCATTTCCAAAAAGTTTAAATTTGTTCTGGAATGTAGCAGTGAAATATTAAGGTAGGGGAAAAAGAATATGTTTTGATAAATTATCACTTGTGAAATCTGAAGCTGAGGAGCAGTAAATTGTTTCAAATTAACAGTGTTTCCTGTCAAATGAAAAGTGCTAGTTCAGCTACCTGTATTCTGTTTGGTTGTTTGCATCATGATGTAAAATAATTATTCTTCTCTGTCTCGTTTTGGTAGCTTCACTAAACTTTCATATATAATATTTGGGGAGGAAAGCCATCCTGCCTGAGACAAAAAAGAAAATTGAACACTTTGTTGAAACTAAATCAATTTAAAAAGAATTCCCTCCAATTTGGCAGCATAAAAATCCCTGCATCGTCAAAGAAATACAATTTGCCCCATTTCTAGCTGAACAGAACTGGCACTGTTCACTTCAGGCTATCTCATGGTGCATTTTACTGGGCTAAAGAGATCAAGAGCTGTCATTATATTTTTGTCAAGCTCAAAGTTTCAGGCAGTTGATTATTCTGTTTAATAAGTCATTTTTTAAATCACAACCAGATCACTACTCTATTTGTTCCTGATGTTTCAGAACAATTTGAAAGCTTTTGAAGGCAGTTATAACCACAGAGAAATCTGATCTATTTCTTAATGGAGTTTCCTGTGATGCAAGATACAATACCATATCCAAGAATTGGGTGTAAAATGAATCAAAATGAAAAGTGGCTTCTAGTAATGGATATCAATGACAATAGAGGTAAAGGCAGCTACAGCATGTGCTTTGCTTGTAGACGGCATGTATTCCTTTACCATGGTAATCTGTTAAAGGATACAAATTCCTTCCTAAATTGTTACTTTGCCCCAATCTGGGAAATCTTTATTCTGTGAATTCAATAGGAAATTCAGTGAGAAAATACAACTTTTGGTATGGAAAATTTGTGGTGTTATAATCAGAACCAGAAAGAGTAAGGTTCTACATTTAGGCAACAAAAATGGAATGCACAGGTACAGTATAGGTAGTACCTTGCTCAGTAGTAGTAACTGTGAAAGGGATCTTGGAGTCCTAGTGGACAACCATTTAAATATGAGCCAGCAGTGTGCAGCAGCTGCCAAAAAAGCCAACACAGTCCTAGGCTGCATCAACAAAGGGATAGAATCAAGATCACGTGAAGTGTTAATACCACTTTATAATGCCTTGGTAAGGCCACACTTGGAATACTGCATTCAGTTTTGGTCATCACGATGTAGAAAAGATGTGGAGACTCTAGAAAGAGTGCAGAGAAGAGCAACAAAGATGATTAGGGGACTGGAGACTAAAACATATGAAGAACGGTTGCAAGAACTGGGTATGTTTAGCTTAAGAGAAAGAAGGACTAGGGGAGACATAATAGCATTGTTCCAATATCTCAGGGGTTGCCACTGGAAGTCTTTAAGAAGATGTTGGATAGCTATTTGTCTGAAATGGTATAGGGTTTCCTGCCTAGGCAGGGGGTTGGACTAGAAGACCTCCAAGGTCCCTTCCAACTCTACTATTGTATTGTATTGTATTGAACCTGAGAGAGATTCAAAGCTTTGGCTATCTGCATATTCCTTGGTTGTCAAGAAAACTAGCAGCTTCCTTGATAGTTTTTAAACAGAGAAATTAGTAGAACATACCCTTTCCACCTTACAAGAGGGTAGATAAATTGGGTTCTAAGCAGTGGTGGGATTAATTTTTTTTACTACTGGTTCTGTGGCTGTGGCTTGGTGGCTGTGACTTGGTGGGCATGGCAGGAGAAGGATACTGTAAAATCTCCATTCCCTCCCCACTCCAAAATCTGCAAAATCCCCATTTCCTCCTGATCAGCAGATTATAGATTGGGCGGGGCCAGTCAGAGGTGGTATTTACCGGTTCTCCGAACTACTCAAAATTTCCACTACTGATTCTCCAGAACTTATCAGAAGCTGTTGAATTTATCCCCTCCAGTTCTAAGATAGAAATACAGTTGCTGAGTTTTCAGCAAATTATTACATTCCCTTTCAATAAAACTTTTTTTAAAAAAGTCAGAGAACCTATTTAGTCGGAAGTTGGCTACAACAACCTTGACAGCTTGTCTTACTTCTTCTACACTTAAAATCACAGAATGATTTAAGCTACTAACTTCAAAATTCCATTCAGGAGTTATATAAATACATTTTTGATTGAAAACTGTTCACTCTTTGTATGAACACATTTACAATAGGGATCTGTTCTGACCCCCATCCGTCCGGTAATGAACGCTGACACAGGCTTGACTGTTTGCCACTTTTTAATCATAAAGATTACAACTCTGTTGGCTGAAAGCCCAGACAATAATCACATGCAAGAATAGTTGGCAGCAACCCAAATCAAACAGAACATAATACAAGACAGACCAGACAGACATTCCTCAATACTGTTATGAGCATTTGAGTCCTGCAAAACCTTCCTCCCAAAGTCCCGTCTTATATACGCTCGTGGGAGGGGCCATGCCCCAACCACCCAAGCTTCATTATTTTTTAGGAGCTTGTCTCTGGAGCAGCTGTTGCCTTCGTTTCTTCACTCTTCTCAATCTTGCATCAGGGACAAACTCCCTCCAATCTTCCCCACTGCTCCATGCCTCAGGCGCTTCCTGGTGGCCAACCAGCCTCTCTGGTCCCTGCTCTGCATCTAAACCCTGCCCAGGGTCCTCCATCTCTTCCATAGCTGACTCATAGGGTTCATTGCGATGTCAGACACGTCCGCCTCCACCACAAATGGACGATGGGGATCAGGGTGTTTCAGGATCGGCTCCTTCGTGAAGGTGTGCTTCAAGGCCTCGAATGCGTGTTGCTCTGTGGGCCCCCAGCGAAATGGTACCTTCTTCTGCAGGAGCCGAGTGAGAGGCACGGTCAGGAAAGCAAACCTGGGGATGAAGGTCCGGTAGTAGTTGGCAAACCCGAGGAGCCGCTGGACATCCTTCACACGCTGAGGAGGTTGCCAACTACGCAACGCCTCTACCTTGCCCGGCTCCATTGCAATTCCTTCAGGGGAGATACGCTGCCCCAGGAACTTGATGGTAGTCTGCCAGACCTGACACTTCTCCAGCTTTGTGAACAAACGATGCTCCCAGAGTCATTGCAGGATGATCCCTCGGAGACAACGAGTAGATCAAGATGTTGTCCAGGTAAATGATGACAAACTAATCTAAGATGTCCCAGACGATGTCGTTCATGAAGTGCTGGAAGACCGCTGGGGCATTGGTCAAATCAAATGGCATGGCCGTGTACTCGAAACGTCTGTACCAGGTGCCAAAGGCCATCTTCCATTTGTCCCCTGCCCGGACTCGGACCAGGTTATAAGCGCCATGCAAATCCAGTATTGTGAACACCGTCGCCTCCCGGAGCTGCTCCAACAACTCAGGAATCAAGGGTAGCGGGTAACGGTTGCACACTGTGATGGCATTAAGGCATCTGTAATCGCAACAGAGTCTCAGATCCCCAGTCTTCTTTTTGATGAACAAGACTGGAGTTGTTTTGACAACAACTCCGGCTCGGACATGAAGTACAGGTGACCCACAGGGAGCCTGGAGTCTGGTACCAAGTCAATGGGGCAGTCATAAGGCCTGTGGGGCGGCATTTGGTACGCCTCCTGCTTGCTGAAGAGATCCGCGAACTCCGCTAAGTCTGGTGGCACGGACACCCTGGGCGAGCTGAGCACCTGGCCTGAGCAGACGTGACGGGTGTGGTTGACACATTGCAGGGATGGGAACGTGATCAGGTTCTGGGACCAATAAATCTGAGGGTCGTGTGCCCGCAGCCAAGCCAAGCCCAGGACCATCGGGAAATGCAGGCCCGAAGCAACATAAAACTGGATGGCCTCTTCGTGCTCCCCGAGGACCAGGCGCAAGGGCTGCATGGCAGCTGTGATAGGCCCAGACAGAAGCACCCGGCCATCAATGGTCTCGACCCGCATCGGTGGGTCCACTGGACACAGAGGGATGGTGTACTTGGTAGCATACACTGTGTCCATAAAGTTCGTGGTAGCCCCGGAATCGAACAAGGCATGGGCCGGTATTTCTGCGGACTACCAGCCAGAAGGATGAGTGCTGCCAAGATCATCAATCTCGGTTTTGGCATGCACCCGACCTAAAGCCTCCCTCAGATCGGGCTCCGCCCATTTCCTTACACATTATTCCGTCGCTGAAGGGAGGCCACAGACCTTGCAACTCCCCTACTCTTTTTTGGGCAAACCGTGGCCAGGAGTCAAAGATCCCTGCAATAAAAGCACAACCTCCCCTGTGTGCCGTCTGTCCATCTCAGATTGCGACAAGTGGGATTTGGCGGCACCCAACTCCATGGACTCCTCCTGTGGAGCTAGGGTCTCCTGCAGGATCTGCACCCTACGGGTCTCCTGGGATGTGTGGCGAGGCCTCTGCCTCTGCAGCCAGGTGTCTATCCAGAGGTACAGGTGGATCAACGTGTTGAACGTCGGTGGCCTGTCCACCCGCACCAGCTCGTCCTGCAGGTCATCCGACAGGCCGTCTTGAAACGTATCCATGAGTGCTGCCTCATTCCAGGCCGAATCTTGACTCAGCAGCCGGAATTCACTGACATACTCCTGCAAAGAACCCCGGCCCTGCTGTAGCATCTTGAGCAGTTTAGTAGCTGTTTCCTCCTTAATGGGGTCCTCATACATAAGCCTGAGGTGCTGACAAAAAACCCTAAAATCGTCCAGCAAAGGGCTTGCCTGAGACAACAGAGGAGTAGCCCAACGAGCTGCGGTGCCTGAGAGCAAGTTGATAATAAATCCCACCTTTGTCCAGTCGGTGGGAAAGTCCTCCTTTCTCAGGCTGATAAACAGCCGACATTGTCCCAAAAACGCTGGGAACATGGCCTGAGTGCCATCAAACTTGTCCGGCACAGCCACTGGACACTTCCTCCAAGGCTGGGGCGGGGAATAGCAGGCCCCTGCAGCTGAGCCATCTGTCCAGCCAGCAGAACCAACTGCTGTGCCAACTGAGCATTCTCAGCACGTAATTGCTCTATCGTGGCTTAATGAAGCTTTATTTGTTTGGGGCAGGACTCAAACTGTTCTGACCCCCCATCGTCATTTAATGAATGCCGACACAGGCTTGACTGGTTGCCACTTTTTAATCACAAAGATTACAACTCTGTTGGCTGAAAGCCCAGACAAGAATCACATGCAAGAATAGTTGGCAGCAACCCAAATCAAACAGAACATAATACAAGACAGACCAGGCAGACGTTCCTCAATACTATTACGAGCGTTTGAGTCCTGCAAAACCTTCCTCCCAACGTCTTGTCTTATATACGCTCTTGGGAGGAGCCACGCCCCAACCACCTGAGCTTCATTATCATTTAGGAGCTTGTCTCCGGAGCAGCTGTTGCCTTCGTTTCTCTGCCCTTCTCAATCTTGCGTCAGGGACAAACTCCCTCCGATCTTCCCTGCTGCTCCATGCCTCAGGCGCCTCCTGGTGGCCAACCAGCCTCTCTGGTCCCTGCTCTGCATCTGAACCCTGCCCAGGATCCTCCACCTCCTCCATAGCCGACTCATAGGTTTCGTCGCTATCTGAGTCGCTGAGCAGCTGCAAAGGATCCTGCTGGGCCACAACAGGGATCCTTAGAATTCCCCAATAATTAGTTTTTATTTTGACTTGGTCTTTATAGTAGGTAGTGTTAACATGAAACTACAATTTGTCTTCTTTGTACTTAAGACCTTATTCTGTGTCCGACACTTCAAAATGATAGAGAATAGATTTTTACCTTTTGAATAATATTTTTTCATGTATTTTAACACTGCAATAATATCATTGCTATCAATCCTCTTTTCACAAATCTATATATGCCTAGTTCCTTCAATCCCTGTTAGTCTTCTGATCAACCTTTTTCCCTGCTTTGAGCTATATTTAATCTGAATCGTTTGAAAGGATGGTGACCAGAATTGGACACACTACAGTTCATATCTAATTCATGAGAGAATATATCAGAACTTCTATTTTCTATTATTTGGAAATATGTTTATTTATGCAGTCTAAATTTTCCTTAGCCTTTTTAAAATTCATTACCATGGTATTGACTCACATTCTGTTTGTGATCCACTATAATTCCAAAATCATTTTCACACTGCCTGTTACCTACTCTGTATCTCTTTTTCTTAATAAGTATATTTGTGTTGGTTGCAATTACATTTCATATACTTATTTTCAGCCTACTTCTCTAACTTTTTAAGGTCATTTTCAATTCGGTTTCTGTTTTCTAAAGTAATAGTTATTCCACCCAACATTGTGTTATCTACATTCTCTCTGCATTTTTCTTCTCTCATTTAACCATATGGGTCCCAGAAGAGACTCCTGTGGCAATCCATTTACAGCTCACTTCATTTGACAGTAACAGTTGATGAAAACATTTCAGAACAGATTTGAAGCCAACTGTGATCCACAATCCATATTCTAGAGACACTTAACTAGCTTGGCGATGCCATGGGGTATTTTCAAGCGCTTTTGAAGTCAAACAGATTTTGTGTAAATTATTTCTATAGTATATTATGACATTTATCTTATTAAAAATAACCTTATTATGCACAACTTGTTGTTGATGAGTTTATGCTCACTTAGTAATCAGAATCTTTTCCTACAGATCATTTAATTTATGATTTGCTGAACTGCTGTTGTTTGTGTGATTAGTTGAAGTTTCCTGCATCTTCTTTCTTTCTTCTGAGGGCAAATATTTCACTCTCTTTCAGGCTCCTGGTATTTCATGATTTCTTAGAATTTTTCAGTTAATTGATATAGTTTTGTCCTAACCATTACCATGTTCCTTTAGCATGCTATGATATAAGAATTTCAGAACTTGGAAATCTGAACTCACTCAAAGTCAGTAGCTATTCCTAGATATATTTTTGTAATGTTTAAACTGGAATCCCACTCCTTCAATCACCTTTTCACTATTTGCCAGTGAAAAACCTAACCTTCTTTCCAAGAATATGGAGCCAAACATTTTTAGAACAGTATTTTTAGTATATTAAATATATAACTGTATATTAATCAGTTGAGCTCATTGGTTGATGACAGTCACATTTTTTCCCCAAAAAAACCTGACTGACTCTAGTATTCCAGTAAGACATTTATTTTGTGGGCCGTTAAAGGATTACTGTTAAGGAAACTTAAGCTGAAGCTTGAAATGATGGCATAGCATTATTTTATTACTAGGCAGCTACCTTCCACAAAAGTGGTAATTGCCTTCTCTTTGCTAGGCATGAAGGATAAAAGTATAGCAAGTATAATATTTAGCCCACATAGAGATAAATCTTGTTGCATATCGCATCCACAATTTTTCATTAAGACCAACTATCTGTAGTACTCTGACCTTATGTACCTGTGCAACAGCCTTTTCAAAGGATTCTGGATTTCTTTTGCGACCTTACAAGAAATCCACCAAGTCTTGCAATACAAAGCTAGCTACTATGCAAATCTACAGTAGCTATATCAATCACAGCTGCCGAGCCATCAAGAAAACAATACTGAATATTTCTATAGTTTTGATGAGAAGGAAGTGTATGCGTCTTCCTTAGTTTCTCATTCCGATTTCGTATTTTTCACTTCTTTGTGAATTTTCTCCTTGAACTTTGAGTAATTAGCTTAAACGTCCACAAATTTTCATAGACTAAATATTATTGCTTTCTCCAATTTTATTATCTGCAAATATATACTGAAGTATAATGCCCATGAACAACAATTTTACCCAAACCTATCTTGCAAGAAATTCCACTGAATACTATACATCTTCATGTGGTATGTGTGTGTGTGTGTGGGGGGGGAAGTATTGGATGTTTACCATACTATTCCTGGATTAAAAATAAACTGGGCAGTCATAAACATTTAGAAGATGGAAATAATAAATTTACAATAGTAGTCTAATTTTATATACATATATTAAGCAGGTGAAACATAAGGGTGCATCCATAGCTCAGAACCTGAGTGCCTTGGAATGGACATCCTCGGATTTCAAAGATCCAGTTTTCTAAATTAATTCATCAGTTTGTTGTTTGATGAAACACAATTAACTGGTTGACAGCTCTCTAATGACTTTACCGTTTAAACTCATTGATCTGAAATGTCAGTGGAGACATCCAAAAACTCAGATAATTAGATATTCAAACAAATAAGCCTATATAGAGCAATGAAGGTATATGCAAGAATCAATTATATTAGAAATTGCAGAATTCTAAGAACCAAATAAATAAATAAAGGATCAGCTACAGATTTATCTGTAGCATCTCTTAATAAAACTAATGTGCATGTATGTATTTGTGTCTGCAAATTACTCTTGACTCCTGGAGAACTCCATGAAAATTCCATTTTGCTATCTCTGAGAGGTAGGATTGAGGCTAGGCTGAGAGATAGTTATTGGCCCAAGGTCACTCAGTTGACTTTGTGCCCAAGGTGAGACTAGAACTTAGTCTCCTGGTTTCTAGCCTGTTGCTTTTGACCATCATACCAAACTGGTTCACTATAATTAAACTTAGTGGCTTCTATTAATTCATTTGGTACTATTATCTACATGCTTATGCAAACTAGTTGGTGGTTCCATCGCCAGATTCACAGAAAACTATTTTTGCAGGACACAAAGACTGATATAACTCTTTATTAATCCCTCAATCACCTTGAAAATGATTGGGCCACATTTTTTCCACTGCATTATGAAGTACAATTTCCCCTATTATGTTTCTATGAGTATTGCTGTCTATTTGGGCATTTCAGTTTGTTGCCGGTTAACCTCACCAGTTCATTGGCTACTTGGTTCGTTAACTGAACCACAGCTAATCATGCCTTCTCATGCTTCTCTTTACTAATACCTCTGAAAATGTATAACAATTAAGATATTTGCTTTTGGGTGGTTTGATTTCATCATATGTTATTGTCCTCATGACAGTGGCTATTTTAATGCTGGATTAGGAACATGCAGATGAACTGAAAAAAGGCAAGGAGTAATGAAAGGCAGCAAAATGCAGCTAATGTTGGTGAAAATAAACTATTTTGGAATTTGGGACGCAAGAAGTACTATTCAACAGAGGAAATGCAATTTAAGGTAAAGTAATACATTTTGAGGGAAAATAAGTGAAGTGAATGAGTTTTAAGATCTACTTGAAAATCACTAATCGTGAAATTAAAGAAGATGATATAAATATTGGTGCTAAGCAATATATAAAAAGGCAGTTGTTTTGCTTCCTTATTAACCTTTTTCACAGCTTTAGCCTTGTTTTTGTTCTGTTTAATATTAATAAATAAAATGAGGGGTAAGAACTGATTAATGTAATGAAAAATTGAAGACTCCAAGTGTAGAAAGGACAATTACAATATGTCAAAATATGTATGTTTGCTTATAAAGTGCCTGATTCCTAAAGCTTTGCTTGATGATTGGAACTTTGCCATTATTGCTCCCTACAAAGGGAAATATAGCAAGTATAGATTTTAAAAAAAACTAGAGGGAAAGTCATTTTATATGTATCTAGTAGAATTCTGTTGTGGATACATGAGGTGACAACTGGCCAACCTTTGGAAGTGTGTGTGACTATGTGCTGGATAGCAAACGTATAGACCAGACCAGAGTTTTCCCTTTTAGCCAGTCATTAAGAAATGTAAGCATATGAGAAATAAAATTATTTGTTGATTTAGAAAAAGTGTGTGAGATAAGGTGAATAAGATTGAAATATGAAGTATTTTGCATAAATATGGAATTGAAATATGGATAATTTAATGTGATAATACTTTCATATAAGTGAAGTAAAGCATGCATGAAAATAAATAGAATGCAGGGAATAAGATGAGAATGTGTAATGTCCCATTGGTTACAGAAGCACCCACAGAATCTGATACTTTCATCAAAAATGACAAGACAAGCCACATAATGGAGGAAAGAGAAGACAGAAAAAGATGTGGTAGGGTGGGGCTGATTAGATCCTGAAAAACAAAAAGAGAAAAAGGTATAGAGGGGGGGGGGGCAGTGTAAGGACATGCTAGAAGCAAGGATGATTTACAAGGACAAAAAAGTGTAAGGAGGCATAGTGATGGTGTTGATATAAATAGGCTTCTTTTCCTTTCCTTTCTTTTTTCTTTTTAATCTTATATCTTTAATTTCTGCCCTGTAATATTTCTTGCTGCTTTTTCTTTTGCATCAATTTGCTTAGTTCAAAAGGTCTGATGATGTTCCAAGATCTTTTACTTTTCCTTATTTATGAACATTCACTGGATTTCAGCCATATAATTATAAATACATAAAATCTACAGTAGTTTTAAGTTTTCCACATTAATAGACATTGATACTGGGAGTTTTCTAAAAGTTTAGAGTTATATTACACTTATGTTATTTGTATTTTTTATTTCAAGGAGACTTTGGGGGGGGGCATTTCTGTAAAATCACATCTTAAAACAATCAGCTTTAATGTTGCTATTTTTAAAGAGTGCTTTTTGTTCTTCAATAATTCATGTTTTCTGAAGTTTAAATGTATTTATCACAAGAAACTATTTGTTCAATTTATATAGTGGCTAGGTGACTAGAGTGACTAAATTTTATAGAACGATAGTAGGGATAAAATCAGGATAAGAATTGGAATAGAACCAATATTAAATTACATAAAATAATTTTGTGAAAATAAAGTCAGCAAATAAAGTGGTTTGCCTATCTGGAGAGAACATCTGGGGATTCCATACCATATAAGGTATACATAAAAAGAGAAGAAGGTCAAAGAGCACGAGACAGACTCAGAAGAAATGAAAAAGCAACATTAAAGGCATGCTACACAGTAACATTAGACAACAATGGTTGAGGCCATGAAAACTGCAAGAACCAAAACTTTGTATCTGACTTGACACCCAAAGTGGTAAAGAAGAGGTGGAGGCAAAGAAGGAGGAGGAGGAGGAGGAGGAGGAGGAGGAGGAGGAGGAGGGGGAGGGGGAGGGGGAGGGGGAGGGGGGGAGGAGGAGGAGGAGGAGGAGGAGGAGGAGGAGGAGGAGGAGGAGATTATTTATATAGCCACAGTTGTAAGCTTATCAATATATCAAGAAGAAACTTTAGTTTTGTTGTTTTCTAAAATGAATTGTATATCATGTAAGCCTTGGTTTAGCCATGAGAAAGTAAAAGAAACATATCTGAATTTAAAATTATTCAGAATACCCTGATAGATTAAGTTGAGAAATGCTGATTCAGTGTGTGGGTAACAGTGGTGACTTGCGTCCGGTACGCCCCGGTATAGGCATACTGGTGTATGCCAGGAGCACCAGGTACCGTTCCGGTATGGTGCTCCAGAGGGGCCACCCGCCCACCCGTGCTCCTTACCAGTGTTTGAAGTTTTTGGGGTTCCCACAGCTGGAGTGTCATGGAGGCATTGTGGAGGTGCCGTGGAGCATCCCGGGCAGTAAGTATGCATGTGCGCGTGCTGTGCACGTTCATGTGGTGGGCGCCCAGCTCCGTTGCACCATACAGGTTGCAACGGGATCTGGAACCCACCACTGGTGGTTAAATAATTCATAGATCTTACTGAATGACTTTGAGCAAGTAACACACAATATTTCAGACATACCTTTCATGTATTAACAGTGGACAAACTCTGCCTGTCTAATATTGTTCTATGATACAAAATTTTCTTATGCAGTACAAGAAAACTTTTAAAGAAAAGACCAGACAAATTGTGACTGCATTCTGTTACTGTATAAGTTGCAGCTCCTCAGCCAGGAGAATAAAGCTTCTAACATCAGATGAACTAATTACTACTGCTTGTGCCAAAACCAGCATCCTTGCAGACATGTTTATCTGTCCTCACCAGTGCACTTTTATCTAATGCCAGGAACAATAGTGCCAGAAATATATAAATCTCCTGCTTGTTTGTTCACCAAAAACAAACAAACAAAATAAAACATGAAACCCTCAAGGTTGTGCTGTTCTGAGTTCCAAGAGAATGTTTAATGCCATCTGAATGCCATTTGACTGCAAATGATTTGCTAATAATCCATTTGATCATCTAATGGCTAAAAGTGAGTAGAACTCATGAGTAAGTCTAAAAGAGAGCTGTTCTAATTTTCCTCCATTCCCACATGGAGCAGCAGTCTGAAGAACTATATAGATTTTACCTTTTAAAGGATATAAGAGCTTCTGTTTTTTCCAGTGTCCATAAGACTACAGTCTGATACTTATCTTTTTCAAAACTTGATAAGTCTGAGGGCCAGACTAATGATTAACATTCAGAACTATCAGAGAATTTGGGTAAAGAGGCTCCAAAGCAAAGCTGAGCTACATGTAAAATGAACTAAATCAGTTCAAAGGACACATTAATAATAAAAGAAAAGAAAAAAAAACAAGCAGTGAACCCAACTAATCCACGTTTTCTAGGTTGTAAATATTCTGAACTTTTTTCCTAACTTCAACAAGAACACTATCTCACTCCTTCCTCCTTTCCCCCCTCCCTCCCTCTCTCTTTGGGCAAACAAGTGTGTGAGAGAGGATAGATGGTATACCAATGGTTAGACTACAAAAACCAATAAACAATGTAAAGGAGACCATCACATTAGACTTTCCAAACGTCAGAGAAAATGTTACTGAATTCAAACATCATGTTTATGATTAGATTATGTGTGTGTGTGTAATCAGCAGAAGTTGATGTATATAACATTATTTCTGAAACATGAATTAAATCTAAAAATAAATGATCTAATAAATATGAACTTCTTTTGGAATGAATAAAATTATAATATAAAATTCAACTTTACAATTATGCATGATAGAACATTTTCTTTCCATTCACATTACCCCTCCATGCCTCAATACCCATAATAATGAGAAATTTTACATGGGTCTACCACTGTAGCTTAGTAATACAATACAATACAATAGTAGAGTTGGAAGGGACCTTGGAGGCCTTCTAGTCCAACCCCCTGCCTAGGCAGGAAACCCTATACCGTTTCAGGCAAATGGCTATCCAACATCTTCTTAAAGACTTCCAGTGTTGGGGCATTCACAACTTCTGGAGGCAAGCTGTTCCACTGATTAATTGTTCTAACTGTCAGGAAATTTCTCCTCAGTAAGGTTGAATAGATAATCTCTTCTAGGGATTCAAAAAGGTAGAAAAATGGGGTTATTCTATTTTTGTAATTTGAAAAACGGGCTTTCCTTTTTTTCTCAACAAAATAAAAAAAGAGTGCAAACTGGGGATTAATAAATGTCCCTAAAAGTAGACATCTGTGTCTGCCTAAGAAATAAGGCTGAAAAAGATAGGCTGCTAAAGTCATTCTCATTACTCTTCCTTGTCCCATGTAAACTCATCATTTGCCCAGTTTCAGATCTTCTTGAATTGCACAAAAATATAGTAGCTGACTGAAACAAAGACTGCTTGCTATATTTGAAAGAGCACAGATCATAGAAAACCTGTAATCACTGCTTTTACCAAAACCTCCCCACTTACGGCTGCATGTATATCTCTAAAGCTTCAGACTTACTAAAACATTTTAAATGGCAATTTTAATGTAACATAATTGATGATAATATGATAGATTGGACTGGGACTTAAATAAATTCATAAATTATTAAATTCATATATACAAAAGATAAATCACAATATTGAAATAAAATCAAACAAATTTAGGAGAGTATTTTGGATCTACTCACAGATATTATGTTAAAAATAGACCAAATGTGAGCCATAACATGAAAAAGTTGTTCAGTCTTAATATCATTAAGGTTCTTTTCAAGATGAAAAATAGAATGTTTTCGTAGATTTTCACAGGTACAGGTATGCAGGTCTTGGCGTATTCAGGTCTTTTCCCATGTAAGATTGAGAGTATCTTGGCGACGTTTTGACGAGGTCCCACTCACCATCATCAGGCTGGTGCCTTCTGCTTCTGCTTGTGCAAGCAAAACGTGATCAGAACAAAGGCATCCTCCTCCTCCCTTACATCAAAGGCACCACAGATAAAATCAGCAAAATTCTCCACAAACACAATATCAAGACAGCCTTTGGCACTGACCAAAAAATAGCCAACATCTTAAGAAACCCCAAAGACAAGATCCAGCTAGAAAACCAAGGAGTCTATGAAATACCATGCAAAATCTGCCCAGCCACATACAATGGACAAACTAATAGGAGAATAAATGCACGCATCTCAGAACACAAGAACGCAATCAGAAAAGAAGAAAAAAAACTTCCTCCCTTTTCCTGCACCTTAAAGCAACAGGACATGAAATTGATTTTGAAGGAACCAAATTAATCTCCAAGACTGAACACTTCAACAAGATAATAATTATGGAAGCCATCAAAATAGAGAAACACCCCCACAACATGAATAAATGTGACAATACCTCCTGCCTACCAGACATCTGGAAACTAGCCCTAGTCAACAAACGAGTCCCAGCCATGAAAACCGACACCGGACCCAGAACAACACAGGACGCCACCACCAATCACCCTCACCAGACTCAAACCGAAACCCATCCCATAGACGAAATGCAACCACCATCCAGAAGCCAAATCATGGTGGCATCACCAACTGCTGCACCCCCCTCTGACACCCACATAAAGCAAACTGACACATGCCATGAACACATGGCCAGACCACAAACCCGGAGCCAAACCAAAGCCCGGGATGTTATATCACAGCCAACTGCTCAGGACATTACATCACAGAACTCAGGAGGTTACAATGCAAAGGCTCAGGATGTTACAACGCAGCCAACTTCCCAGGATGTTGCAGCATGGGACTCAGGATATCACTGCACTAGAGCTCTGGATGTCATCACACAGCCCAATACCCAGGTCATTACAACACAAAAAACACATAACACACACACACACACACACACACACACACACACACATCCTTTCTCCTTGTTGCTGTCTCTTCAGTTTATATTCCATAGAAGAGAAAAATGAATTAAAATCTATGGCTCAACTCCAGTGAGAATACATTGTCCAAAGCAGTTTGTATATAACTTCAGGTAATGCCTCCAGGTGTACAACAATACAAATAATAACCTCAGGCCAGCCAAACCCCCAATGTGTGATAACAAAACTTTTGGTTAAATTGTGCTTTGAGGGAATAAATATTATACTCCCAAGAGTCCATCTCTTTTATAGAATTTTATCAACAAGAGTGACATTTTACCTAACAAGCATCTGTAATTGCTAATAAGAATTACATGCATAAGTTCCCGCACATTTGTATGACATACACTCTTTTAAATTATTTTAATACTGCCTTTGTTGGAACAGAAATCAAATATGTTGACGGGAAGTGGAGGAGCAGTTTTGATTTTGCCATGTACATTACAATAAATTATTGATGAAAGACTTGGAGAAAACAAGCTGTAACGGCTTATTAGCGCCTGTATTTGAATTAAGGGATAAAACTTGTTATTCACTGAAATTATCCAACCTGCACTTCACAGTCAATTGCGCAAATTATCCAAAAGCAACCATGACATGAACATACTTTGCATTTCCATTATGCCACTTGAAGATAGGGTCCACTTATTCTAGAGCCCATATCTTAATTATTTAAGGAAAATGCATTCAAAATAAAAGCTATTTTAATCAGGCTCAACCTTGCCTAAACAATGCTGCTTTCATTCAAGTCAAGCTTTCTTGAAACAATAATTAAGAAATATAAAGGCAATAGGATGTTTTGTATGGGGGTTGAGATAAAATAGTTGTTCTAGAACTGACTGCATATATACTAGATACTTTTTAATAACAGGAAAATTTCATGAAGATTTGAACTGATGAGTGTCTTGATTCAACTCATTTTATTTAATTACATATTTTGCTAGACTGTAAGGCAACAATACAAGTAAGATGAATGACCAAACTGAGAATATTTCATAGATCTGCATCTACAAAGACTAACTTAATTTTTTTAATGTGAATAATCACAAATAAATAAAAAGAAGAAGTAAACACTGCTTAGCAAAATACATCAGTTTGAAAATACATTTATCTGGGGAAGTAAAGAAGGTAATCAATTTTGTTTGCTGACATATGAAGTTGTAGATCTGGCCACATGGCTGTATGATTTTAGAAAAAAGAAGAAACTCCACTTGGCAAACTTACAGTATACTCAAAATGAACAAAGCTCTGTGTCCTTGCTTTTATAATAACGTTATCCCAAGAGGATGGTGGATTAAGGTGAAAAAAGCAGAGCAGTCAGAGCTTTATAATGAATAGAATAATAGAGTTGGAAGGGACCTTAGAGATCTTCTAGTCCAAACCCCTGCTTAGGCAGGAAACCCTACAACACTTCAGATAAATGGTTGTCTAATCTCTTCTTAAAAACTTCCAGTGTTGGAACATTTACAATTTCTGGAGACAAGTTGTTCCACTGATTTATTCTAACTGTCAGGAAATGTCTCCTCAGTTCTAAGTTGCTTCTCTCCTTGATCAATTTCTACCCATTGCTTCTTGTTCTACCCTCAGGTGCCTTGGAGAACAGTTTGACTCCCTCTTCTTTGTGGCAACCCCTAAGATATCGGAACACTGGTATCATGTCACTCCTAGTCCTTCTTTTCATAAGACTAGACATATCCAGTTCCAGCAACTGTTCTTTATATGTTTTATCTTCAAGTCCCCTAATTATCTTTGTTGCTCTTCTTTGCACTCTTTCAACTTCTCAAACTCTTTTCTACATCATGGTGACCAAAATTGGATGCAGTATTCCAAGTGTGAATAATGTTTTGCTTTTAGAACTTAGGCAAAAGCATGATCTTTTTTAGCCTGCCTGCCTCCCAATACATTTTTTTTCTTTCTACAGATATCTCTAAATCTCTCAGATTCATTCAGGTAGTGAGATGAGTAATATGTAAATTTGTAAATGAATAAAAATATTATATTTTACAACCCTATTTAGTGCTAATATTACACTAGCAAAACTTTCCACAAATTTCTGTGAAATATTATTCAGTTTATACTGGTGTTATTGTGAATGTGACTGAACTTTCATGGGAACACAGATTTTATGCCTAACTTGAGTCTTACAAATTATATTCAGTATAATAATAATTGACCCCTTGTTATATAGATACATTAAAAGATTTATTCTGTTTCACTTTATATTAATATTTAACATTTTATCTTTAATTGTAGCAGGCTCATGTGCTAATCCTGGCTATTATAGATCATTCAGATAATTTGATTATTTCCTTCAGCCACCTCTCATAAGATTTAAATTTGGGAGTGGGGAAATGTCAGAATACAGTTCAGAAAGAAAATGAAATCAACAGTTTTGTCGATGGTGGTACAATTAGGTGGTACAATTAGGTTTAATTCTGTTGTATTTCCATTAGGGATTTATAATCCTAATTGCTTAAAACTGGGATAAATTAATATTAATTTCATTTATTTTGAACCTAATTCCAAATGATTTATTTTGTATTATTTTTTCAAACTGTTTTTTGTTGGACTTTAAAAAAAACAATCTTGTCAGGTTAAGTCAGTCACAAGGCCTTGGAATGGCTGTCAGTAATATTGTATCTGGGCAGGTTTAAATTGAATTTTAGTCACCAAATGTACATGTTCAGATCTCCAGTGGAAGCTGTTTTTTCATGTGCAGACAGTAGACAGAGGCAGCTGTTAAAATTGAATCCACAGCATCAAACAACTTGTGAACTGATTGAATTTAAAATTGGAATTTCTTATTCCTTGATTTTTGCCTCAAAATAGGATGAGGGGATGCAGGTGGCTGATAAACAAAACTATATCACTCAGCCATAAGGTTAAAAAACCAAAAGCAACAAGAATGTAATCTTTTTTTGGAGGACAGGAGGAATCAACAATAAATTATAAAACTACTTTTTCAGCTGGCGAAAATCAGCACAGGTCTGTTAACCTTAAAAAGAGAAATACTGCTATGTATTGAACTCGGAAAAGGGAAAAAAACAATGGTAAAGTCCTATGACAGGTATCAGAACCTGAATTGACTTCAGAAGTGTTATAACCAAATTCTGACTTTAAAGAAGAATCACTATTATTAGTCAACAAATAAATATACTGTACACTGTTAATAATTTGATTGGCTTTCTTGATTAATAGTTATAAAACATGGTGTTTGGCATGTCTGCCTTTCAGTTCAGCCTCTTGAAAATATTAAGGGTAAATGGCCTTGGGTTGAATGCAAAATGACTTCACATTAATTTTCTAGATTCCTCAAGTATCTTCTTATGTCAATATCACTTTCTACTCTAATGTTCATCTAATTCCACAAGATTGAGAGTGTCCCAATCTTGAATATGTTTTAGAGAACCCAAACTAAGGCTTTCTGTATGGAAATGTCCTATATAGAATATAAAACTATGTTATTATTATTAATGCTTTTAGGTGTGATGTTTGATTAAACTGGGTAAAGGTATTTTAATATGGTAAGTGTCTAGAATTTTGTCAAATAAATTAATATTACCAATGCAAATGTTTCAAAATGGTTTTCAGATTCCAGTCTGACATACTGTGCAAATACTTCAAAAGAGTTACTTTGAAGGATTAGAATATCTCTCTTCATCAATTATATAGCTGAATATTTTCCAGGCCTGCAAAGCATCCTCATAAATAGAAGAAGCTTCTGAAAGCAAGAAAAAAATAAGACGAACTTACAGTGCTAGCCGGAAAGAACATCAATATTTTACTGATTTAGGGCAAAATTGTTTGTACCTGTTCATTTTGTAATGAAAAAAAAAATTACTGAACGATTTACACATTTAAAGCACATATAACTGAATGGTCCTCTGTGACATACATAGTTATCAGATAAGAAGCTAGCTGGATTATAACTTATTCAAACATAAGTAATGGAATTAGCTTGCATTATTTAGGGCATTTATCTATACTTTTCATATGAAAGGACTTTGGCTACAGGTGTGGGGATTCCCAAATACTATCATTGTTCCAAGACAAATTTATCTACCCAAAACTTCCATTGATCTCAACAGGAAGTCATAATATAGGGATCTCTAAGAAAGGTCACATTTAGAATTTTGGGGGGGGGAAACCTCATTGCCATATCTCCTTCCTTCCTCCATCCTTCCTTCTCTTATATTAGATAGGAAAACTTCCAAATAAAACAGTAAGTAGTAACCACTAAGCATTTCCTCCCAATATGAGTCCAAAAGTACTTCTTGAAATTAAATGTAGTCCTGAATGCTTTCAGCTTTCTTCATGGCATGTCAGCCCATATAAAATTGGGTAGAAAGTGGAGCTTGGTGGGCACCAAATGAAATATCCATAGTTGTTTTTGGGGAACTTTTGTTATAATACTTTTAAATAGCTTTTTTAAAAAACCAGCAACTAAAATGAACAATATTTATTAGAAAATAATACAAAAGAATGAAGCTTTAAATGCCTTCTTTCTTGAGACGAAAGTTTTTGATATATCAGAAAGCCTGCATGTTTGCCTTAAAAGATAGTAAGTTAGGATGGGCAGATGTCACACATATTATCTGTTTCAATTATATTTTCTTTCATTTTTCCAAGAATTTCAGTTCTTTCTTTCAATTTCACCTAACTTTTGTGACTTTGATTAATATTTGATGTGCCTCAATTTTATTACATTGTACATGGTTGCATCGTACTTATTTTGACCTAAGTTGTGATTTTACCCTTTATTTCCCTTGGTAAACATCTGGGAATTATTACAACTATAAATAGCTATCATAAATGAATCCAAGTGATCAAGGAATTGACCTTATACAGTATATGAAGTATATGATTGTGCTCTAAATAATAGAAATGCTGATCTAGGTTTTTCATCATTATCTTGATTAAAACTCTTTTCCCCCTCGCTGCTGCTGGCTGAGTTCTGACTCAGCTTTGGTTTGGCAGAACTTGTATTTAAAAGACAAATTCTTTCTTCCACCCTATTACTCAGACATAAATTATTCTTTATTAATGGTATTGATGAAAAGTAGCTGATATAAATCTAATCAATATTAAAGCACTGCTTGGTCTGTGCTATTTTTTTAGGTGAGAGAACATTTCTCAGAAAGCTGAGAGGGTATTGATAGGAGAGGCAAGAAAACAACAGGAGACAAATAGTTGCTCAAAGTTACAATAGCAATGGTATTTATTATCAAGCTATCAGAAGAGAATATATATTAAAAAGAAAAAAAACCCAAAAGATTGAGTTATAAATGCCTAAATTTCCATTTCATAGCTAAAAATGCTACTGTTAAAAATGGCAGTTGTTTCATGTGGTAACAGGAATATAGAACTTTTGATACTAGTTAAGCATATTAAGAACTGAAAAAGTAGGTAATATACCTGATAACTGTATAAAGTGAGGAGAAAAAAACCTCTCAGATCCTACTTGCTATCCTCAGAGAATGACATACAGATAGAAGAAATTAACTTGGCTGCCCTGTTTCAGCAATATACATACTGTTAATCTATTGGGCAGTAAAAACTACATTTTCTCTCCCATTTTTATAAGTTCCTGGATACAGAGTGAAATATTTAAATGATGTCCAGGAAGGACAATCCACCAGTCAGGAGTCATGGCAAACACAGGACAGACAGAACATCACCACTAAGTCTACAATTGCCTCAGGTGGCCAATAAATCATTCACCACAGACTGATTGCTCAAGACAGCTTGAGTTGACAAGCAGGAAAAATACCACTTTTGAACTAGAGCAAGAAAAATCCGACAATTCCATTGGTCACTTTCAATGGCCAATGAGATTGTGGTCAGACTAGGGACATAAGCATGTGTTCAGATCCTCAAGAAATAAATAGTGGTGTATCTTTACTTCCTCAATAGGAGGAAACATTCAAATGTAAGCAGGTACATTATAGAGTTTTTTTGAGGAACAATGAGAAAAGAATCCTTATACATGAAACACTGAGTTTCTGGGGGAAAGGAGGGATATGAATAAAGAGATATAAATGAAATGATAATTCCCATCTTTTCAATAAGGAGTGAATAGAGGGAAGTTGTTCATTGTATCTTGTTTCTTTTTGTAATATCTGTTATAAACTAAATTTATTTTTGCATTGATCTAAAACTGATAAAAAGTCTAAGATTTGTTGGGCATAATATATATGAGGAATGTACTGTCAGGTATAACTGAAAAATAAAATCTATAATAGAGCTGACCTTGCATAAATGTTTGCCTTTTAGACAAAATCAAAATAATTTCATACTTTAGCTTTTCAGTGTTATATTTGCTTTTGCTGTTGAAGTCTGAAGCTTATTTTTAGTTTCAGCAGAACTGTGATCCACAGCTTTCTAAAGAATCAGAAATGTGCATCATGGATGGCTGAACAGTGAATTTGACTTTGAACAATATTTCTGTTCTTAAAAAAGAAAAAAAAGATGCTTTCAAAAATTTCCCCATAAAGACTAGAATGTTTTGGAGTATTTTTTTTTTTGAAGAACAGACAAATCTCCCACTCTCACTTTGTCTAGAGGCAAAAGAAAATTGAATAAAATCTTCTTTGAGGTAGCTAAACTGAACTCTCCAAGCATTGTTCTTTCCGAATGTAATTCCATTGAACTGGTACAATTCCTTTGTGTTTTCTAAGCCTACTTTGGAAATGGGGAGGAAAGTGAGGAGCAAATTCATTAGATAGAATGAGGGTTAGGATGATTTTCTCCTTCCTGATTTATGAGAGCAGAACACATTTCTGCTGAAAGGAAATTGCAAACCCCCTCTTAAATAAGTTTTTTAGCTGACAGATGTGAATTACAGCGTACAGATGTCTTTCAAAACTTTTCCCCAAAATATCATATCTATTAATATCTTTACAGCAGTTTCAAAGGTTCATTCCAAGCATACATAAAGTCCTAAGAGTCTAAGGCACAAAATGAACTTGCAATTCTAAGAAAAGAGTATAGTCTTTTTTATTGGATTATAAATATTGTATATGTATTTTTAACTACACTGGCACTCCTTTTTTCTTCCAGGCACAAACTGGTTTCCACCAAACTATACCCTCATATGTAAATGTTTTTTACATTTATTAAATGTTTTTACATTTATTAAAATATTGCCAAAGTCTTATTGGGATCAAACAACCTATTAGCAGGCATGCTAATAATACTCACTTCTAAACAATGCTATCAGGAGAGTTCACAACAATTAGAGCTAATGAACAGGAGAAAGAAAAGGAGATGAGTTAATAGTATTTTTCTTTCATTTCTGAGCATTGACAAGGAGTGATTTTGAGATCACTTTTGAGGATGTTTCCCCCCCCCCCCCTATTGGAGTTGAATAAATCTTCTGAGCATTTGCATGAGGTACTATTTGATTGGGAGTTTATTACTGACAGTCTGACAATCTGAAAACATGGGATAAGGCCCTTCTGTATTAAATGACCAAATATTCAAAGAGGCACATGATAGTGAGATCATGACTTTCCTGACATCTAAAGGAAATTTAAGACAAAGATCCAACAAATCTGTCTGACAATGTTATTTGTTTGATGGTGGGAAAAGGCAACTTGGGTTGTTATATTGGACCTAATTGTTACTAATAGGAAAAGTTTGATTGAATCAATGAAGTAATCACTACCATGGACACAGTGACATGTTATTTCTGATTTCACGATACTGAGATGGAGAGTGTGAGAATAATCACAAATTTATTGTAAAAATGAATCTTTCCCCCACTGTCCCATGCCATCCATAGCCAACTGGGGCAGAAAACTATGTTGCAATCAAGTGAATACATTGTAACAAGGATCACTAAAAGCACACATCCACTAAACAATCAATTGACAAGTAGACCAAAGACCAAGAACCCATTCACCCACATTCCCCACAATAAGCAGCCCAGACACCATCTACAAAGAAATGACTATTAGGACTATACTGCAGAAACAAGGATGGACAATTAATGCTGACCCTTGGGCAGAATCACACACCTGAACAAGCATGTACACATTCACACCCTCGCAAACTCCACACCAAAGACCAGTCCCTGCTCTATATCTAACCTTCTTTGTAGCTACTTACAGTAGGGAACCCTTTCCACTGTATAGAAAATGAAAGAGTGGAAAGAAGTTTCCTTAAACTGTACAGATTTAACCGTGTTAATATTTGCAAGAAATGCCAAAACAAAACAGAAAGATAAAGAGGCTGTAGGTTTGTTGCAAGAAGAAAAAAGGAGGGCTTTGCTGTTGGCATGAGCTGGCAATCAGTGGAATAGGATGTGTCATGAAGTAGTACATTCCTCTTCATTGGAAGTTTTTTAATAAGAAAATGATGCATCTGATATACTAGATCATCTTCCATGTATCTTACAACTCTGTTATAATATATTAATAATATTTAAAATGTGAAGAAGAAGAAGGCGTAGGAATGGATGATAACTGAGCATGTTGATAATTCTCTCAAATTTCAGAAATTATAAAACTGATTAACATTATGTCTGCCTTGACCTATGGTGTCAACTGACTATTTTATACAAAATGCTCATTTTAACAAATACAGTAAGTATTTAATTTAGGATTTAGAACATTTTGCAATCTTACCATTTACTACAATGAAATCAGGAAAAAAAATCTATTAATGCCCTTCAGCTACTGTATAACATTTTAATATTATCAGATGCAATATATATTTAATTTAAGGGGTAGATCAGTTTACAATTTCATTATTTAAAGTAGATTTTTTAATTAACAGATCTAGAAAGGATGCAAGCAAGCAACTTTACATCATTCTCTGGGGTTAGGTTTTAATTAAAGAATTTGATGATATAACTTGACTATGATCTACAGATTTATCTGATGGGTCAACTGCATTTATCCTTTATAAAACAGAAAATTTATAAATGTATAAAGTTATGCTATTAGTACTTTCCAAAACTTCAAGACAGTAACCAGTGTCCTTGAACATTGTTAATAATGTAAAACAAGCTGGAATTAAATCCACAAGATGGAGCTCCTAGAATCTAGAAAATTCTGCCATGGAATGAATGAATGAATGAATGAATGAATGAATGAATGAATGAATGAATGAATGAATAAATAAATAAATAAATAAATAAATAAATAAATAAATAAATATGGGATTTAGATGAAATTTATTTTAGATAAATGTTACACTTTCTCAGAAAGAGCAGATTAATAGTTTGGGATTGCTGTTGCCTCTCTCCTCCGAATACCCTTAGATTAGCAAACAGTGACTGTGATGAAAAAAATTCACAATTGTGAATAGTGCATGCATCAACTGCAATACTTCCTGAGCCAGTTGGATTTAGTAAAAATTATTCAACACATGGCTACAACACATCTCAACTACTGCATTGTGTTTAATGTGAAGATGCCCTTGCAAAATGTTCAGAAATTATATTGGTACAAAATAGGATAGATAAGCTATTGACCAGTAGAACTACTGTATAGAGATGTCAGCACTGAAAGATCAGCACTGGCCAGCAATTGCCTGCCACATGCAATTTAAGGAGCTATTGTTGACCTTTAGGATCTTAAATCACTAAGACTGGTTAGATTTTCTGCTATAAACCAGTTCATCTTTTAAATCAACAGGAGATTCTGAAGATACCCTCAGTGCAAGAAGTTTGACAATAATATTTGTGGGAAAGGACTCCTGTACTATGGAGTTCCAGGCTTTGGAATGCTCTTAAAGGAAATGAGCTAATTCCTAAATTCCAAGATGATAAACATACATGATAAAAATACATGATGATCATAAAATACATTCTTTTTCTAAGCATTTGCTTGATAATTATTAATTAGATTAATTATTTATATAAATTATATAAATAAAATTATTTATTTTTATAAATAAATATTTAATTATTTAATTATTTAATTATTTATCCAATATAGCTAACCATTTTTCTCATAAAGCAAATGTTTTTGGTTGGTGTATAATAAAGATAAAAATGTTATTAATAAATAACCAAAAGCAGTTTTTGTTGTTATTGTTGTTACTATGTTACTATGTTTCTGCATACTCTTCAAGGGGGCCTTATGTACAGCATATTATAATAGTCAAACCAGAAGGTGACTAGGGAATAAGGGACCCTGAGTAGGGCCCTCAATATAGAAATAGGCTCAACAGACAAATTATACAAAGTTGTACAAAGTCCTGCTTAGCCACAAGCGCTACCTGCAAATCTTCCCTTTAGATGGTCCTTCACATTAATCCAGGTAATTGTTTTTCCAAAATGGTTTGAATTCACATGGTTCAGACAAGAAATAATAATACTTGTTGAATTAGGTAGGCATAACATGCATAGTAACCTTACCTATGGAGAGATCTCAGATATATGAAATGTTTAGAATTCTGGGGGTAAGTATCACTAGGAATTAATTAGTAAGTACAAAATAAATACAAAATACAAAAATCATAAAATCATTGGTTATGATCCTGCCCTCTGGGTTAGTGAAGAATAATTATGTTTCTTCCTCTCCCATCATATCCTTATGTCTTATGTTTTCCTATGCAAATGTAGAACCTGCCTTTTTTCCCTGTTAAAATCAATCCTATTCATTTCAGCCCTTGGCTCAAACTTGTCTAGGTCTTTTTAAATCTTTGCGCTCTCTCTCGCTTTTAGTATTCTCTTTCATCTGAAGCATTAGTCATTTTGTGGAATTCCACTTGATATTTCCCTGCAAGCAGGAGCCATTAATTAACACATTTTCAGTGTAGTCATTCAATCAAATTTGAGTCCAATACAGCTACACAATAGCTCTTTTTTTCTCCATTTCATGAAGAAGAATATAATGAAGCCCACTTTTGAAAGCTTTGCTCAGATTCAGATTCACTAAATGGGATTATTTATTTATTTATTTAACAGTTTTATAGGGACACCTATCTTGTGAGTACTAACAAGAATAAAAAATACAACAATAAAAAATTCCAGCAAACAAAGAAGAAAAAATAATGAATAACATACATCTATCTCTTGAGTTTTCTAGGCTTCAACCTTGCTACCCCAGTCCCTGTGGGGAGGTGGGGGGGGGGCAGAAACAGACATTTTTGGACAATTAGGAGGGTAGGAGTATGCTGGATCTCAAAGGGAAGAGTGTTCCACAGGGGAGGGGTTGCCTCAGAAAAGGCATAGCTTGTAGGTTACCCAGCCTAGATGGCAACATTTAACAGAAGGGACCATGCCCACATTGTCCAACAAGATGGATAGGCAGAGGAGGCTCAGGGGTTTTTTATGTAAATGTCTTTTAACTGTTTTAGGGGGATCCAGGGTGGGGGGAAGGGTTAGCCAAGCCAGGAATGGGGGCAGGGCCAGGCGAACAGGTGGGGTTGGGGGGGAAGTGAGCGGAGTGGGGGAGGGGAATGAGAACGTCATTCCTTCAGAGGGTTCTTTTATTCCAACGGTCATAGGAAGGGGTGGATGCGAGGACAGACGAAGATTCTGCAGTCGGTTGGGAGACCATGGTCGCTGGACACCCCTGGTCATTTGTACCAACCCCCGCATTCTAGGTGGCCAGGGTCTACAGAACCAGGGCATGAGGCTGATGTTGTGTAATGCAAGGTCCGTTGTTAATAAGGCCCCCCTCATCCACGATCTGGTTTCTGAGGGGGAGCCGGACCTTGCAGGGATCACGGAAACCTGGCTGGGCCACAAGGGGGGCTTACCCCTCGTGGAAATGTGCCCACCAGGATACCGTGCATTCCATCAGCCTCGTGCCCGGGGTAGGGGTGGTGGGGAAGGCCTGGAACCGAGAGAATTCACCGTACCACAGATATCCGGGTGTGAGTCTCTAGGTGTGAGATGGGGCCCAGGGAGTCAGTTGGGCTTGCTGATTGTATACTTGGCTCCTCGCTATGCATCAGCGGCCCTGCCAGAGCTCCTTGAGATGATTGCGGGGATGGCGGTTGAGACCCCCAAACTATTAGTTATGGGGGATTTCAACCTGCCATCAACGGGCAAATCATCCGAGGCGGCTCGGGAGTTCATGGCTTCCATGACAGCCATGGACCTGACCCAAATAATTCAGGGCCCCACACACGAGGGAGGCCACATGCTGGACCTTATTTTTATCTCTGGTCGGTGGAAGAGTGATCTGGGAATAGGGGATTTGGTCATTGCACCCCTGTCATGGTCAGATCACTCGCTTCTCCGGCTCGACTTCCCTGGCGTTACCCCCCATCACGAGGAGGCAGAACCAGAAGGTCCTAGATGGTTCTGCCCCAGGCGACTGATGGAACCTGATAGGTTCCAGACGGAGCTTGGGCCACTTCCTGTAGCCCTGACCCACTCCCGGATGGAGGACCTGGTGGCCGCATGGAATAGTGCGGCGGCCGGGGCCTTGGACTGGGTTGCGCCTTTGCGGCCTCTCCGGTGGCAGCGAACCACCCTGGCCCCTTGGTTTACCGAGGAGCTAAGGGTGATGAAGTGCCACAAGAGACACCTAGAGAGCAGATGGAGATCCTCTCGCTCCAAATATGACCGAACACAGGTAAGAGCCTATTTACGGACCTACCTTGTGGCACTAAGGGTGGCTAAGCGTCGATACTATGCCACTCTTATTGCGTCCGCAGAAAACCGCCCTGCCGCCCTGTTTCGGGTGACCCGCTCCCTCCTTTCACATAGGCCGTGGGAAGCCCCTTTGCAGGGTAGAGCAGAGGAATTTGGGGAATATCTGAAGGACAAAATCGCTCAGATCCGGAGTGAATGGGTCTCCTTTAGTGATCTAGGGGAGACATCGGAGGCGAGTCTTGAGGGACCATTCTGGGAGGAGTTTGACTCTGTTGCCGCCGAGGATATGGACAGGTTATGTGGGCGACTGCGGGCCACCACATGTTTATTGGACCCGTGTCCCTCCTGGCTTATACTGGCAGCCTGGGAGGTTACACGAGGCTAGCTCCAGGTAAATGCTTCGTTGAGCGAGGGGTCCTTGCCAGCCGTCTTGAAAGAGGCGGTGGTGAGGCCCCTGCTTAAGAAGCCTTCTCTGGACCCAGCAGAGTTAGCCAATTATCGTCCTGTCTCCAACCTTCCCTTTCTAGCGAAGGTTGTTGAGAGTGTGGTGGCGCAACAGTTCCCTCGACACCTGGAGGAAATTGATTATCTAGACCCGCACCAGTCCGGTTTCCGGCCCGGTCACAGCACTGAGACGGCTTTGGTCGCATTGGTGGATGATCTCTGGAGGGCGAAAGATGGGGGTTGCTCCTCCATCCTAGTCCTTTTAGATCTCTCAGCGGCTTTCGATACCATCGACCATGGTATCCTACTGCGTCGGCTGGAGGGGATGGGGGTGAGGGGCACCGTACTGCGGTGGTTCTCCTCCTACCTCTCTGGTCGGACGCAATGTGTGTTGGCAGGGGAGCAGAGGTCGACCCTGAGGCCGCTCATGTGTGGGGTGCCACAGGGGTCGGTCCTCTCACCTCTCCTGTTCAACACATACATGAAACCGCTGGGCGAGATCATTCGAGGGTTCGGGGTTGAGTATCATTTGTATGCCGATGATACTCAGCTATACATCTCTATCCCGAACCACCCCAACGAAGCCGTCGAGGTGATGTCCCGGTGTCTGGAAGCCATCCGGGTCTGGATGGGAGACAACAGACTCAAGCTCAACCCCTCCAAGACGGAGTGGCTGTGGCTACCGGCACCCCGCTTTAGCCAGTGTGTTCCATCCCTGGCCATTGGGGGTGAACAACTGCCCCCGGTGGATAGGGCGTGCAATTTGGGCATCCTCCTAGATACCTGGCTGTCGCTGGATGACCATGTGACGGCCGTGGCTAGGGGGGCGTTCCACCAGGTTCACCTGGTGCACCAATTGCGCCCCCCCCAGTAGAGCGGGACACCCTTCACACAGTCAATCATGCCCTGGTGACTTCCCGCCTTGATTACTGCAATGCTCTCCACACGGGGCTCCCCTTAAGATGCACCCAAAGGCTGCAGCTGGTCCAGAATGCAGCCGCGGGGACAATTATGGGGAGTACTAGGTACTCCCATGTAACACCGCTCCTGCGCGAGCTGCACTGGCTGCCTGTGGCTTTTCGGGTGCGTTTCAAGGTGTTGATTATCACCTTTAAAGCGCTCCATGGCTCAGGACCTAGTTATCTGCGGGATCGCATCCTACCCCATACATCCCTGCGACCAATCCACTCTCACAGAGAGGGACTCCTCCGGGTACCATCCGCTAAGCAATGCGGGCGGGCGGTGCCCAGGAGTAGGGCCTTCTCTGTGATGGGCCCAAGCCTCTGGAACGACCTCCCCCCGATATTAGAATTACTGCTGATCTCCGCTCCTTCCGTAAGAAACTCAAGACCCACTTGTTCCAATTAGCTGGCCTGGCCCAATCGCAATTGTAAGTATAATCTAATCCTGACCTTCCTGGGTGGCATTTTAAAATTTTAAATTCTGGGGTATTTTAATTGGTTTTAATTGGTTTTAATTATCAGTTAGTTTATGGTTACTGTACAGACTGTGTGATTAAGTTGTTTTGTCTGGGGTTTTGTGTTTTGTTTTGTTGTCTATTATATATTTATTGTCTGTACACCGCCCCGAGTCCCTTCGGGGAGAGGGGGCAGTTTATAAATTTAATAAACTGAAACTGAAACTGAACTGAAACAGATAGACTCAGGGAAAGGTTGTCCTGCAGATAACCTGTCCTCGTGTCATGTAAGGATTTAAATGTAATAAAGAGCATATTGAATAGCATTCAAAAAGAAACTATTAGCCAGTACAGCTCTTGCAGCAATGATGTAACATGGACTGAATGACAGATATCCAACAATGAACAAACTGGTGTATTCTGAACCAGTTATAATTTCTCTGTAGTCTTCAGGAGTAGTGTCATGTAGAGCATGTTGTAATGTCCAAATGGGAAGTGATCAAGGCCTGAATGACTCCGAGCAAGACCTCCTGGTCCAATAATTGACTCACGTGGTGTATGATACATATCTGTGCAATGCACTATCTGCTAAACTAGTAATTATCAGAAGAGAAGGTCATAGCATACTTTTCCAAATCCTCTCAAACATGCTGCTTGATAATCTTGCCAAAAACATTGCTCAGTACAGAATAGTATCTATTGTTTCTTGAATCCTCTTTCCATTTTTGGAAAACAAAAGTGACATTTGATTTCTTTCAGTCTTATAAGAACTTATCATATGTCCATGATTAGTAAGATTGGCTCTGATCATCTCCACTGGTTTCTTCAATAGCTGGACTTAATCATGTAGCCCCAGAGACTGAAATTAATCTAAATTAGTTCCTTTATCTTTTATCTTCTACTTGTCTATCATAACCTGAAGAACCTACTTTCCCCTGTGGCATAATAATAATCAATTAAAGTTCCTTTTTCTTTATGAGAGAAAACAGAGAGAAAATAGGACTTAAGAAATTCTCTCTTTTCATCCATTACCAACTCACAACATTTTCCTTGCAATGGAAATTTTGGTTTTCCTTTTATTCCTTTAAACATGCTTTTCCCCCATTATCTTTGTATCTCTGTAGGCTTTCAGTATCACATAATGATTTTTACATGCCATTGTTTTATTTTTTTGAAGGTCATTATGCAGGTTTCATGCTTCTCAATTTGACTTCCATGAATATCATAAATTCAAGAATAACGTGATCACTTTCTTCTCAAATATTAATCACCTCCACTTCTTCAACCAATTCCTTTCTCTTGATGAGGATTAGATTTAGATAGAAAATTCTTAGGGTTTCACAAAAAGCCATTAATATTTAATTTGATACCTATGTATCTGTTCAAAAGTATACAATATTTGAATGACCAATAGTATTCATTGTTCACATATTCTCTATAAGGCCATATATGAGGATGATAATAATAATCCAAAAAAATTTCGATGGAAAAATTGTTTTCCTCCTGTCTATTTTAACATTTTAATAGATTTTTCCTACAACAAAATCCTCACAGGCATTCCCTATGGAGACTATATCTTTACTTATTCCACTTAGATAATAAGATACTTTTATCTAAAACTATTAAAGACTACTCAATGAGATACCCATGCTTTGCTACGGAACTGGAACAGCAGTAGGTAGCATTCTTTGCCATCATGCTCCATTATCCTGTAGCTGTAAACGGCAGCAGCAGACACTGTCTTCTTGAGAGAAACCTTGGTGTTTGGGTCGCATTGAATATATTGATGTAATAGCCATCTTCTCCATGGGAGAACATCAGAGAGTACTGGAGAGCATAATAGGCCTGATCTCACTGATTCGTAACAACTTGTTGTTTGTGCTGAGGAGAATGATATCACTCTTCTAAAAATCCTGTCCAACAATGAGAACAGCCACTTCTGTAGTCATGGGACGTTGAAAAGACCGGTGCTCTCCAGAAGGCTTCCTATCGGCGTTAATCACACTTGAAAGCCCTTGTGGCCCTTAGGAACAGAATCAGCAGCAGCCTTAAGTTTCAGAATATACTTGTGTTCACACAGCAACTTCTGCAGTTGGCAGAAGCGTTGTGGATTAATGCCTGGGTAGATTCCACAATGGATTGTCATCATCACCAACAAAGTATATCTGAAGAAATGAAGGCTGCTGCTGAGACCCCACCATGATACTCCCTATCCTGTGGTAAAGTGCCCCTGCACTTTAAATGTCGGCATAAAATTTCCCCCCTTCACCTCTCTGGCTCCAAAAGATGTCATTTGGAAGCATTTGTTGTACTTCTGGACAGCAGAAAGAAATTGTTTTGCCATTTGATGCTGGTGGGTGAGAAGGCTGTGTAAGCGTTCAGGGGAGGGTTGAAGGAAAGGGAGGTGGATTTTAATGTAGCACTTCCTGGGACTCTCATCCTGCACTTTAGAGCATGGCATCAGGCACCAGGCACAGAGTAACTGGGGTTCAAGATCAACAACCTTGTCCCTGGAGCAATCAATCTGAGGTTCAGATTTAAAACCCGACAAATACTTATTAATCCAAGGCATTGATCTCATTTGTGACTGATTAATATAGAGGTTATTAGATATATACTTTTTTACAGCCTGTCTAGCCTGTCTACTGACTTGGGGATGAGTTTGACGATACTTGTGTGCACTTTCTTGTGTTTTCCTAATCACATTTGTAAATCTTTTTCTGCATTTTTGCCTCTTTTCCCTTTAACTGGTGTTACAGTAGAAGGAACAGATTCATCTGACCTGAGAACGAAAATAAAGGGGAAAACATCTACCCTTGCCTACCAGCATCCATCGGTATTCATGGCTAGCATCCTGTCAGTGTGTAAGAGAGTTGAGGGATGTTTGGAAACTCAAACAATATTTGCTGTGTGAGCAAGAAGGAGACAGGAAGGAGACTGGGCATGGCTTAGCTCAACTGTTATGTAGTAAAGCTGCTTGCTGCTGTGAAAGTAAAGCTGAACCTGAAACTCCTCTCCTCTGCTTCTGTTTTGCATTTGGAACAGATTTCTTTTCAGGTTGGGAGAGGGAGTAGAACTCCTTAGCATGAGAGCGTGTTCATAATAATATAGGAAATATTATTGCTCTGATGGTCATTTCAAAAAATCCTTTCTTAGTGCACACTTAGAAGCCAAGAGGAACATACATAACAAATTTGAGGTTTGTAGGCTTTACAGTTCTGGCGATTTTGTGATGATGCATGAGTAATATTTCACTTTTATATATATAGATTGCTTTGATTATGTTACTTCGGTTCACTGATTTCTACCATATCTTTAAAACTAACAATACTTAGGTTCAGAGAAAAACTTCCTCTATGATATAAGTGTACACAGTACACATATTATTCATAAAATACTGAATATAACTAGTGCTGTTGAAATTAAAGTCTACTACAATAGCACCAAGTAGAACAATATTATAGCCAAAAGTGGACATTTTCTGTGATGCGGTTGTTCAAAAATTGTCTTCATGTGAATGCATTTAAATGGATGAAGACAGTATTTGTTTATAGTAATATAAATACTGATAAAAACATAAAAGAAAAAAAATGATGAAAGATTCAGTAACAAAAAACAACATTTTATCTAATGTGTCAGAAACACTTACAGCAAGCAAGTTCATAAATTCCTTATGATATTCCATGAACTAATGAGATTAAGATCACATCAAAGGCAGGATAAAATTAAATTTTTGGCATGTAAGAAAGAATGGCAAAGGGTCATTTGGTGATAGAGAAGTCTCCAATACTAAATAGATCTTTGGAGCTGAAATATTCATTTCCTATCCAGAGCTGTTAAGAAATTGATGTATTTCACCTTACTGAACTAGTTCCAATAGATAAAACTGACAAGCAGCTTAACAGAAATAGAAAGTTTTAAAGAAGTAAGTGGTGAAATGCATGTGAATTGAGGAGTTGCTTTAGATATATCTAACCAGTCTGTTAGATATTTTTCTTGCACTTATGCTGGTCTATAATGATCTGAAAATTTGATTTGATTTGATTTCTTGGATAAATTAAAACAACCAACCAAAACCTACTGAATTCCTGTGTGATGTGCAGTGTAGCATGGTAATAATTGAGAAGCAAATGCTCAAAAGAGATATATGATTCTTTGGATTTTGTCCATATATATTTCAATAGATCTAGCAGTCTTTCCTACTTTTCCCATCTGAAAACAAATTTCCAAGGATTTGCCTCTATAGAAAAGTATTATTAATAGTATGCGTATATACTAATATAATATGCAATGCATTATTAGTACATAAATGTAGCAGTTTAAAAATGCAGGTTTATCCATTAGCATTTGAACTGAACTATCTTACCTGGTTTTTTTTTAATTAACCCATAACAGGGATAAACTATGCATTTAAATGGACATTTAATCTGTCACGAAAATGAGTTTTTATTTCTACAACTCAAGAAACAACCTGTACAATACAAAAAGATGAATTTTAAGCTCTTTTCATTTTTGTATTACTTATAATCATATCAAAAAAGAAATGCTTTTATTAACTCCTTCAAGGTTACTTTATGTTGTAAATCAGGAGATGTCCATATATTTTATTCTCTGGTAAAATTATTGGGGATGAGTTTGGAAATACTTTTCATCATCAGAACAATGTTACTTCTTGCTATTTATTTCATCAATGCAGCAAAATAGTATGATACACTGCATGAACATGTTGATGAATTTTAGGATTTAAACAATATTTTTAAATATTGCAATATTTTCTAGAATATTCTAGGAAAATGATATTATTATTCAGGTATAGACAAACAAAAAGCAAAAATTAATTAGAAGGTACCCTTTTAATTTTTTACAAGGAAATCTAGAGATTACAAATTGGAATGACTGATGGGGCCTTTCAAAACAGTCACTTGCCCAGATCAAAATATAGTATACTTGAAGCATTATTGAAAGAGTACTTGAAAATGTCAATGAGGAGAAACAAATAAGCAAATAAATGGTATCTGAAACTGCTTGTTTCTTTGAGTTGCAAGATTTTTTTTCTCTCGTATATGAAACCCAAATCAACTTACCATTCAGACCCATTGCTTCATGACCGGAGGCAACAACTGTTCCTTTTCATCTCCTGACAGACTGTTAAATATTTGAACACTATTGATATTGTTGTGTGCTTTGGGAAGTTGTATTGCTGATTATAAAAAAGTGCTTCATAAAATAAAGCTGATTGGTTTTGGAATGTGCAGTAGACGTCATCTGGCAAAACTGTGTAACATTTATACCAACTATCATCTCAATTTACATCCAATGCAGTATCATGAAATTAATTTTATGAGTGGTTTAAATATTAATTGACTAGTTTATAATACTAGCAACTGGAAAAAGCAATTACATTTTCCAAACACAACAAAAAATTAATTAGCCTGCACAAACCATGTTTAACAAATAATCATTTTCTAATTGACTTGTTCCTGAAGTTGTCAACGTAATTCATGAGTAGTAAATGGGGATAGTAAATAGGGAATATTGTGGGAAACTACTAGTAATGAAGTAGAGCAATTTCTACTATGCTTTGCCACATGACTATGACAAAAGTAATCATGGAGATATTTTCTTTCTTATGTGATATTGGACTGATAAGCTACATATTTACAAAACTAAGCTTTCTGTCTCTGTTCCATCAATATTTTCTTAGTTCACATGATATACAATTCAGAGTATCATCCAGAGGTGGGCTGCACATATGTTAACAACCGGTTCATCAGAAATGTGAGCGCGCACTCACATTTTAAAGATTTTCAAGAAGACTGAGGAAGATTCGAGAATAGCTTTATTATGTTCAATCAAAAACAAATGTTAAGAGTGTGGGCATTTACACAACAGAGGCTTATGATTTTGGGGAATAAAATCCAAATGTTAGGAAAGGTCCCAATTAATATCTTAAAGAAAAGCCTTATCATTAAGAATCAATTTAGGATATTTGATCCTGGAGGGACCAGATATTGTTATGACTTATGGTAAAAGCCATTGTGGACTTTCTGTGAGTGAAATAAAACAAATAGATTGTTAACAGAAAGTACTGAGGATTAATTTAGCTGTTAGTTCACCTGTTAATTATGTTTTCACATAGTAGATAGATGTCAGGCTAAATGGATTGGGTAACAGTGTTGTAAAAATTCATAAATTGTGTGCCTGCTTCACAAAGGGAGAGGAATTATTATCTTTGAAATATATTTATTAGTACTTAACTAGGGGGGGGGACAATTTATGAATATATATTTTGTTTTTTCTTTTAAGGCACTTTTTGTGCCTTTGGGTTTTTGTTCTGAGTTTTTTTTAATGTTTTGAATAAAATTTTAAAAATGATTAAAAGAGAACTGTTCTACTCAATTTGGGTAATTCATAAGTTCCTATCATGCTACAGAAAATATGATAAATGGTTTAACAAACAGATAAAACATGAAGTTCATGTCATCTTGCACTCCAAATTCATAAAGTACAAATTCAAGATGTAAAGAAACTTTTCAGATATGAGAATGACACCACGCTAGGGGAAATACTCAACACTTCAGAAGATACAATAACAGAACAACAACATTGGAAGGGACCTTGGAGATCTTTTAGTCCAACCTCCTGCACAAGCAGGAGATCTGTACTATTTCATACAACTGGCTGTCCATACTATTTCATACAACTGGCTGTCCAGTCTCTTATTAAAAGGCTTCAGTGATAGAGTATCTACAACTTCTGAAGACAAGCCATTCTACTAGTTAATTATTTTCACTGTTAGGAAATTTCTTCTTAGGTCTAGGTTGCTTCTCTCCTTGATTAGTTTCAATGCATTGTTTCTTGTCTTGCCTCCTGGTGCTTTGGAAAATAAGTTGACCATTCTTCATATGTTTTAGCCTTCAGTCTCCTAATCTTTGAGCTAGGCTCCTAGGCTGCAACAATAGAAGAATAATATCCAGTTCACATGAAGTATTACTACCACTATTTACTGCAGTAAGTCCACACTTGGAATACTAAGTGCAGTTCTGGTCACCATTATACAAAAAAGATTGTTGACGCTCTAGAAAGAGTACAAAAAAGAGCAACAAGATGTTTAGGGGACTAAACATACGATGAACAATTGCAGGAATGAGGTATGTCTGGTCTAATGAAGAGAAGGATTTGGAGTGATATGATAGCAGTGTTCTGATATTTGAGAGAGTGTCAGAAATAAAAATTCATGATTCAATGAATTAGAGCAGGGGTGTCAAACTTGCGGCCCACCAGCCAGATGCGTCACATGCTGCCCCTGCCCTGCCTGGTTTACAAAGGGGAAAAAGTCCTGATATCTCACGTGATGCCGCCGTGACAATGCGAGTTTGACATCCCCGAATTAGGGATTCCCATTTTTGTAAAGATAACAAGTGCAGCAATCAGCTTGGAATTGACAATTAAGGTATCAAAGTGATGGGTAGTTTCCACCTTTTAAAATTAACTATAAAGAGTAAGAAACAATATATCCCAAAAATGCACTGCATATTACTATCCGGCAGATTGGCAATGAGGACCTTAGAAAAGATATTCAGATAGTGCAAAGTGTCTGTACCTTTCCTAAATACAGTGAATAAAATAAGTTTCCATTTTCCTATAGAAGTGCAAGTTCCATAGAAGAAGTATGAAGTGGGCTATTTGGAGTTCAAGTTTAATCTTCAACATCTTTATAAATAATCCCATATGATCTGAATGACCTAGAAAGGGAGGATTGCTAACATCCCAGAAGATGGCTCAAGATTTAAAAGCTTATTAATAGACTTGAACATTGAGCCCTATCCATCAAAATGATGGTCAGTAGTGAGAAATATATTATTCACTTAGGCAGTAAAAGCCTGATGCATAGGTACAAGTTAGACTTAGCACTAAAACTTGTAAGAGGGACTCTGAGGGACTCAAAAAGTTCAGTGAAGAGAAAGAAAGATCTAAGGAGCTTTGAGGCTAAACCCTATGAATAATGGTTAAAGAAACTTGACATGCTTAGCCCCAAGAAAAATGGCTAAGGAGACAAGATAGCACTCTTCAGTCATAGGAATGTCCTAGGAAATAAAGTAGGGATTTGTTCTCCAGAGTGTATGAAAGTATGAATCAATGGGTGGAAAGTTTTTAGTGAGTAATTCAAAGTTGAAATGAGAAATTTCCTAAATGTAAGAGCTCTTAAGCAATGAAATAGAGTGTGTCCTGAATTCATGGATTATCTCTCCTCCTTCTAATCTGGGAGTCTATAAATATATGATTGCATTAATGTTGAAAAATCTGCTCCATGAATCATTATAATGGTATGTGCTACTTTATAAATCAAATCTTTAAGAATATGTTAATGAAAGCACAGAATGCTCTAATTTCTGTTCTACTGTATAATGGTGGTCACTTGCAGCTATTTTTTTTCTAGCAGCAGCTGCTTTTTGGGACCATTCTTTTTAATGAGGTCTAATGGAGTAGGTGGTCTGTTTGAGAGAGAGGCAATATTGATGGTATTTTGTTTAGATCAGACCAGATGTCTGCTGTTTTGCTAGAAATTAACTCTGTAATTGTTTAAAAAATACTCAGCTGATCAGGCCTCACATGTGGCACAGATGCATATCAACCATGTTGCTGTAAGTGTTTGGTAATTAATCACTGGGATGCAGAAGATATTTTCTATTGAAGGCTAACTAGGCACACTTAAAACAAGGCATGCAGTTTCTAAAACACCATGAATGAAAATAAATACCAACTTGCTCTTATTTTATTTTCTATTTAGCAGAAAATTATCTAGAAGTAGTGGCCTTGTAAATGATATTTGCAATACTAAACTGCTTTAATTGATGACAGAACAATGAGCAGAAAACAAAGCCAAATGAAAGCCAGGCTATGTCTGCTCCCTTAGAACAATGAAAGATTTGGATGCTACAAGAGTTCAATTCTTCCAGATTAATCGAAAGAAAGTATAAACTCCTACAAGGTTGGAATATTTGATGATACATAAATAGTTCAAAATAAGGCTACAGCAGAAAGAAGAAACCAAATTCCTTCCTCCCTCCCTCCCTCCTCTTCCATTAACTGGAAGGAACAAACTGAAAATCCAAAACAAAATCTGAAATGGGCAATTGTTATACAGACACAAAGTTATCACTCTTATAGAATTATAATATGTGCTGTATTGTGAGACACTGTAATATACATTCTTTAGCTTTGTATCATGTAACGTTTTAGGAATGTTATACTACTGATAATAATGTGTAATGCTCAAAGTAGCATGTTGTTTGCAGGCAGAAGATTCTACATTTAATCTTCACTTGGGAGTTAGCTTTGATTATAGTACTATTTAAATCAGTGGTGGGTTCCTGCCGGATCGCACCGGATCGCGCGCGCTCCCTTTCAGCGCTCCACCTGGCTCGCGCGCTCCCTTTCAGCGCTCCACCTGGCTCGTGCGCTCCCTTTCAGCGCTACACCTGGCTCGCGCGCTCCCTTCCGGCGCTAAAACCGGAAGTACGGTCTTGCCCCGCCCCTGGCGAAGCGACGACGCCTGCCTGCGCTCCACCAGCTCGGCTGGGAATGGAGATGTTTCCTCAGCGGAACGGAGCTCCACTCCGCTGAGGAAACATCTCCGTTCCCAGCCGAGCTGGTGGAGCGCAGGCAGGCGTCGTCGCTTTGCCAGGGGCGGGGCAAGACCGTACTTCCGGTTTTAGCGCCGGAAGGGAGCGTGCGAGCCAGGTGTAGCGCTGAAAGGGAGCGCGCGAGCCAGGTGTAGCGCTGAAAGGGAGCGCGCGAGTCAGGTGGAGCACTGAAAGGGAGCGCGTGAGCCAGGTGGAGCGCTGAAAGGGAGCGCGCGAGCCAGGTGGAGCGCTGAAAGGGAGCGCGCGCGATCCGGTGCGATCTGGCAGGAACCCACCACTGATTTAAATATAACAAGTAAACAAACATTACAGACTTTTTTAGATATAAGGATCTGGAATATATGTTGACATTTAAAACTGAGATAATTCAGCCATGGGCATCTTATCTAACCATGCTTAAAAAATGTCTGATAGGCACATCCTAATGCCATTTCTTTGACTTTAGCTGAAAAATTGTGACCATGTCCTATTACAGTCTTCAACAAAAACATATTTGTATAATTCATCTACCACCTCAACCCCTATGAATTTTGGGAGGTTTTCATCACTGCCAATAAGATCCATAAAATTCAAAAAGGAATATCTAAATTAACCTTTCTGAAGCTGAGCATTCATAATGATCACCATTGATTTAAGAGCTTGTTTTAAGACTACATTGCAACACTAACTTTCCCAAGGAGAAACTGTGAATAATACAGAAAAATTCCCTTTGTTAGAAAATTTAGTTAGATTTGAAGGAGACTTGGTTTCATAGTTATGGGAAAAAGGAGCCAACATGATTAGTATAAACACTCAATCTGATCAATCTGTTTTGCTGAAACTGGCACACCAAATGTGGGACTTTTGATTAATTAATAAATAAGTAAAATAAGTTGCATGTATTTTGTAAGTTGTCAATACCCAGTAATAAAATAATATAGAAGTATTAAAATCAGACATATTACCAAAATGACTATTTGGGGCAAATAGTGTACTCTAAAAATGAAAAAAAAAATTATTTGTTATAAAGAAATGGTCTATTTTCAATGTAGAAAATAAATGTATAAGCATAAGATTTGGGGGTCTTTTCCCATGTAAGATTGAGATTGTCTTGGCAACGTTTCGGCGAGGTTTCACTCGCCATCTTCAGGCTGGTGTTTTCAGCTTAAAGCGTGGTCGGAGCTGCCGTCTTTCTATAAATCTTAGTGGGGGTGTGTGGAGTGCTGGCTTTGTTTCAGTAAGTGGATTGATTGGCTGTGTGGTTGTATCATGATTGGTAGATTGGTGCTGATTGGTGCTGGCTGTGTGTCTGTTGTTGTTTTGTGTTGTAACTGCCTGGGTGGTGGGTGGGACTCGTTTGTTGACTAGGGCTGGTTTTCAGATGTCTGATAGGCGGGAGGAATCATCACATTTATTCATGTTGTGGGGGTGTTTCTCTATTTCGATAGCTTCCACAATTATTCTCTTGAAGGATAATAATTATGGAAGCTATCAAAATAGAGATACAGCCCCACAACATGAATAAATGTGATGATATCTCCTGAAACATTGCCAAGACAATCTCAATCTTACATGGGAAAAGACCCGAATACAACAAGACCAGCATACCTACACCCGTGAAAATCGACGAATATATATATATATATAGAACAATGGGTTGCTGCTGGCCACAAGAGGTCCCATCTCAGCGTAGTTCTAGTGGGAGAAAATCCTGCCAGCCACTCCTATGTGCTGAACAAGACCCAAGCATATATATATATATACACACACACATGTATGTTGTATTTGTGCTGATAAATAAATAAAGGGAGACTAGTATAGATCTATTTCAAGCTATTTAGCTCTCATCAGCTAGCCATACCCTTACTGGGATTCGAACCAGGGCTGTACTACATATTAGGCAGTTGTATTAGCCACTAAGCCACATGCTCTCCTCCTTATCAGCTGAGCCAGGAAATAGGTATATATTTGTGTTACAACCCCTGGTATGCCCAAATATGGGACGGAGCTCACTACTCCCTCTTTAAAACATTAAAAATAAAAATATGGTTTTCTGCCTGTATGGTCTTCTGTAATGAGCCGAAGGACAGAAAGAGGGAGTAGTGAGCTCCCTCCCATATATATATGCATAGTGAAATATGACTAACTATTACTAATATTTAAATTGAGCAAGAGACTTATGTTGAGTTATGGAAACACATCATGAGAGCAGAAATTTTCTTTCTCTCTCTCTTTTTTAAAGAGAGATTAGTTTTTAAGAAGGGGTTGGGCAGCCATTTGTCCAGAATGGTATACGATCTTCTGGTTGTGGAGGGTGTGAACTAAAAGACCTCCAAAGTACCTTCCAACTCCACTATTCTGTACTATTCTATTTCATATGTCTAATACACTACTTCATTATTACAGTAAAATTAGGTTAATAGCTGTAGTTATATTCTAACAATTTTGAAACATGGATGGCAGGAAGTGAAAGGAATAATATATGCCCCATAATTTTATGCAGAGCACACATTTCTGCATGCACACAATAAATAGAAGTGAAAATCATCTGGAGGTCTAGTCATTATTGGTAATTTTTTCTTCTGTAATGGCTAAAATTATACATTCCAAAGAATGTTTCTAGTTAAGACTAGAATCTAAGAAAGTTCTAGTTCCATCTTAGCCATGAAAGCAGGCTGCATGACCTTGGGCCAGTCAAATCTTCTTAGCCCAACCTTCCTCACAAGGGGTGTTTGTGAGGAAAATAGGAGATGATTTGGATATTTTTGCTACCGTAGGTTATTTGTAAAACATACTAAAAGTGGAATATAAATAAATAAATTTGAGACTGACATACAGGTTGTATACCTTTGAATTGAAACTCCTCTTTTTATTTGCCGTGTCTCTATGTGTAAAGGGAATTCTTGAATTCCATTTCTCATATTCGGTCATAATGACTATTGCAAGTTTACACTCTGCATTCTTGCTCTGACAAGATCTTGCCACTAATGGAATTCTGATATTAAATCAATGGTCCCAACTCTGACATACATTTCAAGTTGCTTCACAGGTTCTTTTTCACTACTACTTGTTTCAAATAACATCTAGTTTCTCACCCACCTGTAGGTGTTTTAAAATTTGGGTATTTTTGTGATTGTGAGAGGATAAAATACAAACATGGTGGAGATAGCTTACCAGGCATAGCAAGAGGCAGTACTTCTAGACAGTAGTTATTTATCATTCTTATATTATCCATGAGATGAGATATTATATAATTCTGGAAAATAAAAACATTGTTCCATTTAGAAAAAATAAAATTTAAAAATGGTTGCCAAAGGGCCAAGTTGCTATTAGCACCCTAAAATTAGTAGCAAAGGGGTGAAAATGAAGTAATGAGAAATATAACCTGGTTTCTCCATTTTGCACTCTGTTCTCCATTAAATTAAATCTGAATATTTTCTTTAACATTTTGGTTGATTTGGTAATTCATTTCCACTCTTTTAAATCTTAGACTCTAGACAAACATTAAAGGTGAGAATTTCAGTTTCAATACAACAAAATATTGAAACAGCTAGAGAAAAGATGACAAAATGTCCACTTCAGTTTAGGGTGTTGAAGAGCTTTGTGGCTTTTAAGAAAATAAAATTCTGCAAAATTTATAGAGATTTAATATTTTTTAAGAGTTAGCAAAGACACGTTACCAGTTCTTTCCTAGAAAATGTGAGCTGTGAACATGTCAGTGCCTTCTCCCCAAATATCGATAGCTATCTACAGAGAGGTTTAGATGAATCGGAACTTATAGTTTCTTATTTATTTATTTACTTACTTATTTATTTATAAACTACAGTCATTATTTTTTTAAAAAAATGGATAGAAATATTTTAAACAAATTAATATGCTTCATGAAAGCAGTGTGAAATTTGACTTTTTAATTTTATCAATTTAGTCTGTGTTAGGCACTATTTTCCCAATAGCTCGTAGAAAAAAAAATCTTACAGCAATAACTACTGTTACAAGGTCTAAGATCATATATGATTGTAAATTGTAAATTCATATATAGAATTGCATCTGGTAAGACTTCTTTAACTAAGGAGATTTACTAGATGAAAAGATCAGATCAATAACATTATTCCTTTATAAAGTTTCTTCTGAAACAGTTGTTTATAAGAAGCTAGAAGGACTAGACATATACACTTCTAGACTTATAAATGCTATTCTTTGAATACTAACCATGTTTTCTTATTGCATATTATAATCTATTTGATATAACTTTAGTGTCGTTTCTGCAGAGTTCAGTTGAGAATGGGAAAAAAAAGAATAGTTGGCATACCAATTCAGTAGCATGACCTTAGCAGCTGCATGAACTATTCTGTCAGCTGTATTCTAACACTGATTTCACATATAATTGAATTTAAGGTTGATCAACCATGTTGTTACTTCTAACCATTATGCTCATGTTCTAACCATTATGCTATTACCATGTTTGACCCATACTCAGTCACTAGATTTTTAGTTCTATTTATTTTTAGTAAAGAAGCTCAAAATACTACTTGTACATGCAGGAAATAAAATTCCTTGTACAAAAAGTTATATCATAACCAGAGGTGGGTTGCTAATCTTTTTACTACCAGTTCGGGCGCACTCATACATGTGTGTGATGTTTGTGTGCAAGCACAAAAGTGTCTGTTCAGGTGGGCGGAGCCTCCCACCGCTGCTACTACCAGTTTGGCCAATCCAGGTCAAACCAGCAGCAACCCACCTCTCGTCATAGCCACTATTGCACACAAACACACACACACACACACACACAATTCTATCATTCTTATCAAAGCATTTTGAGAACCCCCGCCCCCAAATACTATTGTATCAAATATATGTAGATATATGACCTCCCAAAATATACAACAATCCCGGAATAGTATAAATAATAGTAGTTTACTATGTGGAAATATAGAGGTATTCAGAGTTCAATGTAAAGTCCAAGTCATACATGGTTCAGTTAGTCAGTTATCAATCTTCTCAGTTAAGGAATGATACTTCGAACATAGTCCAGTATCATATAATCAGTTCAGCAGACAAAGTAGCTAACAGTAGCAAAAACACAGTACCTCACAATACGTCTAACGAGCAGTATTCACCGATCAGCATCTAACGAACAGAGAGCTAACAGTCATTCTGGCTCCCTCTTTTGGCTGCTTGAGGTACCAGTGACCAATCACATTACATCAGTACTTAAAGAAACTGTACTACCATCCTGGTTTATATATTGCTAACCCAACTGTTAGCTTACATTCCTAACAGTTGCCACATTAGTGCATTGCTTATGAATCTTATATTTGTTTTAGAAGTCAGCAAACTCTCTTCCTCTGGCAGGCCCTGTGGTTCTAGTATTTCTATGCATTTCTAGTATTTCTATGCATATTCTAATATGGCTACAGATATGTCTACTAATTGTTGCAGGTGTCATGGTTCCAAGCCAAGCCAAGCCACTGTGAGCAGAACTAGTCTCTTTACTGGACTCTTGGCTTGGCACCTGGTGAACAATACAAGTAAAAGAGTTCCTAGCCAGCATTACTGGCTTCTGCTAGCTACTGGGCTATACAGATTCAGCACATCCTGGCATGCCTTGCCCTCCTGTTCCGGTTGCTCCTGGCCAACTCCTGCAAGTGCATAAGCACACCAGCATGCCTACCATCCCTGGGCTACTGTCCCCATTTATATATACTCATTTTATGTGTTTATGGCTATGTTTTGCTTATTTATATCCATTTATTTATGCCATTTTTCATGTCTATGTCTATACTGATATTTGTTTCCTTGTACTTGTTGACAAATAAATAAAATAAAATGAAATAATAAAATAAAATAAAAAGCAAACACTCTTTGGGCTGGCTCCAGCAAGTACTCTTTGAGCCTGGTTGCTCCCTGGACAGCCCCAGCAAGTACTCTTCAGGTCTGGATGGCTTCTGAACTGACTACAGCTGGCTTACCATCACCTGGCCCCCACCTATGGATCCCATGGATCCCCCTGCTATCTCAGATGTTGACAGCAGGTTTTGAACTCCTGCACTACACTATGTTGTGAAATGGAGATCAATATCTATAAGGCCATCTAATGATGATCCTGGCATAGGAAACACGGGCATTTGGAATATATAGTAAGAGGATTGAATGGTGAAAAGTTGAAATAATAATAAATAAAAATTAATGTGTTGTAGGATTATGAAACTAACAGAAGGATGTAAGAGAATAAAATGATGTGTTCTGGTCTTTTTAATCAAGTTTAATGTATTTATAGAAGTGAAGATATAGGTTTAAAGCTGTGAGAAGAAGTACATTAACAAGTATGAATTGGTATCCTATAGATTGTTGCGAATTTGTATGAAAACAGAAATTGATTCTGGTTTCTTGTTATGCTACAGGGAAACTACAGTGGAATAATGAGGAATTAATTTTGAGAAAATTTGTGAATTGATTGGGAAGTGACTGAAAACTATTAAATTAGCAGCCTTTAGCCAAGGCATTTGGTGCATGGAATTACAAATAAAAGTGATGATATGATTGAATGAAATGAAGGGAGAAGAATGCTGGAAAGAATATTTTAGAAAAGTGAATGGGACTGGAAGAAATATTTCAGAGTATAATTTTTAAAAGATCTCTAATATCTTTTCTAAGAAAAATATAATGTACAGTAAATGCTTCAAGATTGCCAAAAACTTACAAGACTGCAGTTGTTAATGGGCTTATTTGAGAAATGTTAAAATACAGATATAGTTTGCTAAAGAAGTGTCTGTCTGACTTGTTTTATTTACATGTCTGCAAACACATTTTTTACATGCCTGAAGATGTAAAAAAAATGCTGTTAGTGTTACTTTATGCAAAGGGAAAGATAGCTAGACTGAAAGAAGAAAATACAGGGTAATTATTTGTTAAATGTGCCTGGGAGAGTGGCAGAGTTCTTGCTGAGACTACAAGAGGTAGAAAAAAATGAAGAAGTAATGTGGTTTTATGCAAAGCACTGCCAGATTTTTTCACCCTCAGTACTGTATGAACATAAGAAACCAAATTTCCTACATGTGTTATCGTATGGAAAATGTGTAATAAAATGAATTGTCTTGAATGATGGACCATATTGTGAACTTGGTAATGAGTGCTTATTGTGACAAGAACAACATACAGTATGGTGGAAATAAAGAATGCATAGTAACAAACAGGATTCTTAGCAAATATTCAATACTGAGCAGGAACAAGGCAAAGATCTGTGATGTTCCCTTTGTTGTTAACTATAGTTACTTATTTATTGATAGATAAGAAAGAATGCTTGCAGTGATTTAGAAATGTGTTAGTGCACATGTGCATGTACTTTGGTATACAGACAATATACAGTACTCAGCTATTGTTGACTGGGCACCCAAACCTTTTCAATGAATGCTAGACAATTGTATATTACAGCATAGAATATGGGTTTGCAAATTAATGTACCAGAGAATAAGGGTATTATTTTTGAGGAAAAACTATATGAATGACAAGTTAAACATTCATGAATAGACATATAGATGGATTTGTTTATTTTTATTTACTAAAAATATAAACATTTTGGAGTAATTCCAACATGTGCTAATGTTGTTGAAAGATAGTGGTTACTACACAGTATGAGGAATAAAACTTTGTGAAAATGAGTGCTAATGGTTTTGCCTATGATACCATTACACTGTCCAATTGCATATTTATTATTTTGAGTTAAATTCACCTTTCTAAAAATGCCCACCTTCTCAACAACTTCAATGAAAGTGTGAGATGGTATGTTATAAGAACCATAAAAATTAAATGATTGCAATGGAAATGAGTTAGTTAAGAAGTGTGAGTAGTAAAACAAGAAGTGATAAGGTCAAGAATGAATGTAGAATGATATAAAAGTGAGCAAGCAGTGCATAAGAAAAATGGAAAATGTATAAGTCATTTAAAGGGAAGGATTTAGAATCAAATCATAAAACAAATATATGAAGAAAGAGTTTATGGGTCAAGTGGAAATGAAAAATCAATAAAGTAGATAAAATCTGCAAAATGAGGTAGGAGAAAAGATTAAAGAACAAAAAGCAATATATGTATTAGCATTTGAATGTGATTGAAGCAACGATGGTTTGTAAGAAGAAACATAGTGAATAATGTTTCTGCAAACTATATTCAATTAGATTTCTTTTCTATTATCTCCTGCCTTTAATTTCTTTTGACTATTACTCACTCTTCTTCCGTACTGTGCATAAAATGTGATGCTTATGTATATACTAGATTCAGAAATTAATTCAATTAATTCACCAGAAAAATAGCAGAGTATTATAGTTTTGGATGTATTTGTTATATGCCTATCTAATAATTCATTATGCATGCAAATATATATTATATGTTATTCCATGTAATATATTAATGATCACAAATTACTTAATTTATTTTTACTCTAATATAAAAGAACAAGAGTGAAAGTAACATGGGCTAAAATCAAAACATGTTTGTATTAAATTTTCTATTTTTTTAGTAAGAGAAAAAAATATGTTGATTATTCAGTTACACAGCACATAAACTAGGATCTCTTTGTTCCAAACAATGAAATTACAGTGCCATGGAATTTGTCAGAGTAAGAAGTATGTGGGTCTATGTAGAATATGTGATTTAGGAGAACGGATCATGTGCCTTTTACCTTCCTCCCCAGTAGCTCATATTGCCACATTTCCTGGAAGTGTTTGGCACATAATAACAATATAAATCACTGAGCCTTCTCTCTACTTCTTGATAAAGATTTTACAGAGAATGAACCTGAAAATCTCACTAGGGAAAGTCTGCTTCTATGCTTCTGAATAGTAAAATATACTGAAGACAAGAGCTGCATGTAAAATGAAAACTTGCTATTTTACAGGCCGTTTTTGTCTGTGCTTCCATTAGCACAAATCCGGTGTGTATAACATGTTGAATTACAATGATGAATGTTCACTTATTAATAAAACTCTGAAACTTAAGTAGTAAGCAGCATATCCGTGCCAATGCTGCTATGGAAATAAGCATAAGGAATTCTTTACAATTATTATTTTGGGAAAGTACATTTTAACTTCAAAACAAATATTTGAGATATTTCTTAACCTGAGAAATACTTGTTTATTTTTTTAACCAAATTAATGCAGGCAACTAATTTCCCGTAAAAATTCAGACCATACTGCATCAAGATGTAATGATGGCCAGGCTTCCTGTATCTCACCCCAAATTAATTTAGAAAAAATGAACTACATATTTCACAATGAACGGAGTATATATTGAGTAACTTCCAAGATAATAAATGTTCCCATCCATAGTGCAATTTAATGACACTGCAATACTAAGGTCAGGAAGTAAAAGCAATAATGTCCAACGCAACATATTATGAGAATACTTAAACCCAGGCAGTTCATCTGTTTTTGCAGGGTAGTCCTCCAAGACAAATAGTTGGAGAGAAAACAAAATTAAAACTAAGCTTCTCCATTTCAAAGCTACTATATTTCTGGAAACTCTAGCTGCCTATAATGGACAAAGTGCGATAAATGATACTTTTGATCGAGCTAGCATGTTTCTATCTACCAGAATCTCTGTCTACCAGAAGCACCAATAAGTTATGAATCACTAAATAAAGCATTATGAAAAATATTTTATACTTTCTTACTGCTAAACTTTATCTGAAAATTGCCTGAAAATATTTTGTGGCTTTAAGATAGTGAAGAATTTGGCATAACAAGAAAACAGAATCTATTTACAAATACCTTTGGGTGCATCAATGGATACTTTTAATCCAAACCAATATAATTCAGATTAATGTGTATTGTTCCTTTTCAGAAATATAGATAGTCCTCAACTGACAACAATTCATTTAGTAACCATTCAAAGTTGCAAAGGCACTGAAAGAAGTGATTTATGACCATTTTCCCATACTTATGACCTTTAGGCAGCCCCAGGATCATGTGATCAAAAGTTAGATGCCAAGTGAATTCCTACTTATGACCATTGCTGTGTACCAAGGTCAGGTGATCCCCTTTTGCAACCTTTGGATAAGCAAAGTCAATGAGGAAGCCAGATTCAATTAACAACCATATTACTTACTTACCAACTGCAATGATTCACTTAACAACTGTGACGAGAAAGGTCATAATCTGGGGCAAAACTCGGTTAATAAATGTCTCATTTAACAACAAAAATGTGGGGCTCACCTGTGGTCGTGTCAAGGACTACCTGTACTTCCAATTTGCATACTGAAAGAGAAAGCGTGAGGGAGGGAGAGATGGTGGGAAGGAAAGGAATTCACTGCTGATTTTAAAATTTGTAGGCTTTTTTGTTGAACCTTAGCTGTGAGTTAATCCTATCACATGTTGAATTGGAAGGCAAAGAACATTATGAGAGAAAAATGCCTACAGATTTCTTCTACCTAAACTAAAATATGACAATGCAGGCTACAATAAATATTCAATTGTACAATAGAAACAAATTAAAATGATTTACTGATATAGTGGGGGCTATAATATGCTAAGATAGAGATGCTGTGATGGATGACTATGACATTAGCCAGTAGCAATGAGGTATAATGCATGAAATCATTTTTAGGTGAAGTGTGAATGCAGAAATAAAACACCTACATTCATGTGTTCCTTTAACTTACTGCAAATCTTTCTTTCAATCTGAGGTCACATTTCTGTATAATTTAAAGTAAAAGATGTTTTAAAATATAGAATGGGTCACCATACAGTATTCACTTCTCAAAGATTTTGATCATAAAGAGATTAAAGCAAAACAAAATCACAACAGCAATTGTGTCAAGTAAGTTTTTTTGTATAAGAAACCTCTGTCAGAAAAAAAGATATAGAAACAGCCCATGTTAATAATTCCTAGCAAAGCCGCAGGAAAAAACAACATTCAAGCCATGTCAGTAATGTATGCAATGTTAAGAGTGACTGTAAACAGTTTGACTGTGTTTTGGGTTTTTGATACATATATTTTAATACAGAGCAATTATGTAAGATATTGTGACAAAAGCTAATAGGAAAATAGTTCAAGGTAGGGTGAAGTTCCTTTTAAAAAGACAGTTCGGAGGAGAAAAAAGAAGACAAGGGGAAAATTGATTAATCAATTAATGCAGAAGACTCTACTGAGGCTATATGTGTGAATGGAAATATACAAATATAGGAAATGGAAATAACTACTAATCAATAATTAGTATGGATAGACAGTTCAGAACTGTAAGAATGGTAGGTAAATGCATAAAAATGATAAAGTCAAAGATCTGACTGTGTGCCATTTTCCATCTTAAATAAATGATTAAATATCAAATGCTATACATCCATCTACCCAACCTGAGAAGGTTGTCTTTCCATCAGAGATACAGACTTTCAACAAGGATTTCTGGTTCTAAATTTTCCATAACCATGTAGGAGTCTTCAGCTTCAAAATGGTCTAGGGGCCCCCTAAGTTCAGATTTAGCAGAACGAAACTGTGGAATTCCGCTGTTCATACTGCACATGCCCAAGATGGTGTCCTGTCGCATTTGAGGAGAGCTTCGGGGAGATGATTGTCCTTCTTGGGACTTGAAGGGGGTACCCTATCCCATCATTGGTTCTAGGTCCAGCTGTGAGAACTTCCTGGGACCTCGGGGATATCCTTGAGCTGCGATGTCCTGCCTTGTAGCCAGAACGTCATGAGTGAAATGGGGCGGTTGGCGGTGAAAGGAGAATGGAGAGCGTCGGCGGCTGCCGGCATGGGTGTGGTCAGTGGCTGCGGTGGGACGCCCGGCCTAGGGTCTCTGCAGCCAGCGTGGGAGTGGTAGGCGGCAGCGGGACGCACGGCCTGGGGTCTCTTACTCCCTCCGGGAACTCCCCCTTTCCCAGGGATGGCCTTCTTGACTATCAAGATGCTTCCTTAATGATGGATCTTGGGATCCCGGGAGGTGGCATGCGAAGAAGAGATTTCTTTGGGTTTTTTTACAGGGGTTTTTAAATCAAATTTTAAGGGGGGGCAGGGGGGTTGATTCGGATGGCTCAGACAGGCTTGGGGGGGAGTCTGCCAGGGCACAGACCAGAGCTAACTAATAGGCGTTGGTTGGGAGTGCTGGGAAGGGTCGGGATTCCGGGGGAGACATTAAGCCATTCCATTGGGGGGTTTACCATCTCTACTGTTTTTGGGAGAGGCAAATATGGTGGGGGCCAAGGGCCAAATTTTGTTCGGGGGACACGGGTTTGCTGTTTAAGAGCGATCGTGCATTCCGACCCTCATCGCCCTTCTCGCACCCCTGGGTGCTCGGGATTACAGGACCCTGGTCTCCGGCTGGTGTCGCTTAACGGCAGGTCCGTGGTACATAAGGCTCTCCTCATTTATGACCTCATACAAGAGGGTAGAGTGGACCTGCCATGTATTACAGAGACCTGGTTGGGCCATGAGGGGGGTGTTCCCCTTAGTGAACTATGCCCATCAGGCTTCCAGGCGTTTCACCAGCCGAGAGCCCAGGGCAGGGGCGGGGTGGTGGTGGTGGTTATTATGGAAAGTCTCAGACCTCAGGAGGTCACTGTGCCTCAGATAGGTGGGTGTGAGTCCCCTTTTGTGAAATGGGGCCTTGGAGTTCAGGTGGGCCTTTTTGTTACGTACCTGTCTCTCTGCTGCGTTTCATTGGCCCTGCCGGAGCTGCTGATATATTAGCTGGATTGACGGTTGTTTCTAATTTCCTTTTAACTTTTGTAATATGTGTTTTTAATGCTGTACGCCGCCCTGAGTCCTTTGGGAGAAGGGCGGCATATAAATCCAATAAAACAAAACAAACAAACAAAACATGTCTTTTTAAGGCCACAGTTGAAGACAGAAAATGTAGAGTATGGAGTATGAGTCAGAGTCGTCAGGAGGGAGAGACTTTTTCCCAGGAATAAAAGACAAGAATACTTGGAATAGTTCATATTTAGAAAGAAATCAAAAAGAGACTTCCTCAGTGGGGAGAAGGGGTACATCTTGTAATTTTACAATAAGTGCTTTAGCCTGGAATTATTATATTTTGTCTATAAGCAAGCAACAATAAAGAAATTACTCTGAAGTAATTCCTTGTTTTATTCTTGGTTCCTTGGACCTCACAGAAAAGGAGTCAATGTACAGCTTCTTGAATTGAGCTTTCCAAGGTTCTGACAGGACAAGGTCTCTCTTGATTTCTACTCTTATAGAGTATTATTCCTTTCTCAGGGGCTTTAAATAAGACAAAGCATGAAGGCACAAGACCCACACAAAAAAGATTAAAATTAAAGAAATAAAATGTGGCATCTTCCTGCCATTGCCCAATAGTCTATCCCGGTGATGGCGAACCTCAAACCGGAACGCATTTGCTGGAGCCCCAGAAACTCAGAGACCAGCTGGCCGGTGCACACATGTCTTCAGGTTTCCGGAACTCCGGCACGCATGAAGATCAGCTGGCTGGCATATACCAGAAACTAGAAGACCAGGTGATGATGGCCCGTGTGCCCACAGAGAGGGCTTTGCATGCCAACTCTGGCACATGTGCCATAGGTTCGCCATCATGGGTCTATCCTTTAATCTGCTTATTTAAACAAATAATAAAAATGTCTCCAAGCATGACAATATAAAGCATATATCAAATATATACCTCATTCTGAATGGATGTTCTGTTTTTTCAAATATCCAGGCATTAATATTTTTAAAGTTTCTGTAGCACTCAGCAGGTTCTAGAGAGAAGAATAACATTGAGTCTGTAATGTTGAATTTTCTTTTAAGAACAAGGTACTTCATTTAGATGAGTGCATATCAGCTTCTGAGGCTGCAAGAAGAAATCTTTTAAAAAGAGTGGTCTTGAGAAGCACAGCTGGTTTTCCATCTTTAAAAAAGGAAAGGAAAAAAAAAGTCCAACCAGTGATATTAAAATTAAATGATTAAAGTGAAAAGAAATCATGGAAGAAAAACAATTTGATAATATCTTTCCAGGAATTAGCTAATCTCAAAAATAGATTTCTGCTGATACCATTAATCAAGACTGGATGTTTCAGTGACAGGGAGCGGAATTTACTAATTTTCATTTGGGGTGTGGATGTGACTCACAGGAGCTCAGTTTTAATGCTGATACCATTTTTGTGTTGCCACATTGCTTGGATTTCTGATGTTTGTTTTGTCCATAAAGGCATATTATTTTTCTTCCCTTTCCCCCCCTTTCTGTGCTATGATGAATTGGGTTTTGTTTGAAATGCTGAGGATCTTCAATTTGATGGGGCTGTTAGTTGAAACACAAGGGTTGGCAAAATGTATTGTAGGGTCTGCTTGCAATTCTGGGAAGTCTGCAATGCACTCTTGCCCTGAGAAATGCAGTATGAGTGTGTATAATGTTGGAAAGTCGATATTATAATATATATTGAACTGGTAGACCTGGATTTTTCACACAGGGTTAACATTCTTCTCCTAGACAAAACTTTTGCTGGCCTAACATCTTGCATGTAGTTTTGTGGGGGGAGGGTTGGGGAAGGAACTGTGGCTGTTTAGCCTTACAAATTCCATAAGTAAAATTTATTACAATCACTTATGTGATCAAATAAATTTTTGACTAAAGCTGTAGGCTGTTTGAGTATTTGTGATAGCATGCATGTGTGGATTTGCATTAAATTGAATAAATCAACCAAATTTACATTTCTATAATATACACCTATATTATTATTATTATTATTATTATTATTATTATTATTATTATTATTATTATTATTATTATTATTATTATTATTATTATTATTTTAGAAGGTTATTACTAATAGGACTTATTTACCATTTTGCTGGTAAGAGTTCTTGCTGCTTATTTACAGTATATATTGTTCAAATAGCCAGGTTGAAATATAAATGTAAGTAATTTCATCCAGTTAATAACTAATCCTGAGTGAATCAGGACTAAGGATTCAGTTCATTAGGTTTCAAACTATAGGCATATTTCCTTTAATAGACCAAGAAACAGAAATACTACATTTTTCATTAAGGAAAGTCTGATGAATGCTTACAGTGCTGAGTAGTATAAAGTTGAGCAAATCACTATACTTTGACATGATGTATGTATCATGGTTATACAAAAATAACTAATAAAAAGGAATTAGTGATATCCTGTTGTGTCTCAGATGATTCATCTGAATGGCAATAAAGACACCAATTAAGATTAGATAGCATGCAAATATAAAGACAGAAACATATGTACAGTAGGTATAGGAGCAATCTCTTGAGCTTCAAAGTCTAGGTGGTCAATAGAGATCTTTACTTTGCTCTCTCTCTCTCTCTCTCTCTCTCTCTCTCTCTCTCTCTCTCTCTCTCTCTCTCTCTCTCTCTCTCTCCCTCCCTCCCTCCCTCCCTCCCTCCCTCCCCCTCCCCCTCTTTCCCGCAACTCCCCCAAAATTAAGCAAACTAAGATACACAATTTTATAAATTTCTTCATTATATTTCTCATTTTAGAGCCATATTATAATGTCTCCAATTTAGAACCATATAATAAGGTTGCAAGTTAGATATAAAAATTGTAAAAACTTTCTCTTGTCTTATTCATGCTCTTGTAGAATAGCATTTGCCCTCTGCTTCATCCTTCTTTTCTGGGTATCACTTTCTACCCTATAACCCTTGGTTATAGATTTTGAATTATTAGTTTCAATACAACAAAATACTCTCTTATACAGACAAATTCAATGGCCTAATGGGTCTCCAGAATCAAAACGTTTATTTGGGCCACCTCCTTCTGACATTCATCTTAGCAATTTACTTTGCTGTTTTCATGGACCTTCTGTCTGTTTGTATCTAATCTGATTGTGATTTATAAACAGGTATTTAAAGCCCCTGTATAAAAAGCCAGATATAGTCTTTGACTATTCTGATACCATGGTATAGTTATATTCATTCAGAGGGTATCACTTTGGGATGGAAGACACAAATAGTTTTTAAACATGCTGTGGTACATGCAGTCATAAAGATTCCCTTCTGGCTCTAACTATTTACGGACAGCTGTTAGCAAATTTTCAGCTTCCCATTTTGGGGAAAGCTGTTCAGATAATGATGAGAAGATATGTACAAGTGGTCTAGTGGAAGCAGAGGAAGTGGTTTGTGTGTGTGCATGGTTTTTTTTCATCTTGAAATATTAAGCCAATAAATAAATTGGGCTATCACATTAACAACTTGGGATTCAATTTAATTTATGGTAAAATAAAAGAACAGCAAACCTAGACATACAAAGCTATGTTCTTGCTAGTAAAATGTGGTTGAATTTGCACCCGTTTCCTGAACTTTTTTGTAGCATATTTGTTTAATTTTAAACTAGTGGTAGAGTTGTGTGTTTATTCTGCTTAACATCAATATTTTTTTATTTTTTTTTCTGTGCATTTAATAAAACTGTTATAGAAAATCTGCATGCATAATTTATCCCTTTAAATACACATACGCTCAGGGTTTGTCAAATTGAGAAGCTTAGGTTTGCTGTGCATTTTTAAGGGATTGAAGACTTTAAGAGATGCATGAATAACATTTACTTCAAGGTGTATTTGCATTTTTATAACGTGCATGGTGTAACATTATAGATTTTGCTTTTCCAGGACTTGCTTTTAAGTTAACACGAGTTCCTTCAGCATTAACGACAAAATGAGATGTGGGCCTTGAAATACATCTCTTTATTGTTTCCTATATGCCATCTTTTAAAATAACAACTAGGTCATGAATAAAAATTCTGCTCTTTTTGCAAGAATTCTATGACTAAATGTACAGGACTCTATATTCATTTCTATAACAAATAGAATTATAACTGAAATATGCAAGATTTCCTTCTCAGGGTCCAAAAAAGCACTGAATATAATTTTCCAGCATTGTCTAAAGACAAAAGTAGTATTGAGTGGATGACAGACCTGCAATTACAGGTTGAAGGCAAAAGAGCCTCTGTATTCTCAATTAAATTTCTGTCCTTTTCTGGCTTCTGGGTTTTATAACTGCTTATCACTTTGTACCAGTTTATATGCTACTAGATTCGTATAAATGCTATAGCAACTTGGATTATAAAAAGAATTAAACCTGCTTACTTATTAATCTTCTCAACAAGCAGGAAATTTTGTGAGTGTGAGGAAAGGCATCCATTGTACAACTCTATTCCTGCCATTTTGAAATGGAAACATTGTCCTTTTCCTTCAGAAATAAGAAACACTTCTGCTTATTCTGCAGAACTCAGGAAAGAAGCATAGATAAGCAAGTTGTCCTCTACCCGGTGGCATGGAAGGATGGGGGGGGGGAGGCTGGGAGTGAATTTCTAACTAGACACTGTCCTCTTCTCCTTGCTTTCTGTGCAGCAAAACACAGATTTTTCCTATTTAAAAATCAAGACATGTCACTTGAAGCCATGGTGGCTGGGGAAAGCAACTGAGCACATTTCATGGAATTATTTGGCGAAAGAGGTGCAATGCTATGGAGGCTGTAAATCAAAAAGATATATTTCCTCTTCATGATTTGTACTATCTGCCTTTACAAGCATTTCTTTAAAAACCTAAAGAATGTTCTGCACAAGTAGAGCTATGTACTAGCAATTGTTAACCATCTCTGCCTTTACTTGAGATAACTGGTGAATGATCAGCATCTTTCTGCTCACCTTTCTTAAAGAAGTAGGATCTAGGCTACAATCTCAGTCTTTGTTTTATCAAAATATACAGAAATCAGAAGCTGCTGCTGTCAAAAAGCTATTGGAAAACTGATGAATTCCTGTTTTTTTATTATTAATGGGAACTGTTGGGCTTCACCCACATTACCGAGTTGCTGCTGTAACTATTCTTAATTTCTCCCACTGTTTCCTAATGAAGCCAGTTTAGGCACCAGCTCCAGCCTGCTAAGCCACTATTACTACTACCAGTGACGTGCAGTCAGGGGAGGCAGGGGAGGCAGAGCCTCACCACTGTCAATCATGAAAAAGAAAAAAATGTAAACGGGAAAAGGCGAGTGCTGAAGTGAGGTTACCTAGCTCACCGTGAATGACTGCCTGTTTAAAAAAGCATCTAAAGCTCTGAGCTCTGCCGCGAGGGAAAGAAAGTGCTTTAGTCAGTGGGGTGTCAGGGGAGAGGAGAGAATATTCAGCCATTCTCTCCTTCTCTCGCCCACACCCCTCTGAGTAAAGCGCTTCCTTTCTCCCGCCTGAGCTCTTCCGTGGGGAAAAGAAAGCGTTTTAGTCGGGTGTCCGGGGAGAGGAGAGAATATTCAGCCATTTTCTCCTCCTCTCGCCCACACCCCACTGAGTAGTGCTCTGTGATCCTTTTCTGTGCATCTGGCATTTAGATAGATAGCCGGATGTCCTAAACGCCAGGCGCACAGAAAAGCAGCTGCTGTTGGGGATCGCAGAGCGCTTCGCCAGCGAAGCGCTCCGTGATCCTTTTCTGTGCGTCTGGCGTTTAGATAGATAGCCGGATGTCCTAAACGCCAGGTGCACAGAAAAGCAGCTGCTGTTGGGGATCGCAGAACGCGAACCGGCGAAACACGCTCAGGAAGGCGGGGTAATGGGGTCACGTGTGCTTGAGGCTGAGGCAGCCTCAGGGTCCAGCACACGTGGTCCCATTCCCCGCCTTCCTGATGACATCACCAGCCTCATCAGCCGTAAACCTCACCGCACGTCACTGACTACTACTACTACTACTACAAAAAAAAGGGGGGGAGTAAGTTTGGTATGCAACAACAATAATACCTGTGTATCAAACCTATCTCACATTAGCAGCTGCCAAAGAATGCCATTTGCTCGTGATTGTTCTGCTTGGAATATTTCTAAAACCACTGAATATCTAAAGGAGTAAAGCCATGCTTTCCAAACCTGTGTGAATTACCTCAAATTAGATAACAGTGGGGTTTGGGGGAATAACAACACATGGATCCACTACCCAATTATAACAGGGATGTTTAAATTGACTTAAGTGTTTTATTTGCATTGGGTTAAATTGACTTTTTGATAAGTGATTTTAGGTAATGAAGGAAAAAGTTTGGGAAACATTAGAGTAAAAAAAAACTGTTTTAGCATTATGCCATTAGGGAAACTTTCCCAAGGCTCCTTTTTCAAATATGTCACCTAGAAGAGAAAATGACTCCTTTTATTTTTCAGAACAGACAGGAGGCAAACAGCACATGCCATTGTTGACTGAACTGCAAAATCAAAACTGACAAATCCAGGAGGAGGAAGCTGCTATTATAAAGCCAGACACGACCAAAAATGCTACCTTGACTTTCTCAGCTTCTACCTCCACAATCAGCCCCAAAGATTCTAGTGACATTACACTGAATTTTCAGACATGGAAGAAAAAGATAATTTTCCTGATCACCAAGGAAGGAAAATACAGATGGAGAAAAGAATGCTGCCATGGAAAATTCTTTCCTTTGCCAGGTCTTTTCATTCATGGGAAGGTGGACTCTGATTAGTCTCAGGTGAAACCTGAAGACAGCAACAAAAGGCAGCAGCATTTTTCACTATTTCTGATTTTTTAAAAAGACGTAAACATATCCAGAGCAGGAACCCGGATGAAGTGAAGAGCAAAATTGACCCAGTACTACTATGTTGGAAGAAATGTCCTTCTGGGTTCGGCTCCAAGTGGGGAAAAAGACACTGGAGACATGGAGGCTGCTTGGAAAGATTGTTTTAATGGTGGACAGGACCACATGGCTTGAGCCCTGAACAGCAAAGGTGATCACATGGTTCAATGTTGGTGGAGAAGAAGAGAAGGGAAGAGAAGGGCAGACAAGAAGGGCTGAAGAAGGGCTTGCAGGGATTTTTATAATATGTTCAGCCCCACCTATCTGTTTCCTGTTCCTGTGTAAGAAATGTATTCTGATTGGCTGTCAGACTCACATGGGCCCATGCAAGGGCAACCCTCTAGCTGAGTTTGAATCCAGGTTTGGTTGAGTTCAGATGCCATGTGGTCAATTGAGTAAAAGGCAATATTATCCTGCCTTAATCCCATCACAGCTGAAGAGGAGAACTCTTTATTATGTAAAGTGGACTAGCTTGGCCTTCTTAATGGCCCATTGACAAAGTGGGGATGGGCAGGAAGCTGCAGGAATTTAGTTTTTTAAAATGTGCTTCTCCCTTTTTCACATCCAGGAAAATATAATATTCTGCCTTATCAATATTTCCTAGGATATTTCATTTTTCTGGGAGAGGGCTGGGTGATAACTTGTTACAATCCCTCCTTTTTTTTTCCAAACATGTGCGTGGAACGCACATGTTTTTGACAAAAGATAAAAATTGGTCAGATCGGGGAAACTTAATTTTTCTGATGGAAAGGCATTGAGAGACAGCAGAAGGATCACTTCAGTGGCTCCCAGAGAGCTTTCAACCATGAAGGTCTTAGCAACCAGGGCACAATTTCTGGAAAGAAATTTACAATATCCAATTTACCATGCCAATTATTTTCAGATGTTTCATATCACTTTCTGTGAGCTTCCAGACAGGTTACATGCAAACAGAAATCCCAAAATTCTTCACAGCCATGCTTTTCCTTTAAGTTACAGGCTGCCCATTTCAAAGGGATGGATCTTGAACGTGTCCTAGCTCTTATTTTAGTGAGGCCAAATTGAGTTTAGCTAGTGTGCAATACAAGCTATTTAGTATTTTTTTAATTACACACAATGCGCCCAGGGACTCCTATCAGAGACCACCAGGGTAACATGTCCTGCTTTACTGGGCAACTGGGCAGCATCACTTTTTTTTTTGAGTCACAATCGGTTTGAGTTTTGAAGATCCTTTCTGCTACTCTTCAAGTGGGGGAATTGCCTGAGGGGAACTGACCCTCCCCCATTGGATTAAAAGGGAGATATCACTGTTTAGGCTTTTGTTGCGGGGGCAAAAATCAACCTAGGAAAAGCTTTGTGGAGTTAAGTCAAGGAGATAGTTTCAATCTAATTCTGAATGGAGCCTCTCTCTCTCCCTCTCTCTTTGTGTGTGTGTGTGTGTGTGTGTGTGTGTGTGTAGCTGCTTCTACAATACAGAAAATACAGACATTTTGGACAAAATTTCCCTCCCACCAGCCAGAAATCTAAGGTGTTCAGAACTTGCTGTGCTAGCCATTCTCAAATACAATTCTTACATGAATACATTAAACTGATTACAATATAAATGAGACAGGAAAGAAGACCTTACAATTTCTGTGAAGGAGGCAAAGAAACAAAACTTTACATGGGCCCATGCAAGGGCAACCCTCTAGCTGAGTTTGAATCCAGGTTTGGTTGAGTTCAGATGCCATGTGGTCAGTTGAGTAAAAGGCAATATTATCCTGCCTTAATCCCATCACAGCTGAAGAGGAGAACTCTTTATTATGTAAAGTGGACTAGCTTGGCCTTCTTAATGGCCCATTGACAAAGTGGGGATGGGCAGGAAGCTGCAGGAATTTAGTTTTTTAATATGTGTTTCTCCCTTTTTCACATCCAGGAAAATATAATATTCTGCCTTATCAATATTTCCTAGGATATTTCATTTTTCTGGGAGAGGGCTGGGTGATAACTTCCTACAACTAGAAGTAGGTGATTGTAGCCAGCATAGACAGTTTATAAGCATGTACATACATGCATGGACACACAGGATAGGAAACTTGATTAATGCAGTCCTAGAAATTTTGAACCCAAAGCTAAATTATTTTAAACAACAGCAGAGGGTAAAATGTGGGGAAAAAAACTTTTTTCTTTCCCCTGAATTACAGAATGTTGTAGCTGACTGCTTTCAGGTGGAAAAAATAATGATGATTCAAAAGCAATGTAACATTATATGAAAGAACTGAAGAGGACATTTGCAACCATCTTGTGCCAAGAGGAGACTAAACCATTTATCAAATAATGATATATCAGTTATTATCATCCACTTTAAAGCAGAAAGCTTGGTTATTGCTGGAATTACAGTATAAATGAAGCGTGTGGTCCCTGAAAGTTTCTTTCACTGCCAGTTGAATGATTTCAAACAAGGATGCTAGTCACCTAATTAACAGCACCTTCAAGAAGTAACTTTAAGTATTATTTGCAAAATAGTCATCATAGCCAAGTAAAAGTGTGTATTGATTATTCTGAAATGCAATTATATGTCATGCAGTCAATATTAGCTCTTAGAGTCATGTAAGAATGTTTTTTAAAAAACATACTTTTATGGATTCTACTTTTTGTTATTTAATTACTATTATAATTATTTAATTAATATACTTCTGAACTACAAGAAAATTCTTCGTTGGTATCAAATGCTTTAATTTTTTTTAAAAAAAATCTCTGTTAACTTTTTCACTCTAATCAAACTTCAGAATTTTTTTAAGTGTAAAGAAAAATGAGAATTAGGTCATGCTTACGTTCGCATAAACTTCATAATGCAGTTCCTGAGCCTCAAGTGATGAAAATCACTCATTAGGAACATAGAATTTTGTTTTATTCTAACTCTATGTTCTAATTCATTTAGTCCAACATTGTAAAAACTGGGATCATCTTTGTCCTTTTTTTTCCGGCCTGATTAAATGTGGTCCAAGCCTTTGTTGTAAATAATTATCATCTTATGAATATTTGAAGGCATACCTTTCCATACTTGGACTATAGTACACCTCCAGAGGTTTATATGGCCTAAATCAGTTAGACTCTGAAAGGACAGGTGTAGGGGCTGATGATATATGGTACACCATAAATAACAATTGCAAAATAATAAATGTTTGGAATTATAATTATCTTAGTATAAATAATGATAATGATATCCATTCAGTCAAATCTTGGCAATTCTATGGGCCAGGTCTTTACACATCTTCTGATCGTACACAATTTCGTTGAGTTTTTCTGTGCTCTGTCTGATGTTAGCTTTGATAGTGCCCAGCCACTGTATTCTTTGATAGGCTTTGATAGGTTTCACTTTACTCCTAACACTTCAAAACATAATTGCTTTCTCCAGTGAATTCCCCTGCATGACTTGGCCAAAGTAAGTTTTGTGATTTTGCCTTCCAGCAATATTTGGCATCTAAATAAGCAACCTGCATCCTTAATATCTGCAAATATCTGAACAAACATTTCTTCTGTTAATTATAATTAAGTCAATATAGTATCTAGCATATCTGTTAAATTAGCTTGATGACCAGTATTCAGTTGTTTTTCGTTTTCATGTACTATTCAATGGTAACTTCATAGTAGGCAAAAATATTCTTAAATATATTAAAGGAAAACTAATATAGGAAATAACATTGGTCTTTCTAAAATTCCCAAACACAAAACTATTATTATGCTATAGTGGCAAATAAACTGTTCTGCACAACTTTAGTGCCATCATTGTATTCCCTACTTCAACATAGACACTGTGATAAAGAATGTTTATTTGAAACGCTATGATTTCTTGACACTGCAGCATTTACAGGATTCATAAACAAATACTGCACTTGATCTTAACCAAAAGTCTCAGGCTAATTCTAGTAAGATGTTGCTATGGACCATTTCCTTCTTTTCTTATTTCTTTTTCTTCCTTTCCTTCTTTCTTTTGTTTCTTTTCTCTTTCTTTCTTCTTTCTTTTTTCCTTCCTTCTTTCTTTCCTTCCTTCCTATATAGTGAAGCATGTACTGTTATCACTTAGATCTTCATTTTTTTGAATGATTTTTGCTTTGATCATACATGTTATATCCAAATGACCCCAATTCAAGTTTTGGTTTTTCCAGTTGGACTACAAAGCATTTCTATCAGAAATTTTGGAGACTCCTTGTGGAGTAGATAATGCTAATCTAAATGTATTACTGATTTGATTTGTATAATGCAGTTTCAGGTGTTAACTGTATAACAGATAGCCAGTGTCTTTCCAACATCCAAAGCGACTAAAAAATATTCCCCCCAAGAAAGGAATATCTATCTATCTATCTATCTATCTATCTATCTATCTATCTATCTATCTATCTATCTATCATCCATCCATCCATCCATCCTCCATCCATCCCTACATGAGAAATGACAGTACGGAAAGAGCAGATGTGGTGGGATATGGACCTGGTCTATAGAATTAATTCAGCATATGCCAGAACTCATAATGTTCCAAGAGAGGTTCACGTTAAATTTCTCAGGAGGACCACGAGAGACGAGGTGTTAGGGGCCCAAAGGGAAAATACCAAGATAAAGACATTACCATTCTCAAGCAAATTCCAAAAAAGATTAGAGAAAAAAGGAGGAAGTACTCTTCCTTATCAAATAAATTATACAATAGAGGACTTTGGTTCAGATGGTTATTGCCAGAAGGAATGCTGATTTTCTGGGAGGGAAGCCGAATTAGAATTAAGACAGTGGACGAGGCAGATGCCTTTATTAAAAAAACATTTTCCCTCCCAGAGGACGAAGATAGCGGAAGTGGGGGAAAAGGCAGCAACGTACAAGATATGGAGAAGCGGGGGGACATAGCTCCACCTGGGGGCAGGGAGGAGGGAGCAATATCGAAGGCTCAGGTCACAAAAATAAATATATCTGAAATATTATTGTAATTGTTGATATACTAGAAAGTGACAAAGAAAGAGATGATTGAACATATTGTTGATATAAAGTAAGAATTCTGTTTATGCTACCCTTTACATCTTATTTTCAAAATTGTAGAAGTGTGATATTTTGGGGGGATTTCTACTGCCAACATGGGAGCTACTAAAATTTTCTATGTATCCTATTACCTTTTCCCTATAAATGTTTTAAAACCAATAAAAACTTTTTACAAAAAAGAAAGAAATGACAATACGGGAGGAAACATATATATGCAAAAAGATAAGTATGGAAACCACTATATTCTTTATATTATCCCCATGCCATTATAAAACTTCCACTATGGGTCTTGTCCTATAAAAGTTTAAATAAGAACAGGTATACAAATATATCAAAGCCATCTTAGAAAATTATATAGTCACAGTGATATATACCTTATTAATCTATTGACCAAAAGTTGATTGGTCTAGTGATAAAAGGCAGAAAGACCAGAAACTGGGAGTCTATGAGTCTGCTGTAGAAACAAAGCCAGATGAGTGATTTTGGACTAGACACTCTCTCAGCCCTTCTGAACAAGGCAATGGCTAACTATTATTGAAAATATTGCCAAAAACACACATCCTGCACTCCATTATTCAGGCTATTTCCAGCAGTAAAGACTGGTTAAAAGAAAAATGAATAGATAGATAGATAGATAGATAGATAGATAGATGGATGGATGGATGGATGGATGGATGGATGGATGGATGGATGGATGGATGGATGGATGGATGGTTGGATGGATGTATGGACAGAGAGACAGGCAGACAATCACAATGTATAGGTCCATGATGGTGAACCTATGGCACACACGCCACAGGTAGAATGCGGAGCCATATCAGCTCTGGCATGCATGAAAGCTCTGGCCAGCTGATTATCAGTAGTTTTTGCCCTCCCCAGGCTCCAGGAAAGCCCATTAGGTCCATTTTTCACCCTCCCCAGACTTCAGGAAGCCCTTCGGAGCCTGGGGAGGGTGAAAAACAGGCGCAACGGACCAACTGGAAGTTTGGAAATGATTCATTTCCGGCTTCCAGAGGGTCTCTGGGGGCCCAGGGGAGGCCATTTTTGCCTTCCCCAGGGTTCAGGAAACCCTCTGGGTTTCAGGGCAAAAACTCCTCCTCATGCAGGGTTGTGCATGCATGCATGATGGGGTTGCACGCACATGCACTGGTGGGTGGGGTGCTTTGAATTATGGTGTGGGCATGTGCACACATGCACAATTTTGCCACACTTTTACAAAAAGGTTCGCCATCATTGATATAGGTTTTTCTTTATTACACTGGTTCCATGTCAACTGTATTAGAATCTGACTTTGTTTTTGATTCAATTGTAATCCTGGTGCTCTCCTAAAATCTTTACAATACATTAAAGGCAACTCCTTCCCTTAAGATCATATCAACAGGCTATCTCCAATTGAAATTTTTGGTTTATCCATAAAAAGAATTTTAGTTTGAACATACTGTATATTACACAGTATGTGTGGAATTTTATCCCAACAGAGGTTAAATTATTTCCCTGACAATTTGTCGACAGGCACTCAAAAAAGCCATTCTATGTAACCTGGCCATTGGTATACAATACAATACAATACAATAGTAGATACATACAATAATAATCTTACACGGGAAAAGACCCGAATACAACAAAACCAGCATACAATAATAGTATATACATACAATAATAGTATGATTACCTGTCCTAATGAAAACATTACAAGTGATCCAAATTTAAACTTTTCTAGACAACTTATGAAGCATTGGGTAATTCTTTGTCAAACTTAGCACAAGTGAGGGAAAAAAAGCAGTGGCAGTGATAGTAACTTTTAACTTCCTGTTTGCTTCCTTATTGCCTTTTCTTGTGGGAGCTGACATTTGAGCTACTTCGATTCAAAAGCTGTAGCCCTGTTATGCATTTAGACCTGGCAGAAAGTAGTGAATTGTTTACACCAAGTGTCTCATTGCTGAAGCCAGGAACCAAGTTGTAAAAGGCATTACAGGTGAAAATATGGTGTAGTTTACCAAGGTCAGGTTCATGCAATTATTTCATCTCCACAAATTAATACCATGCAATCAGATAGTTTCTACAATGAGTAATGCTACAATATTATGTGTATATGGATAAGATACATACTAGTGAAATTTTGCAAAGAAAAGAAGGATCTTTGTTTCATGCACATATGAAACATATACATGATACAGATAGACAAACTCTAGAAAAAAAGGAGCCAGTACTTAATTGTAATTGGAAATAATGAATGGACCTTCCGGATTTAAGGAAAAGATTTATCCATAGCTCAAGAATGTAAAGAAACAAATGCATGAATATAGCCATAGTTAAGAATTCTTGTAACAGGGATATCTACTTGTTTGTAGGGTGTGCAGTGCATCAGAGAGTTCATAAGAGGTACTACAGAACATGCTGAAATGTAAGTATAAAACTATTTTATGATTATTAAAACAGTAATGTCTATTGATCATGTGGCTGCTGTAGAACTTCTAAAGTGTATTCTTGTCGCAAAAGTCTGCTTCTTAGATATAACTGGCTCTGGAACAAATGACATCTAAAAGCATGGAAATTTAATATCAAATTACCATATTTTTCAGAGTATAAGACACACCGGAGTATAAGATGCACCAAAATTTTGAAGAAGCAAATTTTAAAAAAAAACAGCTTTGCACTCTGCAGACCTTCTACAGACCTTCCAAAAATGACCTGTTTTTCGCACATTTTTGCTCTCCCCAGCCCCCAGGAGCACTCTGGAAGCCTCCTAAAGGCTATGCATGGCCATTTTTGCAAAGGGGGCGGAGTTTCGGGCAGCCAAAAATGCTGCATTCAGTATATAAGACGCATCCAGATTTTCATCCTCTTTTTTGAGGGAAAAAGATGCATCTTATACTCCAAAAAATACAGTAACTATTTTGTCCTTTCATCCTTGGGTATGATTTCTCAGTTTGTCTGCTATTTATATTTATATTTTTACTAGTTGAAAAGTAGAAAATATTAAAGTTTTTCAGGTATTCAGTCAAATATGTTCTTTCAACTTCACCGGCACACTACAAATATTTTCCCCTTAATTCTTCAGCTAGAAACTACATTACAAAATGTGAAGAAATAGTCAGGCTGAAGGAGAACTGTATTCCAATTTGCATATTAGTTCAGAAAGTAGAAGTAGGGCTCATTTGCTTATAAATGAGGACCAAACAAAAATATTCTTGTTTTATTCATGAACACTAATGCCTGTGGAGCTTACATGTATTAATGTACCTTATTTCCCATCCTATTTGCTACATATCTAGATATTTACATCTTCTATGTAGTAATGAAGCTATATGTGTTCTACTATTATAGAGCTTGATCCTATTACTGAAACATTGTTTTATTTACTAGTGGCATTAGGAATGGACAAGAATGTTTGCATTTTAGGTATTTCATGACTACAAAAGCATCTAGTTAAAGAGTTTTTTTTTCCCCATTTCAATTTGAAAAAAAACACATGTATTTCATTCCATGGAGGAGTTTACAGTCCAAAATAGTTTAATTTGAAAACATTTGCCATTGTCTATATTTCCAAATGTTCATTATCAACAGATAAAAGCATTTAGACACAAGACAAATGCAAACTATCCCAAATGTTACATTTAGCAGGTGGGTTGTAGGATGATTTCTATTTTTCAGTTGTATTTTTGAAATATTTTCAAAAACACTTGTTACCATACCATCTGATAGGCTCTTTTCCATGTGTTCATCAAAATAAAGCATCTGCTACCCAGCATTACTAGCATGAGACTCATAAGATTCATAGAAAATCACTTAATAATTATAGTAACTTATAAAAAAAACCCTAACTGAAAATGCATAAATTGTAATGTTATAATTTAAGTTTCATCAATAGTAGATTCTAGGAGTTGAATTCAAACAAGTAATAAGCAAACTAGATAGTTGTATGAAAATCTACAGTTTAATGATGACCAATAATTTGAATCTAAAGTAAGCAAATTACATCTAAGTTGTTCAGCTTTGACAAGGCAGAAAAGTTTCCTGGCTTCTCTGGTAGACACAGGCCCATTCTACATTAATAATGAGGCCAGTGGGTAATGCTGTCTTTACAGTTTTCACATGGGACAAATTCAATAAAGTTGTGGCTTTGTTTAGTGTTCCACTGAGAATCAGCTGTTGGTGGTTGAAAAGAAAGCCATTAATAACATCCCCTGAGGCGAACTCTGGAGCTAGGGAAAAGGTGCATTTTGACAAATTTATGGGTTAGGTTCATGGATTTAACTGTCTATCAATATATTGCACAAGCTAACTGATTAGTGAGTGGGGTGGGAACTTCAAGATAAAACAGAAGACAGTCCTCTGCTTCAGAAGGCAGTGCACACTTAGTCAGCGTGGGATGGGAAAATTGCCCAATTAAACAGCTAACAGGTGCTGAGTGGGTTGTGATGCAGGATCTCTCCCATTTCATCACATTTTCTACTGAGCATTTGTCAGCTGTTATTCTGATTACCTGTAAACTTTTGAAAGAATATTAGATTTGTGTTTTTAACAGAGCACTTAGCCACATTTAAAGATTACCTGAAAAACTGCTGACAAGAGGGAAGCATGTGCCCAGTTCAGCAAAGATTGTTGCCTCTCAGTATCTGCAGGATAAAATCGCTCGGATCCGGACAGGCTTGGACTCTGACTGGGTAGATTCGGGCGAGCCGACGGGGATGAATCTTGAGAAGACAATCTGGGATGGGTTTGACCCTGTGACCCCCGAAGGCATGGACAGGATTATGGGGAGACTCAGTGCTGCCACTTGTGTGCTGGACCCGTGTCCCTCTTGGTTAGTTTCGGCTTCCCGGGAGGTGACACGAGGCTGGTTCCAGGCGATTGCCAACGCTTCATTGAGAGAGGGGTTCTTGAAGGAGGTGGTGGTGAGGCCCCTCGTCAAGAAGCCTTCCCTGGACCCAGCTTCTTTAGCCAACTATCGTCCGGTCTCCAACCTTCGCTATGTAGCAAAGGTTGTCAAGAGTGTGGTAGCATGTCAGCCTCCCCAGTACCTGGATGAAGCTGTCTACCTGGATCCGTTTCAGTCGGGTTTCAGGCCCGGGTACAGCATGGAGACGGCATTGGTCGCATTGGTCGATGATCTCTGGTGGGCCCGGGACAGGGGCTGTTCCTCTGTCCTGGTCCTATTAGACCTCTTGGTGGCTTTCGATACCATCGACTATGGGTATCCTACTGTGACGACTCGGGGGGTTGGGAGTGGGGGGCACCGTTTTACGGTGGTTCTCCTCCTACCTGTCGGATCGGTTGCAGTTTGTGTTGACTGGAGGGCAGAGATCGACCCCCAGGTGCGTCACTTGTGGGCTGCCCCAGGGGTCGGTTCTCTCACCCCTCCTGTTCAACATATACATGAAACCGCTGGGCAAGATCATCCGTGGTTTTGGGGTACAGTATCATCAATATGCTGATGATACCCAACTTTTCATCTCTACCCCAAACCACCCAAACGATGCCCTCGACGTGATGTCCCAATGCCTGGAGGCTGTGCGGATCTGGATGGGGAGGAACAGGCTCAAACTCAATCCCTCCAAGACTGAGTGGCTGTGGTTTCCGTCATCCCGATTTGTACATCTTGTTCCATCTTTGACGATAGGGAGAGAAATTTTAGCCCCCTCAGAGAAGGCTCGCAATCTGGGAGTCCTCCTGGATATGCGGCTTAGTTTAGAAGAACACCTGATGGCCGTGACCAGGGGGATCTTTTACCAGGTTCGCCTGGTACATCAGTTGCGCCCCTTCCTGGATCGGGATGCTCTGTGCACAGTCACTCATGCCCTCGTCCTTTCTCGCCTGGACTACTGCAATGCTCTCTACATGGGGCTGCCCTTGAAGAGCACCCGGAGGCTTCAGCTGGTGCAGAATGTGGCCACGCGGGTTGTCATGGGGGTACCTAAGTGCTCCCATGTTACACCCCTTTTAGGCGGCCTGCACTCACTTAACAAATGTTTCACTTAGCAACATAGATTTTGAGCTCAATTTTAGTTGTAACTCGAGGACTACTTGTATATGTCAAAGTAATCTGAACCAAATATTCATTTCCAAATGTTTTAGTATTTCAGGTGACAGGTTTTCAGTCAACCTGCTATAGAGGGGCAAGCAAGTTCTAACCAAAAAGTATTATTCATAGGAAGAGATAGACAATAAGATTCTAATAAATTCAAATTGGATAGCTTTGAAATGTGAATAATAGCAAATGTACAAAACTGGGCATGAAACAACAGTAGGCTCAGCAGCTTAATACTGAAAACTTTCGTGTCTGCCAGGAGCAATGTGTTCTCATTGCAGATGGCAAATCAAAGGACTAAACTGTAGGCTTTGTGAGATCAGTCTGTGACCTCTTGTGTTTGCTGTATTCAGGAAGCAGAAGACTAGTAATAGATCTACAGATATATAAACTCCTTTACTTGTTTTTAGAATTGGTATTGATTTCCCACGTATGATAGCTATGCTATTGGTTAAAAGCAACACATTCATTTTGCAGTTCCTCAGTTGAAAATGTTCAGCTAAAGCCTAAAAACCGAGGTGGAGTCCAGGCTACTTAATGGATAAAATACAGTAGCTGTGTCACCAGTCTAAAAAAGTTTGCAAATTAGTTTTTGAGAGAAGGTAAAATTCCATTGGAAATAACCTGTAGAATTCCTATAACATAACAATTTAAAGGGGGCAGGGAGCAGAATGAATCCCTGGTGGACATATTTTTGTGTGAAGATAAAGTTGTTAATGTATATTGATGTTGTAGTTAATTATATGGAATATTCTAATAGTACCTTTACTAGCAAATAGTAATATTAACCACAGTCCCCAATGATCAACAGAGAAAACAGATAGTTTTTGCCATACTTGTCCTCGGGAGATCCAATCAAAAGTTGCCTTCAGGAATCTAATCAAAGACTGATTCCTGTATCAAAAACTGATCCATTCTAAATAAAAATCAGTGGGATAAAGGCACAAAGAGAGCAGAGAGGAAAAAAGGGAAGCAAAATCCAAAAAAGAAATTAGCCAAAAATAAAGAGAGAAATAAATTAATAATGGGATATGGGAAAGAGAAATTTGGGGGAGAGATACTAAAAAAATCTATCGAAAATTGAGAGGTAAAATACAGAAGAAAAGTTATAAGACACATAAAAAAGAAGAAAAAGACAAAAGAAAATTTAGAAATAGGAGAATAGTACAATTATATGATTCAGTAGAAAGAAATATTGTAATGTTTTAACTAGAATGTGTGTGAATTATATTAAGAACCTTAAAGTTGTTAAATAATTATTTTACATTGATTATATAAAACTTGAAATTTGAAGACTCATATTGTTAATGCAAAATAGATGGAAAAGAAATGATAAATTGTTTATTTTTAAAGAGAAGGAAAATTATATTGTTTGTACATGTTAAAAACTAGAAATTAGAAAATATGAGAAGAAAAGTAATATGGCTAAAATTGAAAATAATGGAAATATAATGTAAAATGAATTATGTTTTTTGGTGGGAATGTTAATGGGGGAATTTGGCAACAGTCTGTTCACAAAAGAATTTTTATTATGTAACAAAAATTAATTAAAAAAACTTTAAAAAACTGATCCATTCTAAAGCCAGTTTATTCTACAGTCAAAATCTTTCATTTAACTAGCCAAACTATCAATGTTATGTATAGATGTCTACATACTTTTTACTCATTAAGATGACCAGATTAATTTTTGATAATTACATATTTTACTTTCATGTAATTAGTGCTAAATTAAAGCAAAAACCAACAGATTTAGTTATTTTTGATTATCACTTTCATCCTGAGAAAAATATTGGTTCTTCAACTAAGTCTTTAAACTTTTTCTCCTATTAATTCTTTTCTAAAACTTGGTATAATCTGAATGAGCTGTACATTCAATCATTATTAATTACTTGGTATATATTATTCCTGAGATACTTTTCTGACAACTAGTTGTTCTGTTGGGTTTTATAATTTTACAATTCAACATCTAAATAACTGTGTAGGTTTTGAAATATTTCTACTCAATTAGGAAAAGCTGTCCTTTGGTTTTCCTTATGCTGTAATTAATTAAGCATACTTGTTTTTGTCTTTCAGAAATACATATAAACTTTTCTCTTTTTTTAAATCTGTCTTTTTTATATTTTAAAAAGAGGAAAAGGGTTTCATTTAACCTCCCAAATTTTGATCTTTTCTGTGTCTTAGTATGGAGTGTGTTCCTTATTTGCCAAACAACAATTTAATATTTCTATCTCTTACTTATTTTTTTTAAAGAAATAATTCAATTGAAGAAGAGGAAATAACAACAACGTTTTACTAAGCTTATAAGTAGAATGAAAGTTTGTAAATTACAAAAAAATCTCTCCATGACCTAACAATCCTTTAAATACCGCAGATAAAAGTTCCCAATAATTCTGACATCTGAATTTAAGTATGATATAGTCTGTTCTGTTTTGTATTTCATGTTTATTAAGAAATTATCCTGTTTGTTACCTTTTGTTCATTTGCTTGCTTTTTACTTCATTTTATAAATAAATTAAAATTGTTATTGTTGTTGTTGTTCTTGCTTCTGTTACTCACTCTGCATTTGCTCTGGCTCCCAAACTTCCAGAGATGAAAAAGTCCATTGGGAAGAGTTCTACATAATATCCCTCTCTTGGGTTATTTAATTCAAGTATGGGAAGCTGCAGATTGTAGAAGATATGGTTGCACAATGAAAAAGCCGAACATCATTCTAACCCATAAGAATTGCACCTGTTTTTTTTCTTTTACATTGAGTAACCTTGAAAAAAAAACACAAATTATAAATAAATTAAATAATGGTGGTATGCTCTGAATAAATTGTCCTCCCATTTCTTACATGTTGGTATGTTAAATGCTACAAATTGTATTTTCCCCTTTCTCTTTGCAAAGGATGATTTTTAAAATATTAAAACAAATTCCCATAGAAACATAACTGTCCAATTAGTTATTTGGCCTAGGCATACATCTTTTTTTTCAGATCCTCTAATTGCTTTGTACACAGCAGGAAATCAGATTCTAAATTAGTCATAGATTTGGTATTGTGCATATAGAAATTCATCATCAGGACCAAATCTGGAATCTAAGTCTCCCTTATCTTTATAAATGTCAATGGGTATGCATTATGTAATTGTTTAAACAGTTCTTTCTGTAAGTTCCTCCCATAGGTTCTGATAGAAGAGCTGTGGTGGCACAATGATTAGAATGCAGAATTGCAGTTTAACTCTGCCAACAGCCAGGAGTTTGATTCTAACTGGCTGAAGGTTAAATCATCCTTCCATCCTTTCAAGGCCAAACCCCTGATTGTTGGGGACAATATGCTGACACTGTAAACCTCTTAGAGGGAGGTGTAAAGCACTATGAGGCAGTGTTAGGTGTTACTGCTACATCATATTTTCTTCTCAATGGTGGAAGATGTATATTGATTATTAGGTTCAATTTTGTTACATTCAAGCTGGTGGTTATCAGAAAAAGGAGCAGCTAGCTTCGTGACGACACGACGTGCGATCTTGGAGCTCCAGAATCGCAGTCAATACCTTTGTCGCTGGACGGTCCTTTTGGACCTAAACTGTCCCGCAGAGAAGGTGACAGGGAAGAGTATGTCCTGCTGATCTCAAGGACATCACAAAGTCCCTGATTGATCCAGGAGAACCTCTTCTTGCCGGTGATAGAAGCACAGCCACTGAAGCTGCTGAAGTTGGGACAGCTCCAGAACGGGAGGAAAGCAGAAAGAGAAAGTGTGCCGTTTGGTGAGGAAATTTTATTATTAGACAAGAGACTACCCCAAAAAAATCAAAGTTAAATTAAATTTGAAAACAGAAGAAAGTAAGTGGAGAAATTAAGCTACATTAAACAGTGTGTTATCCTTGTTTTTTTAAATCTTTTTTCATGGATGGATCTTTTGCAAATATTTCCCATTTTTTAAACTGAATGGATTAGTTTTTCTTCTACTACTTTTTATTTCTTTTTTATATACCAATGGATTAAGAATTTTTTCCTTTATTTTTACAATGCTGGAGTGGATGGTTTTTTCCTCCTTTTAAGAAGGTTTTTTTCTTTTCTCTGTAAGTTTGGATTATAAAGAAGATATTAAAAGGAATACAAAGCGGTCTGTAACAATAGAAGGAAAGGAAGTAACACTGCCACTTGGAGACTGGAGGCTGGAAATATCGTTTTTTTTGTCTTCCATTTGATCATTTGTTTTACACTTCAAGGTGTCTCAGCTGGTTTACTGTGAGTGATAGTGGGAAGAGCACGGGTTGCTTTATACAGGTGCTCTTTGGGAGCTCTTTCAATAGCTGGAGTGGAGAGAGGAGAGACCTTGACTTTGAAAGATTATAAATGAACTCGCTTCAGATCTAACAAAAAGCTTCGTATGTTATAGTGACAGTGTTTACAAATTGGAAAATGGTGCAACAGGAAAAAGAAACCTTAACATTGCAAATGATTACATTTGGAATTCAAAAGATCTTAGCAGAAACAGAAAAAAATTGAGAAGAGATTGGAGAATATAGAATGCAGCACAGTAAAATTTGAGGATGTTTATCAAATGGAAAAAGTGGAGGACAGAGTTCTAAAAATTAAAGGAAAAAATAATCAAAGAAACAAGAAAACTGTTAATATTGATAGTAAGCTGAGCCTGGCTGGAAATGAAAAGAGTGGAATATGGAAAGGGGAGATAGATGGACTGGAACTCTAGCCCAGACTTCAAAGTAGTGTACACCGCCCCGAGTCCTGTTTAGGAAAGGGTGCGGTTTATAAATTAAAGTTTATTATTATTATTAAAGTACAGAAGAAGAAAAGAGAGAAAAATTGATGGAAGTAAGGAGAGAAACTTTATCAGAAGCATGAGTTAAAGCTAAAGATAAGCTGATTGAAGAAGCAAATGGAGGGTTTCATGTTTACATGAACTGAACAATAACTTGTGAAGAGAAGTCTATATAAGACTTACCAGGAAATTAATTAGAATGCTAATGCTACAAATGGCAAGAGACATAAGACTACACTATTACTGAAAGACACAGGTTGATGTAATGAAAGCTGATAATAAAAATTAAGTAAAATTTAGTTAAATTTAGAGTATTATGTATAAAATGAAGTGATAATGGTTATAGTTAAATAAATGATTGATAATGATAATAACACATATATATGTATTGGTTTGTTAAGAGGAAATTCTATATAAATTGCAAATGGAGACTATGAAAGGAAGTTTAGAAAATAAACATAATCAACTTTTTATTTAGAACATGTTATAAAGATGCAATTTTATTGTAGGATGTTGGGAGGAGTTAATGGAATGCCATTATGTGGTTTTGGTTTAAATTGGAATATTTCATATAAAAGGATGTAAAAACAATTACAGTCAAATGAAGACTGAGGTATGATGAAAGCAATGTATATAAATACTGCATACTTGATTTAAAAATATGTGATTCGATATGAATTATAAGTGACTGTGGAAGGGATGCACAGAAATTTTTGTAACCAACTGTCACACTTTCCACAATTTGTAATGGAAGATGGTTTTGTGTTTTTTTGTTTTTGTCTGTTTGTGTTCATTTAAAAAATAAAAAAGAATTCTTCAAAAAAAAAAGCTGGTGGTTATCAATATATCAAAAAAACTTTTAGTTTCCTTAACCCTTAACTCTTTAGTAATCCTTAACTCTAGCTTTAATGCATAAGCTATATATCTAATGACAAATCAGTTGAAAGTCAGTTTCCTGCAGCAAGATAAAATGACGTGTAGTCATAAAAGTTATCAAGTCTACATTTTGACAACTAACCAGCTGTGTTCCAACTACTTAGGGTAGCTTAGTTCTGATTGGCCACATGTCACTCCTCTGTAATCCCAGTGGAAAATAATTTCCCCATTTTAAAACTGCATTGAACAGATAAGTTGGGAAGTCACATTCTGCTCCAAGTTGTTGTTAGCTAGGCAAGGCAGAAAGATAAAAGATGTCAGTAGGGAGGCAGGAAGAGAGAAATTATTAGCATTCTCTCTACATAGAAGCACTGGTTTCTGTAGTAATTACCCTCTGCTCTTGGCAAATGGGAAGAGTATAGGCCTTAAACAGAATATACAGTAGCTGAATCAGTGATTGGACTGGGGTGACTTCAAAAAATTCTAGAAAGAAAAACACTATATTTTTTATTAAAGTGTTGTCTGTCATCCTAAACATTTTCTGCTTAGGCAAAAAATGATATGAATCCAGATCTATGTGCTTGAAATGACAGTTTAAGGCTTGCTTGTCAGATTTATTACTTTTTGCCAATGCATAAGATTTCTAGCAAGCAGGCTATTTTAAAGGATAGACAGCAAAGCCTGGTTCCATTGAAGCATTCTAGCTACACTCGTAGATTGAGTTTAGTGTATGTATGTATGTATGTATGTATGTATGTATGTATGTATGTATGTATACGTATACGTATTCATATACATACATACATACATATATATACATATACATATGTATATATATACATATGCATATGTATATATATACAGATACATATGTATATATATACAGATACATATGTATGTGTTGTATTTGTACTGATAAATAAATAAAGAGAGACTAGTATAGATCTATTTCAAGCTAATTAGCTCTCATCAGCTAGCCATACCCTTACTGGGATTTGAACCTGGGCTGTATTATATCTTAGGCAGGAGTCTTAGCCACTAAGCCACAGGCTCTCCTCCTTATCAGTTGAGCCAGGGAAATAGGTATGTATTTGTGTTACAACCCCTGGTATGCCTAAATATGGGAGGAAGGTCACTACTCCCTCTTTCTGTCCTTCGGCTCATCACAGAAGACCATGCAGGCAGAAAACCATATTTTTATTTTTAATGTTGCCTTTTTATATTTGTGTTGTATTTGTACTGATAAATAAATAAAGGGAGACTAGTATAGATCTATTTCGAGCTAATTAGCTCTCATCAGCTAGCCATACCCTTACTGGGATTTGAACCTGGGCTGTATTATATCTTAGGCAGGAGTCTTAGCCACTAAGCCACAGGCTCGCCTCCTTATCAGTTGAGCCAGGGAAATAGGTATGTATTTGTGTTACAACCCCTGGTATGCCTAAATATGGGAGGAAGGTCACTACTCCCATATTTAGAGCCCTTCAAAAGAAGAAATCCATGGTTCTTTCCATCCTTTTGTTTCACAGCTATCCTGTGAGATAGTGTATTTCCTTTGCTTTCCTCTGCCAAGTGCTTTTCTCAATTGGATTTTATTTGCCAACCAAATTCCTGTTTTCTCTGTTCCACTTCTTTAGTAAGAAGAATCCCTGCTGATAATACACACTCTATTCTTTTTTTTTAAAAAAAAAATTATTGGTTTTTTAAAACATTTGTAAGGAAAAGGGTAGGTGGAATGGTATGCAAATTTTGGCAGTTGCAAGTGTGGCAGACGCCCCCTCCCTCCAAACTCATAAGATACATCTATGTATAAAACGTTAGTACAAAATCATATAAAATCAGCATATTAATTCTAAAAAGAATTTTCAATCAGCTTATATATTATAATATATAGTCTAGATATAATTTCATTATTACTTTCGGTCTGTTTATAACAATGTGATTTTCTTATTTGTTTTTGTGATCTGAGCTTTCTTGGTGTTGCCCCTTCTCCCCCCCGCTGGCAGAGCTCCGGCCCCTCCCGTGTCCTGTGTGACCGTTGAAGAGTCTTCTGTTTTTTCTAGGTTCGCTTTATTTTTTTCCATAAAGGCCTGAGCCTCTATGGGTGTATTGATTCTGATTCTTGTCTCCTCCCAGAATATCAGCATCCCTTCAGGCATCAACCATCTAAACCACACCCCTTTCTGGTATAATTTATTCGCCAATTGCGAATATTTTTTTCTTTTCTCCCTAATTTTTTTTGGGATCTGCTTCAAGATGGTTATCTCCCTGTCGTGATATGTCAATGCTTGTCCCCTTTGTACACCCAGAATTATGTCTCTTGTGCTTTTCCTAAGAAGTTTGATATGGACCTCCCTGGGTACATTGTGTGTTCTGGCATATGCTGAATTCACTCTATAGACCAGGTCTATCTCCCATTCCATCTGTTGTTTATCTTTGTGTATATATTCAGCTAAGATATTGGTCATGATGTCCCTTATATTTTCCCCATCTGCTTCTATAACATTTTGAAATCTAAGATAAAAGGACATTCTCTCAAATTCTGTTTTCATTTGTTGGATATCAAGTTCTTTGTTACCCTTGTAGAGCTTCTACCCCCCCCTCGCCTCCGCCACCCCACCCTCCACAAGGTCCAGTCTCTGTGAGTTCTTATAAATTTGGACTTGATTCTCTTTAATTTCTTCCTTCATTTCCTTTAATTGTTTCTTAATTTCTTCCTGGCCCTGTATGAGTTGCTGGAGCATTTGTTGCAAATCCATCTCTGTACTCTTAGGTTGCATCAGTTCTGTAATCTTTGACTGTGTGGCAGGACTGGATGTTGCAGATGTCGATGCAGAGGTAGCAAAGCCAGGTTTTCCAGGTGGTGGTCTTTTTGGAGACATAGTTTATAAAACAGAGAAATCAGTCAGTGTAGAGACTGGACAGCTGGAGAAGTAGAGCAGGCAGATGAGTCCAGGAGGCAGAGGATCCAAACAGATGGGAGTTTCTTTAGTCAGTCTAGCAATAGAGAAAAATTTTCTCTCCAGAGGGTTCAGGAAATAGCAATCCACAAGAGATTTTTCTGGGTGACACGGAGACAAAGACCGGAAGCCTGAATTTTAAAGGTGGAGTCAGGTTTCACAGTTCATGAAGACAACGGAAGTGTGCCATCTTGCCCTGCCAGCTTTGGGCTCAGAGGCATAACAAAATTTTAATAGTTCAGAAAATTCTCAGTTCACCTATAAATTCTGGAACTAAATCCGATGAAAGTCACTTTTACAGGGGTGAGGCATCATTAGTTGGCTCTCCCCCCTCCTCCTTCCCCTGGGGGCAGAAGCAAAATCTTCTCAAGCCGCTTGTCCAAGGGGGGGGGGAAATCCCCCTCCCTCTAGCCGCACCTCCAGCAAGAATCCGAAAGTTTAACTTTTAAAATCGCTGAAAAGTCCATCAGTTCAAAAGAAAGGGAACGAAGAAAGGAAGCCTCTCACCATACCGCCGCTGCTTCCTTCAATAGTGTATTGTCCGATCAGCATGGAGCGAGACGCAGGCGCGCCCTCCGAGACTGCTCCCCGGTGCCTAGAGCAAAGCGGAGAAGCCCCCACCAGCCGCCGCCGATGCCAGGGCCCTCCGCGAGCCGCTCCCTCAGCAGGACGCCTCTTCGGGGCGTCCTGTGCCACCCCAGAAGCGGGGGAAACCCACCGGGAGAGCGGGAGCGGGCAAAGGACTTGCCCGTCGCCGTAGCCGCCGGAACCGGAAGTCCACACACTCTATTCTTGATTGCTGTAGAAAGAACTATTAGTTCCTTTTTTACTCTTAATCTCTTCTCAGCCATTTTTTTCCTCCTGATCTGCCTCCCCTCCACTTCTTAATAATGGTTCCATTTGCTTGCCTGCCTATAACTCTACTTCACATCACTATCTTGTCCTTGACTCATGTTCCATGTCCTTCTTTACCACCTCAGCCCATTTCCTTTGATCTTTCTCAGGCTCCCTTCTCAGGATTGCTTCCATCTTTGTTTCTATTGATTCTCTGTTTCCCTACCTACTGATACTATACTCTTTCTACTGATGTATCCCCCTCCTAATTTCTAAGGTCCTATTTTCCCTTATTTTCTCAACAACTGAATATTCTTCTAGTCTCGGAACCCCAGGGCATTGAAAAGATAATTGTTTTGTTATATTTCCATAGCAACCTATTGTATTGTACTATACACAACCACACATTCCTACATACACCATAGATTTGCCAGACTTGACAATTCTCTATTGTGAAGAGTTTTTATTTAGCAATAAATGTTCATTCACATAATGAAATATAAACAACAAAATGCAGCAAAATAGTGACCTGTCTTGTTTGCTTTCCCATATGTTTCTATAGCATTAAAAGGGCATAGTATTGAACTGAGGCCTCCTGTTCTTTTTTTCTCTGTTTCTCTGATTGTTTGACAGTGGGGAAAAAATACTATATACATTTTCAATGATAGCTTTAAAAGGATGCCTACATATGTAACACTTGAGCAATTTCCTTACAAATGTCTGTTTATCAGCCACCCATTTGCTATCTTATTTTCCACTTCTCAAAAAAAAAAGCAAAAAAAACCCACAAATTCAAGATAGTTATTAGTAAGGACACACGATTTTAAACTTTCTAGTTCAGGATGTTAACTCTTTTTCTAGGCCAAAAAAAAGTGCCTTTCTCTGATGATGGTTTAAAACAGACAACTTAGCTGAGGAGTAAGAAAAATGTTGTCATTTTATCCTTTGATATAATTTTAATTGTATAAATTAAGAGAGGGAGAGAGAGATAATGTCAGCCTCCTTTATTACTATCTCTCTGAAGACCAATTCATGTTATCAAATTGCTATGATGAAAATTAAGTGAATCAACACAGAGCAATTTGATCCCTTTTGAAAGTGAGGCAGAGATAGATTGCTGAAATATAGCTAAAATGTTACTGATATTGCATATTCTTTCTTTAGATTTCCTTCAGTTGAAACTTCTTTATTTGGAATAACTATTCTTTATGCACTCTTCTTTCACTAGAGATGCCAGCAAAATTTATGAGGTTGGCATTTTAATATGAACGAAATGCATTTCTCTCAGATTAATATGTAATCGAAAATTCTTTTATACTCAGGAAATAAATGAAAAAGCACTCTCTTTAAATGGTTTCAGTCCTTAACTAACCTTAAAAAATGGAAATGATAAGTTTCCATTATTGTTGTTATTTTAATTGATATTAATAGTGATAATCAAATTGATGTTCATAGCGATAAACGATTAGTTATAGTCTCTATAAGCTATCCTGGTGATACTGTGTCTAGCTGAATAACCAGGGATCAAGGCTAAAAAAATCCTGAGTAGCAATAGGATGAGCAGTCTTCAAATGGGGAAGAGCAACATTCAAAGCAGTGAAGCTGTTGTGAAGTGGCAGCAAAAATCACGAAGACCCAAAATCTGAGTCCATGAGATGGCAGCTCTAAATGTATCTAGGAAAAAGGAGAAGGAACCAGTGGCAAGTTTCTTAATATAAGCTCCTGTTACAATGACAAAAATGATTCTCAGTGTGGTAAAAGAACTGGAAAGTAATTGTAACAAGGTTTTTTTCTGTTTTAATTTTTTTTTATAAAGCAGTTTGAATAATATTAATAGTATAGCTATTTTCCACAATCAAAAGATAAGATTTTTTTGTTATTTTTATTATTTAAAAAAACAAAATGGGTTTATTTAAAGCTCCAAAATGTTGAGGAAGCCCAGAGCATCAAACTAGAAACTTCAGTAGCAAATTATAGATCGAGCTAACTCAAAAGGTCTAGCAAAGGTACAATGTACATGAAGGACATAATAGAAACAAATAAAATAAAAGCTAAGCAAAGAAAAACTGAAAACAAGGAAAGATCTTTCATAAGGCAAATGTTTCTTGGCCAGAGGATCTCTCATATGCTGTAGAATCACAAAATGAATGAGCTTAAAGTATTCTAGTATATCACATAGTTTAACTCCTAGCTGAGTGTGGAAAGTCAATTAACCTTCCCTACTTCAGAAGTGGGATCCATCAATTTTTAGGTCAACTCTCCTAATGATCTTGCCCTATGGAAATTTATATAAATATTCAGTCTAAATCTTCTTTCAATTTCAACCATTGCTGATTCTTGTCATGCCCTCAGTTGTAGTAGAGAAGATGTATACCATCTCTTAGATGTGTTACCTTTGGATATGTTTATAGATAATTATCATATCTCCCTTAAATTCAAGGTATATCTGCCTTACCCCATTGCTAAAACAGGGACAGACTATTACTGTATGGCAGAAAGGAATGATGTTAGTTTTTAGTAATCTAACTCAACTATCAAAGAGATACAGTAAGCTGCATTATCAAAAGCATTCCTGTCTGTTTTGGATAGCACAGGTAAGATCAATAGTTTGTTGACTAATTTGCAGAGGAAGGAAGACATCCTTAATTGAGTCAATGCTTACTATACTTTCCAAAACCTTTTTTAAAGCTGCTCTTTCTGATGAGTGCTCTAATTTTGACTTGCAAATGGAAGGTTACTGCTTCGAAACCAGTGGAAACATTTTTTTCCCTGAAATAAATTTCCTTTTCCTGAACTTTTTAATTTCCCGTGGGTATCAAAAAACAAGAAATGTTCCAGTGTTCACAATTTTTCCAGAGTATCTCAATAGAATTGAATAACCACCCCCCAAAAAATAATTCCAGTTCCAATTACTCTGTAAATTTAACATCTTATACTATTTGTCAGTTACAAATGAGATATAGATTATGTATGGACAATTACAAAGAAATATGGTCATTCATATTCATTGTATTATACAGTATATATTATAGTACATCAACAGATATATGAAGTGGCTTACAGTGACAAATCCTACCAGTGGCTGGAAAGTGCTTGATCAAAAGATACCCCGAGGCACTAATTATGGCAGCACAAGAACAAGTACTAAGCACCAGATGTATAGAAGCAGAGATGTACCACACTAGGCAGAACCCAAGGTGTAGATGTGCAGAGAAGTCTCAGAGATAGTTAACATATGGGGGGAGGATGTGACATACAGGCAGGAACAACATACAATGAATGCCACAACCAAATATCAAGCATAATACACAGGAATAACTGCACAAAGTATGCTCCCAAGTCTAGATTTGAGATTCCATAAAAGTTAACAGGACTAAGATTCTGTGGGACTTCCAAATACAGTCTGGCAGGTAATGGCCAGTCAGCCAGACATTGTGGTAATAAGGACCAGTGGTGGTAATAGATATAGCAATTCAAAATGACAACAACATCAGAAAGAAGCTGAAGAAGATTCAGAGAGAGAGAGAGAGAGGGAGGGAGGGAGGGAGGGAGGGAGGGAGAGAGAGAGAAAGAGAGAGAGAGAGAGAGAGAGAGAGAGAGCTAAGTATCATCCAGCATCTAAGATCTTATATGGAAAAAGAGATGCCAGGTTTTAAACTTTGAAGGCCTTTGATTATGTTGATCATGTCAAACTTTGGAAAATTCTAAAAAAATAGAAATATCAGATAATCTCATTTTTCTCACAAAAAACATATATGCAAGCCAAGAAACTACAGTATGGACACCAATGGTGAAAGAGACTATTTATATTGCCAAAAGTATTCGCTCACCCATCCACATACTCAGAATCAGTTGTGAGCGAATACTTTTGGCAATATAGTGTATGTTGAATAATATTAACGGAAGCTAAATTAAAAGGTGAATATGGCTTTGAAACTGAAGGGGAAAAAAATCAATAATCTATATTCTAATGACATTACTCTGATAGCTGAAATGCAAAGAATCTTCTAACTGTAATAATACAAATCAAAAGCATAATGAGAAAAAATGGATCTCAAATGAAATATTAAGAAGACCAAATGAATGACAAGTGGAACAATCAGCCTTAAAACTGACAGCCAAGATATTGAAGTGGTGGATAGCTTCTGGTGACTACTTTAGTCATCAAGTAGTCAAGAAATATGTTGCAAGCTAGTATTTGGTACAGCAGTCACAAAACCCTTGGAAAAGATATTAAAATGCCATGATGTGCCTAAATACAACTTGTGCAGCAAGGAAAAGAAAACTACTTTCAAAAATGGTTTTTAGAAACATGTAAGTATTTGTGTGAGTTTTAAGCTAAACACACACACAAAACAAACATGCAACACTCCTATTCTGCCCACAGATTATGAAATCTTTATACTTTATATACTTTTATTTAATGAACAGACTTTCCTGCAAATGATAATATTCAACAAATACCATTGGACACTTGAATCTTAATAAATATATGGTTTTTAAAGTAAGACTGTACAACGTATATAGTTGTAGTATATTTTGTTTCTTTTCTATATTTTGCATCTGTGCTGTATTTTGTACTATATAGAAAAGAAGGGTACATCACAGCTTCATGCAAAACAATTCAAAGTGAGCCAAAAAATATGATTAGAGAAATAACTCCCCTACTTGAAAACATGTTAAAAATATAGGGAAAATACCTATTTTGCTATATAAATTTCAAGTTACTATAACTGAAAAGTTCCTAAATCCAATTTTTGATAAGCATGCAGACTTTGGAGCTACTAGATTCAAATCCAGCAACTTCTATCCACTATAGCTTTCAATTCGCTACTGTTCGATAAAAACATTTTTCCCCCAACATTTGTTCCTTGTACAGATGGATCTTTTGAAAGTCACTCCCCTTCCATTAGAACTGTTCTGGATGAATAGAAGCTATTCTGGGAGGGGGGGTAGAATGAAGGTGTACAGCCCTGAATAATATACTAAAATTTGAATGCAAACATTTGTAATATGGAAATTCATGAAAAGAGTATCGCAATTTTTAGTCAAAAGAATGTATATTGAATTTAGTGAGATATACATCATTGTTGGACTGTAAATTGGATATCGCAACTTCAGCTTTGCCTGACTCTGACCAATAAAATAAGAATCAATGTTAAGGAAAGATTACAATGTTTTGGCTAGTAATAACATATATGTAACTACTAAAAACAATCAATTTTCAGGTTCTGTTTTATATGTGAATGCTGTCCAATGACTTATTAAAAAGTATAAAGTTTCAAAAAGAAGCTCATTACAGAGATTTGAATGTGAAGAATATTAATTATTGTATGCATTCCATGTGCACAATAGTACTACTTAAAATTGAAATAAATACCCCGAGAATGTATTGTTTAGGTTTGTATTTTATAAAGAGCCAAACAGGAACAACAGCAATGAAAATCCAAGTAGTCTTTGTTTAGTGAGCAGAATTCGGACTGGCAATGTGATCATGAATTGGTCAGTAAGTGCTTACAATCTCACATCAGCTTTCCTTTGTTTTATATATCTGCGAATGTAAATATGATGATTAGTTGTAAAATTATTTTTTTTGTAACTGTTGTAACTGTAAATGGACACTAAATGATGCAGTTGCTAAACAAGAACTGCCCATATTACTGCAATTTCTGTGAAATTGCCTGCTCAAAGAACAAATAGCATTGTGTTTTTATTGCATTAAATATCTACAAAGAATATGCAAAATTTAACCAATTCTCATTATGAAATTATATAGATATGTTGAATACCAAATGCAATCATCTATGGTATTATTGAAAAACAAGTGATGAGAAACACTTAGATACTAACCCTTCTTAGTAATTCAGTCTAGGGATAAGAAATGCATGGCACACATGCCACATGTGATCCCTGTTAGCATCCAATTTTGCAGCTCACAGGTCTTTGAAATTTTGCCACTGTAATTCTACCCAGTTGTTCCAAAATGGTCTACAATTTGAATTTTCAGCTACATTTAGATCTTTAAAGATCCAAATGGATCTTTATGGAAGCTACAGTTCTTTGGCAGGAAAATATTTCTTGTTCCCATGGTCAATCTCTGAAAAAAAAGGCAGCATGAAAATTTCCTAGAATACAAAAGTTGAACATAGTTTTTAATTCTGGGAAAGAAGCGTGGGAATGAAAGTTTGCCTTCAAGGATATAATTGCCATCTAATTGCCCTTTTAGGGACTGAGCATAGGGTGTACCATATATAGCATCTGTAGATATTGTATAAATACAATCAGTACCTTGAAGTCTATATAATTTTAGATGATAGCTATATATCCCAGGATTTAAAAGAAGAATAAATCTGGGACCAAACTTAGTGAAAGGAAAATAAAGGATAGGATAGATATAGAGAGGATGGTTGGATCCATGAGCAAATACTCAGTTTGGAATGCTTTGTGGTTTAAACTACTTCTGTCATCCAGGTGTGGTAACATTAACAAGTTTAGCCCTAAGTAAATATAGCTCCATTTAGGCTGAGAGGACTTAATGTGAGTGGCTGTGATGAGACAGAGAAAGAAATAGGAAGAACTTAACAATCAAGAAATGACAGAATTAATTAGTGGCTTATCTAACAAAATGCAGCTCAGTCCAGGCTGCAAAAAGCCTAAGGAGATTCAAAACTTTCAAAGAGATTTTGTCTTAATGAAGTTACTAATAAAATAAGACTGCAAGACTTCCACAAAATAAAACCAATGGTTTGGCTTATGAAAAAAAAAAACTTCCTATGTGATTATAAAGAATTTCTGCCAAAGCTAACCATAACATTCTTATCTTTTTAGGGGTTCCTCTCACATATATGTTGTAGTCATTCCTGACTCTAGAGGGAAGTGCTCATCTCTGTTTCAAAGCTGAAGAGCCAACACTGTCCGAAGATGTCTCCGTGGTCACATGGCTGGCATGACCAAATACAGAAGGTGCATGGGACCTTCCCACCAAAGGTTGTTCCTATTTTTCTACTTGCATTTTTACATACTTTCGAACAGCTAGGTTGGCAGAAGCTGGGACAAGTAAAGGGAGCTCACTGTTATGCGGTTAGAACAGCCAAACTGTGTGTACACACACACACACACACACACATATGTGTATATATGTGTGTGTGTGTGTATTCTGTACAGTACAGTATGCCTTGTTATGGCCGTACTGGTTGTAGCCGGGAGCAGCGGCAATCGTACCGGTACAGTGGCTCGTTTGGTCCATCTGCCCCCTTGCGTTCCATGGCTGTTTATAACATGACCAGCTGATTGCGCAGTGCGCAGCCCCAGTGGTGGGTTTCAAACTTTTTGGGAAGCTCTTCTGTAGGTATGTCCTGCTTTGTGGAAGTGGCTTGCCGGCCATGTGACCGGATGGGAGTGGCTTGCCAGCCATGTGACCAGGTGAGAGCGGCTTGACGACCATGTGACTGGGTGGGAGTGGCTTGGCAGTCATGTGACTGGGTGGGAGTGGCCAAGACGATGTCACTGAATTCTTTGCCCCAATGGATGATCTACAAAAAGTTACTAAAAAGGAAATTTATTATTTTGTGTACTTACTATTTAAATAACATTAAAATAAGTACACAAAACAATAAAAGAACTACTTACAGAAGGAAGATTATTGTCCTTGCCAGTCTTCAATATCACTGACTCCAATGAATGGCCTGCACAAAGAAGAGACACAGAAATGAACTCTTTCATTGCATGCACTGCATTAGGATGAAACCAGCACAGAAAATAATAGAAAAGGAAGATTACTGTCCTTTTGTGTGTTGAAGTCACCCACTGACCACCTTGCTCCAATGAATGGCCTGCACAAAGAGATACAGAAAGGCTTTAATTGCTTGCACTACTATATTAAGGATGAAACCAGCACACAAAGCAATAAAACAGCTACTTACATAGGAAAGATGACTGTCCTAGCGGTCATAGTCTGTTGCCTCTTCATCCTGTTAAATAATACTAACTGCAGAAGAAATAAAGCAATATTGGATTCAATTGTGGTTGTAAGCTGAGGACTACACTACAGGTAACAGAAAGGACCTCTGTTTTCACCCAACAATGTACAGTCTTTTCAGGAAGGATGTCCCCCAACAAACAGGAAAGATATGGTTTTTCATCTAAGAAGTTAGATCAAGAATGATTGTCATAGGTAGATTCACAGAGCAATACAGATTTCTTTTTCTGAAATTTATTCCTCAGTTCAAAAAAAAAAAAGGAATATATGAATTAGCTTCAGTACTTAGGACAGACCAAGTAGCTATTCAAAGGTTAGTGGTGTCATGGTTAGAAGCAATGGTAAAGCAAGATATGGATTTAAAACCAGTAATATTTGGTTGGGTGTGGAGTTAATTAGTTACTCAGTAGCTGGCAAACCATGTTGGGGAACTAATCTCTTCCCTTATCAGAAGGAACGATAGATTTGGCATGTAGGCATAAGCATGTAGCAGGCAACAGGAATTCAGTCAGTAAACATGTGATTCACGTAGCTATACTATGAGTTGTCCACGAGGCTACCATGCGTTTATGTACCAATCAGCTTTGCCAAATGTATTATGTTGTCCAATTAGCTTTTGCTGTGTGAAGAAGAATTACAATAAAAGGGAGCTCCTGGAGTGTTCAGGTGTGCCTTTCCCCATCAACCTTATCCCTGTCTGTTTCCTGATTTCTACGTCACCAACAGTTGGTCATTTCAAAGGGAATACAATACATATTTAATTAAATAGTCTAAGACAATTTAAAAAAAGATTCTATCAACAATAAATTAAAATAAACCATTTTTAAAAAATTCTATACTCAATACATTTAAAAGTATTGAGTATAGAATTTTTTAAAATGATTTCTTTTAATTTATTGTTGATTGAATCTTTTTTAAAATAGTCTAAGACAATTAAAAAAAAGATTCTATCAACAGTGATTTAAAATAAACCATTAAAAAATTCTATACTCAATACTTTTAAATAAAACAATTTTTAAAAATTCTATACAAAATAAACAAAATATTGTTTAAAAAAACATTAAAAGCATAAAACAAAACAAAAAATCCAGGTCACTTACCAGCAGACAGAATCAACAGCTCTCCGATGCGATGGATGCAGCAGGGAGCAGGCAGGCGACGAAGCAGCAAGTAAGCTGGACTGAAGGGACAAGGGGCAACCGGGTCAGCTAGGCCCACCACCTGGCAGGCTTAGCCAGCAAGGTGAGGCTGGGGACTGGGGGGTTGGGGGGTAGCAGGAAACCCCCTTTCGGCCACGTGGCGTACACCAGTTCACGGCTTTTGCAAAAGCTGAGAGCTGGCATACGAAAGGCTCCTGCCGCGCACAACCCCTTTCGTCCACGTGCCGCCCACCCCTTTTCGGCTGCATACGCTAACTTCCCACCACCGCTGCATCCTTTTTGGCCATGCGGCGTATGCCAGCTTGCAGCTTTCGGGACAGGCGTTCCGGAACTTACTTCCGGGTCCACTGGTGAAACCTCTTCTAACCGGTATGATAGATAGGATGAACTTCTACAGAACCATTTAGAACTGGCAGGAACCCACCTCTGGCATGCGCGCACAGAGTGTGGTGCCTGCACAACCTCCGCCGTACAGCTGGGCGTTGCGTGGCAGTGGCATGCACATGCGTGAGCAGCGCATATGCCCGTCTAGGACGCCCGGCCCCGTGTGCAGCATACTGGCTGTGCCAGGGTCTGGAATCCACCACTGGTGGTTTTGTGTGTGTGTGTGTGTGTTTGTGTGTGTGTATCAGCAAGCATGAATGTTTTATATATAAATAAATGTTTTATAACATTCATGTTTTCTGATTGTGTCCAGCTAAATTACTAGACAATCATGGCTGCAATTTTTGATCGGTGAAAAAAGTTATGGCTGCTTGCTGATTTATGATTTCTGATACATGGATACATGTGAATCCAACTGTAATGAGAAGCTAAATGGAAAGAGAACAACTGAATTGTACTATACTGGTGCAAGAAAGGAAAAGGTTAAATTAATAAGTCTTAAGATGCAAGTAAAAGGGGCTAGTTGTATCATTTGGCTACTGAGAGGATAAAGACAGGCCAATAAATTTCACTACCAAAATCCTTGGGCTAAGTCCATCCTCTTAGGCTTGTAAGTTGATGTAACCACATAAAATTTTGATGGTTAGTTCTAACAAATACATTCTTTGAAGATTGTAAAGTGGTATACAACTTATGTCTCCCTCAAAACGTTCTTGTACTTGTTTTGATTAAGTAGTGCTTGAGTGTGATTTCCCCTCTTCTGGTTGCTGCCAAACTCCAGGCTGACTTCAAAGCTCCACATATGAATCATACCATAATGGGTTTCTTACTGTAGCTTGTGGTCCCAGTTGACTGATAGCTATCTCATTTTATTGTAATTCATACATTACAGATGTTCCTTCCCACCTTCTCATATAATTGCAATTTAATTTTTTTCTTACCCACCCACACATTTGTAGACCAGGGGTGGACTGAAGCTGCCTATGGATGTTGGCATTTTCCTAAAAATGCCAGGTGTGCCTCATTTATCTAAACACCTGGAACAGCAGTGTGGATGTTTGTGAATAAAACTGAGAGGGAGGAGACAAATTAATGAATTAATCCATTTCCTTTCATGTTTCTGGGGCTGTGATCTTTAATTGGTCATTGGAAGAAGGGATGCTGAATCTATCCTTGGAGAAGTGGGAATAGGAAGCATTTCTCTGTCTGTAGCAGCTTTTCCCAAATGCCGATAGGAACTCCAGCTTCATTCACTCTCACGGAAGAAAGGAGACAGAAACAGGAAGCAAGAACAGTTGTTACAGAAAACTCATTTACCAAGGAGAGAGGGGGATTGTTTAAGTATGTATTGAACTTTAAAATGTAGTACATCTTTAGGGAGATGTTCTATTGTGTGAGGGAAAGGACAGACTGGTAGATTCATCCATGAGTTCAGTAGCTTAGCATTGCTTGAAATTCCTACTATATTTGTGTTACTCTGTATCTTGTGTTCCTCAATGATATACAGTACACAAACCTGTAAAAATTCACAATGAGAGGAAGATTGTTTTCTTCTGTTATATGTCCCCTGAGGGAGTAGGAAATTTCTCCTTAGAGCCCCTATTGGTGATTGGAAAAGTTGATAGCAGCTTATTTTAAGTAAATTGGCTAGAGCTGCTGGGAGATACTTTGGGGGAATCAGCTTCTGAAATTCAAGACCAACCACCATGTTAAAATAGGACTGCATAAGAAAGCTACTGCAAAGCTACTGGCAACTCTTTATTGCCATTTATTTATTGCTGAAAGTCTGAGGATAACACTATGGCTGTACACATTTGCATAGGCAGATGTATTTCCATTTATTTTCTTATTCCAAATTTAGTTGTATTTTGTTTATTTTTTACATTTTCCTGTCTTATGTTTGGTGTTACCATTCCTTCTCTCCCTCCCCCCTCTCCTAAATAACTCTTTCTAGCTATACTTTTGTAATTAAATGTTCATTTGTAATTTCCTAAGTTCTGTGCTCTATATCTAATTTCTTTCATTATCTGAATGCTGGAAATTTTACTTCTTAAACTGGTTTATCTTCTTTCCCTTATCTGCCTCTTCTAACTCTTTCTTTATTGCTTTGTGGCTCATTATCCTCCTGTATGAAGGGCCTCCTCCCCAGAATAAAATATTCCACAGAATAAGAAGCAAAATAGAACATTTCCCCTAAAGGAGAAGAAGAAAAGATATCTCCTAAACAAAGGCAGAGAGCATGTCCAGTCTTTCCTCCATTAAAACAGCCTGCAGGCAAAACTTAAGGAAGCTAAGTTCCATTTGTAGGAAGTTAGCATCCATCCCTCTCCTAGAAGAATGTTCTAGGAAATATTAAAAAGGCAGAATATTATACCTCCCTGGATGAGAAAAGGAGAAACATGCTCTTGGAAAGCAGCTCCCATCTTTGTTAATAGTCCCAGAAAGACTGGTGTCAACCTATCTACAAGACAAAAGACTGGGCCATCTTATCTACAAAAGACCTTCAGCTCCAGGATGATAGGATTAGCCCACATTCAAGATCCAAACCAGGACAAAGCCATTAAGTCATAATAGGAATTGCCCAAAGCCGCTTCAATACATTACCAAGCAAGATTCAACCAAGCCTGGGACTCAAGACAACCTACAAAATTACCCCTGCATGGCCCCATGGGAGTCTGACAACCAATCAGAATACATTTCTTACACAGGAACAGGAAGCTCTAGGGCAGGGCTTAAGAGAGAGTATTAATATACACTATATATATATCTCTTCCATGTGTTTCATTGCCCAGCACCTCAAACCATTATACCATCTTTCCAAACAGCTTCCATGTTTCCAGTGTTTTTCTCCCCTCTTGGAACTGAACCCAGATGGACATTTCTTCCAAAACATTCATAAAACATACATGCATACATTGTAAAACCGTACTTGGCTAAAGCAATCTCCAAGTAGACAGCAGAATAGACCAAGGACAGCAATTGATTGGGCAGGCTGGGATCAAACCAGGAGAACAAAATACTTAGGATTTACATTTTCTCTTTGTTTTTTGAACCAGTCATGATCCCATAAAGAAAATCGCACAAGAACAATTACAATACTATATCTAATCTAAAGAACATAGAAGCAACACATTTTCATACAAACAAATGACAAAGAACACAGAAACATATAAAAACTCATTAACTCACAACCTCAATTTGCCAGCTATCCCCAGGAATGTATGTTGATTTCACTGTTGTTACAGGGTCAATAAACAGAAACCTTCTTTCCAACTGCAGACTGCCTCGAACTTAGTTTTCCTTTGCCTCTGTCTCCCTCCTGGCTTGGAATAAGACACGGATCAGAATTAACTTCTCATACTGCAGTTAAAATTTATTAATTCCAACCTTTTATTTTTCTAAGGCTGTCTTGTCTGCCATTTTTAGCAGTTCTCTTTGAGGGGTCTAGGTTGTAGGTTTCATTGTCATCAACTTGTTTCTTCTTCTAATTGTTTTTTTCCCCCTCTAAGATTCTCATGCTTCTTTAACTGACAGTTGAGACTGATTTTTTTCTCTTGAAGCAACAGTAATTCTCTCTCTGAGGGCAGTTCTCACTTTTTATGTTTAGGCCATTCATTGCTGATAGAGTCTATGAACAATCCATTGCAAAAGCAACCTCATCTGTATTTTCAAGCTTTGGTTTAACTGCTGTTTTCTGACTTGAGCCATCTTAAACCATGCAGTGGATAGTTTCCTTCATTTCATTCTAATAACAATTCCAGCTCCCTCTAGCTGCAGTACCCAGTATCACCCAGCACTCCAGAGACTGATTGATCATTTGAGCAGCTGTTTTGTCCTGGGCTGCAAGCCTGTTAGCATGCTGTACTCCAGACTAACTATTGGCTTGTCCCTATTGCCATTTCCTATTAGCATGTCTAAGAATGGAAAATTAAATCTTAGCAAATACCTAGGATTAGTGTGTCTCAAATTCACATGCATATTCTAAGGTCCTATGCCTTTCTTGACCTTCAGTATGAATCTGCAATTACCCTCAGCTGAGTTACTGGATAAATGTGGGATTCCCTTCCCATCTCTCTTTAATTCTGAACAATTGCTTTTCATCTCCTTTATAAGCCTTCACTTAAGCAGCTGTCCTTAATCTGCATGACAAAAGAAGAGAGGCTAAACAGTTAGACTAACCCTTTCCTCTTTAACATTTTCTTTTAGTTATATTGCCTGGCCTTGCCAACACTGCAGTTTACTGAATTGTTTATATTTAGTGGCTAAATTGTCAATTGTTTTATGTGAACATTGCTATAGTATCTACTATTTACTAAGACATAACTTTACCTCCCATAAATATTTATCAAAGCTTCGTACATATAGACTATTAGTGGTCTAATGGAACATTAGCTAGCCATTGAAATTTGAGGTGACATTTAATATATCTCTCAACTTTTAGTCTAATTTTGATTTTCTTTTTGTTTCTAAAATTGATTGAATTGCCCTGTAGCAGCACTTTCATGAAAGCATAAAGTAAACAGGGAAAAAGAAAGAATAAACAAATAAAACATTTGTTTGTTTGTTTGTTTGTTTGTTTATTTATTTATGTGAATGCAACCTCTTGTAGAGGCATTAGAGTAAACATAGTGGAAACAACAAAAGCAGAGATAAAAATGGCTAAAACATAAATATATAGTAGTGCAGTTTTAAAAATGAAATTAAAAGAAAGTTGAGTATGTTCATTCATCTAGCAATACAGTAACATATTTCACTACAAGATATTCTCTGACTTATCTTAATCCAACAAATTCTTTATGATGAAATGTTTTTCCACAAGCCTTGTGACATAGAAAATTGTGCCAATAACACAAGTCATTGTGCCATCAGCAGTGGTACAGTGAGCACTGGTATAATTTCCCCACTTCAAAAGTTGTGCTATCTTTATGCTGATCAAATTATATGATTCCTTGCCCTAAGATTTATTATGAAGAGTACTTTAGACTACCTCTAATAAGGCAGTAATGTATGGCAATTCATCACAATGGTACCTCAGTAACTACTATTTCTTATAAAACATAGCTACATTGTACGTCAGTCCAAGTGTCCCGTTTTAACTAGTGTGAATTAGGCTGTGGGTATTTGATCTAGTCATCATGCTTCAAAGAATTGCTTCACCAAAATAGGAAGTATATGAACTGAGCATTTAGAAGTTAACTGTGCTAAGCATGCATTTGAGAAGGTTAGGTGATAATTTAGAGATACTTAATCTTCATTTGTTCTGATATAATTTCCTCACTTCCTACAGTTTGAAAATGTCATTGCTCTATTACAGTATAGACTTTGGCTGTTCTGATAAATGGGAAATGTGCATGGCTATATAACTTTTGAGTTATGTTTAGAAGTTTATAATCTTTACAGTGAAATTAGCATTTTCATAGAAATCATTGAGGATTCATTTTTTCAAGAAATAAAAATCTTGAGCAGTACAAAACTTAAACTGATTCATATAGTAAACCTTGTTATTGATTTAACTCATTGTCTCAATTATTATACTAACTAGCATACTATCAAACCATAAACTAAAAAAATGTTCTGCTATGTATTTCAGACTAAATCACTGAGACGTACAGCTTATTGTATATGCAGTTGCTCCATTTGTAAATTATAAATTTAAGAGTATAACTATACCTAGAGCATTTCCAAAATTCATGTGAGAAAGGAGGAAAATAGGATTTTACAGACTTTATAATATTTTGCTATATCCAGTTGGATGTTATTTTCCATTTCCCCAACTGATGGATTTTTTTCTTGTCTTTAAATATTAATATGGGAGATATTTTGCCAATGCATACAGATAGGATTCCAGCTTTGATTAAATACATATTTGATGGTATTCTATAGATTCTTTCCGAATGCACTGTGCCCAAACATTCCTGAATTTTACACAGACATCTGGCATCCCAGACTGGGAAGTGGACTTTCATTGCTTATTTTCCTGGAATTTCAGTAATAAGAAGCATGTAAGCTTCACTGTGCAAGTACTGTATGGATGATACGTGAGGGACACTGCACATTCTGCCCAAAATATTGTAATGTATATTTTATATATTGTATCACAACTTTTTTTTAGTTTACCACAGGGGTGGGTTTCAGCTGGTTTGCACCGATACGGGCGTACTGGTTGGTGAAATTTAGCATGGCTTCCCGCACCCATTTTTTCAGAGGCCCGGTAACGGAAAGCTCCCTCCCCTAGCCTGCCCACCCACCCCCCACGCTCGCTTCCCCACCTACCTGGCCACCGCTTGCCCACTTGCCCCGCCTGTCCACACCATGCATGTCCTGCCCACCCAGTTCTTTTTTCTGCCCAGCCTAGGCTCTGAGGCTGCAGGTGGCCAGGGCGATGGGGGCAAATGCTGCCCATCTGCCTGCCCCCTCCAGAAGCAACTGGGCAGGCCCTGGGATGGTCAGCAGTGCACACGCCATTGCCATGTGACTGCTCTAGGGGCGCAACACCTGTCCAGACATGGCTGCAGCCAGCAACAGGACACGAAGGAGAGGCCATCCAGTAGAGTGTTCTGAGGTCAGTGAGTTGGCAGGGAGGTTGTGCGGGGTTGGAGGCGACAGGCAGGTGGGACATTACCCTGGTTGCCTGCAACGGGAGGCAGCAGCCGCTGGGTCGCTGCTCCTTTGTGCCCTGTTGCCAGCAGCAGTTGGCTTTCTCCTGCTGATCCTTTCTCTCTGGGAGTCCAGGAGGGCCCTGGGTTGGTCAGCAGCCCATGTGCCACTGCCATGTGACACTCTGGGGTGCAGCCAGGAAGGATTTCTAGGAGAATGCCAACTTCAGCTGGCATTCTGGGGTGCAGGACTGGACTGTAGGTGGCAAGAAGGCAGGGGTCAAGGCTACACCCCCATACCAGCGAAAAAAATAATATCCCACCATCCCAGAACTGCGCTGCAAGGTAAGGGAAGCAGGTCTTGGGAGAGACCTTCTGTCCCCCTCCAGAGAGTCCATGCCGAAAGAGAGGAAGCAGGCTGGTTTGAATACGGGTGAGCAGGCAGTTTAGTGTCCCGCCTTCTTTGCTAGTTTGGGCGGATGGAGAAAGGAGTCATGCAATAGCTGAGGGCGAAGGTGCTTCCCTTCACCCTTGGTGGCAGGGGCGCTTTATCACAAGCCTCCTTTCTTTCTCTGCCTGCCCAAATGAGCGAAGGAGGTGCTGGCTCAAACCGCCGACTCATCCGCATTTAAACCAGCCCGCCCCCTTTTCTCTCCCTGTATGGGGTCTCTGGAGGGGGAGGGAAGGTTCTTTCCAAAGACTGGCTTCTTTCCGGCGTGATGGTGATGGCAAGAAGTGGCTACCAGTGAAGCTCTCACCGATGGTAAGACTCCCACCGCCATGCCGGATTCAGCAAAAGCAGCTCGAGCAACAACAGGACATGCTTGGGGACAGGAGAGTCATAAATGACTGCCCAGGATTGCTCTTCAGCCGCCACTGTGAAAATGTCTGTTTTCCAGCTGCAGGAAAGAAGCCAGTCTTTGGAAAGAACCTTCCCTCCCCCTCCAGAGAAGAAAGACAGGAGGGGGCAGGCTGGTTTGAATGCACACAAGCTGGCAGTTTAGTGGCCTGCCTTCTTTGCTGAGGCAGGCAGAGAAAGAATGGAGGCATGCAATAGCTGAGGTCATGGGTTCTCTGGAGGGGGAGGGAAGATTCTTTTCAAAGACTGGCTTCTTTCCTTCCCTCCTGCGGCTGGAAAAAAGACATTTTCACAGCGGTGGCAGAAACACAATCCCAGGCAGTCAGTTCCGGCTTTCCCTTCATGAAGCATGTCCCATTGCTGCTGGAGCCGCTTTGCTGAATCCGGCATGGCGGCAATGGCAAGAAGCGGCTGCCAGCGAAGCTCTCAGCGATGGCAAGAGTCCTGCCACTGCGCCGGATTCAGCAAAAGTGGCTTCAGCAACAATGAAACCAATAGGGGGTGGGAAATCCATGCAGAGGGAGGAAAACACATGCTTCCCCACCTCCTCCATTGAACTGAGGTGGCTGTCAGAGAGAAGAGGGCAGTGCATGCCATGTGGGCATGTGCAGCAGCCGAAGGAGGAACAGGAGTTGAGGATTCGGCGGTTGCACAAGCCCACAGGTACACCCTCTTCTCTCTGACAGCCACCTGGTTAAAAAGCCATCCCCCATGGCATTTTCCCCTGGGGAGCTCCTCATAACATCCCAAGATCGATGCCACCACATATGCTCTCTTCAGGGACAGGTCCTCTTCAGAAGGACAAGGCTCCACTAGTCTGGAGCCCATCCGCAGGGGGAGGGTTCCCCCTAACATTCCTCATCTTCCCGGATGAGGGGAGAGAGACAGAGAGACAGAGAGAGAGGGGGGGAGAGACAGAAATGCACACATACATAGTGAGTGAGAGACAGACAGACAGACATACACACAGTGTGACAGATGGGGGAGGGAGGAGAGAGAGACAGAGACAGACACACAGAGAGAATGACAGAGAGAGACGGAGAGGGAGGGAGGGAGGGAGAGACAAAGAGAGAGAGAGAGACAGAAAGAGAAAGAGAGAGAAAGAGAAAGGAAGGAAGAAAGGAAGAAAGAAAAAAGAAAAGCAAGAAAAAGCAAGTGGAAGAGAGGGATTAAAGAAAGAAAAAAAGAAAGAAAAAGAAAGAGAACTTATAACCATAATTGAGCCCAAAATTTTGGTTGCTAAGCAAGAGCATCGTTAAGTGAGTTTCACCTCATTTTCCAAGTTGGCCACACCCACCTGGTCACAAGACCACCAAGCCACTCCCACAAAACAGGCCACACCTACAGAATAGGTTCTAAAAAATTTTGAAACCCACTACTGGTTCACCATGTTATCCTCATCTTGGCTAAAGGTTTATTTTTGAGTTGGAGGAGTGGAGTTTAATAAATGAAAATGGAATGTGGCTAAATAATTATTAATGTTGGTTTGTCTCCTTTTGCCACCATTTGTTTTTCTATTCAGATAAATTCTTAAGACAACCAAGGATAACCATTGGGAGATGTGCATCCTTTTACCCTCCTTCAAGTTCCTTAAGTCTAAGAAGGTACATTCTTTTTAGGCAATGGCTTCCATGGTGCAAATCAGCAATTTCTTTGTTGTTGAAGTTCGATCATTGCATTTAACATTCCTCTTGGCTTTTTTCATTCTTATTGTTCTCTCTGACTTTTAAATATTGGGTCATGCATTCTACTTAATTTTATTCCATATTTGCTAATCCACATTAATTACATCAGTGTTAAGAAAGTAGAGTGTGAAATAAGGTCTTCCCAGTTCTTTCTTTTATTATTACTTTTTGTATGACACTTTTTTTCTGGCAATAGGGGAATTTTTTGAGACACCTAGTTTCCATGGAACATGATTAATGTTAGTGATTTATGTGGCAAATTTCTTTAACTCAAGCAGTCTAATCAAAAGCCCAAGATATATGGGTTTCAATAAGAGCCAATTGGCCTGGGACCACCATGGGGGAATATCATTCTGGAGGTGGTTAATGGACAAATAGAAAATTCCCCACCCCTTCTCCTCCCTCTGCATCCTGCTTCCTTCCTTCCATTTTAAACATATGATTTTATTTTATTTTATTGTTATTAGATATATTTTAATAGTTTTACTGTTTTTAATGTTGTTAACTGCCCAGAGTCACTTTGTGGTGAGATTGGCAAGAAACAAATTTAATAAATAAACAATAGCACTTTGAAAAAAAAACCTGTAGTATTTTTTAGGGCCAATAATAATGTTTGCTTTCACTGGACTAAAACCATGTATAAGCAGTCAATCAATTCACAGGTCAAATTATGTCTGACATTAGTAGTAAAAGCATACCAGTATCTGAAATCATGCCAAGTGCCTCTCCCCTTGCTTTCAGCAAATTATTCTGTATGTCAGGACCTTTAAAATGGCTGGCTGTATTTTGTTATTTTTCTGTTATTTTAATATTTTTTATTTAATCACTTTACAGCAAATGGATATGATGATTTATTTGTCAAGCAATGTTTATTTCAGTCAATGACTAGCGTATAAAACAGAGCCATCAAACAAACAGCAAATAAAATACTACATAAAGAGAACAGACAGACAGATATAGATAGATATAGATATAGATATAGATATAGATATAGATATAGATATAGATAATCAAAAATTGGCTTGTTGATCAATGTTGGAAGTAAAGACCATCCTAACAGACCAGAGATTGTGGCCCCTCCTTGTGGATTTATGTAATTTACATTCAATTTATTTTTTTAATTGGGCAATAGCAATAAAATAATAATAAAACAGCAATAGTTTTTGTTCCAGTTGTGCATACTTGTGTTTCAGTTGTGCAAATTGCCTGGGCAACAATTGCTTTGATGGTATCAACTCCACTGAGTTTGAACTTCATGATCTCCTTAACTCTCTTGAAGTTCACTTTTCATGATGATAGTGGTGGTGACGATGACAATGATGATGATTATGATGACAATGATTCATATTATACTATAGTACTAATATAAAATGATTTTGATTTAACAAATTTTGGAAGTATCAATGAAAAATCTGAAATTTCATGAATGAGTTGATGAGCTAAATAATTCAGAAATCCCTTAAATAAAGGTTTGGGGAAAATCCTAAATATTGGGCTGATACATTTCTTCAGCACTATCTATAGACCTTCTTGTCTTATTTAGCATGTCTACTATTTTGTTATTGTTTATAGCATTATTTGCACTTCAGGGTTCCTGGTACTGAGCTACCACTCTGATCAGATGTATTTAGGTGAAAAGCTTTTTTCTAAAAACTCTACTTCAGTGTACATCAGAATACAATGTAATGTTCAGCCAGTAAAGAAATTGTGTCTCCTTGAGAGCTCTCAATTATTGCTTTTTTAAAAAATGAGAGAAAGAGAGAGAGAGAGAGAGAGAGAGAGAGAGAGAGAGAGAGAGAGAGAGAAGGGGGTAGGTTTTATTTGTTGATTTAGTTGCATAGGACTGAGAAGAAGTACCAATATTTATTACCAATATCTAACAAATTTTGCATCTTTATGTCTTATATATTCTAATTAGTTCTTTTTAAAAATTTCTACCAATTATCTTACAATGGATGTTATACATATCTTTCAAAATCATTCCCTTATATATATATTTCTTCTATTAAACAGCCTTGGAGGTTTCCTGGATGAGGTTTTCTTGGTAAGCTTTTGAAACGTGGTTTGCCATTGTCTCCTTGTGAGAGCTAAGAAAGTGATTAGCCTAAATTCATCTAGCTGGCTTTGTGCCCAAGGAGGAACTAGAACTCAGATTTCTACCCCAATACCTTAACTACTACATCAAACTGACTCTCTAAACTCTAAATATTCAAAACTCTTTAGGCCTACTAAAACCTTTCTAGAAACTAGTGCTATTGATTTATGAGCTGTGTAAATCTCATTAATCGTCCACCAAACAGTAAATACTCTGAATAACATATTATAAATTCTTTGCTTGTGGAGGGTTTTTTCCCCTGTAGATATATCTGAAGAAATGAGAATGTACTGAAGTCTTGTTAAAAGCTTTGTACTTTTTTACAGCCCAACATTTTTTTCTTTCTTATCATCTTGTATGCAAAGGGACTTCCTTCAAAATAAAATTCTTTTTGATGGATACTGTTCAAGATCATAAAAAATATGGAATGAAAAGAAAGGTGTTGCTTACTAATACAAACAAAAGCAAGGTTTGAAGTTGGACCAAAAAATGCTTATATAACATGTCACACTACCGATAATCTTTTTTCACAAAAGTACTTTGAAATTTTATTTTCTCAGAAGAAAATATTTTGAAAAATGAAACGAAATACTTCTGATCTTCTTTAATGCTCTAAACACTTACAGTTATAAAATTCACAGGAAACAATAACCTGCTTTTTTATCACTACGTTCGAGAGTTGTTTTATAAAAGGAGATGGATGGCATATAAATATAATAAATAGACAAGTAAATAAATAATAATCAGTTTATAAATATTTGTTATTATGATGATATAAGCATCGTATATGCTGGCAGATGTAGGATCTCGTGCTTGGGCAGAAGATTGGACTAGATGACCTGCAAGATCTCTTCCAACTCTGTTAATCTATTTCTATTGCCAGGTATATCCTTTTGTTGTCAAATTTTCTCTTGATCTTCTTTTACAATCCGTTTGAAAAAAAATCTAACACATCACATTAAGTTAACCATGTATGTTTATTTATAATTTCCCAATCTCAATCCTATTGCATGTTCTGTATGGGATTTGCATATTCTATAAGGATTACCCTATTACTTGGCCAATTTGTGCTAGAAACTGCAAACAGAAGATAGAATCAAACATACCAAATGATCAACTCTGAGCTACTAACATCTTACGCACTTTAAAGTTTATTTGTAGGGCTAGAAGAGAGCAAAACAAAATTACTTGCTGAGAAAAACATCTGATGACAGCAGAAACTTTGCAGAACCGAGTCCAGTACATGAAGAATGGTTAGCTTCACTTATACTGGGTGGAGAATTCATAAATAATTTGTCAAATTGGCAATCCAGCCCATGGGCTGGATTCATCGCACATAGGCCATGCTCACCCCAGCTCCGCAAAGGCAAAAAATGTTGTGATGCATCACGTGATGTCACATGATGTGATCAAGTTTGATACCTCTGCAGCAGATCCTTTGCTGAAACAACTTTTGTGTTGGATTACTTTGAATCTGTGTGATGCGTGCTTTGTTAATTCCACGTCTATGCACTAGATTCACCCAACCACTTCCTCCTCTGAAACTGCTCTGTAAGCTTTACTATAGCTTAATATGCAAAAAAAAAAAAAAGATGGTCTAAGCAACAATAAAAAGGAAATGCAAAGGTTTGTATGAGGAAATAAAATATTCTGTCATAAAGATGTACAAGTAATGACAGTTGTGACAACTGTAAAGACTCAATAAAATACATCTGTAGGCCAAGTTCTTTTTGTAGCCCTTCCACCCTGCTAGAAATTTCTGGTTTCTCCTCAGGGTAAAGAAAAGGGTTGGATTACCAAAAATTGTTTTTCATTTCTTGATTGTCCAGTTATAAGGCAAGGAGTTTAGATAGGACCATTGCTTTATTGTTAACACAGTCAAATATAATTTGTAAAAAAATGCATAATAGTATGTTATAGCTTCTTTCTATTGAAATTACGAGTTCTAAAGATATGCAATGAAGTTTTTTTGGCTTGAGGTATGAGTATCACATAATATTTTGTATATTGTAATAAACCATTGTTGAAAATCCCATTTGTACATTGCATTGTTTACAGGCAACTGCTTCACCATAATTATTAGAATGATTATTTATTTAATGAAAAACATCTGTCAATCAAAAATCTCTAAGGATTCTACCAATGCTACACAGAATATAATAAAAATAGCACTTTAAAATTACAACACAGACCAGAAAACAATAAACTCTCCTATTCTATTATCAACAACAAAAAACATTATTCAGTTTGGGGAAGGTAGAAATCAGTGGTGGAAAGCAAATCTATGGATTCAGACCTGGAGAACCAGAAAGTTTTACAGGTAACTACAGTTCTCTGAGTATTTTCTACTTTGACTTGTTTTCTTACTGTGATTAAAGCATTTATTTTCATATTTGTGTAATAATATATTCTTGAAATATAAGAGTGTGTGCTAAACCTATTCAGTTTAATTATCTGTGGTTTCCTACAAAATCAGTGTACTATGTACTTTATACTGATAGTACACATATTTTCAGTATGCTAAAAAAAAAAGAATTATCAGATCAGATTCTTTGCTAGCTGGCATCAATTAAATCACTATGTTTTGGCCTAATTAGTGTCATAGTACCATAAAATGAAAGAGGAACATAACATGCCCAAGCTATTGTAAAAGCTGTTCCTATGCACAAACCTCCTAGATTAATTTACAGCATCCACATCTGAAAGAGAAGCCATTTAAAGAGAATATTGCAATATTAGAAATATCTTCTAAGAGTACTAGTTAGGAACATAGATAAGACTGGAATAAGGAAAAACAGAAAATGATTGGATGGGGCTTTTATTAATTAGAATTACAGTATTAGCATTTTATTAATTATTATTTATCATTAATTCTAATCTTATTGGAGTGAAAAGTATTGTAGGAAATCATACTTTTCCCTTAGTTAAAAATACATATAACTGCTTTCCTCCACTAGAAAATTGTATCTTTTATGAATTAGTTGGGTGGGATATATACCGGTAGTCAAATCTGATATATAGGAAACCAGAAAATATTGTCAAGTACCAATACAAATACAGACAGACAAGGCCAAGATAAACTTCAAAATGAGAGAAGGATCTGAACGGGGAGGTTGCTTAGATACAAATACTTAGAATAAAAGAATTGCTAGAAGTAGAATTTCACTCTCTTCCAAATTATACAACTATTGTTACAGGAATTAAGGTACTAAACTAGTCCTTTTATATATCTCTGAAACAAATAAAACAATGCTTCAAGAATTTATAATTTAAAGTATAAAAATAAACTTTGTAAAACTTCTAAGGGATAATTCAGTTTGAAGGAGGATTGGTTGATTTTTGGGGAGGTTGAATTTAATTGAATTCAAAATCCCTTTGAATTGAATCTGCAATTTGAGCATCAATTTGAATTGGAAATCTTTGAATTGCTTTGGATAGATTCAAAGACTATTGAATGCTCAATTAACTTTTTGATTGCGCAGTCTCAAATGCCATGACATGTTTCTTCCAGAAGTGGACGTTTCTTCTACTATTGCTTCCATTACAAGTTTTAAATGTTATTCTGAATTCTCTGGTGTTTACATGAGTTTCATTACTTTCACAAGCTTGTCTACCTGATCTTCATGAAAACATGCAAAATTGATGGTTCATCAAGATTTATTTAGAATAGGGAAGAATATGGGGTGGTGGGGACAGAGATTCAGATATATTATTTTACTTTCTTTAAATCTGGCTTGCCTTTCTTTGTAATTCCTACCTTTTCCCAGATCCCTGCACTTTTATCCTTTCAATTTGTAGTGTAATCCCCTTTACTCTCTGGGTCTAGCCTGTTTGTAAAATTAGCTCTTTCATTTCTTTCATTTTTTTAAAAAAAAGTTGCTGTACAGATAGCACATACTATGTCATTTACAGAAGAAGTTAACCTTTCCAGTAAGCCATGTCAACAAACCAGAAAAGAAGTAGCCAGGTGGTAGTGACTTTTTAATTGTTATAAGCTTTATTTTAAACTTTTGGACTTTTTTTTCAATTAAAGTAGGACACTTTTGAAAGTGCTAGTTCAGCACAACTTTCTATTGTTATTTGCTGGATTTGATTTCTATATTGCTCTTCATTTCACTATGTCTGTCTGTACAGTACATATTGCAATGAACTCCCTGAAACTAGCAGGCTGAAACCATTTAGGGTTAATGTCCTCTAAAAAGTCTGCATTCAGGGTATTTTCATCCCATTCACTCCAAAAAGGAAGCAGCTGCAGTCATTTTAATGCTTCTGTATCATAGGATCATATCTTTTATTGAACTGATCTCAAATTGGTTTTTATCAAACTGTTTGCCTTTGAATCTCATATTCAAATTGAATCATGAATTCAATCAAATCTTGGCTGAGTTGCAGAGCTCTAGTAAACAAGTATAATCATTGACAGAAAGATAAACAGTGGTGCCCTAATCTTCTAAAATTGACAGTAAAGACCTTTGGGTATTATCTAATTTTAGTGTTTACACAAATAACATTAATGAATTTTCAAGCTATTTGTAAAAAGTTGATGATTTTCATCAGAAAAAAGTAGTTATTACTATTCATCATTGATACAAATTTCAATAGGTAAAATATGTTGCAACTTTCTAAATACCAGAGAGTTATCATGGGAAATAACTGACTTGTAATTTATTTTATAAAATTGCTATGATGATAGCCAATAACATTTTAACAGAAAAGCTGCTCTTTTGACTAATTAAAAGTAAAGCTTTGGAGACTCAACAGTTCCCTCTTCCACTGGCATGCCTTTAAAGATTGAAAAGAAGAAGTTTAAAGCAGGGATATATTGTTTACCAAAGGTGTTATTGAATGGTTTGTAGCTCAACTAATGAGCTTATGTACCTTGCATATTAAATAATGAGTCTAAAACATTTTTAAATTTTTTCTAGGCTTTTCAGGTTTTTAAAATCACCTTAGTACATTTACAAATGATTTAATAATACTTTTACTCATTTTGTAAAAGGTTCAGATCCAGGGCTAGATTCACTGCTGTCGATAGCTTCTATATTTCTTACTATATTTGAATAAAAACATTATGAGGTAACAGCAACCTCAAGAAAAAGAATTCATTGGCATAGCAAAGACTTTTCCTTAGAAGTTTGTTAAAATAAAATGAATAATGGTTTCCTCTTTTCATTCATTGATAAAACCTGCATTTTTAATGTCAGAAAAATGTGTTTTTCTATCATGACTATAATTCTTCCTTTGACTCACGTATGATTCACCTCAGCTATTTTAGTAATTTTGGGATTATACCTTTAGCCTAAATTTAAAATGGCTTTTGGCATATAGTGTGGGTATTCTCAGATTCAGAAAAGTATACAAGCCAGTGGTGGGTTGCAGGTGGTACTCTGTGGTATGGGCGTACCGGAGCCTGCCCAGAGCACCAGGTACCAGTCCGGTACGGTTCTCTGGAGGGCCTGCCCGCCCGAGCTCCTTACCTGTCCTTTAAGCCTTTGGCGCTTCTGTGCACCCACACGGCGCATACGGCACCTGCATGACTCTATGCCAAGCAACTGGAGCGTCATGGAGGCTTGCGGAGGTGTCACATGCAGGTACGACACATGCACGCGCCACACACATCCATGTGGGTGACACCGGGCCCATTCCAGTACCATTTGGAACGGGATCCGGAACCCACCACTGATGCAAGTCGATACTCAGATACAATTATCTCAAGAATCAGAAATTACCTCTGTATATTTATCCTGTTCATCTCCTATTTGAGTAAAACCATGTTTTCTGCTGGAATGTCATAATAAAAAAAGGACTGAAAAGTGAAACCAGATTTGTTTCAGTGCAATATTTAAGGCTGCAGAGCCAATCTGGTTTGCTTTGCTGAGGTGAAGATTTCACTTGCAATAAAGCAAAACAATTCAAGGGACCCAGATTGTTTGAGGGCAATGCTGCATAAGAAAGCTTCCACGGCTGAAGAAAGTATTCCAGGCTGGATGACTTTTTCATTGCCTTTTCTGAAGCCACCCAACCTGGAAGAAATTAAGAATGTGCCAAGGACACTGGTTTTTTTTTTTTGTACCTTTGAGTCCGTTTGACTTCTCATAGCTTCTCATGACTGCCTAGACTTCACAACTAGTTTCCCATTGCTTTTTTCCTAGGTCTGAAACTGAGAAGCTGGTCCATCTGGTTTCATGCCAAGGGCAGGACTAGAACTCAAGGTCTCCTGGTTTGTAATCAAATACTTTAACCCCTAGGCCAAACTGGCTTAAGGTTATTGTATTCAGTGCCATCGGCTTGGAAATAGTTTGCTTTCTGGGCTGGATTCATTTGGCTAAAGCACATACAAGTCATGACCCCCCTGAAAGCTGCTCAGCTATCCTAAGCTTTCACCAAATCTCCATAACTTAGAAGACTTTGATATTTGTCGAAGGAGAACCAGGGTGATCACTTTAAAATACCATCCTGTCTGGTAAAATTTTAAAGGGAAAGTGAATTGAATATGTCACTCTGAAAGAATGAACACAAAGAGTTAGAATTGGAGAAATAATAGAGAACCACCGGAAACTTTCACATGTTACAAGACTATTTTCATAGCAATATTTAAAATTGTTTTTGAAGGGATAGGAATTTTCCTACTATTAGGAAGAAGTCACTTGAAGCTTACAGTAAGCCATGAACAGGAGTGAAAGATGGAATGGAACAATGGGATATCCTTGTCTGTAAATTAAATGCCTTTTATAAGTATTCTTCTTGTGCTTTATTTCAAGAAAAGAGGTGGATATTTTATCTAGGCATTTCTAAACTAGAAAAATATCTATTTATTTGCTAAGGATAAAACATGCCTATATATAAAAGACAGGAATAGAAAAGACAGGAGTATTCCATTCCTACTGAATCACTGCAACCATAGTTCACTCAGAACGATAATAATTCAGTTCAAGTAAATAAGAATATTTTTTCAATGAGAAAGCAAAAAGAGCAAAAGATAGCAAAATGTCAGACCCAGATATTACAACCTTGTTGTTGTTGTTGTTAGATGCAAAATCATGTCCAACCCATCAAGACCCCATGGACAATGTTCCTCCAGGTCTTCCTGTCCTCTACCATCCTCTGGAATCTATTTAAGCTCATGCCTACCGCTTCGGTGACTCCATTCAGCCACCTTGTTCTCTGTTGTCCCTTTCTTCTTTTGCCCTCAATCCTTCCCAGCATTAGGCTCTTTTCCAATGAGTCCTTCCTTCTCATTAGGTGGCCAAAGTATTACAACCTAGAGCTTTACAATCTGTTCAGCTTCTCAAAGTTTCAGACTGTTTCATCTGTTATAAATTTTATTTATTTATTATATGAACAGTACCATAAAATGATTCATTATATGAAAGTCTTTACAGCTCACATGATCCTCAATAATTGCTGAAAATATACTTTATTTTTACATGTATTCCCATCTTCTGTCAAAGAGAACTCTTTTTATCATGGATTTGTTATGCATCATTTTGGTGTTCAGTCTTATGTTGGCACTTGCCACATCCATAAAGTCTTAAATCTAGCTCTCCTGGCAAGGAACAAGCAGATGTTGGCTTCAGCAAATCAGAATTGGATCATATGAGCATATCACCTTAGGCAGGTAAGAAGCTAAATAAAAATATACATAAATATCTAAAGAGGTATGATTAATTAGTCATAGTTCCTATTCACCTTAAATATCAAATTTGAATTGGATTATAATTTTCAATATTTTATTCTAACTATTTTTTTATTTTACTAAGAAACAAATTCCTTTGAGAAGTAGCAGAAATCAAATGTTCCAGAACCATTAAACAGCAACCTTAAATCATAAGATATAGTGGTGCAACACAGAAACAGAAAGGGGATTTTCTTTAAAGAATATATAGACTTGACTATCTCTGAAACATGTCCAATAAAAGCTATTGAAATAATACAATTATGTTCTGGGACTATGCCTTCCAGGTGTTGTTTATTGATTGATTGGTTGATTCTGTTTTAGTGCTGTAACACTTCTTTTGGACAGGTAAATCCTATAGCACTGATAATTTGCCAAAAGCTATTAAAGAAATTGATAAAATATACTAAATAGAGACAATAAATTGTATATGGAAGAGTGAAAGAAAACACTCCTTTAGAAATAGTACTTAAAACCAATGTTCCCTCTAATTTTTTATTCAGTGTGAGCAGAAAAGTATAGTGTTTGAGCGGCACATTTTCATGCCTGAGCACCTGAATTTTTTTCACAGATGTCACCTAAGACAACAATGAAATCAGTATTATTTGAAACTAAAGTTATGTTTATTCAAGGTACCCGCTTAATTAAAAGTGTTATATCAGTATCACTTAACAACGCTCCTGCCTAGCAACCAAAATGTTGGTTCAGAAACTCTGTTATTTGAAGTGCACAAGTCTTAAAGCTGTCAAGTTACAAGACCTTTGCAACCCTCACTCTTCAGAAAAAAATTCCAGGGGTGTTCAAACCTGACAGCTTTTAAGACTTGTGGACTTCAACTCCCAGAATTCCTCCTCCAGTCATGTTGTCTCAGGAACTCTGGCATTGAAGTGTGCAAGTCTTAAAGCTATCAAGTTACAAGACCCTTGCACCCCTAAACATTTAGAAAAAAAGCCCAGGGGTGTTCAAACTTGACAGCTTTTAAGACTTGTGGACTTCAACTCCCAGAATTCCTCAAGTCATGTTGCTCTTTCATCTCGGTGCTGCTCTGGCTACTTCCGTCCGGACCTGGCAGCTGCGGGACGTCATCAGCCTGGATCTGCTCCATCTTTGGTTTTTTCACCGGGGGCAGGGCCACTGCTGAAGATGCCAATGAGCCCCCACTGCCACCAGAATAACTGCTGCCTCCTCCTCCTCCAACAGCACAAGCACATTTGCTGCCTGGCACTGCGGCTGAAGTGAAGCTGCCAAAGCTCCCGCTGGTGCCCCTGCCCATGGCAGCAGTGGCAGTGCCTCCCCCTTTGTTTGGAGCACCTGAGCTGGGCCTCATGTTATCCCTGCCACCTCCTCCTCTGCCACTGTGCTTTTGAGGAGCCATGAAGCCTTATTTTTCCTGCTTGCGCCCCCTCTGCTGCCTTCCTACTGGCTCTCGCGATGGCGCTGCCATCGGGTTTCTCCTCGCCACCTTACCTTCGCCAGGGCTCTGGCGCCTTTTTCCCCTCCTGCAGTCGGTCCGCACCTGTCGTACAGCTCCTACCCCACAGGGAAAAAAGGCCTCATGGCTCCTCAGAAGCATGGTGGCAGAGGAGGAGGCGGCAGGGGTAATGTGGGGCCCAGCTCAGGTGCTCTGAGTGGAGGGGTGGCACCGCAGCAACTCCCATGGGCGGGGGCACCGGCGAGAGCTTTGGCGGCTTCACCTCAAACTACTGTCAGTCGCCCCATGCTCATCAAAGCAAGTCTGTGGAGGTCGTTTGTGGGCAGCTAGTTCTAGCTGCCTGCAAAGGACTTTCCCACGCTTGCTTTGCTGAACATGGGGCAACTGATGGTAGTTTGAGCAGCTCAGCCAGCCCCTAGGAGACTGGCTGTGCCACGTAAGCTTCTGCCACCATCCGCACCCCGTGCCCATGCTAACCCTAACCAGGACAGAAAATCTGAGGCCCCTCAGCTTCTGGAGCCTGTGACATTAGAAATCACTGTGCGGCAGTTGGAAACTGCTGCACGGTGCTTTCTTCCCATGTGCGCGACCACGCAGCTGCGCACCTTAGAGGGAACATTCCTTAGAACATGTGTATCTTCTAACTATTCTGCAATTGTCTATATTTTGTTTAGAGAGACTGTCTAGAGAGAAAAAAAGAACAATTCAAATTCATTTTAAAAACTGTATTAATTTAGCTTTGTATAAACATTGAGTACATTTAAGTATAAACCTAATTACTCCATTTACTTATAGGCTGTACTGATGTTCAATATTTTTGCATCACATTCCATACAATATGCAGATTGAATTCATGTTTAGCATTCTAAATATTAAGAAACAGTTTTTAATTTTTGTTTTGCTATTATTACCTAATACCATGTTTTCCCCAAAATAAGACAGGGTCTTATTTTCTTTTGACCCCCAAAATAAGCACTTGGCCTTATTTTCAGGTATGTCTTATTATTTTTGAGGTGCAGTATGGTCACTTCATGCCTGCTGCTGTATTGCAATATTTTCAGGGAGTGCTTATTTTGGGGGGAGGGTTTATTTTAGCGCATGCGCTCAAAACCCAATTGGGCTTATTATCCGGGGAGGTCTTATTTTCAGGGAAACAGGGTAATGTTGTAGCCAACCAGTCACAGAAAGCATTTACTATGTTTTAATCACTTAGAGAGTGCTGTAAGTCACTATTTTAAAGCACTATATTTCGGGGAAACCGGGTATTAATAGGTGTTGGTATGAAAATAAATATCTTGACCTATGCTTAGTTGGGAATGTTATTTGGGAAAGTTGATTTTTAACTTCCCACTCTGCCTTTTTCTATCTCATTTTCTTTCACACAAATGCACATTATCTCCTCACATGGACATAGTACTATAAACCTCTTGTTTTTTTTTTTAATCAGAATGGCATGAAATTTATTATTGAATTTTGAACTGCTATAGACCGAGAAAGCATGATAAATTTAATGAAAGTTTGCACAGGAACATTAAGCTTTTTGATCAGAATGATACTGTATATTTAATCCTGTTTTTGTTTTGTTTTTTCATTTTGACAAAATGTAATGAAATGTGAAGAGAGAAATTTCTAGAATGAGGAATTATTTATAGATAACTTCAAGCAGAGAAGCTGAAGAGCTTTTGTGCAAACAGGATAGATAGCTACAAGGAGTAATGATGTCCTTTCATAAATGGATTGTTGAAGAAAATTATACAAGATTAACTCACTCATCTTTTTCATAAAAGAAAATGTAGTCCTTGACTAGTTTGGTTGATAGTGTAGACATATAATTTGTTCCTGGAATTGCTAAGAACAAGTTATTGGTTCTCTCCATCCTCTTCAAAAGACCCTTGTGATTGGACAAATGAGGGTAATCTAATCTCAAGGAGAAATATATTTTGAAGCAAGGCCCATGATATCCACCTTGCTAACCCAGTCATAACTGGCTAAATGTTGTAAGCTTCAACAGTTACCAATGCTATTAATTGTACTTCAGCAGATAATTTTAAAATGAAAGATTTATGCACTAGAAGGAGGCTGGCAAGCATGTAAAATGGAGTGTCCTGATATAGTCTTGTCTTTCAATTTCCTCCTTCAGTTGAACAAAATTCTGGAGCTAACAAGGAGCAAAAATGACATTAAGAGAGATATCGAATTCTAGGTTAAGAATGTAAGCTTGTGTAAATAACTTCTCCACATATATGTTATCCATAGTTTAAAAAATGATATATAATAAGCTAGTGGCCCTTAGGTGAAATCTTTTTGCAAATTAAAGCAACCTAAGAAGTCTTATTAAACTCTGTCAACTTTGATCACCTTTAATCTTGTCATTTTAGCTTTATATTATAACCTTTCCCTTTCTTTAGTCTTTCAAAATATTTTTTCCTCACAGCAATATATACTTTTACCATATATCTTTATACTCAAAATTGAATTGAAATATACAATTTGATCAGCAGTGCCTAAACTAACTATATACAGTAATCATAGAGAACAAAATAAAACTTTTGAGACTTTGTCATGGGGATGGCAAAAACACTTCATTACATGAAGTAAGGCAATGGCTGGCAGTTTCTAACAAGCCTCATTGCTGCTAATTTCACACCTGCTTCTCATAATACAAATGACCCAATGTGCAGAGCTGCCACTATTTGCTTTACATTACAATGGATAATTTATATATTATAGTTATTTCTCTTCTACTTTTGATCCGATACATCAGAAAGAGGAAGTTCTTAAAATGACATTAGAGTTACCAAGGCTGATAGCTGATGGAAAAGTAAATCAAAAGGTTTCTGATAAAGAGAAGGTCCATCTTCTTTAGAAGTTGTTAAACATTTTAGGTGCTTATGAAGTGTTTTGCTGGCGAATCCAGTAAGCCTCTAAATACTATCTAAGTGGAACTCTTAATTCTTTTAGAGAGGACATCTAAGTGGAATTAATGAGAACAGTATGACCCAACTATTTTGATTATTCTAATAATCACACCTTGGCTCCAGTAATTTAAGCTTAGAATCATGTTGCATTCCGGTGGCTCCGTGTAAGTGGTTGCACTTTATTTAAATCTCCTTTTATATTTTTGTTAACAGTTACTGTTAATTAATTCTCAAAGATAAATAGAAATAATGAAATGGTGCAAAAAGGAAAAGTAGAATTAGAAATAAAATTTACAGAAAGGAATGGAATTACTTAACAAAAAGAGGCTGGAACCTCAGTTTGATATCCATACTTTTGTCTTCTCAAATTTAAAAAAAAAACTTGAAAAAAGGAATATTTCACTTTCTGCTTCAGTCTGTCATCATCTTCAAACTGAATATATGATAGTCAAAAATATAGATCATGAAGTTAAATCCCACTGAGGAGGATATGTTTCAAACTCTCATTAATAGGTAAAAGCATCCATTTCCTTCTCATCTTGAATAATTTCATATTAGACCAAGCTTTTGCTTAATATTTTTGGGCAGTTTTAAACTTTATTTAATAGTGCGGCAATAAAAAAGAAATAGACCTCTAGAACTAGCGTCTCAAGAGAAGGATTAAGTCTCAGAGATAAAATAGTATAGATGTTTCAGAACAGCTCTTAAGGTACTATATTGGTCTAAAATGTTTTGTTTTGTTCATATTTAGTTTCATATTCATATTTATGATACTGATTTATTTACTGCAAGATAAGCTTTATCGTTAATTCCACATTCTTTTTCTAATCTCCAAATCAGATTGTTTTTCTTTTTAACAGGTGACATTAAAAACATTTTAAAAAGTCGGATAATTTCTGCTACACCCAGCTTGCATCTGTTTTCCTGAAAAAGCTCTGCCATTCCCTTTATTATCATGATGGAGAGTGGAGAGGGCAAATAAAAACTGAAAATAATCGAAGAAATAAAGAATAAATAAATTGGGGAGAATTTCTGTGATTAGGACAAACACTTTATCTACAATGTTATTCTTTTTGTTTCAAACAAGATTTGTTTTGACAACTGATGTACCATTTAAACAATGGCAGAAAGGTACATCTAAATTTGTATGACAGGGGAAAAATACAAGTTAAATTTGAGGTATTACAAGATGCAAAGGAAAGAGAAGGATCAATAGATTTAAAAGTATATTTTGTTACCAGCTGTTTAGTTTGAATGAAAGGGTTTGTTTTGCTAAGAAATAGAAAGGTATTGGACTTACAAGATGATCTAAGATTTGAGTGGCATGGATATCTATGATATGACAAAGCTAAAGTTAATGTTGACTTAAAAAAAAACATTATGTGAGATGAACCATTCTTAAGAGTATGGAATAAATATACACTTAATTTGTACCCTAAAACAGTTTTGTGGTTTTCAACACAAGAAGCATTGTATGGGTGAGAAATTATAAATAAACATACGTGGTTAACTTAATGTGATGTGTTAGATTTTTTTCAAACGGATTGTAAAAGAAAATCAAGAGAAAATTTGACAACACAAGGATATACCTGGCAATAGAAATAGAATAACAGAGTTGGAAGGGACCTTGGAGGTCTTCTAGTCCAACCCCTGCTTAGGCAGGAAACCCTACACCACTTCAGAGAAATGGTTATCCAAGCTCTTCTTAAGAACTTCCAGTGTTGGAGAATTCACAATTTTGGAGGCAAGTTCTTCCACTGATTAATTGTTCTAACTGTCAGGAAATTTCTCCTTAGGTCTCCAAAGTGGGGCGTGGGAGGAGTCACATCTGGGTATTAACACGGCCCATTTGCCTGGAGACTGAGGTAAATCTTAGGGCCACACCTCTCCCCTCCTCCTGACTCCCCCAGATTAACCTCAATCTTCGGCCCAGAAGGAGTCCTTTTCTGACTCTCCCTTCACTTTGAAGACTCGCTTATGTTCAACTGTTTTTTTTCTACTTACCACCTCTCTTCACTCGTGCCTCTCTAATTGCTAGCTTACACAGGCTGTGCTTGTTGCACTAGCAGAGAGCCTCCGAGTGGCTAGGCGGTCACAGGGGGGAGGCTCCAGGCCACCCGCCGTACGTGTGGCTCGTTGCGATTGTCAAGGAATCACAGCAGCAAGGGACCACAGGAGATTCCGAGGGACGGCAGAGGACAATTGATTGGAGTGGATTTGGACTGCAGGTCGGCGGTCGCCATCTTGAACCATGGCCATCTTGAGAGGAGCACGTGAATGGAGCGCGTGGTTGGCGTGCCTGGTCATGGATGCCATGGGCGCTCAGATTCTGCCGCCAGAACCTGGGAGAGAGAGAGAGTTCCTTCGGCCTGTGCTCTGCCGGTAATCTGGAGGGCCCAGCTGTTTGGCGGTGGGCCAGCAATTGCACCACAGATTACTTACTCGGAAGATGTGTGGAACCCCTAGAGGCGCAGGAAGCGCATCGAGCCAAGGCCGGCAAGCAGGAATGAGGAGGTGGATGGGCGAGTAGGATTATGGCAAAGGCCACGAGGAGCGGGGAGCGAATGGCCCTAGATCCCCAGGGGACTCGGGCCCAGGCGAAGGTACCTCTAGAAGAGTTAGCCCAGTCATCAGGGGGAGGTCGGCCTCCAGGAAGAGCACCTCTAAGGCGGCTAGGAAGGAGACCTCCAGCAAGGGGGTGCAGAACACCAGGGTTTCCAGGAGGAAGGCTAGGGACAGCACCTGCCCTTCTCCCTTCAGATCCCACTCCCCGCACAGGCTTCCCATGTTGGAGGAAGCACAGCAGGAATTTCCCGAGATCCATCCAGGACTCCAGCAGAGGGCACAGCCCCCTATTGCCCCCTCTATTGCTGTCCCACCCTTCAGGGCCACAGGGAGACCTTTTCTGCCATAGAGCCTCTAGTCCCCTCAGGCGCCGGCTAGCACCACAATCACCAGACCCAAGGGCGCCATTGCAACCCCCTGACCTTCCCTCGGTCTTACCAGAGTTTCCTTAAATTTTCCAAGAGGTCTTAGGCAGAGCCATCACACAAGGGATCACCACGGGGATGAAGCACCAGTCCCAGGGCTCCAGCAGAAAGCATTCCAGTAGGAACCTAAGAGGTCATCTAGACCAACCCAGGTCCTCTGTCCCCAGAGAGTCCAGGTCACCTTCTCCCTCTACTGCCAGCGGGAAGTTAGATTTAGAGGAGGGAGAACAGAAGAACATTTGGTTCTCGGAGGATGAGGACTCCCAGACCCCAGAAGCACCTAATATCACGGGCTCTTCCCTCCATCCTTGTTTAGTTCCTTGCTATGCAAGGCCAAGGCCACTGCAGACCTAGACAACAATCCAGACTCCACCCAGACTGCTGCCACACCTAGCACGAGTGGGGGGAACAAGAAGCAATCCTTCCATAGGCCTCAGGTAGAGAAGAAAGAAATCCCTACCCCAGACCTCTTCCTAGAAGTACTTAAATCCCAGTGGGTTAAACCAGGTACCTTCCTAACTCCGGGAAGCAATGACCACAGATTCTACAACCTTAACGCTGCCTTCACTCAGGCTTTACAGGTTCCTCCAGTGGACTCTTCAGTGGCTAATCTAGCCTCCACCTCCATGGTGGTGACTGGGGACATCTCCAATTGACTCAAGACAGAGGACAGAAGGGAGGAGCTGGTAATGCGCAAGACCTTTCAGGCCATGACATGGGCGATTAGGGCAACGGCTTCACTTCTTTTTCAACAGATCAACCCTGCTATGGCTGGAGCAGCTTTGGGACAGGACACTGGCGTCAGAGGTGAGGCTGCTGCAGTTAAGGGAGGTGCACTTCTCTGCCAAGGTCATTAACACCATTGAAGCCTCCAGGAGGAGCTCCACCACATGCATCTACAATGCATCCTGGGCAGTGTTTGTGGCCTGCTGCCATGTCGCGGGGACTGACCCGTCCTCGGCCTCCGTGCCCCAAATGCTGGGCCTCTTCCAGGATGGCTTAGACAAAGGTTTAGCCCCCATTACTCTCAGGAGGCAGGTCTCAGCCTTATCCACCCTATTGGGGGGAGTGGGCTCCTGTCCCTTGGCTCAGCACCGAGTAATCAGGCGATTCCTCAAGGGGACAGCAAACCTGAGGCCCCTGGCAGTTCACTGCTTCCCGACCTGGGACCTTCCCACAGTGCTACAGGCACTGATGAAGGCACCCTTCAAGCCCCTGAGGGAGGTGAGTCTACAGTTCCTGACCCTCAAGGTTGTCTTCCTGGTTGCAATCACCTTGGCCAGGAGGGTTTCTGAGCTCAACGCTCTCTCCAGCAGGGTGGATCTCTGTTCCTTCCTTGATAACCGGGTCATCCTCAGACTAGACCCAGCCCTCATGCCCAAGATCAACTCTCCCTTTCACAGGGATCTAGAGGTAGTCCTCCCAGACTTCTGTCCTAACTCAGCACCATCTGGATGTAAGAAAAGCCCTGCGCATATACCTGACATGCACAGCGACATTCAGACTGTCGGAGATGCTCTTCGTCTTCTTCCAACCTTCTACCTGAGGAGCTAAGGTCTCCCCGGCCACCATCAGCAGGTGGATCAGATTGGCCATCTCCAAGGCCTATGAGGCACGAGGGTTCCATGTTCTAGAAGGCTCCATGTTCTGCACTCAACAAGAAGTGCAGCCACCTCCGCGGCCTGGGCCAACCAGGCACCCATCAAAGAGATCTGTAGAGCAGTGACCTGGTCCTTGCCCTTGCCTTTCATCAGGCACTACCAGCTGGATACATACACCTCCACAGAAGCTACCTTCGGGAGGAGGGTTCTGTAGGGAGTCCTGGACTCTCGGGGGGCTCAGGCCCAATGATTCCTTCCCACGGACATCTAGCTTTGTTATGTCCCAGATGTGACTCCTCCCATGCCCCATTTTGAAGACTGTCAGCTGGTCTTACCTGAACTGCATGTCTTGAAGGTGGCGTGGGAGTAGTCACTTCCCACCCGTTAGAGCGCCAGTGCACAGGGGCCTGAGTTAGTTAGTTCTGATCAGTCAGGAACTGAGTTGGGAGGTTGTGTGTGTGTGTTGTTCTGTAACCCTTCCTTCCCAGTCATCTCTTCAACCAGACCATTGGTTAATCTGGGGGAGTCAGGAGGAGGGCAGAGGTGTGTCCTCAAGATTTACCTCAGTCTCCGGGCAAATGGAATGTGTTAATACCCAGATGTGACTACTCCCACGCCACCTTTGAGACATGCAGTTCAGGTGAGACCAACTGACATTCTAAGTTGTTTCTCTTCTTGATTAGTTTCCACTCATTGCTTCTTGTCCTACCCACAGGTGCTTTGGAGAATAGCTTGACTCCCTCTTTTTTGTGGCAGCCCCTGAGATATTGGAACACTGGTATCATGCCACCCTTAGCCCTTCTTTTCATCCAACTAGACATACCCAGTTCCAGCAACTGTTCTTTTTATGTTTTAGCCTCCAGTTCCCTAATCATCTTTGTTGCACTTCTCTGCACGCTTTCTAGTTTTCATATGTACACAATCAGTTTTTTTTTTACATTTTATGATCCTTTAATCCCTTCATTCGGAGTGGAATCTCAGAGCTCAGTGTTTACTAGCTGGATGCACTTCCTGACACCTATGCAGGGTTTGCAGCAAATATTATCCTTTTGTGCCTATACAGAAACATCTGCTGCTTTCTAGGATTGAACTCTCAACTTCTAGGCCAACCATGCTGCTCAACTATCAGAAAAGTTTAAAGTGGTTAAAATATTTTATGGCTTTAAACAATTCAAGATTAAGTTTGAAATGAAAACTTACAAATCATGGACATATTATTGCTAGCATGTTTAACCTTTTGTTAAAATATGAGACAAAAGAATTGAGTTATTTGACCTCCCTTTAGCTTTTGATACCACGAACCATCGTATCCTTCTGGATCAAGGGTGTCAAACATTTGGCCCACAGGCTGGATGTGTCACACACTGGCCATACCCACCTCTATTTTAGTAAATTGAAAAAAGTCACACTATGTCACTTGATGATGTGACAACATGAGTTTGACATCCCTGTTCTGGATTAACTGTTTTACTTCATTTTTTTCCAGGTTCAATTCTAGTCAGCCATGATTGATGAGATCTTATCTTCAGCCCCTACTATGTGTGGTACTGCATGGTTTCATGCATTCCCCCTTCCTATTCAACCTCTACATGAGGTTGTTTGGCATACTGATGATGCCCAAATATCTCTCTGCCCTTGGAGAATTCAGCAATGATGTGAGTACAATGGCTCAGGGGCTGTTGACTGAAAAATTTCAGTTTAAGACCCAAGTACCAAGTGACAGAGTAAATGCCCATTCCTGTCTTAGCAATTGAAAAGCATACAAATGCAAGTATATAAATAGGTACCACTTTGGTGGGAATGTAACAACATTCCATGTCCTTTGGCATATAGTCATGCAGGCCACATGATCACGGAAGCATCTTTTGACTATGCTGGCTTCCTCAGCTAGGAAACAGAGATGAATTCTACTGTACTCCTAGAGTTTGACATTATTAGATAGGGGAAACTTTAGCTTTACCTTACCATGAATATCTTATTCCAGTGCCTGGAGCCTGTAAGGGTCTGGATGGAGAATAATAGGCTTCAGCTGAACTTTGGCAAAACTGAATGGCCTTGGGTTTGGGGGCCTTCCAGTCCTAGAACTATGCCATTGTTCATGCTGGAATGGAGTTGCACTGTCCCAGACAAATTCGGTGTACAATCTTAGTCTTCCAGGATTCAGCACTTCTATTCAGTTGTGGCTAAGAAGGCCTTTGCACAGCTTCATATTATGTATTAGTAATGCCCATCCCTGGATCAGTGGGCTTTGCTCACAGTCATTTATATCCTAGTCACTTCCTGATTGGATACAGTAATGTGGGTTTTCTCTTGAATAGTATTTGAAATCTTCAGCTGGTGCAAAATGAAGTGATGTGGGCATTTATATGTGCTTCTAGAACAAGACAATTCTGTTTCATGAGCTGCATTGGTTACCAGTCTGCTTCTGAATCCAATTCAACATCTGGTATTGACCTTTAAAGTCCTATGTGGCATAGGACTGGGTTGTTTGAGGGACCACTGATTTCTTCCCATCATACCACGTATGGCAGAAGAGCCATGTTACAGGTTCTGTATGTTAGAGAATTACACTTGGCAGGTCTGAGAAGGCATGGCTTTTCTCTGTGTTGCCAGCTTTTTAGACATTTTTATCAGTGGTGGGATTCAAAAATTTTTACTACTAGTTCTGTGGGCATGGGTTGGTAGGTGTGGCATGGCTTGGTGGGTGTGGCAGGGTAAGGATACTTTAAAATCTCAATTCCCTCTTGATCAGCTGGGACTTGGGAGGCAGCGAATAGATGGCGACAAGGCCAGTCAGAAGTGGTATTTACTGGTTCTCCAAACTACTTAAAATTTATGCTACCGGTTCTCCAGAACTGGGCAAAACCTGCTGAATACAACCTCTGATTTTCATCCCAGTGAGATCAGTTGTAACCCTAATTACTTTCCAAAAGTCTCTCAAGGCCTGGATTTGACATCAAATCCTATAGGTTTCAGGGGACTAGCTTTTATGATAACCTTATGATTTTATGCTAATATAATTATTTATGTGCTGTATACTTTTTAAACTGTAATAATAACTGGGGTTTTTTTGTATGTTTTATTGTTTTATGTATTTGTAGTATGCTACCCAGGATCACTTCTTGTGAGAGGGACAATTGTATAAATTTGATATATAAATAAAATAAATGTATGAGTAAGTGAATAAATGTATAATTAAATAAGTTGTGAAGTAGCCCTTTGTATGTGGCATATGCTGGTGAACTGAACTTTTCTTTAGCGAGGTTTGGCTAAACAGAGGAAATATGATTCTTCTTATTGAGATGAGAAGGCCATGTAATTCTCTTCAATTAAACACATCATGTCATTCCAAGCTTTTGATCCAACTACAAAAACTGCTGGATAAAAGGTTTGGAACAATACAAAGGAAAGCAACACTTTATCTTTAAAAGTGGAAAAGAAGTTGTTTTAGGAAACAGCTTCAAAGGAGTGTTTGCACAAGCCGTTGCCAAATTGAAGCTCCCATTCAGAATTTGCACAGTTATAATATTTACAAAATCAACAAATGATTTAGAGTTATAATAACAAGAAGAAAGAGCTGTAGTAGATGTGGGAACCTGCTGGCTAATTGTGGACTGCTAACTATATCTTCTTCAGATGATGGAGAGGGTGAAATTCAGGGAGAAAAAAATAGAAATGTCTTCGTTCTCAGTATGCTTCCTTTGGTGGTCCCTAGAATAAAGAAAAACTTTAAGAAGTGGATATTTGTTTAAAAAAAGAAGACGAATAAAGACTGGATTTTATGTAACTAGCATTCAACGTTCAGGCACAATTTTCTTAAAGCTTTTAGAATACTTTACAGTAAAGCAAATTGGTTCACAAAAGTGATTGTCATACAAGGAATCCTTTATTTATTTTCAGTATTGCTTCTTCAGTTTAGGGTTCTTTGATATTTCTTTCAACCTGTGTGCTCTCCTTTCTACATCCTACCAGCTCCACTAGCTTTTTTTTGGTAGCTTGCTTTTTTATTTTTCTTTGTATCAAAAATAGTGTTTTTCACCTATGAGGTGGCAAAAGCAATGCTGTCGGCAGCAGTTCATTTCACCTCATTGTGGGCAATTCGTCTCTTCACAATCCTTTTGCATTTTGTCCTAAGGTGATAGATTGGTGACATTATTCATTTATTTATTGAAATGGGCAAATACTTGAACATGCTGGTTCACTAGTGAACTGACTAACTTTTCCTCCATTCCCCTCCCCCCACTTTTGAAATCAGTTTCATAAAAAACAGGGATACACTGGACAGAAGGGTGGGTGGGAAAGGGAAGGCTGAAAAAAGTAGAAAGGGTGAAGGCTGTTGTGTGTTTATGTGTGGGTGGGTGTATGCTTACTCACTTAGCAATGAATGGATGAATATAGCAAGGAAGTTAAGTAAACCCAAATCCTCTTCCTGAAAATCAAGATGGAAGAGAGAGAACATGTTTTTCCTTTTCTTTTTCAAGGCAACTACGCCTTTTAGTTCTTTTTTTTCCAGTAACATTTCTAGCTTAATGAAACTTTCCTTATGGGAAAATTTGCAACCAGATACTGGGAGAAGACATTTCCTTGTTCTAATGACATCAGGAGTCTGAAAGTGAGCAGAAGTTGCCAGGTTTTCCCATCTTGCTAAAAATGACATTAAGAATGGTGAAATGTTGTTCTGTGGTAGCCTGATAATTGGTCCATCAATGGACCAGTGAAATGTTCATCGTGTGCAAGAAAATCCTTCACTGAACCCTAGGTTGAAGTAGAACACTAAATCTCCTTCCAACTGCATTATTTTATATCTGCTGGGTATTGTTTGTTAATACAAATAAAAATCAAATTCTGAAAATCAAATGTCCCCTACAAATGTTCATCTGGTCATATCTAGAAGCTCCCTGTTCATATTTATTTTCTTAATATGCCAAGTTTTCCTTTATCTTTATCTTTTCAATCTGATGCTAAAAGTGTACACTTCTCCCAGAAGCGCAAAAACCTCTTGCAAAAACAACTTTTCTTTTACATAACTTTGATCATAAGACTTTGCTATGATCTTTTGGATTCTTTCAGATTTAAATTGTCACATTCTTCATGATTAAGAATAGTCCTGATGCTCTACAATTGTCCCAATAACTATATTATAAATAAGGCTACATTTTCCATTTCACACGAAGAGGTCCACAATGCACAGAATTTTGTGAATGTGTCATTTAGTTGAAAAAAATAAAAGAAAATGACAATTTTGTAAATTAAAATCATAACAACTGTTTCTTAAAATTGAGAGCTGAAACAGTAAGCGTATCCTACTTAACAAGATCCTAGGATCTATATTCCTAGGAAACTTTGATCATGGATTTGTCATCATTACTGCTTAAAAACACAGCTTTTGACAGCAGCTTTGGTAAATCTATAGGTATCAGCAAAATGTTGACAAGATGCTCCAAGGAGCAACACTAAAATGAGAGTTCTGTCTGATATGTAGTATTATTCTCCCAGTGAGAGTCTTGCTCATGCTGAGCTAGATGTTGAACCAACTGCTTCTGTCAGTCCTAACCATGCTTTATACCTTTGTATAGTACTTAGATACTACAGTGATAAGTAACATATGAACACTATAGTGACAACTGATTGATAGATAACAGCATCTGACTCAAAGGATTTATTCTTCTTCTTTAAAAAAAAAATCTATCCTGCAGATAAGCCATTAGATGTTAAGGAAAATTATTCATAACAACAGCAACATGTTAAAATATTATTTCTTTACATAATACAAATGTACATACTGCAAACTATTGAAAATTTAATAGAGTCTTAGGTTATAAACTTAATTAAACTATACTAAAATTAATAGGAGTAACATGTTTTTAAATTTCTTTACCAAGAAAAAAGCCAATTAAGAGCAAAGGTCTGTATATACTTCATCAGACATACTGTATTCTCCATTCAATCTTCATAGGTAAATTTTGATAGAAATAAAAATTTAATTCTTTATATGTAAGAGGAGTTTTCCATTGTTAAATAGGAATTTTCCTATTTAAGAGGAAATTTCCATAATTGTATAATAATAGCCTGGCAATGTGAGATGTTTCATAAATATTAATTTATATTTACTTATTTGACGCCTTTATATCCATTCGTTCCCTGAACATATTCCAAAGCTATTAACAGAATATTATGAAAGTATAAAGTATGTTAATGGTTCACAACAACTTGTAGTCATATATACAATCAAAAGAAGGAAAAATGCAAATAACGTGATTCAAACAATAATTGTTAATAGTTTGAGGCTACTTAAAACTATAATAATTAAACTATAATTTATATAAACTGTTATATATTATATAAACTATACAATTTACATGAACTATAATTATAGAATTTTAAAAAACTACAATTTATAATAGAAGTATAGCTAAAATTAAATTTATTATGATAACATGATTCCAAAGCCTTGTGTGAAGTTTCTAAGGGTTGCCCTAATTAATTTACAAGCCCCGAGACGAGGTTAAAAAAAACCTATTCATTTATTAGGACTAACATCTTGGCACGGACTTCTGTGTAGCTGAAACTAAATCACACTTAATGGCATCTGACCTTTACCCCTGTGCTCCCTCCCCTCTGGCTGAGGTCATCAATCACATTCTCCAGCAGGTCGTTATGGCAGGGTTCTGGACATGCACATTCACATCCCAGTACAGAAATATGAGACTTTTACTCTGGCCAAAAGTATGTATGGCATTTCCCTCCCATTCTCAAGGTAATAGTAGTCATGGAAACGCCTTAGGTGTTGACACCTTGCTGCTGTGATTCACACAGTGGCTAAAACTGATTGCCTCTGTGGATTTCCATGCCACAACAGTAATAAGATAGCAGTTCTTCAGAGTCAGATTCTGTTTTTCTTATTTCAAAATAATATAATTTTCAGTGTTGTCACAATTACTGTCTAATAAATAATGATTCCAGATACTTACAAGCCTTACTTTTCTTTGTGAAGGAGGAACTTTTCCTAACAAGTAGTAAACATGCAATAAAAATTCCCACTCTTAGTCCAATATACCTGAGAAGGTATATAATAGATAAAAGAAATTACCATCAGGGGAAATAGGAATATGAGAGAAGAAGATAAGCAACATTTCTACTAGCCATTAAATAAGGGACATTTTCTTCCCTGAGGAAACATAATAAACTTTTGCAATTTGCTGCAGTGAAAATGAATTATATACATAGTGAACAGGAACATATGGATTTTCTCCCTTTTGTTTTTTCACGCTTCATTTATGATAGTTGTTTTCAGTGAAAATGCCAAAAGTTATAAATCAAATATTTTTCTTAAATAGAACATTCTTTTCAAACATATTTGCATGCCAAGTGCTTTTCCCCCCCAACTGCTACCTTGATGAAAACTTTCTTTAAAACCTATTGTGTTTTTTTTTTGGCAAAACATTTAAAGCTACAGTCATTCCCTGCAAGGTGATGCAGAAGGATAAATGGATTACTATATTTTTAATCAATGATGATGTTATGATTGTATTATTAACCATTTCAGTCAAGTATAAGAAGCTTTGTAAAAACATCTGAACCTTGCTCTATTGATCTATAGTGTACCTATCTGTTCGATTTCTGTGATTTATAGAAAGTGTATAAAATGAGACTGAGGGATAAGGACTATTACGAAGGAAGTTGCAAAATATGCTACATGCAACTCAAAAGCCCTAAACATCACACTAGTAATAAAAGTTGACTGGAACGAGTAGCAGAGTTACTCTGTGCAGATGTTAGTATATTGACTTTCTTTCAGTATGATGTAGGAGTGTCGTTTAGGTCATTGATTATCAAGTTATAGTTTTAGAAATTCTGTTGGCCTGATGAATTGTGTTGTTTATATGGGGAACAAAAAAGGCAATATGTTCTGGGAATCCATTATATGATGCTGGTAAAGCCAATGATGGGAAGTTGGTGCCAAATCATTGGGGTAAGTTACAGTAATTGTTTGAAATCTAACGCAGCCAATATTGCCAAAATCTCATCTGCTGCAGCTCTAACCAGACAGAAGTGACAAAATATGGCACTGTATATGTCTTAACCTTTAAAATTAGCCAATGGCGAATTTTACAATCTTACAAAGGCTAATGAAAACAACAGCGTGTTTTAAATTAAACATTTTATGTTTTTGACAAATAAATGAATTTGTGCATATTTTCCAGGGACCAGTAATTTTGAGTCAACATTGTGATTTTGCTGTAAAGACAGACTCTCATTCACTTTTGCCTCTGCAGTGGGATAAACACTGAACATCATAACAATTGTCATACAGAACCACAGTTATAGCTGTCTTTCCAGATCATTTATGAAAGAATCATACTTCAGTAACTTTAAAGGTTTCTGTAGTAGCAATTCTCCCCCCAAAAGGCAAATATTTTGGAATTTAACTAAAGCAATACTATAACAATAAAATAAAAAAGGATCTAATTAAAGTCTCAGTTGATTATCATAGTTGCAATGGTCAGCTAGTAATTTATTTAATTATTAGAAATTAGTGTCAGAAATTGATTAAATTTGAAGGGGAAGAGGCAGTGAAAAGGATGGCCCAGTATCTCTATTGAAATACAAAATAATACTTTATATTCATCAACATGTGCATAACAACATTGGCTTATTTATTCTTCCTAATATAAATATATTAATAATGCATGCCAGTTATTAGAATTCACAACTTAAGGACTGTAAAGGACACAATAATAAAATATCTAGAGTAGTAACACAAATTACTTTTTGATATTTTATAGTCTCTGAAGCAGCATGCTATATAATAATTGCATAGAATGTATTGCTAGACATTCTGATGTTCCCCTATAGCATTCTTGTAGCTGAACAATAGGAGAGACACAATTTTTATATGGCAGCAATTTAGCATAGCCTATCAGTACACAATATTCTTCTGAGCACTTTAAACAGTTGGTTATACAATGTTTTGTGTTAATCATTATTTTAAAAAATCTTCTTCACTGCCTTTGTTTCCAAGAGCATTCAGGATTTCATACCATGGCAATACATAACTATGAATAGTACAGAGAATGTTTATTTTAACCTCCAGTTATGTAAATTACTTAACTTTAGCAAAAAATTGCAATCTTACCAATAAGCAGAAACAAGCTCAGAGAGATGACCCTCTAAGTAAATATTCAGGCTGCAAGCCATTGCAAGATAAGGTAGACCTAATCTTGAGAATGGGGAGAATGTCCAAGGACAAAGTTTCAGAGATAAGTATTCATTCCTGGGAAAGAGGAGTCAGAATAGAGCTAGAAAGGACATTGGGAGTCTTCTAGTCCAATCACCTGCTCAAACTATACTATTTCAGACAAGTGTCTGTCCAACCTCTTCTTAAAGACCTCTAGTGATGAAGCACCTACAACTTCTGAAGGCAAGCTGTTTCACTGGTTAACTGTTCTCACTATTAGGACATTTCTTCTTAATTCCAGGTTGCTTCTCTCCTTAATTAATTTCCATCCATTGTTTCTTGTCCTGCATTCTGGTACTTTGGAAAATAAGTTGATCCCCTCCAAGGTCCTTCTCAGAGTTACTGTTTGAGTCAGGTTTCACCTAATCTCTATTTGTACCTTTGATGTTTCCTACCTACATGTAAAATCTTCCTTTTCTCCACATAAAATTTCATTTTATTTGATAGGGCCCATTATTCAAGTCTATCAAGATCCTTTGGGATCCTGAGCTTGTCTTCTGGGATGCTGGCTATTCCTGCAAGCGTAGTGTTACCTGCAAATCTAATGAGTTCCCTTTCTAGTCCCTCCTCTATGTTATTTATGAAGACATTGAAAAGTACTGGGCCTAAGACAGAATCTTGTGGTATCCCACTGCTTACTTCCCTCCATGTAGATGTAGTACCATTTAGGACTACTCATTGAATACGGTTTGTCATCCAGTTACAAATACATATGGTGGTGGTGATGCGATATATAAAGGAAAGCATGAGAAAGGAAGTCAGAATAACTTAGCTTTGGTATGGTTTAGTATAATATAGAGCAGAGAGATGCTCAAATAGTCTTTCAATATTATGTTATTATGGCTTATAACAGTAAAGAGGATTCTTGGAATATCTGTCATGCCTTTTTCTTGATATTTCTATTGACAACAATATTGAAAGCCTCACTTCCTTTTGATCAAAGGGACATCAGACTTTACCTTCTAAACTGAGAATATTGTCACAGAACTTCAAGGTAGCCCATTGTCTGAAGAACAAGTAGTTGAGGCAATATTCAAACATCAAGAACAGTTGGATACACAAATACAAGTGCCATGAGATAGCTTTCACAGCAGTTGAGACAAGGCTTACTTACCTGAACACAGTACCACAATTGGCTTGACAGTCTGTATTGCTTTGTTCTCCTAGCAGTTTACTGGAGGAATTTGGAGAAAGAACAATTCCTGATTTTGTGAGTAGTTGGGAAGGGGCAAAGGATATCTATACACAATAACTTATCCACCAATTCTGCCTGAAATTCTCTTGCAAACTCTGTCTTTGTGAACTGCCACTAATATCAATAGAACTTTGGGTCAGTCGCCATTTCTCAGTCCAGCTTACCTCATGGGTTTGGTTGTTATGTGAAAAATAGTTGGAGGGATGGATATTATGTATATTTGGTGCCTTGAGTTATTTATAAAGTAATAAAGGTGGAATGAAAACCTAATAAACAGATTAAATAAATAAACCTCTGAACAAAGGAGATTCTTTGCTTCCTGCCATGTTAAGTCCAATGTTGGCAATTGTCATGCAACATGAAAGCATGGAGTATTTCCAATTTCATCAGCATTTCTTTTCCAGAATTGTACATTGACATTGGTGAGCTTCTCTGCAAGCAAGAAAGCAAAAAAAGAAAATGATTCTGTGTCCATTGCTCTTTATGAATTGCCTAGCTTAACTTTGTTTACAGGAGGGACAAATTATTCATATAGGGAAGTGAAATGTGGACCTAACCTTGATATAAGAGAGGGAGAGAGAACTCTGTTGGTTGTCAAGATTCTGTTACTCTTGAAACAATGAGTATTCTTGGAATCCCCACTGTGCCTGTATTTTTTTAACTTTTCCTGCCTTGGAAGTATTAATACCTATGACATGTTTTATCAGTGACAGTTGGTACCTTAAATTGCACCTGGAAGTCAATTACTAAATAATACAGGTTGTGAAGTAGTGAGACATCACCATAATTACTGCATTTTGGATCAATTGTGTCTTCCAAGGGATGGCATTCCGATAGTCCAAACTTGGGTGACCATTGGATACACCTTTCAATCCAGAAACAGGGCACATCAAAGTAACTCCAAAAGGAAAATGGTGAAGAGCCATTCAGACTCCCATTGCAAACCAATTGGAATTGCCTTCAGAAAAAAGAAGATAACCTCAAAAGATAAAGCAGGAGAAGGTAAGTCACTCCTATCTTGGAGTTATTCACTTGTGAAATCAATGCTATCTCAGTATAATAGTAAAGCCAATAGCCTGATTAAAAAGGGTCCAGATACTTCACTTCATTAAAGGCACCATTACAATAGGCACTATATAAATATCACACACAGAATAACACATACTCTGCTAGGGAGAAGTCACCTAAAGATGGGCTACAACATGAGTCAAAACATCAGAAGGCAAAGCCTATGGTCCCACTGACTGACCCAGATTGGATCCTCCATCATTAAGGGCAGTCTGAAATTTTAGCTCTACAAACCTGTCAGCCAACATCCCCAAAAGGAAAGATAAGACATAAATGAAAAATTTCCAGAATTGCTGATAAGTTCTCTATTTGATTACATGTTTTTTTGTTTTTCTATTAAAGAAAAAAAAGTTACTAAATATTACTTATCAGCAACAGCATAATGTCTATAAAACTAAACACAATTGAAAACTGAAAACTGAGCAGTATTATTAAAGTAGTCTATGGTTTACATCCTCAAATCAATTATACTGAGAATTCTGGCAATTTGGTTATTTGTTAAGTGTTAAAGCCTGATAAATAGTTATCTTTAAAAAGGCATAGATCAGAAGTCAGATCATTGAATGAACCGTCAAGTCTATACATTTGTAGCTGTTATTTAGATTAATTTTGTTGTAAGTTAGATAATTGCATGCCACTCAATATTAAGTATACAAAATTGTAGTTGATATAGGAGAAATTGTTTATAGCTGTTAAATCTGATGCCTAAATCACATTTAGCTTTAAACAATGATATAGACTAATTATGTTGCTGTACATGATATTTTCTCAGCAGTTTTGAATGAAAGTGTTCAGACTGCAGCTATGTGGAAAGTAAAATTGAACTTTTTTTTCTTTTTCTTGTATATATACAAACATACACACTCACAGATGTACTAGGGAGGAGGTTGAGGATTGATTTTACGTTTGGATTGATAGACCAGATAATCATTACAAAATTTAACTTACCGTATTTTTCAGAGTATAAGACGCACCTATTTTCCTCAAAAAAGAGGCTGAAAATCTGGGGATGTCTTATACACTGAATACAGTATTTTTTGCCTCCCAAGATAATTTAGATAATTAATTTTTTCTACTTTTTGTTTGTTTGTCAGATTATCTTTCTATGCACCCTATCGCAAAGTTGTAAATTTAAAGGTGCCAAAACCTGGTATCAATCACCATCACCACAATAATTCATTACAGTGAGAGACCTGAAAACAGACAAAACAACATCCTGACATTACCTCATGATAATATCACTGCTAGTATGAGGCCTACCTTCTTTTAATCCTACTGCTTTAATATTGATATCTTGTATCTAACTTATAAAAAACAAAATTGCACAATTTAATAGGTAATTAAAGATATATTTCTTTGATTTCATGTTTCTAGACTGTCCATCGCCCTCATATGATGTCTGTTGTAAATAATATTTAACCAATCAGTGTCGTCCTCTTAATCCATCTTCATTAAACTTTCAATCATGTCATCTACCTCTTAAACATAATTGTATTTTCCCATGAACTGGGAATTCCAAACTTGGACCTCGAAATTGTACGTATGACACTGAAGTCATTGTATTGTTAATAATGTGTTATTTTCAGGCTCCTATCTCATGTTTGCAAGGCTGAGTCAAGGCTAAGGCCAAAACAAATAAAGTGACATTGTCTAAGAAAAAAAAATTGTCCGGATTGAAAATTATAAATGTAAAGCTAAAAAACTGTGGAAAAAAAAATGAAAAAGAAAATACCATTTTGAAATTCTGAACAAAATCAGAAGTTGAACCAAATCATAGGGTATATGAGAATATGACTTTGCCTAAGCCATCAAAATGTTAGAGCTGGCCTTGCATGTGGGATGCTATCAGACCAAAGCAATCAAGATAGCCAATGATCACATTTTGAATCGCTGACCTATGTTCCATTACAAAGTAATTTCTCTGAGTATCTGAAATCCTGCTTCTTCAGCTAATGGTAAATGCTCTGTAATAAGAAAAACTGATTCCACAAGTATATCCACAGATTTTCTAAAGTCCAGATACAAATGAAGTACTTCATTTCTCAAATGTTGAGTATTAATCCAAATGCAGAGTCTCCAGTGTCATATTGTTATTTGCTTGAGGAAACATCTCCAATTTCATAATCAAAAACATCCAGAGGCATCTATGGGAAATTAAATTTAATTAATTAATTTAATTAAAGCAGATTGCTCTCTCAGAGACTACTATTCCACTTGAAAATGTGGCCCTTTCCGTCAAGATGAAATCATACTCAAAAAGTCTGAGTTGTGGTTCCTGTTACTTCAAATATTGACCACTTCTGTTTTAAATTTCCTGCAGTAATACAATCTACTGCAGATTACAAATTAATTTCAATATTTTTAGTCCAATACATGTTACAAAATTTTCTTTCCAATAAGAGCGGGGCTTCTTCTGTTCGTAGATTGTTACTTTAACTCTTATACATGCTACAATTCAGGAAAAAGTCCAATCCTTCTTCCAAATCACATTGATTCCTCTTATGAAGGGACTTGTATCTTGCATTATGTTACGAATAGCCAGAGTGAAAGCACAAAATGAAACAAGGAAAATGTTAAAAAGTTGTGATATTTATGTAGTTACTTACCAAGCATATGCAAATTATATTAAAATATCTTTATAATCTCCAATCCCCACAACTTTTAAGCATCCCTAATATTTGGAAATTGAAAGTTGAAAAATTTGGCAGTACAATTCCAGTGGAGAATATATACCATATTTTTCAGAGTATAAGACACACCTTTTTTTCCTCAAAAAAGAGGCTAAAAATCTGGGGGTTTTATACACTGAATATAGTATTTTTTGCCTCCCGAAGCCCCGCTGCCTTCACCAAAATGGCCATGCATAGCCTTATGGAGGCTTTCAGAGAGCTCCTCGGGGCTGGGGAGGGCAGAAATGAGCAAAAAATGGGCTGTTTTTTGCTCAATTTTGCCCCCCCAGCCACCAGGAGCACTCTATAAGCCTCCATAAGGCTATGCATGCAATTTTTTTAACAAAAAATGAGCCATTTTTTGCTTGTTATTTTGGGGGGGTGCCCCCCCGGAACACTCTACGAGCCTCTCCCAAGGCTATTTATGCCTCTTTTTTGGAAAAAAGGGGCCAATTTTCACAAAAAAATGGCTGTTTTTTGGAGGCTTGCTGAGTGCAAAAACTCCCCCCCCCTTGGAAAGCTCTTTAACTGATTGATGAGAATTAGATTGATCAAGATCTGTGCCAGCAGAAACAAAGTCTTAGGTGCTGCAGATTGTCAGCAATTTCATTCTCCAGCACATGGATAAATACACCTGGAAACATTTACTTACCTAAGTACTCTCTCTCTCTCTCTCCCTGCCTACTGTATTTCTTTCTCTCTCTCTCCCCCTTTATCTACCCACATACCTACCTACTCTCTCTCTCTCTCTCTCCCTACGTACCTACTGTATTTCTCTCTCTCTCTCTCTCTCTCTCTCTCTCTCTCTCTCTCTCTCTCTCTCTCTCTCTCTCTCCCTTTTATCTACCTACCTACCTAAGTACTCTCTCTCTCTCCCTATCTACCTACTGTATTTTTCTCTCTTTTTCTCCTTCTCTATCCCTCTATCTACCTATCTACTTTTTTCAAATTTACCTCTTCAAAACCTTGGTGCATCTTATATTCTGGTGCGTTTTATAGTCCGAAAAATACGGTAATCCAGAAAATTTATAATTGTTGATAGTTATTGAATCAGATGGATTTGGTATAGTTTTCTAAACAATCTTGGATAGGATTTTATTCTCTGTTGAAGAGCAAATTTGGGGGGAATTTTAGGACAACCATTGTTGTCCCTGGTGGCGCAGTGGTTAGAATGCAATATTGCAGCCTAATTCTGCTGATTATCAGCAGTTTGAGCCTGACCAACTCAAGGTTGACTTCCATCCTTCTGAGGTAAAATGTGGATCCAGATTGTTGGGGGCCATATGCTGACTCATTAAACTACTTAGAAAGTTGTAAAGCACTATGAAGTGGTATCTAAGTCTAACTGCTATTGCTATTCACTACTCCTGAATTTCCAGATGATTATGACAATTGCCACAGACACATTCATATTTTAGGTTAGTAAACTAGTTTATCCTCATCTAGAATTGGCCACTGATGTTTATCTTTTGCAACTTCCAGTTTGTACATAGACATCCCTTTGACAAATAACCAGTGCACCATAGATAGTTCACCAAAGCTCATATATCAGAGTTTATTAGAAAAATATTGTGCCAGATATTGTTTCCAGTCAGTTTTGATTCAGGGTACGGAGAGTCACATTAAAAAGACTCTACTAGTCTCAGAAAGAAGATTGCCCTGACCTTGAGTTTCAGATTATAAACATTGTTCTGCCTTACTGCTAGTTTTTTAATCAGTTTTTTTAAAAAATAACTTTTAGTTGGTATAAGCCATAAAATGGGAAATTTTCTGTAGAACAAAACAAAAGTTTAAGGCATAAAAATTAAAACAAATTTATAGAATGAAAATAGTATTTTATTTTTAAAAAACAAACTAAATAATTTATATAATGCAAATCCAATCTGGTCAAAATTCTTTAAATGAAATCCCTGTAGTTAACAATGAGTATTTTTCTCATGCATGCCAAGATTCAAATAGGAATAAAATCTATTTAATCATTCACTAAGCTGAGCTTTATATACCATATTTTTCAGAGTATAAGACACACCTTTTTCCCTCAGAAAAGAGGCTGAAAATCTGTGTGCATCTTATACACTGAATACAGCATTTTTTGCCTCCCAAAACCCCACCCCTTCACCAAAATGGCCATGCATAGCCTTTAGGAGGCTTATAGAGTGCTCCTGGAGACTGGGAAGGACAGAAATGAATTAAAAACGGTCTATTTCTTGCCCCCCAGCCCTCAGGAGCACTCTATGAGCCTTTTAAAAGCTATACATGCTCTTTTTTGAAAAAAAATGGGCCTGTTTTTGCGAAGTGTTTTTTGCTCATTTTTGTCCCTCCCCCCCCAAGAGCACTCTACAAGCCTTCTAAAGGCTATTCATGCCCTTTTTTTGAAAAAATAATGGGCCCGTTTTGGCAAAAATAACAGGCCATTTTTTGGAAGTCTGCAGAGTGTAAAAACGTTTTTTTAAATTTTCCTCTTCAAAATCTTGGTGCATCTTATACTCCAGTGCATCTTATACTCAAAAAATATGGTAAATTAACTGAATTTCAGAAATGTACATGATCCCTTGTTGATCACTGTTCCGGTTAGATATAGTTCTTTCAGTAAGAATTCATGACTCACACATTCCATACTTTTAACATGTATACATACACTGACTTTGACTCTATAAAGAATCTGTTATTCTTCATCACATTTATATGATTATCATATTTACAAATGAAATATAACTTTCAGTGACTAATATAATATTTGAAGGTATGCTGCTTTTATGTATGAAATCATGGGTTTAGAATTTGTGAGTATGCATTTTAGACTGCATTGTGGATCTTCATCTTAATAATGAAAACTTGACTATAGAGGATACAGAAACAGTCAAAACGTTTACTCAATATGATATGTACCAACCATGAATGATTGCTATAGAACAAATATAGGTATGTAGATAAAAACAGAAGCATTTGAAATGTGGATTTACAGACAGCTGCTACGTATAAACTGGGCTGACAAAATCATAAATGAGGAGGTGATAAGCTGTCTGGGTGTGCCAAGGGAAATAATCAAAACCATTAAAAAGCAAAAGTTAGAATATTTTGGACATAGGATGTGACACCCAGAAAAATACAGGATACGTCACTTAATCCTCAGGGAAAGATTGAAGGCAAACAAAGTCCAGGCAGAAGAAGAATATCATGGCTTCAAAATCTAATGGACTGGTTTGGACAAAACAAAACTCAGCAGCACTTTTTTGTATGGCTGTTGATAAAAATAGGATCGCTAACATGATCGCCAACGTCTAATGATGGATATGGCACAAGAAGAAGAATATGTAAAAACAGATGCAATGTGCAAGAAACTGCTGACAACAATGTGAAGATAGAGCATATCATTCTAATCTTTATAACATTAGTTAATAAGGTAAAATTTGCAATAAAATTCATGGAATTATTTTGCTTTAAATGAAATATTATTAAAAACAATGACAGCATGGTCATGAAAGAAAATATGAATGAATTGTGTCTGCCATAATCACTGAATATCAAGAATGCCATCAGCTTCAGATAGTATTTCATTTAGTTTTACTAATTTACTAATGCTAATTTATTTTTAGAGTTACTGAATTCATAAACCTATTTAATAACCATGATGCTCTGCTCCAACATAATTTGTATACTGGGAACTTCCAATTTATTGTAACATGTATAGAGAGAACAGTATTTTAAGATATTGTTCTATGAAACATATTCTATGAACAGTATACATGAATGTTCTAAAAATCCATATTGATTACATTGGTATGCAAAACAAAACAAAACAAAAATGTTGTTCATTTTAAACAAAAAGCAATAACAACAACAATTAAAATTAAGAGCCATACTTAACCAGTAAAAATAGGATCAATCATATTATCACAAATCAAAAACCAAGTTTTGAGCTACTCATAGTTTTCATCTGTTTTGATGTTCTTAAAGTAAAATATTAATTAAAATTTCCTTTCCAAAGGAGAAAAACGGACAAACTGAAGAGTATTTTCAGAAAATTGGAAGAATGATATTTCTATAGTATGGAATGAAGCATTACAGGTGAACCAGATTGACCTGCTAATGTTAGCACAGTATTATTATTATGGAAGATGAGCCAGAAAACTTGAGTGGAAATGGTTTTCCCCATCTGCCCTGGCAGATAGATGATGTCATGCATTCTTGCCCTTCTGAAATGGTCAGTACTTCATTCTTATGCTGGGTCAGCGGTAAGTACAGATTAGCCCTTAAAGTGACTTCCTTCCCATCAATTTGCTTTCAATTGCTGTTCAGCTTGTTTAAGATGAATTCTACTTGTAGCTCAATCTTCTATTACTGAACTTTTTTAAAATGTCATTTATAAAAAAATTAAGAGGGGCTCTATTATTTAACTTATTAAATGTTAATTAATTAAATGTTTCCATTCTAAAAATACTGCAGTACTTCTTCATTTCATTTAAGTTCCACTCCCCACCTTCCTCTCCCAAGTAGTACTGGAGATGAAAAAGAAAACGAGTAAAAAGCACACTCACAAACAACCACACTTACCATTAATGCTAAAGGAAAATTGTGGGTATAAAGTCTGCTCAAGCTCTTTTTGTGCTTATGAGCTCTGATTAGTTGATTGAAGGCAACACAAATCAGAGGGATTTTTTATCCTTAGAATAACCTACTCCTAAAAGAAAGGGTGGAGGGAGCCCTACAGCCATTTTAGCAACAAAAGAAACTGTTCAATACAACAATTAGTATTACAGAAAAATGAGATAGCAGTAATCTTAACAAAGAACATTTGAAAAAATAGAGAAAGGCTAATAAGAAATGCAATTTTCTTTTCTTAAAAGGATTAGTTTCAAGTATTTAATGAAGAATTATTCTCAGATTACTTGATTTATGCATTCACAATATTTCTACTAAACATGTATGCATATAGGCATGGAGTCAAAGTCATTCCTAATCAACTGAACAGAGCTTTGATACCAATCAAGGTTTCATTTCTTGCCCAATAATAATTAAGTCAAACTATAATGGTAAGGAAGGATAAAGGAAACATAAACATAAAAAATATACTTTGATCCAATTTATCAAATTGTCAATTTCTGTGTGATTTTTTGAGAACGCAATGAAGGATGCTAACAAATCTGATCTATTCTTGTTAGTACATACTATTGCGGAATCCAATTTAACAGATGACATTATTGTCATTAAATCCCATAGAAGATTTGCAGATTATACATCACAAAACTTGCTGGTAGTTGATAGTTTTTCATCCTACTTTGACTTTAGGTTATCTATAATTTCCTCTAGTTCTGCATGGCTATTATTTGGGCTTTAATAATAATAATATCCCTAAATATCCAGGAATTAATTTGTGAATGAATGAATGAACGAATAAATAGATGAGTGTTTCTGTACACATGCATATATAGTACATTTAACAACACTAAATATTTAGGATAGGATTCTTAAAACATAAGAACAATCAAGCTAGAAAACAAATATTAAAGGTAAAGGTAAATGTTCCCCTCACACATATGTGCTAGCCGTTCCCGACACTAGGGGGCGGTGCTCATCTCCGTTTCAAAGCCAAAGAGACAGCGCTGTCCGAAGATGTCTCCTTGTTCATGTGGCTGGCATGACTAAACACCGAAGGCGCAAAGAACGCAGTTAAAAAACAAATATTATTCTAACATATATTTTGGGTACTAAGATTTCTGATATTATAGCACCTATGAATGTGTTAATTACACTTTATTCCACTTTTCTTCAAGGAACTAGTGGCTAGTTGATGACATACATTCTGTGATGTGGGTTTAGTTGAGAGTTGATAATGGCTTTGAAATACCTACATATTCTTAGATCAAACAGGGACTTGTAGCTGAGATTATATCCAACTATTATAGCCCCTTTTTGGAAATCTTGAAGCCAGCACACGAGACAGGTAAAATCTTATTTTATTGTTATGTCTATAATGTTGCTAAAGACAATTTTTGCAGTAATGTGCTTAAAATATATTTCAGTGCTATTACTGGTCTTCTTTTCATGGACTTTTGGTAATCCTTGCTGTTTATTTATCTATCCGCCTCTTCTGACAGATCTAATAAATGTCATATCCTGTTGCCTCTTGTTTGGATAAAATATTTTAAAAACAAGAAGAAGATTGACTGGGGTCAGTAAAAATAAATAGTTTATCTGAACTCGGCATCTTCTTTTAGCTCATACATTTGCCTTGTCAAAGATATCAGCAATGTTCCATTTTCTGAATCACCATTCAGAATGGCTAAGGATTTAAATGTCATACTTCATTACTATTTGATGTGATAAGAGTTTTGCAGTAAAGACCATCGTGGCCGCAATCACTGCTTATGCAATTCTCTCCTAGAAATGTATTAATTTTGTTTCTAAAACTATCTACTATCACAAACATCTTTTCCTTGCAGCTATATAGAGCTTACTGCATTAAAAAGTTCATCTAGAAATATCTTTTTTTATTTCTTGTGATAGGTTACATTTAAATTCTATTTAAATCCCCCAAAGCTTGATAACTTTTTTCCCTGAAAGTATAAGGATTAGAAACTGCACACTCAGTACTTTGAGATACCAAGTTGGAAAATTATTACTGAGACTTAATAAAAGCAAAGAATACTGATCACTAGCAAAGGCTGTGCTAGTTACAGCAACTGATGCTAAAGTTCTTCTTTGCTGCTGATGGCAAAGTCATCATTGTTAAATGTGACCTACCTTTAAAAGTGGAATAAATGACAGATTTAGTTGAAAATATAATGAGACACAGTTTGCTTAATTATATAATCCTGTTATGAAGATATTGTATTCAGTCATTGCATGACCAACAAACATGCTGTACTAGGAGTTGTACTAGTGGTACTAGAGTTGTGCTGTACTGAGAATTGCCTAATATCAGAGGGGACAAGGAAGCATTTTTCAAAGGCAAGCTTATGAAATGATTTGGGATATGACTTGAAGTCAGTTGGGGTATTCTAATGGTGAGATTAAACCTGCATTCTGGTTGTTCCACAAACTAAATACAGACCATTTTTTTTTAAAAAAAATATTGCTATTGCTATGTTTTCATTAATTAAATATTCAATAACTATATATGCACATTACTTTGCATATCACTGCACAAATTAAAGTGGTTATTATTTAAATGTCAGTGTATGACTAATTGTTTAGCCAAGATTGCACTTAATATTTTCAAAAAGGACAAGATTCAAAGTAAAATGTATGCTCTGTCATGAAATGTTATATAGTGACAGAATAAGGAATCAAACCAAAGTGCATCTTCTTTCACGATAAGATCTGAGCATGTGCTATATATTCTTCAATGAATAGAATTGTGTTATCAGAAACCGAAAGGTTTTGACGAGGTATTGAGGAAGACCATAAATGAATGTTAGGAAAAGTTAATATGGTCAGATTTTGGAGTATATTTAGACATCCTGTCAGCTATTATTCAGTCAAGATATTTCTTTTTTTAACCCCTACATTTGAAGAATTAAGATGCAGCATCTGCCATCCGAAATGGCACAACCCAAGAAAGAAAGCACAGTGCTATTTAAAAAAAACACTTAAGTTTGAGTTGTATCTGCTTTTGGCACTGCAGTTAAAGTAAATTAATTCTATGCTTGTTATTCCTGATCTTGCATCTTAATATAATAAAGGCTATCTGTGCCAAACAAAACAAAGGGAATCAGAAAAAACAACAACAGCCTGAACACCTCTAGTTTTGCTTTCTGCCCTGGGGCTCTATGAATTCTTTAATGCCACTTTTCTCAGTATACTCCCTGCAATCTTTCCTGATAAATGATACTGTTTTAAAGAACTGACTTTGTGTAGGAAGGAAGAAAATTGATGCCTTTATTCTTTATGTCTCAAGGGCCTCTCTCTTTTTCTCTCTCTTTTCTTTTTAATATTCCTTTTGTTCCAATCTGACAAAACCCAAAAGATGCTAAAGGATAAATAATTTATCTCATATATTTGCCCTGCAAAGCTCTCTCACTTGTTTTTATGCAGCATGCAGTATATCTTCTTTTTGTCTTATTGTGTTATCGTTCCCCTTTTTGTGGATTTTTCTATTTTGTTACCAATATCCCCAAATATAGCATATAACTTCCCCTTTAAAGAATTAGAAATAGAAGCTTGTTTCACTGGGACTAATTATAAGAATGTAGTTAGGGATTGGCCCCTTGCTCACAGTTTTCCTAAATAAAACCTGCATTTTAATACAAATGTGAGTAAATAGAGCAATATAAACTGGTCAGTGATTGAATTCAAGAGAATATGTACAAAGTAATAACTACTTCTAGGCATATGTGGGATATTCATTAAAAACCATTCCCTTGAGAAAAGCTATAAATGTTAGTGGGGTTTGTTTTTTTGTAAGTGTTGTGGAATAGTGCTGTGGCTGATATTAAAATTGTTAAACTGGTATACATCTTGTAATTTTGTCTAACTACAAATGGGAATTATCAATGTACAATTCAAATTTTTTGAATGTTTAGCTTTTATAAAAAAGCTTTTAAAAAAGGAAGCGAACAGAAAACAAGACATCCACACTGAGTTGCTAATTGAAAAAAGAAAACATTCTTGGTTCTTCCTTTTTTTCTAAAGACTCATTTCAAGATGGTTACTAGCATCAAACAACCCAGCAGGCTTGGCAGGATTTCCTTCTTCTAGTGAGGTAGCATAAAAATATCCCATTATAAAAAAGCATGACGAAGATAACTACCTAGAGTGGGGGAGAACCTCCTAGTGACCCAATTTAGGAAGAAGGGAAATATGTATTAGTGTGTGAAAAAAAGAGAGGGAGGAGAGAATGTAATATTTGAAAGCATATAAATAGAACTTTATGTTGTCAAAGCAAAATAGGGTCTTATTGTTCATCCATCTAATAAAATATTAATCCAGTAATATTCTTCCCCTCTCTGTATCTCTATCTATGTATCTATCTCTCACTCTTGAAAGCAGACAAATATATGAGACCATAAGAATTGTCAAAGAGTATTTGGAAAGCTTATTTACTGGACACACATAGGTATATAAAACATCAGCAAGATATTTCAAGAAAATAGTTCTGAAAGTACTGAAATGCTTTGAATGTATTTATTGTACTGTGTAAAGGAAAGGGAAAAATACAGAGTATACTATGTGCTACTATAAAGTAGTACCTGGTATATGTACTATGTGCTAGTTGTTCCTGACTCTAGAAGGCAGTGCTCATCTCCGTTTCAAAGCCAAAGAGCCAGCACTGTCCGAAGACATTTCCATGGTCATGTGGCCGGCATGACTAAATGCCAAAGGCACATGGAATGCTGTTATTTTCGCACCAAAGGTGGTTCCTATTTTTCTGCTTGCATTTTTACATGCTTTCAAACTGCTAGGTTGGCAGAAGCTGGGACAAGTAATGGGAACTCACCCTGTTATGCGACATTACAGATTTGAACCGCCAAACGGCGGACCTTTCTGATCAACAAGCTCATCGTCTTAGCCATTGAGCCACCGTGTCCCCCTATGTACTACTATACATAGTAGTATCAAAATACAATGTTAGTGAAAGCCCATCTTCTAACAGTTAAATGTTATTGGGCCAAAATACAATTAAAGTTCTGATAATAGCTAATTTTGGAATGAGATATCAATCATCCCCAAAGAATACAGATAGCTTTGAATTCTGCATATAAAAGTATAAGGAATTGCTCTCAATAATTCTAGTAATCAAGAAATTGTTTTTGTGATATCCTGGGGCCTAAATATAGTTTGTTAGGTATACTCACTGATAGAATAGCTCAGTATGTCACTTATAAAAAGGTAAGGTTAAACTTTATTGTATCATTGCCACTATTTGTTAAATAAAAGTGTAAAAATGCATTTATGACAAGTTTAAATGCATGGATATCCCTGGTCCCTCTCCAAGAAAAAAAATAAAGCAAACAAATTTGGAAATTCTTAATTTTGAAGTAAAGATTGGGGGAGTAGGGGAGATATTTGTCAGTTAAATGTGTCCCCTATTATCTGAGATATACACAGAATAATAGATAATATATTACAGAAAGTATTACATTATTCCAATGTATAAAATAGTGCTTAACCATAAAATCATCTGAGAAAAACATCAATAAATTGTCTAGATATAATTACCTTTAAAAATGCAAACAATAGCAATAGCCAGGTGATGATACTGTTCTCCAAATTCAAAGAGCAAAACAGATATATTTTTTTTAAAAAAACTGATAAATAAGATTAAAATCCAACTTAGTTGCTACTGAACCTTAACATCTATTACTATTGAGAAATGATTGATTACTACGACGTGGAATGAAGGCAAATTCCTCATATTGACACATTAGCTTCTTGGCAAGGAACTGATCCAGCATGACAAGGTCCTCATTTGTGAGCAACTGACAGGTGAAAGGCAGATGTAAGTTGCCTTTGCTGTTCATCCATTTGGAGGGTACAGTATTTTGCTGTTTTCCATTATTTTCTATTTTTATTGTTTTCCTATTCATATTTTGAAAACACAAACAGCTGTTTATACTGGGCAGAAAAAAATGTGATGATAAATGATAGCTACTTCCCCCCTTTAGATGTCTCCTTCATGGCCAATAAAGTGTAAAATGAATGTTTTATAATGAGCCTGGGGAAATATGTGACACTGATCCTTTCCTTCATGTGCTTTCACACTATACTACAGCTTTGGAAAGAGCTGGACACTGTTTTATGCCTGTTTTTAAATATTGTAATTGTATGGCTTCCCCAGGGCACTAAGCTGAGTTGGAAGTACATTCTTAATGCTATCTCCTTCTCAAACCTCTTGGCTACCTGATTGAGTTTGGTGTTTCACATAAATTGTATAAAAAACTTCATTACCTTGAAAAGTACTATGTATAATGAATCAGAATAAATAATATTTTGTTGCTAGAGTACAATTTCTTGTTTCTTTCCTTTAGGTTTAGTAGAAGTCCTAACCTAGGTCTAGGGCAAGATTGCATGGCTAGCTAAGTATGCATATCAAAAACACATGACTTAAAGTAGAGCTGTTAAAGGATTAAATCCTCTCATTCTTTTATTCAGCTCTGATTAATAATCACACATCTGTGGTCAGGAGCTTGCATTAATTATCAAGTAGTGTGCTATACTTTTCAAGGGTGTTTTTTTTTTTTAAAAAAAATCTTCTTCCAAAGCAGTATTGTAATAGCTAATAGTATTGCATTCAGTAGCTTTTCAAAGGAATCCTAGACATAATAAAACATTACAGAACTTTCAAGCAAAAGGCTTACTTACTTGAGCAAGCTTTAATCTATAAATAAATATTGAAATAAAGTATGGAAATATAAACAGAAAAAAATCAGTAAGCAATAAGCTGCAGTAACTAGGGTTAAAAGAGAACTAAATCCTGAAAGAACTATAGAGAGAATAATTGTTTAACATGATCTAAAATACTTTCTGAATGATTCTTTATGAATAATCATACATCAGTCATGCTTACCTCCTCATGCTCTAAAAGATAAAATCAAAACCACACATTGAAGAGTCAGGCATCTAATTTACAGCTTTCAAAAGTCACACTGATGAACCCTGACTAATAGCATACATTTTAGCAATTGTTGCTTTGCACCGTTTTTTAAGCCAAACTGAGATAAAACCAATTTTTCTAAATTAATCCATATTTTCAAATTCAGATCAGTTTAATATGGAAAGCAAACTCTAGTTGGTTTAGTTTAGTCATCATATAATCCAATATTAAATCAAGTGAATCAGCAATAATCAAGAGCTATTTTAACCATAAACAAAGTACTCCTAGAAAAACCAGATGATCCTTCAACAGACATACAGGACACGGGAGGGGCCGGAGCTCTGTCGGCGGGGGGAGATGGGGCAATACCGAGAAAGCTCAGATCACAAAAATGAGCAAGAAAATCCACCTGATATAAACTGATCGAAATTACTAATTGAATTTATATGCTGACTATATGTTACTATTTAGTAATGAATTTTGTGTAAATGTATACTATGAGTATGGAGGGAGGGGGCACCTACCGCACATCGCAACTGCCAAAATTTGTAACCTTTCCTTTACCTTTTTCCCTTGTAAAATGTTAAAAAAACCAATAAAACTTTGTTTTTTTTTAAAAAAAGAGCTATTTTAACCACAAAAAACAAGTTATCAAAGAGCACACCAAGGTTAGAACCTAGGAGCAAGAAATGTTTCTCTATAATGCAGGCTTAGAACTAAAGTCTCTGAAGTTAAAGATTAAGTTCCTAACTGCCAAATATCAAGTCCTTCAAAGGAAGCTACTGCTGACAAGCAGGATTCTAGTCCCACACAATTGCTTCTCTTAAGGGATCTAATCCCAGATAGACTTTCCTTGGCAGATTCAGACCTGAATACTGAGCTTTTTGTCCTAAAGCAAGTGGGTTTGTGTTGCTAGTTGACACCAGACAGGAGACAGCAGTTATCTGATTAGTGTTTCTGTAAAAAATAAGTTGCTAGTATTTACTTTAAAAATGCTGCCAAAATATGGACATTTGCAAGATTTATTGGTTTCTACACAAATATTAAAAGAGAAATAAAAGTCTGTAGTGCTTGATCTCTCTCTCTCTGAGAGACACACACGCACACAGAGCACCCCTCATTTTTGTAACAGCCCCCAAAATACTGGGACACTGCTATCATATTTCCCCTAGTCCTTTTTTAAAATTCATGTTTATACCATTATTAGTATTTGATGACACTTATTAATTGGCTGGTAAAAGGTAAACAAATAATTCTAGAGTTATCAAATAAATGATGCTATTATAGTCATTTTCCACTAATACAAACAATTTTTGAAATAAGAAATTATGTGCTGTGTCTTTAGAGGTGCCCGTCATGGGTCTTCAATAAATGCTAAGTGTATCAATTTCATTCACTATAGTCTGTCATGAATTACGAGTCCTGTTATGTGCTCCAGTTAAAGCACTGATTATTATCAAGCAGTTTTAAAACTGTATAGTAATGTTCCACAAAATGAATGAGAAGTGCAAATGAACGCTGCCCTCTGTAGATAATCACACTATATTCATGGAAGCTGACTGTTTAGTGCATCTTTAAAGCGGTTGCTGAGGTGGCAGAGCTAGTGCATCATAAATAATTACACGTTTCCAATATAAGCTTGATACATCTTATAAATATCAAGTAGAAACTTTATACTGCTTGCTACTTGTAAGATAAGTGTGTAATGAAATTGTAAAGCACCCAGAAAATAAAGTAGGAAAATAAAATCCTTCATAGATCAAGATAAATTTCTAGAAAGTAGAAGATTAATTTTGGCACACTATTTGTGTGATTGGTGACATTAAATTTTGTTTCCTCCTCCAATTAGGAATTTAGGTAATGTGTATTACACTAAGAAGTGCAATAGAAATTCCTTAATAAAATAATAAATCTTCCCTATTGAATTGATTTTATAAAATATCATTTATAAAGATTAGTTTAAATTTCTGATTTATACAGACTATTTTAATGTGTCAATGGAGTTCTTTGAAAACTTGAAATAACTATAACTAAAAGTTATGTGGTTGACTTTTCAGAGATTCTTATAGTGCACAAGACCAAAAAAAATTACTGACTAGTGAACACTATACAACGGGATGAACTCTCATTATTTGCCCCAGCTCCCACATAGCAGTTTGAAAGTATGCAAATGCGAATAGATAAATAGGTACCACTTTGGTAGGAAGGTAATAGTGTTCCATGTACCTTGGCTAGAGATGGGTTTTTACCGGTTCGCACCGGTTCAGGCTAACCAGTAGTGCAGTGACGTGCGGTGACGTTTATGACTGGTGAGGCTGGTGACGTCATCAAACCACGTGGTTGCTCCGATCGCAGGGGCGCAGCCCAAACGGAGAAGTTTCTTCAGCTCCAGCCTCAATCAGCGCAGCCGCGGTCCCCTTCATCTTGCCTCAGGAAGGAGGGGAATGGGACCATGTGTGCAGGGGAAGGGGATCGCGGCTCTGCTAATCTGAGGCTGTGCGCTGAGGAGCCGCCTGCACACATAGTCCCATTCCCCTTGCAAGGACCCCAGGCTCACCCGATGTAAAAAATGCCTAAGTACCGTGTTTCCCCGAAAATACAACCTGTCCCGCGCTCACTGACCTAGCGTTATCCTGAAAGCGCCAAGTTACAGGAGCCGGGGGTGGGGGGAGCGCTCACATTGCTTGCCGCCTTCGGTATACCGCTAGGTTGGGGAGTGGCATTCTGTCCGGCCAGAGGGGAGAGTTGCCGGGCGGCTGCTCTCTTGTGAACTGGCTCCCGAAGAGCCGGGCACAGCCTCAAGGGCGAAGCAGCCATGAGGTAACCATGCTCACAAGCAGCCGCCCGGCAAATCCCCTCTCCAGCCGGGAAAAGCACCATTCACTGACCTGAGCAGCCGCCTGGCAAATCCCCTCTCCAGCCGGGAAAAGCACCATTCACTGACCTGAGCAGCCGCCCGGCAAATCCCCTCTCCAGCCGGGAAAAGCACCATTCACCAAGCCCTTGCGCAGCTCTCCCAGGCCACCGCCGCTGGCTGCTGCTGCCCGCCGCCGCCCGCCGCCCGCTGCTGTCCCGCTCCGCTCCGTGCATAACATCCAAACTCCAAAACTTCCAGCATCGGCCGCTCTAGGAGTGCTCTCTATGGTGGGCTGGCTGCCGGACAGAGAGTTTTCCGGACAGAGTCTTCCAGCAGCCGGCCCACCATAGAGAGCACTCCTAGAGCGGGCGATGCTGGAAGTTTTGGAGTTTGGAAGTTATGCGCGGAGCGGAGTGGGGCAGCGGCGGGCGGCGGCGGGCGGCGGTGGGCGGCGGTGGGCGGCAGGTGGCGGCGGGTGGCGGGCGGTGGGTGGCAGGCGGGCGGTGGCCAGTGGCTGGCGGGCGGCGGCAGCGGGCGGCAACAGCAGCAGCGGTGGGCGGCGGCAGCAGCGGCGGTGGCCTGGGAGAGCTGCGCAAGTGCTTGGTGAATGGTGCTTTTCCCGGCTGGAGAGGGGATTTGCGGGGCGGCTGCTCAGGTCAGTGAATGGCGCTTTTCCTGGCTGGAGAGGGGATTTGCCGGGCGGTTGCTGGTGAGCATAGTTACCTCATGGCTGCTTCGCCCCTGAGGCTGTGCCCGGCTCTTCGGGAGCCAGTTCACAAGAGAGCAGCCGCCCGGCAATTCTCCTCTCTGGCCGGACAGAATGCCACTCCCCAATCTAGCGGTATACCGAAGGCGGCAAGCAACGTGAGCGCTCCCCCCACCCCCGGCTCCTGTAACTTGGCGCTTTCAGGATAACGCTAGGTCAGTGAGTGCGGGACAGGTTGTATTTTTGGGGAAACACGGTACCTAGGCATTTTTTGCATCGGGCGAGTCCGGGATCCTTGCAAGGGGAATGGGACCATGTATGCAGGCGGCTCCTCAGCGCACAGCCTCAGATTAGCAGAGCCGCGATCCCCTTCCCCTGCACACGTGGTCCAATTCCCCTCCTTCCTGAGGCAAGATGAAGGGGACCGCGGCTGCGCTGATTGAGGCTGGAGCTGAGGAGCCTCCTGCACACGTCCCATTCCCCTTGCAAGGATCCTGGGCTCGCCCGATTTAAAAAATGGCGAGATCGGCACACTTGGGGCTGCTGCTGAGATGTCCAGGGAGGCTAAACCAAGCCGCGCGCCTCTCCCAGCCACTTTCACGGCTTCCTGGAGTAATTCTTTTTTATTTTCATGATGAGAGTGGTGAGGCTCCACCTCCCCTGCCTCCCCTGACTGCACGTCACTGCAGTAGTGGTAATTTGGCCTTGGTCACAGAATCGGCAGCAACCCAGGCTGGTCACATCCCCGAACTGGGTCCCTGGTCCCTGGTTTGCTGGCATGTTTTTAAGTACTGTATTTTTTTGGAGTATAAGATGCATCTTTTTCCCTCAAAAAAGAGGCTGAAAATCTGGGTACATCTTATACACTGAATATAGCATTTTTTCCCTCCTGAAATCCCCCCCCCTTTCACCAAAATGGCCATGCATAGCTTTTAGAAGGCTTTCAGAGAGCCCCTGGGGGCTGGGGAGGGCAGAAATGAACGAAAAACATCCCATGTTTTGCTCCCCCCCCCAGCCCCCAGCAGCACTCTATAAGCTTCCTAAAGGCTATTCAGGCCCCTTTTTTTTGACAAAAATGGGCCTGTTTTTGCTGGTTTTTTGCCCCCACCCCCCAGGAGCACTTTACAAGCCTCCTAAGGGCTATTCATGCCCTCTTTTTTTTTTAAAAAAAAGGGCCCATTTTCATGAAAAATGGGCCGTTTTGGGGAGGTTTGCAGAGTGCAAAAACTTTTTTAAAAAGTTCTTCAAAACCTTGCTGCGTCTTATACTCCAGTGTGTCTTAAACTCCGAAAAATACCGTAGTTTTTCACATTCTTTTTTTTTTTTTTTGGAAAAGAAATTTTTATTTTTGGTTAAACAGACAATCATCTTTTGTTACATATTGTAGAAGTGTGTCGATTGGTTACAAATAACTTTCGTGCATCTCTTCCTCAGTCATTACTTATAATTAATATCACATTATATATTTTAAATCAAAAATCTTTATATATCTTACAATCAACATCCCACAATTCTCATTTGGCTGTAATTGTTTTAACATCCTTTTGCATAAAATAATCCAAAATTGAAAAACACAACTACATAATGACATTTCATTAATCATTTCTAAAATCATCCAATAACATTACACCTTTATAACATGTTCTAAGTAAGAATTAATTATGATTGATAACAAAATTTCTAATCCTCTTTTCCAAGTCACTGTTTACTATTTGTATCCCAATACCTTTTATTGAGCCAATATTGAATAATATATATATTGTTAAGTATATCCCTTGTCATTTCATTTTTATTATTATAATTGTTATTTATTAATAGAAATTCATTTGCTAATTATATCAGGTTTCCTCTCTTCAAACCAACATATGTGTGTACCTTATCATTATAAATTATTTATTTAACATATCACTCTAAGGATTACTAAATTACTAATCACTAATCATATTCTAGAAGTGTGTTGTCGATTGGTTACAAATAACTTTCATGCATCTCTTCCACAGTCATTGCTTATAATTCAAATCACATTATGTATTTTAAATCAAAAATATTTATATATCTTACTATCAGCATATCACGATTCTCATTTGACTGTGGTTGTTTTAACATCCTTTTTTCATAAAATAGTCCAAAATTAAAAATCACAAGCACCTAGTAGCATTTCATTAATTATTTCTAATATCATCTAATAACATTACCCCTTTATAGCATGTTCTAAGTAAAAAATAATTATGTTTGATAACAAGGTTTCTGATCCTCCTTTCCAAATCGTTGTTTACAATTTATATCCCAATTTCTTTTATTAAACCAATACACACATACACACACACACACACACACACACACACATATATTTCACTATATCCCTTGTCATTTCATTGTTATTGTTATAGATATTATTTATTAACAAAAATCATTGACTAATTATATCAAATTTCCTCTCATCAAACCATACACATGTATGCACTTTATTATCCTTATCAATTATTTATTTAACATAGCACTCTAGAAATTACTAAATTACTAATCACTAATTACTAAAATTAACTAATTTTTTATTATCAACTTTCATATATCAGCCTCTATCCTTCCAGTAATAATAAAGTCTTATTTCTTTTGTCATTTGTGGAATTGATCTTCTATTTATTTCCTTAATAAATTTTTTGTGGACTTGTCTCCGCAGCTTGTTGCTTGCAGCATCACTTAAGTAATCTCGGTATCCTCCATCTGCTATTTTAATCAAGTTATCTTTAGTTGTCAATCTTGTTTCTGAGAAGTTCTCTCTCCTTAAATCCATCGTTTTTCCTCTTTTTTCTTCTTCCATGCCTTGAAATCCGGGGTATAGTTCCTGCCGATCTAATTCCCTTTTCCATACTCCCCTTTTCCACTTTCAACCATGTTCACTCCACTGGTAAAGTAATCAGTTATCTTGTCTTTATAATCATTTCCCCCTTCAATTTTTGGGACTCTGACTCCATCATTTTTTGCTGTTATAAACTCTATTTTTTCCATCTTCTTCTCAATTCTCTCTGTTATTTCTAATAAATTTTGAATTCCAGCAAAGATGTTTTGCAAAGTTATTTTTTCTTTTGAATATTGTGCCATTTTGACAAGCTAATAGATACTGCCACTCTGGCTTTCAAGGCTTCTTATATTAAATTAGCTTAAACACAAGTTCATTTATAATCTTCAAAAAAGAAGGTTCTGTTTATTTTTCTCTCCCACTGCCAGTAAGACTCTCAAAGTGCACTTGTAAAAGCAATTTGTGCCCTTGCTTCTTATCACTTTCTATAAACAAGTTGCCAAGCCTCGAGATACAAAGTAAGTGAGATCAAAAGTAAAAGTAAAAGTGCATTGTTTCAAAAACTCAAGACTCCAGCCTCCAAGTGGCAGTATTGCTTCCCACTCTCTAATGTTATTTCAAACTTAAAAGAAACAGAGCTCTTAAATGGAATTAATAGCAAGTAATAAAAGTGTTTATTGAAATAAAGAAGAAGACTTTAATCCATAGGTAAAAAAATAAAATAAAAAATAGAAGAAGAAAAACATCTGTTCTCTTTTTTTTAAAAAAGTTGCAAGCACTTCAACCCACAAACTAAAGTTAAACACACTATCCAAAGCAATCCAATATAGGTTAATCTTGCCACTTATTTTATTCTGCTTTCGGATTTAATTTAACTTTAAAAAAAACTTTTGGGCACTCTTTTCCAAAACAATAAAGTTTCCTCACCAGATGGACACACTTTCTCTTTCTGCTTCCCTTCCGGAGCCATCCCAACTTCATCAGCCTGGGGCTGGACTTTTTGTCACCGGCTTGAAGAACTTCTCTTGGATCGATCAGTGACTTTGCGGTCTCCCTGCAATCAGCAAGACATATTCTTCCTGTTCACCTTCTCTACGGGATGGTTTATGTCCGATTGGACCAAAAGTATTGGCAGCGGTCTCAGAGCATCGAGACCGCACGTCCGTATCGTCACAACATTGGCTCCTCCTTCAGTTTTCCACATTCTTTGTGCATGCACAGAACAATTTACATTGAGCTGTGCATGTATGTGCAGCACGTATCTGCCGTGCACACAAGTGAAGCAAACTGGTACCAACACCGGTAGAAACCACCGGTATGAGCCTTGGCATATAGTCATGCTGGCCACATGACCACAGAAGTGTTTTTGACAACACTATTTCCCTCGGCTAAGAAATTATTAGATAGAGATGATAGATAGATAGATGATAGATGATAGATAGATAGATAGATAGATAGATAGATAGATAGATAGATAGATAGATAGATAGATAGATGGGTGGGTGGGTGGGTGGGTGGGTGGGTGGGTGGGTGGATGGATGGATGGATGGAAGGATATAGATGGATGACAGAGAAATTGAGAGGGGCTATGAGAGAATGGAGTGTGAGAGAGAGGTACAGAGAGATATACAATATAAGTTCACAATGGAGGCTAAGTATCTTCGGAAAGGTGATTTTTAAAAACTACATTTCTATCCAAACATACACACTCACACATATGTGCTTATATGTGTATATGTGTGCTCACATATACACTCCAAAAATCAGTATAAATTAAAATGTCAATTGTTTTCTATCTATTGCAGAATGTATTTCTTCCCTAAAAATTTATTTGGATAAATGCCATATCAGCTTTCAGCTGTTTAGGGTTTTTTTTTAAATGACTGTGCTTTTTCCCTGAAATGTGCTGCATTTATTCATACAACATAACATGCCACAATATTATAATGATGATCCTGTAGCTTTATCCATGGTCCATAATACCATCTGTTACAAAACTAGTCTTCTCATTGCAAGTGCACCATCTGGAACACCATTTATCTATATTCTAATTACTGTACAGATGAGATTTCTGTTACTACAGAAACACCATATTGACTGTATCCTTCACTGATTGTTTAATTTATAAAAAATATAATTGTGTAGAACAGAAATAGATTGTTGGCATCTTTAATGATTTTTAAGTGCTACACTTTTTATTGCCCCCCCCCAATATACTTCACATCAAAAGTCCTTTGTCCAAAAGATGGATAGAAGCATTATCAGGCATTTCGACTACATATTGTTTTTCCTCATCCCCTATATCTATTTTCAACTCTTTGGGGCTGAAAATCAAGGAACTATGTTGCAGGATAAACTTTCACCTTTTCAATTTTGCTACTATAGTGATTTGGCAAAATTGTTGTAATTTTTAATAATAAGAACTGGTTCAAAAATATAATCCAATGAATGGTTTTGAGTAATGAATAAGGAGAAAAGCTCATTCAGCACCATCTTGGTATACCACTCAATTTTTTGGGTTTTTCATCCTTTGTCCTCTTCCACTGTGCGCTATAGCTCTTCTCTGTGATTTGAACTGTGTCCTTGGACTTGGGAATCATAAAGATAGCATCTAATAATTTATGCTGGGTTTTGCATTCAACTGTCATAAATAGCTCCAAATGTAGCAATTCTAATTCATTTTAAGCTCTGTGGGATTTGCATATTGAAATATTCTAATCCTGTTGTGGTCTCTATTTGAAAATCTTTTTCAATTCCTTGTCTTCAGCATTACTGTTTGTTGGAAAGAGCACACTAATAAACCAAATACACTTCTCTTTAAGGACAGTAATATCAGGTGTCTATCACATTGAATTTTATAAAACAGAATTTTTGTGACATTTTCAATAATTTTATCTACATTTTCACATTTTTGCTAATTCTTATTGACTATCAATCTGTACATTTTACATAAATGCCAGTATAATATCTTTCCAATTCAATCATGCAATTCTTCTTGTGACTTTGCTACATCTAGTTATTATGTAGCTAAGGTATTTTGAGCCTTATCTCAGTACAATTGACATTTATTATCCAAAATAATATTTTCTTTTATTTTTATGATGTTTGGGGATAGCATTCATTCTTGGGCAACAAAAAGCATTTGTCTATTTTCTTTTATGATATATCTTTCTTAACCCATTGCATGTTCAGATGTTGCCTGATTTGATCTCTCAAAATGTGCCCATGGAGATGGTATTTTTCCTCTCTCTCTCTCTCTCTCTCTACAGTTTTCTAATCTCATTTCTAGCTGTTACTTTCATAATCATTTTTAGATTCCATTTTAGAATCTCATTTTTCATCTTCTAGAGGTTGTTTTACCTCTAAAACTCTGTACTTTCCAGTCTTCTTTTTTATACCACTCCAAGGATGTATTCATAGTTATTGACTTTCTGATTTATTAATCAAGGTAATCAAGATCCACCTGAGACTAGTTGACTATTTCTTCAGTGTACTAAATTGGACAATATTTATAAATTGATTGATCTGAAGGTATTCCCACCAGGTTTTCCTTACATTTTTCTTACAGTATTCTGAACTTATTTTTATTTTTGTTTGTGGAAAATAACAGATGTTTCCAAGATTCTAAAATATTTATTAATTTGCTTGTGTGATAACTGTTTGCTATTCAAGGTAGTCCAGAATATGAATGCTAAGGCTACTTTTATTATTAGGTTCTAGTCATTCCAGAATTCCAGAAGTCTGGATGTGCCTCTTTCTCTCTTGCTTTTACATTCCCGAGAACTAAGATGGGTCAGTTCTGAGATGTTTACTCAAATTGCATTCCTCCTTTGTCTCAGATTTTATTTATCAAATCATTGTTTAGACTGTGCCTCCTCATTCTGTCTCTCAGCCTGAGGTTGTATCAGCAGGTTCTAACCAGTTCTGGAGAACCGGTAGCAGAAATTTTAAGTAGTTCGGAGAACTGATAAATATCATCTGTGACTGGCCCCACCCCCATCTATTTTCTGTGTCCCAAGTCCCAGCTGATCAGGAGGAAATGAGGATTTTTCAGTAACCTTCCCTTGGAGTGGGGAGGGAATGGAGATTTTTCAGTATCCTTCCCCTGCTATGGGATGAGAATGGAGATTTTACAGTATCTATCCATGTCATGCCCACCAAGCCACACCACACCCACCAAACCACGGCCACAGAACCAGTACTAAAAAAAATTGAATCCCACCACTGCTCTCAGAGTTATTCTCTCAGGGCTGTTCTCACAGGATTATTCTCAAAGTCCATTACATAGTTCTTTAGTAACTGTCATGTCACTCAGAAATGAGTGATTTTCATTTTCTTTATTTGAATCAAGTGCAAAATTACTAAATCAAATTATATTGCAATATCACTGCTAAATATCTGAATAGTATTTTGTAATTATTCCAATCAGGGACGTGCGGTCAGGGGAGGCAAGGGAGGCAGAGCCTCACCTCTCTTCATGAAATAATAGTATATAATATTATATATATATATATATATATATATATATATATATATATATATATATATATATATATATATATATATATATATATATATATATATATATATATATATAATATTATAATATTATATACATCCGTCTGGCTGCGCCCAGGAGCTGCGGAGGCAGAAATGTTGTCGGCGCTCCTGGATGATGAAGCAACGAAAGCGACTGGGGGAAGGTTCTCGTCGTTCCCCAGTCGCTTTCGTGGCTTCGTCATCCGGGAGTACCGACAACATTTCTGCCTCTGCAGCTCCCGGCCGCGGCTGGACGAGGTAGCCAGAGTGACGGATGAAAGAGCTGCGGAGGCAGAAATGTTGTCGGCACTCCCAGATGACGAAGCCACGAAAGCGACTGGGGAACGATGAGAACCTTCCTGCCTCTGCTGGACTTTGCGCAAGTCCAGCAGAGGCAGGAAGGTTCTCGTCGTTCCCCAGTCGCTTTCAAGGACTGCGGAGCACGAGCCGGCGGAGCACGCTCAGGAAGCCTCCAGCACACGTGGTCCCATTCCCCGCCTTCCTGATGACGTCACCAGCCTCACCAGCCATAAACCTCACCACACATCACTGATTCCAATTGGCATTTATGTCAGATGGAATATGGTTTTTTTTCATATCTTGCTTGAAAATTAGTAGACATGTTTTGCCTTCTTAAAAGCATTATCTCCAAATGGAATAATAAAGGTGATAAGTCAACTTGAAACATTCGTCTTTATGTTCTGATTTATAGGTATTACCAAGACACGATGGCTCAGCAGTTAAAGGCACTGAGCTGTCAAATGGAAATTTGACAACCCGGGTTTGAGACCTGAAATCTGCACAATTCAGTGAGCTCCTGTTAACTTGCACCAGTTTCTGCCCACCTAGCAGTAATAAGTATCACTTCATTGGGATGGCAACAGGATTCTGTGCACTTTGGCATATAGCAATGTTGGCCACATGACCATGGAAATTGTCTTTAGATAATGCTGGCTCCCTTGGCCAAGAAACAGAGATGAGCACCATGTCCTAGAATCAGACACGAGTGCCATGGAACCCTTGTCTATACATCATCATTAAGTGTTAATTTTTATTTTCTATGCTTTTATTATTCTTTCTACAAAACTTCAGATATTTTGATTTATATCAACAACTTAGTTTTCATGAGCCTGTTATTTGAAAGTGGAACACTTTCTTGTAATCATTCTTAGCCATACATAAATCCACTTTAGTTTGACTTTTTAAGAGATTGCTTTATCAATAAGTAATTCGTCTTTGATTCCTCATGCATTTTTGCACTTTTGTTTTCCACTATTTTTAATTTTGCAGAAAACTCATTATTGTACCTAAGAATTGTTAACAGTAGGTGAACATGCTTTTGATTTTGTTGCTATGAAATATGGGTCCTTTTTATTTATCTTTCCTTATTAATAAAAACTCCTTCTAGTTGTCATCCAGTATTAAATTCTTATATTTTTAATGCAATATTAAACTGACCATAGCTAAATGTATATGGAGATTCTCAGTCATCCAGGTCATGGTTGTTCCAAAGGTGCTTTTTCAAATGACAACTGGACTTTCCTTTCCTTGAAAGGAAAAACACGTTAATGATGATGGTTCATTAACAAAGTTTGAACATGTATAAATACAACTAAGCATATAACCATTTTTTGTTTTGAGGAAAAACAAAGTCCAGTTGTCTTCACAGTTATCCTATGAAAAAGCGCCTTTGGGAATAAACTGACCAGCTATCCAATCATATAGAATAGTTACATATTTAAGTCAAATCCATACAATTTATGAATCCGGGATACAATCCAGTGTTTGATTTGGTTGGACTCTTTCCAAACCATTTTTCTATTACGGTTAAATTTTCCATAGAAATGTGTTAATTCTAATTCATTTTTTAAGAATAAATCTACTTTGTCTCTTATAATTTTCTATATTCCAATACCACAGTCCTCTCTGTAAATGCAAATTTTCTTCATTATTACTTTCACAATATTGTTTTCACTGGAACTAATATTCCTGTAGAATTGATGCTGATTTTGTAATAGCTTATATGATCATCTTATCACTTCATTTTTGGTGATAATGTTACAATGAGGAATATCAGTTTTGGCTTTGGTTCTGATATTATGTTGCTTTTTAACATTTTGTTATTCATTTTGCAGTTTTCTTAGGTTTATTGTTTTCAGATTGTTCAGATCTGCCTTATGTTTTCTCCTTTTTGATTCTAAGTGAATTTTCCATTTAGTTTTACCTTTTAAAAACTTCTTTTGTTCCTTAATTGTGTTTATTAAAGTTTAGCAGCCCTATATATAAGTTGGCTTGTTTTGCTAAATGCTCATGTTGAAATGCAATCTAGTACTTTGTTTACGTCCTGAAGAATTTCAAATAAGCCTCTTCTATTTATTTGCTGAAAGATGGGTCTCATTATTACTGTCAATTCCAATAACTTTTAAGTGACTTTTTCAATCAATTTTTGCCTTTTAGTTAGTTCTGGTTGCTCATCTTTACTAATTGCAGCATTTGCTTTCCCACAAATAACACTTTCTTGCAAGCCTTGACTCTTCATTACTGTTTCCATTCACAGATCAAAAGATCCTGTAGCATGCATTACAAGTATTCAGATTTTCTTGTTGGCCATTGTATTGATGTTTGCTGATGAGGAGGATAATAATTATGTTTTCTGCTGCTGGTGTTAATGATGATGGTTCATTAACAAAGTTTAAATATGTATACATACAACTAAGTATATAACCATTTTTTATTTGCTTGTGTGTGTGTGTGTGTTTGTGTGTGTGTTTGCAGTCAGTAAATATAAAAAATTGTGGGCTTTTAAAAAAAGCATCATGTTAACATATAAACATTCCATAATCGATCTATTGTGCAAGAAATGCGCTTCAATTCTCTCTCTCTCTCTCTCTCTCTCTCTCTCTCTCTCTCTCTCTCTCTCACTCACTCACTCTCACTCTCTCTCTCTCACACACAAGTATGCATGCACATGCACACATCACTGAGATTGCTTAGAAATATGAATTATCATTTCTAATTTATATTCACAAAGTTAACCATAATAAGCTCACAATGGCTGCAACAGGAGTCACAAACCAAGTCCTTGGCTGTCCATATTTGCAAATCCTTATGTCAATCCTTTTATGTCTTTCTAAACGCTGAGATAATAAAAGGAAAAAAAGGAACAATTCAAAATATTTCATGTAAGATTTTGCTTAGATATTGATTGGAAGGCAAATTCAAGTGTAACAGATCAATAATTAATTTATTGCTAGAATAGCAAAATAAAATATCCATATTGTCAGATATTTGAGGTAGGGACAATCAGGAAACCTCAAGAATGATTGGCACTCCACTTTATTGACATATAGTATTGATATAAGTATACAGTATATTCTATTTTATACGGCTATATTAACAGAAACTTCAAATCCCTCTTATAACATAATGAATTAAGGTGTGGCCAGTTTAAATCTCTTTCTGATGCTTATTTGTTCCCTAGGCTTAAAACATGTTTTGGTAGCTGTCATCACATAGTTTCTCCAACATTATTTCTGTGGCTTGCTACAACTGTGGAATGGCAGAACACCATAGGACTGTATGCCTTGCTGGCAAAAATAAAGAGGAAGAAACATACACAAGATTGGCAATCCATTATAGAGAGCCGCAACTAACGCATCAGTGACACTACACTAAAGAATTCATTAAGTGTTATCTGATATCGGTTGTCTGAGCTGGAATACAGTATGTTACAGTAACCTGCATAGAGACTGCACTTTTACAAGTGTCCCAGTTATATTTTCTCTTAGAATAAGAATGAATGGTGTATATAAGTCCATTATTGTGACCTATTTTCAAGTGGATCTAAATGATAAATGATTAAAATGATAGAAAGATAATGGTACCATTTCTGATCAATATAAAAACAGTCACTTCTGGCAAGAGATTTTGTTCTTTACACTAGTCCATGTTTTCTATTTTTTCCCACTTATTGATTTTTCTTTTCGTCTCTTTTCTTTTTTTCTGTTGGCCCAGTTGAGAGAAATGAAAGGATCTTTTACTCACTGAACTGGATTGATGGATAGGAGCTATCACCACACAAAGTTTAAAATCTTAAGAATGTTTATGACACATACTGCAAAAGCCTAGAATTACTACTTCATTTCTCCAATGTATTTTAGCATTACATTTCTGGCATATTTAGTGTTATTCTTAAATATTTAAAATAAATGTACACAACTCTGTCCTTTCTCAGTATTGATTTCTAAAATAATTATTCAGTATCAAAGAGCTACTGATCCATTTCAGGCAGTGGTGGGGTTCAACATTTTTTAGAACCTCTTCTGTAGGTGTGGCCTGCTTTGTGAGAGTGGCTTGCCGGCATGTGACCAGGTGGGAGTGGCTTGCCAGCCATGTGACTGGGTGGGTGTGACCAACTTGTTAAATGTGGTGAAACTCACTTAACAATGCTCTTGCTTAGCAACCAAAATGTTGGCTCAGAAACTCTGGCATTTGAAGCACGCAAGTCTTAAAGCTGTCAAGTTACAAGACCCTTGCACCCCTAACCCTTTAGAAAAAAAAAAACCCCAGGGGTGTTCAAACTTGACACCTTTAAGACTTGTGGACTTCAACCCAGAATTCCTCCTCTCGCTCTTCATCTTGATGATGTGTGGACGGGCAGGGGGAGGGAGCTGGAGCCGGTTCTAAACGACACTGTAGATTTGTGGAACCTCTTCTATAGAAGAGGTTAGAACTGGCAGGAACCCACCCCTGATTTCAGGTAATATCATCTTGTCACTGTAGTTGTGCATGACTTTCTGACTTACTGAGTAGCAATGGGGTAAAATCAGATTCAGAGAACATGAAATCAGTCCTTGCTCTACTCTTTAGAAAACAATAAAGCTAACTTCTAGACATTAGTTCCTTCTTACAGACATCTTCATAAGCATTAATATTTGAATTAAAGCAATGTATAAGATCATGAGAATGAGTTTGTAAATTGTTCATCTGTTGAAACAGAAACTTTAGAGAATAAATAATGGGTGTTGCTGCCAGTTTTACTACTGGTTCGCAACTTGCGCACAACGTGCATTGTTCAATGTAAATTGTTCTTTGTGCATACACAGAACAATTTACAGTGAACTGTGCAAGCATTAAAAATAAAAATGACAGTGGCCCAGCGGCGGTGAAGGAACCAGTTTGGGGCCATGGCAGGCCTGGGTCTCTGCTAGTTCTGCGACCTGGGCCTGAATTCCACTACTGGTTTGGCCAAACAGGGAGCAATCCACCTCTGCTATCACTGTATGTGATAGGTATGTGCATACACACATTTTTGCAGACACATACATATTTAAATACTCTCCAAGTAACAAAGAACATAAAGTAGAATCGTCCTCCTGCCCTTCCTCTCTACCCCTTCCTTCCTTCCTTTATTTATTTATTTCAGATTTTAAGAACAGTGTGAAGAAAGAAAGTGAAGATTTTTCAGAGATGTGAAGGAATTTTGTGATTTAACAAAGCTATGATTCCATCACCCTCCTGAAGCAACTGTATGAACTGAGGTGGGGTGGAATATTCTTCAAAAAAGAAAATCAAATTAGATTGATTTTGAATTGCTGCTGATCTTATGGACAACATGCAGTGTTGTAACTTTACTTTCATACCTTGACAATATGTGAGTGGCATAATAGGCTCTCTGACACTGACATGAATAACAGGCCAATAAATGTTATCTCCCTTGCTCTCTACTTATCACAAATCTTTTGGAATGCCAAGGCAAACATTGCTTTGCATTTCCTTAGCTCTCAGCTTCTTTGAAAAGACTTTGCTCTGTCTTACACTAATGAAATAAACTTCATATTTGGGCCAGATTGAAATATATTAAGAATCTGTGAACGCTAGATGAAGGACTTTTGTTTATCACAGCCTTTGGCTACTTGTCTCTCTTATGTAAATTGACTGAAAATATAATCAATTTCATAGTCACTTTTCCAGATTTCAATTTTTCCCCATTTTCATCACAATGATGACCTGGCATTCTGTTCATATCCTATTCATTCTATTCCCAAAGAGTAGAGTCCTCTTGTTCTTTTTTGCTTTCGCTCATGCCAAGAAAGCAAGCTTCAATTGCACATTTCTGCAAGAAAAGCTTTTGAAGATTGATGAAAACATATATAATCTATAATCTATCCCAGTTATACTGTTCTTGTCATTTCCACTAAAAGCAGGAACCAGAGAGAACTTTGTCAATTTCACCCATGAAATTGAAGAAAGAAAAAAGAAAGCAAAACAACAACAACAACAACAACAACAACAACAACAACTTGACTTTTTATTTGCTGCACTTGTTAAACAACAACAAACCAAATATTCAACTTTTTTTAAAATGCAGGCAGCTTATTATAAAATGGCTATCAAAAGCAATGCATGGAAATTAGGGAGATATGCCCTATCCAGAGTGTCTGTCCTCAAGAAAACTTTGCTGGACTTAATGACCTTAAACAATTTTTGTCCATTCTCCAAATTTACATTTTAGGGAAGGTGGTAGAGAAGATGATTGGGCTTTAGTTCCAGAAGTTTCTGAAGAGGATGGTGTCAGGCCTGCAGTTATATTCCTTTTTAGGATCTTTGGCCTGGTCACACTCCCATTTTTTCAGGTTTCAAGATAGGTTATAATATGGAGACAGAATTGATCAATGTGTTAATGTGGAGTCAGATTGGTAGTGCTGAATTCATTGCTATGCCCTTTGATCTCTTAGCAACTTTTAATAACATCTACATGAAACTGCTGGGTAAAGTTGAGTTTTGTTTTGTTTTCTTTATTTGGATAGTGTAATATTGTTCATCAAAACACTATGCCTAATCCAGCCCCTGCAGGAACGTTTTCTCTAAGATTTGAGCTTCCAGCTTAGTTTGGGGACAATTGAAATATATGTTTCATACTAATATATCTGCATTATTCTTGTTTTAGTAGTGATTCAGCTTCAGAAATTCTAATTAATAGCCAACTAACCAAGTAACAGAGACTGACTATCAGCCTACTCTACTTCAAAATCTAATTAAAACTTGGGCTGATGTTTCATGAATAAGTAATTCTCTAAAAATATTCCTACTCACCAAGTAGTTCATCCTTCAAATAAGTCTATATATTTTGAGAGTTCCCTTCACCTGTATGTAGACTTATACTGATTTAGAATAACTTTTTTGTCACTTTGAATGTACACTAATTGACATACATTAAAAATAGTAAGAAAAATAGTTAAAGAATCTTATTTTGATCAACTTCTAGATGTTCAAAATGAATTGATTTCTAAAAACCTTCCAATTTGTGTTGTCTGCATCAGCCCTCTTTTCTCTTAATCTACTAGACTTGCATTAGAACCACTACTGACCTCCGCTCCTTCCGACAGAAATTGAAGACTCACCTGTTCCGACTGGCTGGTCTGGCATAATTATAACATTTTCCTCCTGGCATACACACTTTTATTGGTTTTTAGAGGGATTGTCTCTTTTAAATTTAATTTTACAGGATATTGGGATTTTAAATTTATATATCCTGATTTATTTATTTAGCTGTACAGTTTGGCATATCTTTTATCCTCCTCACATATCTATTTATTTAATAATTTTAACTTGTTGTATTTTTGCTACGGACTGTACACCGCCCCGAGTCCCTTTTGGGAGAGGGGGCGGTATATAAGCGCTAATAAATAATAAATAATAATAATAATAATTAAGAACATGAATGCACTGCAAGTTTTGACAGTAGTCAGACTATAGAGAATCCCAAAGACTTAGGATGCAAGAAATCAGTTTGGATCTAAGGCACAGTTTTATAATCCACTTATAAGAATGAGAAAATCTTAAATGGATATAAAATCATTGACTTTTTAAAGTTTCATTTACTGATTTCTTTTCAGCAGAGTGAGTGAAATTGACAGTATCATTAATGTATGACAAGTGTAACATATTAAGCATACCCAGTTTTAGAAAGGTCAGTGCAGGAAATTTGCTGCTAGTCTTTTTCATATTCTGTTAACTGTTTTAAAGAAATATGCCTTGTTGTTTTTTTAACAAAATATGCTGACAATTTTAGTCTCACAAGAGACTCCAAGTCACAAGAGACTTTGAGGAAGACAAAAAGTACACATTGAGAGGAACTGAGGTGAAAATAAGAGATTCAGTGATGATGATCATTAAAATATTTGGCACAACATTGAGATGAATGCAATTACTTTCCAGGAAGTGATCACTCTGCTGTATTTAACATAAGCATAGAATATCATGAAATGGGACTCCTAGAAATAAATGGCAAAGTGGACAATTTGGATTTTTGGCCTATTTGTTATTTACGAGGTAATTGCCAAAAAATAATAAATCTTCCAAATCATGCCTTTTTTGTTTTCCCTGAGGTGGAGGTCTATAGGGATAGAATCTATGTAGATTACATGAACAATTAATTACAGTAAATGAACAGAGGAAAACTGAAACCAAAACTCATAATGATTATAAAAATATGCCTATAATCCTGGTCTTGGATTATATTTCTGATAACACAATGGATTGCTTCATGTACCATTTAATACAGATGAGAGTCAAAGTTGGTCCTGCCTCATTAAAACATTGTCTATCATTTGGAGATTATCCACCAAGCTTCCAGAGAGTGACTGGAAGGTTGTGGCTGGATGAGCTAAGTTCTAGGAGTGGGCTTGTAGCTACATTTTTGAATAGTCTGATTATTGTTTTAAAGAAGAATGTTTCATTATTTTTTAACAAAAATGTAATAACTAGCTCATTCCTCTTCCTTCTTTTTTTCACACGTTAGCAATATTGCTCTTTAACTATCTTTCTTTGAAGCACCAAATTATCATAAAGATACTTGGCGTCATCTGGGTAATTTATTCACCTACTGACTTACTTATCCAACTGATCATTTCTGGGTGTGATTCTGAGTAACTATAACAGGTTTTTTTTAAAGAAAAGAATACAGAAATAAATAAAATAATTATATCACCTTATGGCGTAATGTGATACATAATTCAGCCACTGGCAGATGGAGTTATCTGTGGCAGTCTTGTACACCACAGTATCTCCCATATACAAAGTAATTGTAAGGGTAAATCCAGCATACTGTATAAGAATGCCCTGCTTCTGACAGTTGCTTTTCTGAAACAGTCATAGCCTAGTTTGCAGACTCCCTGAATGTTTAAACTATGTATTTGCTTAAAACAGGTCTTGTATATACTGCAGTTTTAAGTTGCTTGCTTCTCATATATAAACCATCCAGAAATTAAGACAGTTTAGAAGTGTCTTTCTAATGTTCAAGCCCTGTTGTGGGCAGAGCCCTTGTCTGATATCATGATATGCTAAAAATGGTGTCTGATTGGCAGATTCCAATTCTTTGTCCTTCCTAACATGGTAAGACAAGCCGTTTTCTTTAACTCTTTGAGGCATATGGTTTCCATTAATATAATTTGGAAATTTGGTGGAAACTAATCAAGGAGAGAAGCAACTTAGAACTGAGGTGAAACTTCCTGACAGTTAGAACAATTGATCAGTGGAACAGCTTGCCTCCAGAAGTTGTGAATGCCCCAACACTAGAAGTCTTTAAGAAGATGTTGGATAGCCATTTGTCTGAAATGGTATAGGGTTTCCTCCCTAAGCAGGGGGTTGGACTAGAAGACCTCCAAGGTCCCTTCCAACTCTGCTATTGTATGTATTTTGCCTATTACTGCCTTCATCTAGTGACTCCCCCTTATAATACATACTTTTACTAATTGATTCATAAGTATCGAGTCAAGTTTTCAATACAAAACCAGTCATTTTTAGGAGCACCATTAGGCAAGATCTGTTCACAGTCAAACCTATGCTTTGTTTGATTTATATCTGAACTTTACTCCTGTTCCTTTCCTCCCCTCAGTCTGTGGCATAAATCACCTTACCCTATAAGATGCACCCCTCCCAAACCGGCTGCAGTAATCTGAGATCTGACTCCAGCCGACAGTATGTGTGGAATGTACCCTCCCCCATTCTGTCCCCATGACAACACTGAGAGTTGACACAGAGGATCAGCTGATTAGATCATACAGGCTGACTATAAACAATGACATCATCAAGGAGCAACAATGGTGCATCGGAAAAGTTACAAGAAATACCATTTGCCTGCAAGCAAGAACTGATTGGACCATAAAATGGTGAAAATAATAGAAAAGGAAGAAGCTAAAATGCTTTGGGACTTTAGAATTCAAACAGACAGGCATCTGCCACATAACATCCCAGACTTAACAATTGTCAATAAGAAAGATAAAAAAAGTCTGGATAGTGGACGTGGCAGTATATAGACACAATATATAGAGTAGAAGAAAAAGAAAAAGAACTGGAGAAGATAACAAAACACAAAAACCTGCAAATAGAAATAGAATGATTGTGGCAAATAAAAGCAAAGGTAGAATTAAGAGATAGATGCCTTGGGTGCAATCCCCAAAGAATTGAAACACCACTTGAACATCATAGGCATTGACAAATTCACCATCAGTCAATTGAAAAAGGCAGCTTTAGTCAAAAGAGCTTACATCCTGTGATGATACTATACCTGTATTGCCATCAAACCTCCACGTCTGTTTATCCTAGGTCCTTCGGAAGACTTGATAAGTGGACAAAAATGCCAAATTTAGTCTTAACATCTGGCTGACTATTCAACAAACCAAAACAATGCAGATTTTTATTCACTTTTATGGCCTTTGATAGGAAATCTTATATGAAAACGTTTATCATTTAAAGGCAGATTAGCACTTATCTTAATAAGTTTCTGGAGGGTTCTAAAAACAAAACTAGTACAGGCTGTTCAGAGGATGATGGATAAGCACAATTTTGATTACTTATTTCGATTTATAAATTTACCCATGTCAAGTACGTGACTCCAGGAAAGCTTAGAGAAATTAAAAACAATATTAAAGAGATAATATAATGTTTTAAAACAAAACATAAAACTATATTGTATGATTGTATTATATGGTTTATTGTAAATTGCCAGGAGACTGTTGATTACAACATAATATGCAACATAAATCTTTTTTATTTATTTAATATAGCATACACCTTGCAACTGCATATCATCCTATTCAATGTGTGATTCATGTAACATAATGATGAGGTAATGCCTTAATCGAGATAAAGTTACCAAAATTTAATTAGATATACAGTATTTTATGATGATTACATAAACCCAAATCCATTTTATAAAACGCATTATTTCCATTTCCTTCTACTAATTCCTATTTTCAAAACAAAAACAACACAGAATTTCCAAAACATGTTAAATATTTAAAATTATAATTTTCAGTTTTAAATAAATATTCTTGTCATGAAATGCCATTGCCATTATTTTGAAGCTTTATCTTTATATTTGTTCGCTGAATGAGTTTCTTGTCACGATATAAAGAAATATATTTCAAGGGTTTAAAAATAAATTTATTATACTTTACAAGAAAGAGCAAATAGGGCAACTGGCAAGGAATGCATATCTTATGTGCTCGCATTCTCAATGAGATGATAGTTATTCACCACCAGCTGTTTCAACTGCAGCAATAACTGAGGACCAATTGACCAGGGATTATTTCTTCTTCGCTATTTAAGGTGAAGTGTTTTCACATTCTACCACTAACACTGATGAAGGGCCATGTGGGGAACTGTAATAAGTATTGCATAATAAAATATTCACAACTAGAGCTACCTTTTTAATTGACCTATATATTGTACCGGTCTAAAACTAGTCAGGCATATGACTCAGTTGCTCCAACAATGATCTCTGGAATTAATTTGATATGAAGAAATATGATGGCTTTTAACTGGGCTTCAAATATGGGACATAGAGTGGAGATCTTCCTTTATGTTATAGCACCTCTGCTCAGCAAGTCTAAAGCCAATCTGGCATGGCCACTTGTATCCCTCTCTCTAGGTCTAGTGTTTGCTAATCTTAATAACACCAATAAGTTGGGTCTATGATATAAATGTTAGATCATGGGCAAATTCATTTGATATAGACTACGTTTCTAATATTCCTCCTAAAATAAATAAAATAAACTTTATAACTTGTATATTAGAGAAAGAGCATTGTTTTCATTTTGTCCCTTTCCCCCAAATAATGAATTTAGACCAAATTATACATGGAAAAAAGGAGTTCTATAGGAAAAAAGAATACTAGAAACTCCAATGTGCTTGATAGAATAGTGATGGTTTACAAATATAAATGATTAGCAAGTAGCAGAGATATGTTTTCATAGTTGTACACAACTGTACCACTGTTGCTTCTCCAATTAACTATTTTCTTATTTTAGGAATATCACAAAAATTTCAGTAGTTCCTTTTTCTTATCAGACAAGTGCTATAAATAGTACCAAAAACAGTTCTTTTTACAAAAACTGAGAAGGCACATACCAATTGCATGTCCATTGGAACTTGATTATTTGTCAATATTGATTGTCCCATTGACTATCTTGCTTCACATACACACATTGTATGTATTGTGTGTATTTGTTTGCTTGATATCATAGAATATTGCTGTTCTGTTTACTCTTAATAGAGCACAAACATACAGGTAGAATTTATCCTATGCAGTTATGATTGTTGGCATTATTAAAAAATTTCTTCCATCCCTGAAAAAGTTCTATGCAAAATAAAAAAAGGCATAGAGGTAAAAAAAAAAAACAAGAAAGTAGTAAATGGATTATTTGTAAGTATAAGTAGGTACATTTAAATATTGTTATAAGATTGGCACTGTGGCTGCCCCAAGCAAAATATAAATAGTTAGATGCTTCAATAGAAACTTGGGAACTATCTCTTATTTTGACAACTGAGAAGTCTTATAATGATTCCAGAAACAAAACCATGAAATTTTTATCTGTGTTTCTTATCCTCAAAATGTTTGACTCTCTCTCTTTCAAATATTGTGGTTACTATGAGAGAGTGCTACTATCTTTTGTCGTACTGTGTGCTGCAATGTAGCCATTTGTCAGAATGTCACACGCTCTGCAGGAACTCATTGAAGTGTCATGCCCTCAAACCCATTCCTCCTGCCAACAGAGAGATACAATAAAACATGGCTAAGCACTGTGAAGAAAATAAATCGTTTTGTTTGTCAGGATGTTGGGAAACGTAGCTTCACTCCAAGCAGCACTCCTCCATGTTATCTAAACGTAGTTCATCACAGCTGCAGATAGTAACTGTGGAACACAGGCTACTGAATCATTATTTAGAGGCCTTCCTGAACAATTCCTACTAATGGATAAAATCATTACATTTCCCATTATTTGATTTACCAAAAATGAACTGAAAAGTTTCTTTTCTTTCCCTTTTAAAAATCATTAATTGCACATTTTATTCTGACAGTCAAATATGTAAGTAAAATAGTTGTTATTATATTTATTTATTTAATTTATACCCACTCCAATCAACCCTCACCTTTACCTCTAACTGGTTAGAATAATCTAATCAAAATGAATTATCATGCAGATGGTGCCCCTTTTTGTTCACAATGTTGGTTTATTTGACTTCTTGTGCTTTTTATTCTCTTAAAAAAAAACACCTTGCAACAGGCATAATGTTTAGTTCGGCTGCTATTTTGTCTGACCCCAACATTATTTGGGTTCATTTGCTCTTTTCAGTTAAGAATCACTACATCTACTATTAATGAAAATATATATATTAAAAAATATCAAAAGTTCTACATCAATAACAAGAATTGCTTTTGTTTACAATGGATCTTTCAGACCTTTGCTGCCAAATTTTATCAGGAAAACAATATCCATCTTAGATAACAAAATGACAACTCAGAATTTTAATCTTAACCAACCTTGATTTACTTTGGGATTATTTTTTAAAATAAATAAATATATTAATATACAAATTGATATATATTAGAAGATGGAATATATTCTTCTTTAACTGCAATATCCTTTGATACTTTTGCCAATACAGAGCTTAATTTACTCTCTTGCACTTGAAATTTGCATTTTGACTACAGCAGTTCAAGCTGTGTATGGGGGAATAATTCTCTCCATTTGTGTACAAAAATGAAATAGTATTTATTGCATTGATGATTCAGGGATAACAAGTTTTATCTGGCATCCTGGGTAATTTTTTTGACATGTGTAGCTATGGAAATTGAAACAATCAATCAATAAATTTTTATTAATAGCCTTGGAATTTATTATCTGGTACATATTATTTTTATATATTTTTAATAATAATATAATATAGCTAAGCATATATCTCTCTCTCTCTCTCTCTCTCTCTCTCTCTCTCTCTCTCTCTCTCTCTCTCTCTCTCTGCTTTTGTGTTAAAGAATAAGGAACAGGATAAAGAAATGTATTCTTCTGTCTTTATTGTCTAACTCTCTAGTATGCAATCAAAAAGACAGTGAAAACTTACTATGTTTAATTCAACAGTATTCCTTTGCATAATGAGTTTTATTTATTATTTCCCCTTGATACAAAGGGTCTTTTTATGTCCCAACAATATCTAAATTAGTTATTGAATATGAATAATTCTGCTTTGGAACTTCCTGCCTCAGAAAATTTACCTAGTGTTTTACTTGGTGGAATTTTCCTCATCATGATAAGACAATTTGATTTAAACATATTCAAAACCAGAATTTTCAGTTAATTTTACACAAAAATTCTATCACAAAAAGAATTGTGATAGATAGCAAATTGTACACCTTTTTATTCAGAATATATTGGACTGTAAATGGTTACGTTCCTGAGAGAAAAAGTCTTTTTTATGTCTGGAATCAGCATTTTTGGTAAATTATACTAAAGAAAATTGTGATGTATAAAATGGCACTGTTTTCCTGTTTGCTGTTACTTATTTATGAATTATCATGATAAACCATGAATAGAAACTGGGAGTTTTACCAACAGGATATGTTGCATTTTTCTTAATCACTTCTGACATTTTAGTAGCACAGAAACATATGTCAGATTTTGAACCTGAAAAAAATAGGTGGAAAGAGGATAAACTATAGTCAAGAAGTATAGATCTTATTCATTCTAGCTAATGCTGCAGTTATGACCAGAATGTCCAGCAATCTAAAATTCTCTGTATGTTTTGAACTATACATTATGCTATGTCCCAGACAGCATAGGCAAAAATATGCATTTTTTTTCACTTGAAAGTCATTCTAAGTTGACTGTGACAACTACTCAGACTCACTTGAAAAGAAAATTTAATTGAATTTCTTTCATCCCTTCTGTTCTTCTTCCTTTAGCAAGAGCAGGATGTTTGGAGTGTATAACTTCAACTTATCCTGACATTCCTTTGGTTACTAGAACAAAACACTGTTTCTGAGTCCAAGTAACAGGGCAGGTTATATAGATTGGAAAAAATAATCCTCAATGTTCTGCAGCAAACAAACTAACAAACAAACAAGTAATACAAAATTGATTTAGTGTGTAGATATTGTAAAGGTTATTTAGGATTTCTTATTTTATCTGAACAGTTATTGCAGAAAATAGTTTTCTGTAAGTATAGTTTTTTTTTTTAAATGGTCATATATAATCTAAAACTTGCAGAACTGAATCCAAAGCAGAAAAGTATTTCAAGATACTGAAACATGTTTTGTCTTCTTAAATTGAAGGGGTGGTTTCTAGTTACTGATTAGGTGGGCAGTTTTCTATACACAAAGCTTACTATTGTTATTCAAGTAAAAAAAGCATTCAAGGAAATCTGAAGCACATTTTAACTATCGCTTTTATTAAGATACATATTTTGACATCTACGAAAATAAACTATGTATATGAGTCTATATTATAATACAGATAATTTGTGGAGGATATTAATAATATGTGTTATCTTGATTGTTCACCAAATATCAGTGGTTCCAAATGAATGAAAATCACACACATTTCCTGGTTAATTTAAAACCATTGGATGTAGGTAAGTTTTCAATCTAAGTGGTGGCTTGTGATCATAAGTTAGGCAACCATAAAAGACCATAACAATTATTTTCTTTTTCCATGACTAGTAAGATATAGGAAAACTTTTTGTTTAATATTTTTTAAGTGTCTTTCCCCCCTCCTCCGACCCCTAGATAACAGAAATCCTTTGAGATGATGGTCATGGTGATGGTGATGGTAATGTTATGAATATTTAGGATTACATGCAAAAGTAAACCTGATCTATTTGGTAATTCAGATAGAAAGCTTTAAATTCTTCTCTGTTTTATCTGAGATGGAATGATACTGATTTTTTTTAGGATGGAAATGGAAGAAAGGAAAATGAATATGTTTGTTTGTCCTAATGTCCAGTTGTAAGAACACAGTCTCACAAGGCAGGAATCAACAACTGTTTGCCCAGAAAGTATATAAAATAAAGTATACTTCTACTTAATTTTTTTAAAAAATCATTGAAGTGGAACTATCTAAATCTAATGTGTGATTAGAATGCATGTGTCATAAAATTAATATCTCTCCCTCTTTCCTTTCTTTTTTCCCTCCCTCTCCCTCTCCCTTTTCCTCTCTTCCTCTTGGGGGTTGAGGAAACATGACTTTCACTTTTTTTCTTTTATCTGACATGACATTTCAGTATCCACAACAATGCTTCTATTATATCTACTACAATCTCCATTCCTGAAGAAGAAAGTATCCCAATCCTGTCAAGCTGCTTTTGTTTTCTGTTCCACAGTTGTCTTCTGGAGTCCTTTTGTTTTTTGCTGGTCTCACTCCTTCTGTGAATGTGATTCAATTACTTTTGTCTGTGCAAGAAATGGGCAACTTTGGACTATTTCAAATGGGAAAGGAAAGAGAGAAATGCTACTCTTCTTTATTTGTAAATAAATAAACTGCTTTCCAATGCTATAAATCTTTCTTTCCTTAACATGCAATAAACATTATTTACTGGAGGAGAATTGACATAGATTCACATTATGCATGCTGTGTAAAATAAAATAATGAAGAATGCATAATTTCTTTACTATAGATCTAAGATGCTGGATCAAGCTTCCCACCCCCACCCCCATCATAAATGTCACTAAACTTTAAGTGGCAGTTTGTACTATTATAAAATATCATAAACCAACTTTTCTGATGATTTACTCCAATCTGCACCAAAGCCCTAAACAATTTCCTGAGACCAATTTAGGTCAAAGAGAAGATTGTGGTTTTGTCTGCATTGTACATAACCAATAGTGATTTGTCTGATTGGGATATATAAGAACAATCTTACAGCTGTTTGACCAGGAGTCAATATAAATATTAAACCAAAAGTAGACAGTAGTACATACTTATCTCATCTTTTGAAACTGGAAATGAATATAACAACTCTTCTGTATGGTCGTATCTAACATAAAGTTGAAAGAGTGAATTAAGTTTTTGTTTAGTGCTTTTCAGAAAATTGACTTGCTGTGGGAGGTAAAGATTGTTTGCTCAGGCTGTCTTTTCTTAAGGATGATGGAACATTCTCAGATTACCTACTTTCTCATTGCTACGATTAAACTTTAAAGTAAAAGCACTCTTATTGCCCAAATGAGTTATTAATGAGCTATCAATTTCCACTATATGGAACACACATAATGGAAGATATCACATTTGTTCAAAAAAGGCTTCATTTTGAATAACACACTGGTGATAGTAGGATGTTTGATTGATAGTGAGATTTGGTTTAGAGTCTTTCCAGCATGAAAGTAAGTCTTCAGTCTTCTGTACATCAAAGCTGATTTTCACAATGTAGAAGCCAGTCAATGGAGGGAGGCAGGGTTGCATCCCCATTTTTCTCTATTTACTCTGTTGTTTTAGATTTGTAGACTGATTTGATTTAGCTGCAAGTAATAATTATAATTTAATTGCCTTTTAGCTAATATTTCCTGAGAGAGTCATAGTTGCTTCACACACACACACACACACACACTCCTAGATGTAGATTTAGATCTCCTAATTTATTATTCACTCTTTTTTTAGGTTCCAAAATAAGATCCACCTTTTCATCACTATATCTGATTTTAAGCCACATTTTTTGGGGGGGATGAGCTTGTTTTGACTGACTCAGCAGTTGTATTTGGATGTCTTATACAAACCTTGCAGGAACTGAGCAAATGACTGGGATTTGCAAAGGGGAAGATTCCGCAAACATGGAAGGAGAAAGTCTCACAATCTCCACTTGTAGAACCTATTCCAAGGGGTCATATCTATCACAGTGAATATGAGGACAAATAGAGAGGGTTTGGTTACATATAACCAAACATATAACTGGTTTTTATTTTTGCTGTTGTTTAAAATAAAATGGAAAGGAATGAAATAATATAAAATGAAAAGCAAAAGTGCTAATTAAAAATTGAATAATGACTTTAGAAGGAGCTAACAAATGTAATCCTGATGCCATCGTTCTGTGCTCTGTAGCAGAAATGTATTATAGCTTTATCTTCCCTGAAACTTATCTTTGAAAATATATTTTTCTATTTTTCATGACATTCATAATATTGTTTCCTCCTTAAACATTCACTACTTTTTTCACTGTGTATATATAAATAACCAAATAAACTTTATCAGGCTGCCTGTTAAGATCCATGTGGAGAGTATCTGGCCTGGGGTCGCTTACACTTTGGCCTTAAGGTCTATTATTTCCACTGTATCATTGACCATAATGAAAAACATAATTTGTAGTATACTTATGTATAGACTTTTTCAACTTCTAAAAATGTATAATTGTAGTACTATTATGACTATTAATGCTGCCATTTTTATGGGCCTGAATTTTTGTCAATGGAAAACTAGTCAGCAGCCCATCGATAAAACCCATATGCTTATTATTCAGTATTTAAAATGACAGGAATAATAGAAAGGAGGCAAATGGCATGAAAAAGAGGAGAAGCCACCATACCAGTGGTGGCTTGCAGGCGGTATGCCCTGGTAAGGGCGTACCGGATCCTGCCTGAAGCACAGGGTACCATTCCAGTATGGTGCTCCAGAGGGCCCACCCTTCCACCCTTCCTGTGCTTTAAGCTTTTGGCGCTTCCGCGCACGTGCATGTGGGTGACTCCGGGACCGTTCCAACCGTACCAATTGGAACGAAATCCGGAACCCACCACTGCACCATACCATCATTCAAATAAGTTTGCAATTATTTGGTTCATTGCACCAGACCAGGTCACCATCATAACATTTAGCTTGTCTCTGATGTTTTTTTTTAAACAGACAGTATGTCTAGCAGTATATAATATCATTATGTGCTTAACTTTTGAATTGCTCCAGAAATGGTAAAGGAATAGAGGAGGAGGAAGAGGAGGAGGAGGAGGAGGAGGAGGAGGAGGAGGAGGAGGAGGAGGAGGAGGAGGAGGAGGAGGAGGAGGAAGGAGGGAGGAGAAAAAGAAAAAGAAGAAGAAGGAGGAGGAGGAGGAGGAGGAGGAGGAGGAAGAGAAAAAGAAAAAAAAGAGGAGGAGGAGGAGGAGGAAGGAGGGAGGAGAAAAAGAAAAAGAAGAAGAAGGAGGAGGAGGAGGAAGAGAAATAGAAAAAGAAGAGGAGGAGGAGGAGGAGGAGGAGGAGGAGGAGGAGGAGGAGGAGGAGGAGGAGGAGGAGGAGGAGGAGGAGGAGGAGGAGGAGGAGGAGGAGAAAAAAACTTCATAGGAGCTGAACTGGAATAAAGTTGTTTGTTTACTGAAACAGAAAATGTTTTGCTTTGAATGAACTCCATTAAATGCCAAGAAGCAGAATGAACACCAGCAAATAAAGCAGAGTCTAGAGTGACCCCAAATAATTTTCTTGTCATTGACAAAAATGGCTCTAACTGCCTTAAGTTAAAAAGTTGAGTTGCAGTGCCACAGTCAAGAAATGTTCAGCTAAAGCCAAAATATCAGTGAAAGAAAAATGCAATAGAGGCACATATTAAAATAGCACGCACAGAAATACTGTATTAGAAATCATAGTGTTGCAAATTGCTTATAGTTGTTTGATTGTACTGACATTGAAAAAAGTGGGTTGATACAGACATGTACACCAGATAAATGCCAATTGTATAATATTGTAAATATTCACATTGCATCCCTCATGTGTGATTAGAGAATCAGGATGAATGAGCATTTAATTTGATCTTTTAATAAGATCCAAAAATGATTCATAAATAATACAGAAAATGTAAATGTTGAGAAAATGTTGAGATTAAAACAACAACATTTTAAAATGCAAAAGTGATACTCATCCATATCAGCACACATCTTTGAGCATTTTATCTTAGTCATCTCAGCTTCACTTCTTAGGTTTAACCATATGGCGCTGAATTATGATTACAAACTCTTTTCTTCCAAAAGGGTCCTTATTTTTAACAGGAATGTATCATCTTTATCTCCATATGAGATAAAGGTTTCTTTGAAATTTGGATAGCTAGATAAGAAAATGTGTTTATGTGTGTATGTTTTTATAAGAATTTTATAAAAAATTACAAAATGCATGCATTTCTTAATAAACAGGAAATAAAAAGACAAATAGGTAAGAAAATTAATCTAAAGATTTCAACTGTTCTTACTACTATTCATGAAAACAAGCTACATCAATCTAATGAACTTCTCATTGTCCAACAAAATGCAGGGGAAGAAATAGTGAGAAAAAATTTCCCCTATGGGCTTTTCCAATAGGGAATAGCCAGATGAACTGCAGACTGATCAAGAGATATGTAGTTGAAAGAAAACAGCAATAGCATCCAGCAACAATGAAGTTCAAAAAATACCAATTCTAAAGATCCTGAAAATTAGGCTTTTAAAAATTGTTTCTTTTGTAGGGCAAAACAGCACCCTGCAGAGTTTGGGTGTTCTGCTTTTTCAAATAACTGCACATGTCCCAGCAGGACACATGGATACACTCCTGTGTTAAGCAGCGGGAGTCCTTTACTGCCTAAGTTTTCTCTGAGGTGTCCCTGCCTAGCAATGGTCTGGAATATTATGGAGTAGGTGGGCCAAGCAAGTGATACTATGTGTAGAAAGCCTCTTAAACCTGCTTCTGATCTTCATAATAACCATGAAAAGATATGTGAAAGGAACTGGGCTATGAATAAAAAAACATTATAGCCTTAGCATTAGACATCTTTGTGTGATGTCAGATTCTGGCATTTCTCAAAATTGTATTTGTTGGCTATCAAAGGTCTTTTGGAAAAGAAACAAAAACAACAACAGCAACAACAAAACTTCAAAAGCAAAGTAATGTGCAGTTTTAGCTGCAGTTTTAGTTTTACTTAGGTCACAACCTTTTTCTGGATGAGCCTGCTTTGAGTCACAGCCTCTCACTGGCTCTGTATGTATGTACTGTATGCACCGATGCAGACATTCAAGGCTGTGATTGCACTGCCATTAGCTGAGCCATTCAGTCACCTCTAGAGACACTTCTATTAAGCCTCATGGGACTTCCTTACACAGGCTACTTGGCACTTCACAGGTATGGAAATTATTACTGTCTTTTCCTGTCCTGTTCCTATTGCTTGGTTCCCTTTGACAGCCTGTCATTACTTAGATATTTCTGCCCTATGATCTTCATGGAACTGTTCTACTTCGGTTACTTTGGCATCATATATCTGTATGGTTGCCTTTTCTTTGGCTTGCTGCAATTTATTTCTCTGAACTTTTCTCTCCAGCTGACTAAGTCATCTTTTTTTTCTGCCATTCTCTGCTAGGAAAGAATTTCTCATCAGCACATATAAATGTATACACATACCCACATGCTGCCAGCTTCAGGTTATCTTCCACACATTTTTAGGAAGTTCTTCCCTTTGTTCTTCAAGCCATTGTGCTTCAGGTTTCCTGTTTCTAGCTCCTTCCTTTTTCTTTAAGTTTTTGCTCATTTATTTTCAGACTATTTGAAACTAGCCTCAGTCACTGAATTCAGCAAGCATGTAGGCAAACAAACAGAGCCTACTGTTTAAGTTGCACTGGACAACAGTTTGCTTCCTGAACACCTGTATCCTATATACTTTTGGCTTATACTCATGGCAATATCCTGCAATGTAATCTATCACATAGTTTTATAGAAATTTTCTGTTTTTGCAATTTCATCTTATATATTTTAAGTATACTAATTTTAACTTATGTTATAAAACATTTTGTGTAGCTTATGCATGTCCAGACATGCACTCAGGGCTTACAGCAGTGACGTGTAGTCAGGTGAGGCAAACGAGGCACAGCCTCACCTCTCTCATCATGAAAAGAAAAAAAATGTAAAAGGAAAAAGCTGAGCTAGTTGCTGCCTCACTGTGGATGACTCTGCTTAACTGTTAAAAAAAGCCTCTGAAAAAGTACCCCCTACTATGAGGCAGGAGAACTCATCTAGTCTGACTTTAGGCATTTTATGATCACTCGAGCAGAGTTAAGCAAGGGTTAAAAGTCTAAAAATTCCTGACGTAAGTGAGGCATGCAGTTCTCCTGCCTCATAGTAGAGGGCACTTTTTAGAGGCTTTTTTTAAACAGTTAAGCAGAGTCATCTATGGAAGCCAGGCAAAGAGCCATGCTGTAGCACACACACTTTCCCCAGACTCTTTCTTTTGGAAGGCTCGGATCGGCTCCCCTCCGGCTTCTCTTCCTCTCCTCTCACCCCAGCCTGCCCGCAGGAGGTGAGTAGGTGGGCTTTATTGCATTTCAGGCATTTCCCACCCAGACAGCAGGGTGCATTTGCAATGGTGGAGGTGTTTGAGGAAGGCAGCAGGGGAATCGGGGGATGGCAGAGGAGCTGCTTTCAAGCCACTGGAAAAGATATCCAATCCAACTTTTGTGTGTATGTGTGTGTTTGTTTGAGAGTGAGTGAGTGAGAGAGGAAAGGGGGTAGGAGAGATAGTGCAATCCAACTTCTGTGTGTGTGTGTTTGAGAGAGGGGGAGGAAGGGGGAAGGGGGGAAGAAGGGAAGGGAGAAGAAAAAGAAAATGAAAAAAGGAAACTTATTTCGCAAAGAAGAAAAACAAATGCTGTCATTTTATATCGGAACTGAGCATGCCTGGCTGTGGAATTCTGGGAGTTGAAGTCCACACACCTAAAAATATTTGAAACCCACCACTGTGTCAGTGCCTCACCAGCCATAACCCTCACCGCACATCACTGGCATACTGTATAACATTGGTGGAACTGGTAAAGTTTGGTCATGTCTTGACATGCTTAGGCTGGATGGATGACACCTAGAAAGGTTATAAAAACAGATCTCAGATCATTGATATCAGTTGATACAATTGTTTCAAGGCATAGCACTGTATGGACATGCATATAGTAAATAAGCCAGTTATTAGCTTGCCAAAGGATAATTGGTGACAACAGAAATATCTTACCAAAGTTGGAACAGCTATGATACATGTTGTTATATTTGTGTTGAGTACACATTTAAGCCTCAAAGACACACCATGACTGGACTTCTTAAGAAAGTGTATGGACTGCATTTTGGTTGTAAGATTGCTGATCAAGACCATGCTTGGAGTCCACACATTTGTTGTGCATGATATGTAGCTGATTTTAGAGCTTGGCTCAGAGAAATTTGGAAGTCAGTGCCATTTACTTCCCAATAATATGGCAGGAATAGAATAATTATGCAGCAAACTGTTATTTCTGTCTTACTAATGCCACTGGCTTCTGTGCTAAAACTAAGAAATCATTTAAATACCCCAATCTGCCTTCAGCCATGAGATCAACATGACAACAATCTGCCAATACCAGCAGAGAAATGGTGTTTAGACAAAACAGATGAAAATGCTGCAATGCACCAGCCGGTCACCGACAGTCACAATGATCTGGATTTTGAACTCTGTATGTCTGATGAGCTCATCTCATAACACAATCAACATTAAATGGCCTGGTCAGGGACTTAGGTTTGTCAAAATCAAAATCAGAACTATTGGGTTTAAGACAGAAAGGATGGTATTTGTTATCACTAGCTACAAACAATTCTGTCATTTGAAAACATCAAGATGATTTAACAATTTTTTTTTTGTACAGGTTGACAACCTCATTTTCTATACTGACATTGATAGTATGTTCACAGCTTTGGGTTGTGAGCATGCTCACAAGAATGGCATCTCTAGTGATTCATCAGTGTCAAGTGTCAAGGCTGTCTTGTTACACAATGTACATGTACACTATTCAGTACTGTTGACAATGCTGCACACATGGAAGAAACATACAAAAACAAGGAACTGCTTCAACTGCTATTGAAGCACATCAAGTTGAACTGGAGTATCTGCACAGATTTAAAAGTAGCAATTCTCCTGCTTGGAATGCAGATATATCAAGTAGCGTTGTTACATATGTGAATGAGACAGTCAAGCAAGAGAGTTACATCATTTCTTTTTTTTAAAAAAGCCACATTCCAAAGGATTTTGCTTCCAGTATGGAAAAACATGGTAGATGAACCACTGTTGATCGACAAAGATATTTTTGCCTTTTTTTCACATAAAGCTCGGACTGATGAAAAAAACATGTGAAGGTGATGAAAGTGAAGGTGAAGGTTTTCATTATTTGAAATAGATGTTTCCATGACTAACTAATGCCAAGATTAAGGATGGCATTTTTGTTGATCCACAGTTCAGATACATTATCAGATACAGTGACGTGCGGTGAGGTTTATGGCTGGTGAGGCACTGACACAGTGGTGGGTTTCAAATAATTTTAGACTTTTAGACTTCAACTCCCAGAATTCCACAGCCAGGCATGCTCAGTCCCGATTTAAAATGATAGCATTTGTTTTTCTCCTTTGCGAAATAACTTTCCTTTTTTCATTTTCTTTTTCTTCTCCTTTCCCCTCCTCCCTCCCTCTCTCCCTTCCTCCCCCTCTCTCAAACACACACACACACACACACACACACACACACAAGTTGGATTGGATATCTTTTCCAGTGGCTTGAAAGCAGCTCCTCTGCCATCCCCCCCCCCATTCCCCTGCTGCTTTCCCCAAACACCTCCACCATTGCAAATGCAGCCTGCTGTCTGGGTGGGAAATGGCTGGAATGCAATAAAGCCCACTCACTCATCTCCTGATTGCCGGCCTGGGGTGAGAGGAGAGGCACAGAAGCTGGAGGGGAGCCGATCCAAGCCTTCAAAAGAAAGAGTCTGGGGGAAAGTGTGTGTGCTACAGCATGGCTCTTTGCCTGGCTTCCATGGATGACTCTGCTTAACTGTTTAAAAAAGCCTCTAAAAAGCGCCCTCTATTATGAGGCAGGAGAACTGCATGCCTCACCTATGTCAGGAATTTTTAGGCTTTTAACCCTTGCTTAACTCTGCTCGAGTGATCATAAAACGCCTAAAGTCAGACTAGATGAGGCATGCAGTTCTCCTGCCTCATAGTAGAGGGGACTTTTTAGAGGCTTTTTTTAACAGTTAAGCAGAGTCATCCACGGTGAGGCAGCAACTAGCTCAGCTTTTTCCTTTTACATTTTTTTTCTTTTCATGATGAGAGCGGTGAGGCTGTGCCTCACTTGCCTCACCTGACTGCACGTCACTGATCAGATACACCATTAGTGGCAAGTTTGAAGATATGTTAGTGGGGCCAAACAAAATTGCCTGGAAAGCATTCGTGGATGTTGTTAAAATTTTTCTTGGTACCTATATAGCACCAAACTAAATTCAGATGGTTGACAAACTTCATTTAGCATACAATCATGAGACCATGAAGTTGAACATGTAACTGAAGATTTGTTTTCTGTATTCACATTTGGACTTCTTTCCCAAAATCTAGATGCAGTCAATGATGAGCAAGGTGAAAGCTTTCACCAGGATATTGCCACAATGGAAAAATGGTGTCTGGGCAACTGGAATACATTAATGCTGTAGCAAGATGTATCACACATTGAGTCCAAAGAAAAGGAGCAGAAAAACACCTGTTGAACTCATGCAGTGTGTCAGAAATAGAAATGTGATTAAATAGGATAGTGTCATTAAAAGTTAATTTCATATTTCTCAAAATTGCTACTTAATAAGTCATTCTGAAATTATAATTGTGTTGAGTTCGAAGAGGTCTATCATAATGAAAAGTTTTTTTCAGGTGGCACAATTTTTGAAAGCTTATCTAAATTCCTTTTAAAGTGAATATATCTGTGGTTTTAGAAGAATGAGTGTGAAAAAAGAATGCATTTTTCCCTTTACAACCCTCTTTTCATTTTATGGTGTGCTAGAAGCACACAGAAACAAGAAGATAAAAGGTTGATTTATTACAGGATGACTAGCAGGATCGTAATCACAAAAAATGATTAGGGGACTGGAGGCTAAAATATATAAAGAACCATTACAGGAATTGGGTGTGTTTAGTCTAGTGAAAAGAAGGACTAAGCGTGACACAATAGCACTGTTCCAATATTTGATGAGTTCCTACAAAGACAAGAGGGGGTCAAACTATTTTCCAAAGCACCAAAAGGCAAGACAAGAAGCAATGGTTGGAAACTAATCAAGGAGAATAGCAATCTAGAACTAAGGAGAAATTTCCTAATGATGAGAGCAATCAATCAATGGAATAGTTTGAGTTCAAAAGTTGTGAGTACGTCATTGCTGGAGGCTTTCAAAAAGAGACTGGACAATTATTTGTCTCAAATGGTCTCCTGCATACATGCATGCATTTACATGATCAGAGTTGAAAGTTGGAGTTTGAAAAAAAGTTATATGTTCTACTTTTGAAACAAAAGACAAAAAGAAGAAAATTGTTTGCTTTAGTATGCAAAGGGACTAACTGCTTGAAGCTGGAAATGGAAAGTTTTTTTTTAAACTCTGTTCTGGGATTTGTTCTATTCATATCTTGAATAAAAGGGAGGAAAATAGAATGGCGCTTTGCAATGTCTACCTCAATAAATTCCTTGAAACCCTCCACTAGGCTCTAGGAATGACATATGTTTTTCCATCCTACTTTTCCATTCTGCTAAAATGGAAGCTTTGATATGAAGGTCATCCAAGTTATGCTGATTTACTCAAGGATAAAAGATAACAAGATTGAAGTTTTTCCATATTTATAGAACAGTGATGGCGAACCTTTTTTGGCTCGTGTGCCACAAGTGGGGGGAGCGCAGGGGGGTCGAGTGCGGGCGTGCTGCACCCATAATGCAACGCGCGCCCCCCCCAGTGCGCATGCGTGCACAACGCACGACCCCCCATTTTTACATGCTTTTTTTGCCCTCCCCAGGCTCCAGGGGCTTTATAGGAGCCTGGGGAGGACGAAAAGAGCCTCCCCCGACCCCCCCGGAGGCCCTCCGGAGGCTTCAGGGATCGTCCGGAGTCTTCCCTGAAGCCTTTGGAGCGCTTAAAACCACCCTCCGAGCAAACCAGAAGTGACTTCCAGGTTGCTCGGAGGGTGGTTTTAAGCGCTCCGAAGGCTTCAGGGACCATCCAAGGCTTCCCTGAAGCCTTCGGAGCGCTTAAAACCACCCTCCGAGCAACCGGAAGTGACTTCCGGGTTGCTCGGAGGGTGGTTTTAAGTGCTCTGAAGGCATCAGGGAAGCCTCGGACGGTCCCTAAAGCCTTCAGAGCGCTTAAAACCACCCTCCGAGCAAACCAGAAGTGACTTCCAGGTTGCTCGGAGGGTGGTTTAAGCGCTCTGAAGGCATCAGGGAAGCCTCGGACGGTTCCTGAAGCCTTCGGAACGCTTAAAACCACCCTCTTCCGGGTTGCTCGGAGGGTCGTTTTAAGCCCTCCGAAGGCATCAGGGAAGCCTCGGACGGTCCCTGAAGCCTTCGGAACGCTTAAAACGACCCTCCGAGCAACCCGGAAGTCACTTCCGGTTTGCTCAGAGGGTGGTTTTAAGCGTTCCGAAGGCTTCAGGGATGGTCCCTGAAGCCTCCGGGGGGGGGGCTCTTTTCGCCCTCCCCAGGCTCCTATAAAGCCTCTGGAGTCTGGGGAAGGCGAAAAATAACTTTTAAAAAGGTGAACTCAGCTGGCCAGCGCGCACATGCACGCTGGCCAGCTGACAGGGCAGCGCCTCGCATGCCCTGACAAATGGCTCCGCGTGCCACTTGTGGCACGCGTGCCATAGGTTCACCATCACTGTTATAGAACAATGGGGTGACATGGTTGCAATAACATGAAGGGGTAGTTCAAAGGGCATCTGTATCTGTGATAAGCTGATATCTAGCAGTAATTTAATTGGCATCCATGTCTTTTCATTTACTTGGTGTCTCTGCTATGATGTACTGATTCTAGTGAGTTGTGACTTTTCTTCTCTGAGCACCAATACTCTTGGTTCCGAAACTACTGGTTTATGTTGAAGATTGTAATTATTCAGTTAGCCTATACTTCTTAGAATATGATATCTTTGCTTGTTGAATTCCTACTTTTCTGCTAAGCTTAACGAAGATATTTGTTTGGAACGTTCCAATCATTTGGCTTTTTTAGAGATAGCTTTTCTGGTGTAACAGTCAACCCATTTTTTAACTTACTCCCAAATTCATATTTCAAAGAAAAGAATATAATATATTCTTTATAAGAATATAATGCATATACTGTATATAGGGTATTTATGAGCATATGCATACAATATGGAAAAATAAAAATACAATAAAGTTATATAAACATAAACAATATGAATAGAAGAAAATGATGCATTCAAATAAAGAATAAATAAGTCCTTGAAGTGTGAAACAAATTATTAATTCAGTGAATCTTCCAATACAGCTTGGTTTTAAAAAGCTATAAGCCTTTATTTAATTATTTTTCAAATAAAACATGAATGAAAATAAATATGTATGGGCACATCTTTGCATTGGAATTGGAACGGGATAGCTGTAAGTTGAAATTTATCTATTATTCAGGCCATAAATTTTACTATGGACAAAGGTTCTTTTATCCTAAGAGGTTAATTTTCACTAACAGATAAAATACCTCGTAATTTATCTTACTTTAAATCAGGGCTGAACATTGGGCTAATTTCAAAAGTTACTACAAGTGATTAGTACAATCTGTGGTAAGATATATGCCTTATCCACTCTCCCTACTGAAGAAAGAGAAGAGAATGAAGAGAGAAAATAAAGGGAAGTGTCTTAAGGAAGAAAGATAATGTGTTGAGAAAAAGGTTAGAAGTTTCTTATAGAAAATATCATGTTATCAAGTTTTGGCTTTTAAAATATTCACTCATATTTAATTTGGAGGAATCTGTTCCTTGGATGTACCTAAAATTGACAGAGATTATCCAAGTAGAACTGATTTTTTAAAATAAAATAAAATGCGGAGTTATCATCTTGGTCTCTTTTAATTCAAGGAAATACTTCCTCATCTTTTCATTCTTTGTTGCCTAATTTATAAATAAAATATTTGCTCTTTCTTCATTTAAGCACTCATTCTGCAGTGACTTGGATCTGAGAAAGCAGGAGTCTATCCTGTGCCATTCCCTATTTTTCCAAATGGCAAAATTTCTCAAAGGTGAAAGTATTTTAGCCAAAAATTAAATATATTTGTGGTCCACTAGAGAAAAGAAGAGAATAGTAATACAAAATGTTGGCTGGAGTTGCTGCTAACTTTAAAAGTAGTCTCCCATGATTTACAGTCTTTTAAAATGAATGAATTCATGTAGATAAAATCCAGAGTGGACAGGTCAACCAGATTTTTTGAATAAATATTGGTAGTCCTTGACTTACAACAGTTCATTTAGTGATTGTTCAAAGTGACAATGGCACTGAAAAAAACAACTTATGACTATTTTTCATGTCTGGCAGCATCCCCATGGGCATGTGATCAAAATTCCAATGCTTGGCAATTAACTCATATCCATTTTGGGGCATCAAACAGTTTTTATACATCTCAAGTCAACAACTCAAGATGGAAAACATATCTAACACACTTTCCTCCACAGCTCTACTCTTTGCAAGGCTGTGAAGAACTGTGATTCCTCCTGCAAGCATTGGGAACATGAGGCTAGCATGTATATATCTAGTGTATGTATCTAATATGTTTTTATTGAACCTTGATGCAGTTTTAATGGTTTTTTTCAAAAAAATATTTTAGTACAATTCTCAGTTTTTATTTTGTTTGGCATCCAGAATTTCTGACATGAGGTGGCCATATAATTTTGATGGATAAATTAATTAGTATTTTCCCCATTTTGAAAAGAGGTAACATTAAAGTAGTCATAATTTCACCTATTTATTCTGATTGAATATATAGATAGAAAGAGAAAAATACTATTTCAAAATATTTTACATAGAGAAGAAATCTGTTTATGTCCTCTTTCTAAGACAATACTACCTTTTTTCTTCCTAGGATTTTCAGTTAGATATAATCCAAGAAACTTAACTGTATTGTTTTCCATATTTTGTTCATATAGCAACATATGATGAAATGAACAGTCTCCCAATTAAAACTATGTTCTACAAAATATTGTTATGAGAAAGAGAGAGAGAAACAGACAGAGAGACACAGAAAAAGCTAAGAGAGACTAAGAGAAAGACAGTTTGCAATAAATATGAGATGTATACATGTACTGAAAAGTGTAAAGAAAAACCAACTTAAACTATCAGTAGAACAGAGGGAACAGGATATTGAATGATTTGTTTGGGACCCAGGAAAATACCATTTTTCATACTATATTCTTTTGTAGTTATTTTCAGCTTTCTCATTATGATTCGTATATTGAGTAGTAAACATTTTTATTTGAAAACAGCATATATGAAATTATTGTCTACCTATTTTGAGAAATACACACACACAGAGATTGTCAGGAAAAATATTTTTCATATCTGATATTTTGGTAGATTGATTCCCTTCAACAGAATCTTCATCTTATTCCCATTTCATTTGGATGAAGGAATGAAAACACAAATACTATCCCTGAAGAGGTTCAATTTGTCATGATTGCTTTTGCCCAAATGCATTGATTCAATGTAGGTGTCTCTCCCCCCACTCTAAAAAAGTAATAATTCTGTATCAGATTCTGTCATGGGGGAAATGGTAGTTTGAATCTCTCCTGCATGTAAAAGACAGTACAGTATTTTCTTCTTTAATTCAGACTTTTCTATCATTTAAATCTGAGATGTTCGCCTCGTTTACTCTAGAAATTTCATTCATAGCTTTTGGAATATTCTCAGGTTTTTTTGTTGTTCTTTTGTTTTTAATTTAAATGACTGCTTACACTCAGCTATGAATTATTTCTGGCAAGTGAAAAAATATATTACATTTACTATTGTAATGTGTAGCTAAATGAGCACTACTAAAAATAGTACAAGAATGCAACTCATTAAAATATTGCTCCCGGTTTCATGATGATTATGGTTAATAGGGCAATCAAATCCTGCTGTATTGTTCTTAACTACATGGCTGTTTGGTGGGAAGCATACATTTTCATTAAATAAAGACTTATGGGAAGAAGAATGTAATCAGTATTAATGACCTGGAATCTAATTTAAATGCTGGCTTAGTCACCATCTGATCCACTATTAAATGGAAATTTAATAGTGGATGGGATGTATTTCTTTCAAAACAAAGCCAAAATCTTAAACAGCACATCTTCAGCTAGACTTTAAAAACAGAAAATACAATGTGGAACTATAACATTGCTGACTGTCTTGGACCTGATTAAAAAACTTACATCTGCTTGTATTTTTCTCTATCATTTAAAGGTCAAAAGAATCAAGGATTTGTGAATATGAAGTGAATGCAAGTTATGCTTATAGATTTATTATTTATATTGGTTCTTTGATATCATCATTTTGATATCTACTGATGGCTAAATTATAGTTTCCATAATGTGTGTAGGTGTGTGTATCGTAATATTAATTTGTTTGGCTGTAACACTGTTTCCTTGAATTAAAGGCACTATGTTTCCTTTTTTAGTAATTTATTACCTACATTTCATTTTATTTCATAATAATTTATAAAGTTCTATAGGAAAGATAATAACCTTGGAATAAAGGATTAAACTATGGTTTTGAGTCACTAACTTTGTGTGAAACAATTATGCATATGTTGTAAATTTTGTTGTATTTAAGTACAATGACAATAAAGATTATACTTATACTTATAAATATTGGATATTTGGAAGTATTCCTACTTTAAAATCCCGTATATATTGCAAGGATGGGAAAGTGTTGATATTTCCATAAAAACAGCAATAATAGTCTAATATTCCATTTTAATTACTTAGACATAAAAAAATAATTTCTCCATCACCACCACCACCTGTTTTTGGAAGCAGTTGTAGTATGTTTTTCATTCTTATCAGTAAAAAAGCATATGATATGTGTCTCACCAAATGAGAATCTTTTAATATGCAATGCAATACATTTTATAATACATTCAAGCAAAATACAAAATAGAAACTTTTACATAATTTACTAACTTTTGTGAAATTGTATAGATGGAGATTATGGACTCTATAATTGTTTCCTGATGAAGCATCTATCATTTATCTACCAACTTAAAGCTGCAATTCTAAGCAATTTTTTAAAGAATGTCTACCTCTGAATTGTAGGATAGATTATGGATCACAATCTAGTTGTAAGGTTTCCTAAAAATGCCCTAATTGATTCATGAGTATCGAGTCAAGTTTCAATACAAAACTAGTCATTTATTAGGTGCATTATAGCAAGATCTTTTTGCAGTCAAGTCTAAGCTTTGTTTGATTTATAGCTGAACTTTACCCCTGTTCCTTCTCTCCCCTCAGTCTGTGTCCTAAATCACATTCCCCTATGAGATGCACCCCTCCCGAGCTGGCTGCAGTAATCTGAGATCTGACTTCATCCGATAGTATTCGTGGAATGCACTCCTCCCCTTCTCTTACTATGACAATGCTGGGAGTTGACATTCGGCTCCCCTCACTTTCCAAAAGCAACCTGTGCGAAGGAAAAACAATTTGAGTACAAGTATAGGACTTAAGGCTACATCCTTCCCCCAGGCTTGTTCGGATTTTTTTCATGGAATCTTTCTATAAGGCGATCAGCCTGGATATTTCTACTGTTTCCCCAAGATGCCTCTGACAAGGGGTAACCCTTCCACTTGATTAAATAATGGAGTTATCTGCTGTGCCAACTCGAATCAAGGATCCGTTGAACTTCATAATGGGTTTGTCTCCCTATGACCACAGGGAAAAGGGGCTCCCAGGTCTACTTTAAACAGTGTTAGTCCTGTGGTACTGTGAACAGCATTATTGTACGCAACTTCAGCAAAAGACAGAAGGTCTGCCCAATTGGACTGTTGATAATTCACAGGGCAGCTCTACCATGGCAGTCAATCTCTCTGGCCTTGGCATCAGGATTGGAATCATGCATGCCGATGCCATGTGGCCTACCCCCGCACCTGGAGACTTTCAGTGGACTTTGAACGGGGGGCTGGTTTCGGGGACTGCTGTGTTGCTGTGGGTCCCCGTTGGCTGGGGATTTCAGGTCAGGTTGACCTCTCTTTTTCGTGTCCAGTGGCTTTCTCATGTTGTTACCTCGCAAACCGCCATTGACTTTTATTGCTACTCAAAACCACTCAGAGAATCAGTTTGGGATGTTGCGGTAGGCAGTTACCTTGGCAATCTGCTTGTCCAGGCTTGTTCTGAAAAAATGCACTAACAGATGCTCTGGTAAAGGGAGTAGACTTCCAATGACTCTCCTAAACTCATAGATGTGGTCTTTGATGGGGCTGCCCCTCTGCTTAAGGTGGCTGAACTCATCTTCCACATACAGGTCCTTCTCCACCTCCTCAAATCTGGCCCCTAGCAGTTGTAGGAAGTCATCTATGCCTTGCAGTTGGGGGGGGCTCTCCTTTTGTGGAGGGCTGCTAGCCATTCCCTTGCTTGTCCCTCTAGTACCTCTGTGATAGTATTGACAATGGCTCTGGGGGATGAGTAGAAGTATCCATAGCATTCTTGGTGGATCTCAGCTGAGTCAAGGAATAGGGCTAACTAATCTGAGTCCCCATCAAACTTTCCCTTGAATTGGGCAGTTAAATCAGCACTGTCTCTCCCTCCTCTTGTTGGCCTCTGTATGCTTGTGCTTGATATGTCTGGAGATACTCCTCAGTTCTAGTTCAGAGGGATCCCTAGTGAGGCAGCCTGCCTGCTATGTGGGAGAGGCATTGGTTTCTTCCACCTTCTGATGGGTGGAGAAGGGGGCTGCATTCCCATCTGCTTCTCGTCACTGCAAGAGGATCCACTGTTCCTCCCCTCTCTTTTGGCATAATGGCCTCTCTTCACGGAGGATAGCCCAGTCAAATTCCTCTCTCCGTTACTCTATGGAACTTTCTAGGGGCTTCATTGGGGGCTTTGGGGCCTGGCTTGGTTCCAGTTCCGCATCCCCTCCACTCTTACCAGCTCACTGAGGGCTCTTCCCGTTTTCCCGGCATTGGGGTGGGGGAGCTCAGCTTTAGCTGCTTTAGGGGTTGAATACTCATCTCTTCTTGCTTTGCCCACCTCGGCTTTTATGTCTGAGGTCAGGCTGCATTCCAGCTGCAATCAGGCTCTCTTCAGGTAGCTGGCCCTTTGCCATGGTTGTCTGAGTTTCTGTCCGGGCACTACCGATATAGAGGGAGCAATTGGAGGTTCAGGATTCAGGAGACTTGGGAATCTTGATAGATTTTTAAAAGCTGTAAGGTTTCCTAAAGATGCCCTAATTGATTCATGATTATTGAGTCAAGTTTCAATACAAAAGTAGTCATTTATTAGGCACATTATAGGCAAGATCTTTTTGCAGTCAAGTCTAAGCTTTCTTTGATTTATAGCTAAACTTTACCCCTGTTCCTTTCCTCCCCTCAGTCTGTGTCCTAAATCACATTCCCCTATGAGATGCACCCCTCCCGAGCTGGCTGCAGTAATCTGAGATCTGACTTCATCCGATAGTATTCGTGGAATGCACTCCTCCCCTTCTCTTACTATGACAATGCTTGGAGTTGACAGTAGTATAATGAGTTAAGAAACAATAATTTGACCTTAACATAAAAGTAACATAACATAATTTTTATTGTAATACACCCAAACCAACAAAATTCCAGCCTTCCAGAGTAGGTACATATTTACCCCCAAAATAAAAATATCCAAACTCTGCAAGTTTCATTTAGTACCAAAGTGATAAAAAATATTTATGATCTTTGACATATATAAAGTGAATTTGTGTATTATTTTTATATCAGTAATATACAGTAGTTTATTTATTAACAAGTACAAGTAACAAGCAACAAACACTATTAGCTCAACTGAGGTTTAGTTCTTAGTACTGTATTTCTGTATGTGATGGTAAAGAAGATATAGTAGTCTTATTTTAAAAGTCTATAAGAATTCATCATTAATGTAAATGAGGTGTATTATGTGACAGCTACATATTGAAAAACCTATGCATTACATTGGAATTTCATTTTCAGTTTTGTCTTTAATGTGTGTCTTTAAAGTATGTAAATATTTAATGTGTAAATCTTCTGTAAGTGAAGATATATTATGTCTTTTGGAGTATATATATATATATATATATATATATATATATATATATATATATATATATATATATATATATATATATATATATATATATATATATATATATATATATATATAGTCTGCCTATTAACATCTTTTAAGGAACAGGAAAATACAGCAAATTATTTACATATAAAAACAAGCAAATATTCATTTCTGTGTTGATCATTTCCCAATCATGAGCAGATATTCTACTGTTTCTTTGATGCTGCCAATTTCCATTCCCCTTATCAGGCACCGTGAATAACACACCTGTTCACTAACTGATTTCATGGCAGTCCCTTGTGTTTCTTATTGGATCCAGTCAGAGCTTTTGTCATTGAAATTTGATCCTTTAAAAAAAAATCAACAAATTTACCATTTGCTTTCAAATATTCCTGATTATAAAGATATGAAAGAAAGATCATTGATACCAGAGCTATAATAAAAAAGGAGCTGATTTACAATTGTACATATATAGTAATATATTATAGAAAAAAATACCCTAAAAGCCTATTTCATATGTTACAGTAAGCTACAGTTTATGTTATTCTTATATTTTAACAAAAAGGTACTTATTTTTTGTCCCCCTCCCCCAACTAGGTATGCAAAAGGAGATTTATGAAAGCCAGCAAACATAAATATAAATAATGTATACCCGACACAAGCAGACAACTATTAAGCAGTATAATAATGCAGCAAAAAGAATAATTCAATGTTCACTTGATATTGAGCAACAAATTCCTGAGTTTCCCATTCTTATAATTAAGACACTTCATCTATTGGGTTTGGGGTGAAATTAATGTTACATTAATCATAGATAATCCAAAATTGTTTTATTACAATTCAGGGAATGGCAATTTGTTGACTTGGCTCTCATTACTTTGCTGAACAGCTTTTTTTTTATCCAAATCTTTCTCTGGCAGTATTACCAAAATTTAATGACAAATCACAGAACATGGATGGTGTGATTTTCTACTATTGTTATGCAAAAGCATTGTTGTAGGGTTGAAATTCACCTTATTAAATTGCTATGAAACCACTACATCACTTCTAAGAAATATGTGTGTGGGAGAAGGACAACCTTAAAAATAATGATCCCCTTCACTTTGATCTCACCATTCCAATTTTGTTTAGTTGACCACTCACTATTGCCTTTGGTAGAATTACATTTAAAACACCAGCACGGCCAACATCAACTTGTGAGCTTCTCTAATATAAGCTAACAAAACAGATTGCTGCAAAGGCTTCTGAACCCTTTGTTTTCAGAATTCCTTGTCCTGGCACAATGCTTTTGTTTTGGTTCCATTTAGTCATGGTGATGCTGCCAAAGCATTTGAATACTAGGCATGGATGAGTTTCACAGCACCTTGAAAATGTAGCCACTGCATTTAAATATGCCACCCTGATTATTATAACATCTCAGTCTGCATTTATTTAAGTTCTACAAAAAATTAGAATAGAAAGCAAATACTAGTATGATGGCTATAAATTATATATTTTTTTGTAAAGCAGTTGTCTTTTTGAAAGATTCTCTGTCATGTCTGAACTTTATTTAAAGGAGGTTTTTCTCATCAAAAGCAAGACCAGCTAAAAGATAAAGCACAATCAAAATTCAGAAGTTTATCAAAGAAGAATTTCTGTATAATTGACTGAATAGATGCATTCGTCATCCCATTCCACTTGTTATTATGACAGAGGTGTGTGTGTGTGTGTGTGTGTGTGTATGTGTGTTTAAGCTAGGAGCAAAAGCTGGGTCTCATTGGCTACAAAGACTTAGATAGAGTTCGGCCTGCTTAGTACTTAGAAGGAAGACTATCCAGAAATCTCAAGGGACTAGGCTTGACTGGGGAATTGAGAAAAAAACAATTCTGAAAAAAGCAATGACAAAGCCTAACTCTATTTTACCAAGAAAAGTATATGACGGTTTCATGAAAACCAATGGGGTTCAAGCTCAATTTGAAAGAGAGATTTTATTGTATTTTTAGTGAACTGTAATGATTTACTTTTCTAAATTTTAAACTTGTGCAGGAACATTGATGTGTATTATACAAATCTGTTACATATCTTCAGCCTTTTTTCAAAAAGTCAGAAATATACAAAATAACTTTGGCTTGAGCAATTTATTAAATATAGATTTTAATTTTGCATTGAACTTTGCATGACATATGTGCATTAAAAAGCTGTCTGCAACTCTTAAGATTTGTTTTCAGAATCTGAAAGGAGAAACAAATGTGGCATAATAAATGAGTATTAATTATACTAAAAACTTTATTGTTATTGAAAGTTTAGATTCCAAATGCTAGATGCATTTTATTGTCCACCCAACTGTTCCAACAGATTGCCTTTGTGAGCCTGCTAGGGGAAGAAAAAGGTATGATCTGGATATTTGTTAAGTAGGAGTCTGGATTAATAATTCATAAATTAAGGTAATGTTGTTCTATTAAATAAAATTGCATTCTGATAAAATGCCATGAACTGGCTGAACAGTTCCCAGTAGAACCTTTGAAGGTAAACTAACCAACTGATAAAGCTGTATATGAAAAATCTTTTAAAAGAACAGAAGGTAAGAAATATCAAGTGGGGAAAGCATTTTTGACAGTAATTGTAAATATTAATAATTATTAGGCTATGCAGTTCCTTGAAACTGAAATCATGCACTTTTCATTTTGTCCATGGGCCAGTAATAAGAAATTTAAACCACTAATTTTCAATTTGTTATGCATTTGCCTAAAAGTAAGCTACGCAGAGTTAAATGAGATTTAATTCTAGATATACAAATAGTTTCAAATAGGGCAATAAAAATAAACATATAACTACACAAGTATCAAGCTTATTAAAATAGGTACATGTGTTAAAAGATTTGACAGATATTATTGATGATGATAAATGATCCCTGGATGCTTTTATTCAAAAGTTAAGGAATGGAAAAGGTAAAGGGAGGAATCACCTGTCAGATTCACATACATTAATCTAAATAAGCATCTGAAAAAAACTACTATATTGATCAATTCAGGCATTATATGAAGCATTACCTTGGATGTAAGGAACAATATAAAATCAAGACATTGAAAGATGAAAATACTGCCTGCAAAATGGCTTTTCAGGTCACTGATGAAAATACTTCAGAACCATAAATGTGACCTTGTCAGATTGTGTGAAACTGAATAAGCGTAACAACACATTATAACCCTCGCCAGTTTCTATTTGCACATAAGAAGGAGGTGAAGTATGAGTGCTAATGTGATCGTATTCTGAGAATAGTGCCATTAAAATACATGGGATTTTCTTTAGGCAAATTTAATGATAAATCCAATTTTTAAGAAAGGATTGAAAATTCAATGAGCATATTAATGTCTACACATAAACAAGTGATAAACTAAGGAATAGTATGAAACTACTCACAAATGAAACATATCAGATAATGCTATTATAGACTTCAGCGTAAAGGAAGTTAGGTGAATTAGAAAGTATGTCAAATATAATGAGGGTTATCAGCCAATGTATACTTTATTCCACTTAAGGAAAATTATAGAAGCCAACAATAATACTTTGATTCAACTGATATCTGAAAGATACAAATTGTACTACTTTGTGTGGGTTTGGTTCACCATATTCAAATCCTGCTTGTCCTGCTTGCACAAAAGCAATGTGCAGTGTAAAATTAAGCAATAGAAGTCAGAATCAAGTATGCATATTAAAATTTGGTGCAAACTGGCAGGGTGTGACCGAAATAAGAAAACTAATGTGGCTGCTAATGGTCTCATTGCACAGATTATAACTAGAAGAAATATAAAATATATTTTATAATATAAAATAGTGTTAATTGGATCTTCCAAAAGTGTAATGGTATATACAAAAGATCTAATGAGATACTGTCTAAGAAACAGGTAGGACAACAGCATAGCTTGCAGTTGTATAGGGCAACTGCAGGGCAAGAGGCTCAAAAGAGGTCCTCCCTAATTTTTCGGGCTATTTACGAGGCAAGGGGGAAATGATTCTCTCAGACTTGAATGATTCTTTCAGATTTTGATAATGTAACTTTACAATACAGAATGTGAACATAATCAAGAAACTGGCAAAGAAGGCAACAGTAAACAGCTCAACCCAAGAATCTCTAAGACCACGCCCAGCAACACTGACAGGGCAAGCCAGTAGAAAATAAATTGACAACAAACCACACTCCTTACTAGCATTGATGATGTTACTTAGTTTGGGTAATGAAATTTCTGTAAGAAAACAAGCAAGCTCAGAGAGCACCGATGACTTCTCATTTCATCCCTGAACTACAAATATTCTCCTTTATCAATAGAATGTGTTTATCTGTTCCCTAGAAAGCATCTCTTTGCCCCTTTTCCCTAAGTATTTCTCTCATGCCATTACAAAAAGCTACTATAAATAGAGATAGAAATTAAGGGAAATTATAAGAAATAACTTGGGATATGGAAATAAAGGAAAACAGATGTGAAGTTTAAGTATAACATACTAGTCCTAAGAGATAAAGGAGATAAGCAGATTTCTTCCTGAGTCTTTTCGCCAGATGTGTTTTCAGATCCTGCATCCTGAGGGGACAGAAGCAGCTTGATGTACCAAGGAGTCAGGCTTTTGAATTGGTAACTTGGCTTAGATAAATAGAATGTGCAAATGCCTCACCAATAACCAGTCTGGATCCAATCAAGACTTGGTAGAAATGAACAGATGTGCCAGGTTCAACCAGAAGAATGGATCAAAGAAGCAGGAAGATACAGAGATGAAGAGAGAAATACACACACACACACAAACACACACACAGACAGACACACACAGTGAGCTAAGGCAGACTTTAGCAAAAATAGCTGTTGCTTTGGGCATTTGGCAAGGGAAAGGAAGAATTGGTCTGGTTAATTTTTTTAAAAAAATATACTACCATCCTGTCAGAAGACTGCTCAATATGCTAGTATTAATCTCTGAGCAGGTCTTTCTGCAGGTCACAGAGAGATATATTTCCTTAAAAATATTCTTTCTACATTATTTTATTTTATTTCTTCATTATGTTTATATCATTGGATGCCTGAGGGAAAAATAATCTTAAAACCCCCATCCCATCTTTTGATTAAAGACATGGTACTAGTTTTGTTTAAAATAAATTGTAAAGTTTCTGGAAAGGATGATGCTTGAGACATCTCTAGGAAGGCAGCAGCTCAAACCAGGATAGTTTCTGTGTTAAAACAGGAACGATACAAAGCAAGAGTTGATTCCCAGTGTTCCAAATCCTCCATTCTAAACTTCATTCTAAATGTGTTGCTCCAGTCAAGCACAGTTCCAAGCTCTTGTATGCTGCTCACAGCTCAAAAGAAAAAGAAAATAAAACACTGGTGCTTTTTATTACAGTCATGGTTTCTTTCTATTCCCTTGCTTTCAGAACTGACTTGTAACTGTTAAGCGTGTTTTTGACAGATTATTCCCAAACTATCATCCTGGTACAAGTCCAAATGACCTATTTTCTCAACATACATATAGATTTACCTCAAAGAATGTAAAGAATGAACTACTTTTTTTTAAAACAAGGGCCTTAATAAAGCAAAAGGAATACAGGTGTGTTAAATCTATCCTAACACACAATGTATGCAATATAGATAAACAATAGAAACAATTCACAAGAAAAAATATCTGGCTGAAAACAATGCTAATTAGCTAAACCTTTGACTATTTTCTATCCAATTCCAATAGAGATATCTCAAATAATAATAATAAAAACTTCTGCAAAAGACAAATGCCCAGATTATCAAAGATTCTATTCAGAAGCAAATCAAAGAGCGGTAAAGTTGGAGGTGGGAGATCAATCTAAGCCAAAAAAATTTCACTGAAGGCTGATAGTTGAATAGGTCACAACAGGTATAACAGATGATAAGAGAGAGGTCTAAATAAATGCCATTTAATTTTTAAAATTGTGGTCATCAGAAAATGTTTCCTGCCTCACCAATGTTTCCTTTACAAAAGTAATACTGGAGAAGCTTTAATATTCCTAGCTTGTTCAGATAGTTACAGTTAGAGGGCAGTTAGAGGGCAGACAAGAGAAGAAAACCCTGGCTGTGTCGTGCACAATTTTGGACTCAAATACATTTATTTTGAAACAAGATTTTGTGGAATACATTCCATTTTATGGAACGCATGAAGTGATTTATTACAAACAGTAGGTATTAATGCAGTATATACTGAGTAGATTAGGTATTAGAATATCTTGGTTTTTTTTTTTTTTTACTTCTGCGGATTTTTAAAGGAAGCTCCAAATGCCAAGTAACACACTAGCTATTGTGAATGTGCTACATTTCCCTGCTTCACTCTTTCTTTCTACTTTTTTCCCCTTTCTTTTTATGCACTTTCTATTTTTCATTGTTTTTGAGTTTGTGTGTTTTTTATATTTTTAATTGTAATGCTTGATACAATTATTATTTTTAAAAAATTCCAGGTAAAAATCCAGGTATAGAAAACAACCTGACAACTGTTCTGGGATCTGAATTCATTTTTTTCTAGCTTATCCATGATTTTTTTTTTAAAAAAAAAGCAAATTTGGCAGATATTTCTTCAGATGTTACATTTAAATAAATAAAATCATCAAAATACTTTTGAACGAAAATGTTCAGAGAATATAAGGTGCTTGGTAAAAATGTGATGAATAGTGTAGTATCTTTTATTTTAGCACACCTACTGGATGATTAAATATTAAAAATATCTGAATGTTTTATCACCCCTAAAGCTTAATAAATTTCATTCTAAGTATTAATGAAATATTGTACACAATATTGTACTTAAGTGCATTCATCATATTGAGATTTATTATCAATGTATCAGTTGCAAGAGAAAATAAAGTATTTTTATTTCAATATACATATTATTGTTATTGTATCATAATAATTATTATCTTTCTGAAAAAGAAACTCAGAGGTATTTCACATTGAAAATATATTCAAAAGCTTAAACGTTCATAAATTAACCAGGCAGTTTTATATCCTTTAGGTTTTATTTTAAGTTAAGACCAAATATTTTATCAAAACAATTATTCAAGGTATATTGGACTCCCCAAAGAATGTATTTGAAAGAAACGGCATCAGATTTCCTTGTTGGAGATATTAGAAAATTAGATGGATGTCCATATTATCATCTGGAATCTTTATGGAAAGACTCTTTATTGTATATAAGTAGATTTCTTTACTTTCTAGGTGCAATCAACTCTTTATCTGTTTTTCCATTCACAATTCATTTTCATTTGCCAGTTACCACCTAGTGGCCCTTGGACTTTCACCTCCATCTTTTTTCCAGCTGATCCATTGGGCTAATTTCCTTCAGGACTTGAACTTACTTGTTAATTCATCTGTCACATATCCAAACTGCACAGTTGTGTATGCCAGTGGGACATACATCCCTTTGCTTCTCACTATGAATATTAATAATAGAATAATTGTTTTGCTTATAAATTTTAATCTCATATTTAATTCTGTCTTAAGCCATCTGACTTATTTATTGTATCTGCATCCCTCTTTATTACTTTTATAGGTGGTGGATGTACATAATACTGCTTCCTCCTATTCACCCACAACAACAACAATGTGAGGTGGTTGGGCTGAGAGAGAGAGAATGAATGTCCTAAAGTTACCCAGTGGACCTTCATTCCTAAGGCAGAACTAGAACTCAGAGTCTCAGAATTTCTAGGCCAACACCTTTACCACTACTCCAAATTGGGTCTGTGACTAATCTCCTTCTTTACAATCTCATTTCCTTTCTTCCTAATATTTAAGTAATCTTTGCTACTTTAAATCTCTTGCTCCTTTTTTTAAGGTAGCTGTATTTAGCTGTATAATAATTTCTTTTCTTCTTCCAAGCCATTTCCTTTAGGCTTGCTTTCTTTGGATCAGCCCCACTTACATAGAGGAGATGTCTTCCTTGCCCTTTGATTAATGTACATTCCTTGCACCTAGTGTTGCATTTTTGTGCTATTTTATACCCACAACTTTTAATTTATTCGTGTATATTTCAATTCTAGATTTCTCTTTCTCCTCTCCAGGGCGATCTTCCCCTTTTGATTTCCTTAAGGAATTCCATTTGCCTACTAGGCTATTCTTTAGCCAGTGTTCCACTTACCCTGTTTTTCCTTCCCCTTTCTCTTTGCCTTTGCATCCTCTTTCTTCTTCCTATATTACACATCTTGGGCACCCAGATTCTTAGCACATAAGTTATTTATTTTCTCCTTATAGAAAACATTACTAATTTTCACTGGCTTCCCTCATTTCCCCAACATTATTGCAACAACATAAATCACAGACACACAGTATTTTTTCCTTCTCCTTTTCATAAATAAAATATTGCTATAACAACAATTTAAATCCAGCCTGTTTTTCCAACAACCACATACATTTGTGGACAACCTTATGGAGTTCCTAAAAGGTAGTTCATGGCCAAGTATGCTAATAAAAATATATAGTATAATAGGATTAACAGTAAGATAATCAGAGCAGTTGCTAGGTGCTGTAATGGACAGCTCCAACTAAGTGAGAAACCTGAAATTAGCAAATGCACTAAACATACAGAGATGCACATGGAGGTAATCCTAATATTTGTAAAGCAAAAATAATGGAACTGTTTTGGAATGTGCTCCACTGTCAGTTGTTCAAACAATTGATTTTTCTCTGGATTGGGGGCAGGATTGTCTTCAATAATATCCTGTTAACTAATATAAATCCATACATTATTGAGAGCATACATTTAATAAGAAGGCAATAAAGATGGTAATAGAGTACTAGACATTTATTTTGTTATCTGGTGTACTAAATTTGAAAAAGCAGGATGATTTGGAAAAGGGGAGAAAGTGAGAAAATAGAGAATGTCCACATATAATTTAATATTATATGGTACATAGGCTGCAATCAAACTGCAGATTAAAACACTAAAATTAGAATTATGCAGGGAAAACCACTTTATTAGTTGAAAGAAAAGGAGAATGAGAAGAAAACTCATTATGAAAGGGGAAAAAAAGAAAATGAAGAATACAGGTAAATGTTAACTATCAAGAGGACAAAGGAAATGCCAACCAATATGTTTATTGAATTTAAACTTAATAGCGAAGAAGTGAAACCAATTTGCTTTTCGGGCTTAGTAGTAGATAAAAATGAACTGGGGAACTAAAAAGGAGATTGCTAGGACTAAAACAATGGCAATAAGGTCATATCATGAATGATAAGGACATTGCGAGGTTAAGAAAAAAAACAATCATTGATCTTTTTAGTAGTAAAGTATGACTGTGGAAGCAGAAATCTAAGAAGGAGTAAAAGAAAAGAGAAAGCTGCTTTAAAAATATGGATTTGATTACTTAAATTTTAATCCCCAATGGTCTGTAAAGAGGATAATCAATCAATTCTAAACCAAATAGATTGCTCCTTTGAATTTGGAGAAGTAAAAGAAAGAAAAAATGGCGATAATATGCATGGACAATGTCAAAGAAAACTATAAAAATATCTTCAGAAGAGCTAGCTGATGACACTTAGTAAACATAGCTAAAAATGACACAAGTTGTCTTTTTCATGTACTGTACCCTATATAAGGTTTGGTTTTAAATGGATGCTTGACAAAACCATTTGTGCGACAACATAACTAGCATTCTAAAACATTTTATCTTTGATAGACACATACTAGAGACTTATTGAGGGATTGTCATATTCTTGACTGGAATTCAGCGTTTTGGTCTGGTCTTACAAAGCATTTTTTCCATTTCATTTAACTAAAAAAGTTTTATTTAAATGAATATAAATAACTTTTTTTCTAGCATTTTTGAAGATTGGATTTAAATAAATGTCAACATTTTTTCAAACAGCATTTGCTTTGTTTTATTATGTTGAATTTTGTTCACCTTGTCACATTAAAAAGCATTCACATTGGATATTGGCCCTTTTTACTACGTAGTTCCTGCTGTAGGAGCTGTAAAGACAAATGTTTTCATGCTAGTAGTCCTTTGTTTTTACAATTGTTATGTTTGATGGTTTTCTGTCTTAAGGGTAACTGTTAATATGATAAAATTGAATTATTTTGAAATGAAGGTTATGGTAAGATATTTTGGCTGGCATTTCAAGTGACAGTAGCTACATTTTATGAGTCAGTATAGAACTAGGGAGACACAAACAATGGAAAGTATTTTAATTTATTTTGAGCCACTGTTGCAGTGAGATAATATTTCATTTTTAAAAATAAGGAAAATGCATAGTCTCATGAAAAATATTTATTCATGGCTGGTTTGTAAATACAATGGAATTAAGAAATAGCTTGTGCTAAGAAGTAAAAACATGTAAAAGAAAGGAAGAAAAGTCATGTACCCTATTTCTTTGCTAAAAAATCTCTGAAAATAACTGGATAATTAACCTTAATATAAGCAGAATGTTAGATCTGGGCAACGAGAGAACAGACTGCGGACAACGAAGTGACTTAACAGCTCTTTATTAGTAGTAGTTGTGATCCAGCTTGCTCTGTGGCCGGAGGGTTCCCCTTTTATAGGGATCGGGTACGCCTCTCGACCAATCAGAGCGATACCTGTTTCCCGCTGTAGCAGCGGACCAGAGAGGAGACTTACTACGATATATGTTAATATCTAACACCCCTCCCTTCTTAGACGGAACATTGCGGTTAGTTATGTAGTCCTTACTCGGGAGGAGAGTCGCAGTTCGGGTTGGTCAGAAGTAGTTGCAGGATCAGTTGCTTTCTTTGCTTCGAGTTCTGGGGTTTGCAGGCTTTCGTTGCTTGGGCGTTCTGGGGTCTGCTCGCTTACGTTGCTTGGGGGTTGTTCCGTTTCGCGCTCGACCTCTTGTTCTGTCCTGGGCTCGCAGGTGTCGTAGTTCTCTGTGTTGGGGCTCTCGAGTGGCTGACTTTGCATTGGTAGGTAGCTCTCATTCTCGGCTCGTAGGTCAGAGTGCGCCAGGCGACCCCGAAGTTGATCGATGTGCCTTTTCCAGTTCCGCCCATCTTCCAGTTCTAACAGATACGATCGTGGACCCGTGATGCCAATGACCTTTGCCGGCATCCACAATGTTCCCCCTGCATAGTTGTGGGCGTATACAGAATCCCCTATGCTAAAAATCCGAATTTCGCTTGTGGAGTCTGGGGGTGCTGTGGCAGAGTAATTGGGGTGAAGACGGTCCAGGTGAGACCGTAGACGGCGGCCCATGAGCATTTCAGCAGGGCTCCTACCCGTCGTTGCGCTGGGGGTAATGTGCTGAATGAGGAGGTAATGGTCAATGCGTGTTTGCCAATCACCTGGACCCATCCTAGCGAGGGCCTCTTTTGCGGATCGCACCATTCTCTCCGCTGTCCATTTGATGCCGGATGGAATGGCGCGACGAGGGCATGCCGAATTCCCTGACCTGCTAAGTACGTTTCGAATTGCATGGCCATGAATTGGGGCCCGTTATCGGATACCAGGAGGTCGGGCAGGCCATGAGTGGCAAAAAGTCGCCGTAGAACCTTAATGACTGCCTCTGCCATGGTCTAAGTCATTAGGACTACTTCTAGCCATTTGGAGTATGCATCCACAACTATAAGGAAAGTCTGACCTTGAACTGGCCCTGCGAAGTCGATGTGTATTCTCGACCAGGGTGCTTTCGGCTTTTCCCATTCTGTGGCGGGCGCTTCCGGGGGTGCTGGTCTCGATTCTTGGCATGGATCGCAAGTGGCCACCCACTCCTCTATCTCTTTGTCCATGTTTGGCCACCAAACGTAACTTCTCGCTAAAGCCTTCATCCTAACGATCCCCGGATGCCCAACATGTAACGCATCTAACACATTTCTATGTAAAGCATAAGGAATAACAACTCGATCCCCCCACAATAAACAACCCTGTAACACTGAGAGTTCGTCCCATTTCGACCAAAACACTTTGAATTCCGGGCCCACGTTTCCCTTCGGCCACCCCCTCCAAACCCAAGTTTGAACTTGCTTTATTATATTGTCTTTAGAGGAGAACCTTGCAACGTCGCAGGAAGAAACCGGTCCTGAGTCCAAACAGTCAATGAGTAACACCGGTACTTCGGGAGTGGGGTCTGGCAAAAGGTCCGGTAGTGGGCAACTGCTGAGTGCGTCTGCGTGTCCTAGAGTGGAGCCCGGTCGATGTATCAGCTTGTATGAGTAAGCGGCCAGGAAAACAGTCCACCTGGTCATGCGTGGAGAAAGGGAGACTGGAGTGGGGCGGTTTCCCGCCAAAAGTCCCAACAGCGGCTTGTGATCTGTAATCAGTTCAAAATCGCGGCCGTAGAGGTATTCGTGGAAACGTTTTACTCCAGCTACAGCAGTTAACGCTTCCCTGTCCATCTGGCTGTAATTCCTCTCGGCCGATGAAAGAGTCCTGGAGTAGAATGCGATGGGTGCTTCGTTTCCGTTTGGCATCCTGTGGCTGAGGACTGCGCCAACTCCAAATGGTGATGCGTCGCAGGTCAATACCAGCGGGAGCGTCTGGCTGTATTGGACTAGCAGTGAGTCAGTGGTGAGCAGGCGCTTTACTGCGGCGAAGGCTGCTCCTTCGGATTGTCCCCATCTCCATGTTGTGTTCCTCTGGAGTAGTCGATGTAATGGCTCAGCAACGGTCGCCTTCTGTCTCAGAAAAACGTTGTAGAAATTAAGTAGTCCGAGGAAGGCCTGCAGCTCGGTCTGATTACGTGGTGTGGGGGCGTCCTGGATTGCCTTAATTTTCTTTGAAGTGGGGTGTATTCCCTGACCATCGATTCTATATCCCAGGAATTCTACGCTAGGCACGTTAATTTGGCATTTTCCCTTTTTAAGGCGGAGACCCTTCTCTCTGATTCTGGCCAAAACAGTTCTGACTCTTTTATTTAATTGCTCCTCGTTTGCAGCGGACACCAAGATGTCGTCGAAATAGGGGACGACTCCCGGTATCCCTTGCAAAAGTCGTTCCATGACGCTCTGGAACAAACCTGGAGCAATGCTCACACCGAATTGTAGCCGGTTGCATTTGAATGCCCCTCTATGCGTCACTATAGTTTGGGCCTCCGCTGTGGCGCTATCCACGAGCAACTGCTGGTAAGCTTGTGCCATGTCTAATTTAGCAAATATCTTTCCTGGCCCCAACGAGTGCAATAAGTGCTGTACTACTGGCACAGGATATGCGCTTTGTTGTAGCGCGACATTAATTGTGCATTTATAGTCCGCGCAGATGCGGACTGACCCGTCTGGCTTGACTGGGGTCACGATGGGAGTTTCCCAGCGCGCGTGATCCACCGGCTCAAGGATTCCTTGCTCCACTAACTTATCTATCTCTTTGTCTATTTTTGGGCGGAGTGCTAAAGGCACTCGTCTCGGTTTAAGTCGGTTTGGCGCCACTTTGGGGTCTAAATTGAATGAGATTGGTTTACCCACATACTTACCAAGACCGGGGCTGAACACATCCTCGAACTCCTTAAAGATCTGCTCAGCGCTGCTGTTCTCCACGGTGTTGATTCCGGTGACTTCTAGCCCCAAGGCTTCAAACCAATCTAGTCCTAGAAGGTTCTGTAACGGTGCGCTGGCGATGGTCACGGGCAGCTGGGCTACGATGTCCTTGAAACGGATCTGCAATGTGCCTTGGCCCACGATGGGGACTCGGTTCCCCTGGTAGTCTCGAAGCAGGATGTCTGGAACGCGTAGTTGACTCTTTTTGAGGCTAGGGATAGCCTGTTTCATGGATGCCCATGAAATGATCGTCAGGGATGATCCTGTGTCAACTTCCAGCTCGCAAGGTGAGCCCTCCAAGAGGACTGTGACTTTCAGCTTTTTAGGCCGCTTGGTGCGGACCTGACTTATTGTGGTGAGATACGTTCGCAATTCCTCTCTCTGGGTCAACTCTATCTCAGCATCTGTATCCTGAAAATACTCTCGTTGAGTGTCTTGATAGAACGCTCTCTCAGCTCTTTGTGTGTAATCTCTCTGGGAATACACTCGCTCAGCTCTTTGGGGATTTTCTCTCTGGGTAAACACTTGTGGATTTCTCTCTGGGCGCCCTTTTTGACTTCGCCAAGCCCCTGGGTTGGGCTTCTGTTGGCGGTACATAGGTGGCTGCCGTGAGGCAGGGACTTCGCTCCGGCACACTCGTGCGATGTGCCCAAGTTTGTTGCAGTGCGAACAAACAACGTTCCTGAACCTACAGGTAGACCGGGGGTGATTCCCTCCGCAGCTTGCGCAGGGCGGCAAACGGAGTCCGGGTCTCCCCCCAGGCCTCATGTGACTGCTCCGCATCAGGTGACTGTCCTCGAACTCGGGATCCTCGTAGTCGGGGTTGGTGTCCTCGTAGTGAACTCTGGTGTGCCTGGGTGCTGGCTGGCTTACGCTGAAACCGCATTGTATGGTCACCGATGATTTCTCCGCTGACTCTGATGCCCTTGCTTCGTTGAGTGCTATCTGTAGGGTTAAATTTGGGTTTGCCAACAGCTTCTTTTCTAGTGAAATGTCTCTTAACCCACAAACAAATTGTGCCAGGATATGCTCGTCCAGATCCCTGAACTCGCAGTGAGTTGCTGCTTTACGCAGGCAGCAACATATTGGTTGATTGATTCTCCCACCTTCTGGTTCCGCGTGTTGAATTCCTGGCGGCAAACGTGGCGGGAAGGTTTTGGCGCGTAATGAGTCTGTAGAGCCTGTTGCAACGCCGTCCATGATACCGCTTGTATCGGAGTAGGCGCGGTGAGGTCTCTGGCCGTGTTGAAGACCTCTTTTCCACAGTAGCCGAAGAAGATGTTTTTCCCGTGTATTTGTTCGCTTCGAGAAAACATTCGAAACGGATCATGAATGCCTCCCATTCGGCGTTCGCTGAGTCGAATGGAGCGGGGGGAGTGTGCATCGCCATCTTCTCTTGTTTGAATTTGCCGCGCTGCGGTGTCCTGAGATGGCTGCCGGAATTTCTGCCGAATTCCTGGGCTGGATCAAATCCGGAGATTCTGAAGTAGCGTTCTTCGTCCTATCTGTCTCTCAATCCCACCTTCGTCGCCAATGTTAGATCTGGGCAACGAGAGAACAGACTGCGGACAACGAAGTGACTTAACAGCTCTTTATTAGTAGTAGTAGTGATCCAGCTTGCTCTGTGGCCAGATGGTTCCCCTTTTATAGGGATCGGGTACGCCTCTCGACCAATCAGAGCGATACCTGTTTCCCGCTGTAGCAGCGGACCAGAGAGGAGACTTACTACAATATATGTTAATATCTAACACAGAACAACTGTTATAAAGTTATGGCAGCTATTTATGTTACATGATTTGCTATTACCCAACCTGGATTTGCATCCTATGCTTGATGTTCCTGGCAAAGGATATAACTCTAAGAATATACAAACATACCTTTCCACAGGCACATTACTAATTACTATTTGTTATGAAACAGTAACAGGTGTTGTGTAATAGTAGCCCAGTGTCCATTTGTATATTTTCCATATAAAAGGAACCTAGAAAATCCAACCAACCTCCAACAGTTTTTCCCCAATCAGAAAAAGAAATTCATCAAAGCAGACAGTGATTCTTCTTACCTAATTTAAGTTTACTTTATCAATCACTGTTTTCCCTAATAAATTGTTTTTTTATATCCTGACCGTCCCTCCTTTTATGATCATTTTCTCTTTTGTGTTTCTGTGGTTCTTACTATTACTCTGATAGGAATGGGACAACTTGCCACAGCCAACTTGCTGCAGCCAATGTATCGTGGCTAATTCGCCACGGCCAACTTGCTGCTGTGTAAGTTACATGGCCAACTCAACATGGGACAAATCGTTGCAGGACAATTTAACAATTCTAACTAATTATTTAAAATAAATAAAATATTTTATTTTTGCCATTCACATTTCATTCTGTCCCTCCTTTTGCATCCTTTCTTTAATGATTCTATTCCACAATTTATTTGATATTAATGTCCCTCTTGTCCTGCAGTGATTTGTCCTGTGAAGAGAGGGCTGTAGCAAGTTGTCCTGCAATGAGTTAACTGGCAAATTGGCTGTGATGAGTTAGCTGTGGTGAGTTGGCCATGGCAAGTTAGTCGTGACAAGTTGACTGTGGCGAATTGTCATAGATCTTACTCTAATGCAGTGACTGCAGGATCATGGTATCTTTTCCAAAATCAATTGTTCAAAACTACATAGAATTCAGTTCTTTTTGGTGCAAATTATTATATGCCTACTTCTCTTAATTACAACATTAATGCCTCCACTATGCAAGTCGTAAGAGTAGTAGAGTAAGTCTCTCCTGTAAATAGGATTCCATGTATTTGTGAGCAACAATAAGGGAATGTTTTGGAAGTTCTTCAACACTTTTGTAAAGACAATTGAAGTTAGAAGCAAAGGCAAGATGTTTAATAGTTTGAGCTTCTATAAATCTTCATTATCTTCATAAATGATGTTGATGAGAGGATAGAAGGGGAGTTCATCAAATTTTAGTTGACAAAAAGCTGGGGAGAATTGCTAACACTAAGGAAAATAGACTTATTGAGAAAGAAATTGACAGATTTGGTGTAGAACCCTGTCTAATAAGATGCTGTTTAGTGTTGAGAAAAGTAAGGTCCTACACATAGTGAAGAAAACCAGATGTACAAATACATGATATACAGAACTTGACTCAGCACTAGTGCCTATGTGAAAGATCTAGGTCTCCTTAAGTGTGATTCATGGCTGTGCTGCAGCTACTAAAAGAACCAATTCAATTCTAAGTTGCATCAATAGAGGGATAGCATCAAGATCATGGGAAGTGTTAATATTCTCTATACTTCACTAGTGAAGCTACATTATAATACTGTATCCACTTTTGGACACCACAATACAAAAAAAGATGCTGAGGCCCTAGAAAGAATGTAAAGAACACCAGAAACATGATAAGGGGGCTGAAAACTAAATCATGTGAGGAAAGTTGGTATGTTTAGCCTTATGAAGAGAAGGCTTGGGGGATACAAGATAGCAGTTTTCCAATACTTGAAGAGCTGTCACAAGGAATAGGGCATCAATTTATTCTCATAGCACCCCAAAGTAGGACAAAAACCAATGAAGGGGAAGCTCATCAGATAATTTCCAAGCTGGAAATAAGGAAATTTCCCGACAGTGAGAATGTTTATCATCAGTACAGCTTGCCTGTTGGGATTGTGGATATTAGAGGTTTTCAAGTCAATCTTTTATCCAGGGTGGTATAAGGATCCTGCCTTGGGCAGAAGATAGGATTAGAAGACATGTAAGGTATTTTGCAGTTCTATGATTCTATGTATTGTGGCCCACCAGAGGCCAGTGGAGTTGGCAGCAGAGTCAGACAGTGAGGAGGTTGGGGAGGAACAAGGGCCAGTCCTGGGGGTTGATGAAAGCTCAGATAAGGGCTCTGTGTCAGAGGCAGAGAGAGAGTTAGATAGCAGTGAGGTAGAGGAACAGCTGGAGTCTGTTCCCAGTGCACACATACACAGAGCTGCCAGAAGACAACAATAACTAAGAAATCAGGGTTGACTTAAGAGTAAAGTCACACCTTGGAAGTGATTGGCACCTCCCATAGGAAACAAAAGAGGAACAAACAGGAAGTGGGCTTTTGCAGGAAACAATATGTTCATTTGGTTGTGTCAAGAGAGGAAAGTTCTGTTTGCAATCGTAAGAGACTCTGTGCCAGGTTTTGCCTTGCCCTGCATTTAGAACTAGTTATTTGGCAGCTCTCCAAATGAGATAAGGTTCATATTTGAAAACAACCCTCTGAAAGACTTTGCTAAGCCTTGTGGACTGTGAATGAAAGGAATTCCCAGTTATGTAAACAAAAGGGGTTTTGCCGGGACCAAGACTCCGCTTCTTGCTTGCTAATGAAGCCTGGGTCAGAACACTATGAAATATCTTTAAAGACATAATTAATGTTCCAGTCCTCTGCTTTCCACTTGCAAAACCACAAATATTGTTTTATTAAAACTAATCAATTCAGAACTATGATATTTTGAGATTGCCTATTTAACCAACAAGAAAAAGAATTCTTATATTACATATAGATGCATGTGTATTCTGATACAACTTAGATTTATGACTTTGAGTGAGAAAGAAGGAGAAAGTTCTTGTGATAGTCAATATCTGTCATTGCACTTTTATCCTAATTTCCTGTGGTTGTCAATCATTTCATAAAAGCCATTTGGGAAAGGCAGTGTAGGAGAAGGGTTAGGAAAATCATTGACTGAAACATGATTATATGTCTAGAACTGATTATAAAGCTAAAGAATCTCCTTAACCCAGGATAAAAAGCAAAACAAAAAGCATCCCTCCCTTCCTTCCTTCTCCCTTTTTCTGAAAAAGAAGACAAGCCAGATTCTAGCACATACAAAGCAACAGGCAACATCACATAACTTTCTCCACCTCCACCTCCTCCTTTTTCTTTCTAAGATACAAGGCTTTTGGTTTGGTTTGGTTTGGTTTATTTGGATTTATATGCCGCCCTTCTCCAAAAGGACTCAGGGCGGCGTACAACATTAAAAAACACACATCTCAAAAGTTAAAAAAGATTTAATTCATTTCCAAAAAAACAAACCAATTTTTTTAAAAAAACAATACATTTAAAACAAGTTAAAATTAAAATTAACAGGCCAGGCCGGCTTGCTGGAAAAGCCAGCTTTTTAGGGCGCGTCGGAAGGACCGGAGGTCAGGGATTATGTGGAACTCCGGGGGCAGCTCATTCCAGAGGGAAGGCGCTCCCACAGAGAAGGCTCTCCCCCTGGGGGTCACCAGCCGACACTGCCTGGCCGACGGCACCCTGAGGAGGCCAACTCTGTGGGATCGTACTGGACGGTGGGAGGCTACTGGTGGCAGTAGGTGGTCTCGCAGGTACCCTGGGCCTAAGCCATGGAGCGCTTTAAAGGTCATAATTAATACCTTGAATCGCACCCGGAAAACAACCGGCAACCAGTGCAGGCCGCCTAAAAGGGGTGTAACATGGGAGCACCTAGGTACCCCCATGACAACCCGGCAGCCGCATTCTGGACCAGCTGAAGCCTCTGGGTGCTCTTCAAGGGCAGCCCCGTGTAGAGAGCATTGCAGTAGTCCAGGCGAGAAAGGACGTGCATATGTGCTTAGCTGAAGATCTCTGTGTTATCCTTTAAACTGATAACTTGAGACTTCTCAGTTAACTGGAATACTGTTAATATCTTTAACTTTTTTGCCTTTTGCATTTGGTTGGAACCTTTATATTGCCTTTCCTCTATGTTTTTTTCCACTGAATGCAATGCATTTCTCATCAATTATAAGCTACGTAGGTTTTCCGTGTTAACTTTAGGCAGTTAATTGCTTAAGATATGTATAGTAGCTTGTACACTACTAACTGTAAATAATAAACATGAAGATGACCTGATTCTGCATATAAAATTAGTTTCATTTTTTTAAAAAAATAATAAGATTGATTAGTTATTTTAATTGATTTTTTTAGATTTACACAATCCATAACTCTATTTTATAATATATTATACTTATGTATTCTTTCAAGAAGAAGCTTGAGGCAACACAGTTGGCATTGATGTGTTCAGTTACAATTGGCCTGATGTTTCTCCTATCCCCTCCTGTCCTGTTCTCCTATCCAATTCTGCAGTGCTGTTTTGGCTGCAAGGAAAACCAGGGCTCTTGCTGTCACAGTCTTTCCTTTCCTTTCCTTTTTCCTCTCCTGTCCTCTCCTCTTCTCCTCTCCTATCTTTTTCTCCCTGCCTTAGCCTCACCTTCACCCTCTGTAAGTTGGACAACTGCACAAGACAGTTCAAAGTTTTGATACTAATTAGCCTGTTTCAAGTGTAATGCATGTAAGTGAAAACATAATTGAAAAGACTTGGCTTTTGTGAAGCCTATGTGGAGATAATTTTTCAAGGAAGTCCTGGATCCTCTGCTTCTCCTCAAGGAATGCTTACTATATTGAGGAATGCAGCATGGCTTCAACATATAGTCCCCCTTTTAACCATTTTGAATGATTACAGTAGCATATGCACTGTGATTTGACACAAGACTCAAACCACAAATTCAGAGTCTTCAACAACATTTATCTGCCTGCTGCTGCTTGACTGTATCAATCCATACAATCGCTATAAAGCCAAAGGAAACAAACTTTACCTCATTGCTGCCATTTATAGGTTGATGGGTAGCAGGCATAGTGAATTTACAAGGAGTCATTCAATTTTATTACATCAGATAGTATATTTTTTCCTAAGGCCAGCAATATGACTTTGCAGTCTCCTACTCATTATTTGCAGTCTACAGTATCATTAGTTATGCAATTTGGCATGTCTCCACTTATTATTTCTGCAGATTTAGCACCTGCTTACATTTTTTTTTTTTAGAAAAGAGAATATCATTAAGTGAAACCAAAATAAGTTCTGCAAGAAGAGCAATGGAATAGCTTAGATAGAAAAACAGATGTTTAGAGTATACACATTTTAGTTATGCTGACATAATATTTTTGTTGTAACATTTTTGTCATTGCTTAGAAGGGAAAAGAGGAGAAAAAGAATAAGCTTTGGACACATTTTCGGTATTCTGGATTCTTGTCTAAATTTTAGACAGAAAGTGTATTATTCTACTGTAAACAGGGATGCAAACTTCACAAAATCATGGATTTGCAAGGAACTGTTTACTACTCAGTTCAGGAATCTAAATTAAAATTCTTGACATCTTTCATTTCATTGTGAGAATATATCAAACAAAAGGGAACCCACATCTTTATTTGTAATTGCTTCACTCTCAATCTGATCCTATTGCCAAACAGTGTCATTAACAGTCAACTGGGATATACCTTTCAATAATATAAAAGCATTATTCTATGACTTTATCCATATTAGTGATTAATACAGTCATCTAGACATTGGTATGTGTATATAACTAATTCAGTCTTTATATTTCCATAGCAATGGCTGCTGTACCATCAGAATAGCCTTTGTAAGATATTATTATATTAAATGGTGATGTAACCATCCTAATGTCATGAGGTAAATTTAACCTGTAGATAGTTATGTCAGAATATATATATATTTGAATCTTGACATCATGAATTCCTGATTACCTTTATGGCATTCTTTTATTCTGTCCAAATCTTCAAAACCGTTAATCCTTATAGAATAAAATCAGATGATTACTTCCTAGGATTCTGAAACTGCTTTTATTGCTGCAACCTAAAATTATAGTCTCCCTTACTTGTATCCATATCACACTCACACTTCTATCACAGTTGGCATCTAATCCAATATCACATATAGTGAGGTATTTTCCACCCTACATTGATGCTTTGATTGATATTCCTTAAATTAGGAATTTTATATACCATATTTTTCTGAGCATAAGATGCACCAGAGTATAAGAAGCACCAAGGTTTTGAAGAGGCAATTTTTTAAAAAAGTAGGTAGGTAGATAGAGGGATAGAGAGGGAGAGAAAGAGAGAGAAATACAGTAGGTAGGTAGGGAGAGAGAGTAGTTAGGTACATAGGTAGATAGGTAGATAAAGGGATAGAGAGACAGAGAAATACAGTAGGTAGGTAGGGAGAGAGAGAGAGTAGGTAGATAGATAGGTAGATAGAGGGATAGAGAGAGAGAGAGAAATACAGTAGGGAGGGAGGGAAAGAGAGAGAGTAGGTAGGTAGGTAGGTAGGTAGGTAGAGGTAGAGGTAGAGGTAGAGGTAGAGGTAGAGGGATGGAGAGAGAGAGAAATACAGCAGGTAGGTAGGGAGAGAGAGAGAGTAGGTAGGTAGGTAGGTAGGTAGGTAGGTAGGTAGGTGGAGGGAGGGAGGGAGGGAGGGAGGGAGAGAGAGAGAGAGAGAGAGAGAAATACAATATGCAAGGATAAAGATGCATACATTGACACACAGACACCTACACACACACACACACACACACACACACACAATGTGAAAAAATATACCAAAGGAAACTATATCATTTTTACAGTAAATAGTTACAATTCTATATCACTTATCTAATGTGTTTATTATTTAAGCTAATACATATTGTAATACATTTATATAAATATGTTTTCTTTTTCTCAACCTATTCTATTTTATATAAATGAATCTCATATTTCATTATATTTAACCATACCAAGTCACATTTATAGCTAATTTCTATAACCCTCATAAATAGCAAATACAATCAATCCATTCAATGAAGGGGGTCATTTTTTTATATTTCCAATTCTGCAATGTCAGCCTCATGGCTGCAGCAAGAACATTGAGTATACATTTATACTGTCCAGTTGTCAAATTCCAAGTATGAAGTATATAATTTAAAAGAACATTAATGTCTGAAAAATTTAGCTTTTGTCACATAATCATATTTTTTCATTTATCTTATTCTATTTTTTTTTTCTTGCTGAACAAGATAATTTTGAATTTTGTTTATTTGGTCAGGAATTTATATACTCTGCAGATTTTTAACATGTTGTTTTTATGTACAATACTTAACTAAAAGTTTGGAAAGAAGATATTAAATTCTGTTCTCTCAATCTGCACCTTTTCTGCCACCCACCCTGATACTACTAGTCTCCGTACCAATATCCAGTCACTATATCTTCCCCCTTGCTTAGGATTTTTGTTTTATTTCATTATTAGAAAACATATGTGTAGCACTAAACTTGGAAAGCTCCTCATATCCTCTAGTTTGACCATCACAATTATTTTCTTCATATACTGGACCTATGTTTGCTGGTGTCTCTACTGGTTTGTACAAATAGATTTATTTTCACTTCTGCAGGGGTCCATGTTAGATATCCCAAGGCTCTAAATCAAGATGAGCAACTGCTTTTTCTCACTGCTATTATATATTCTTTCATAAAAATCTTGATCAATCAAGATATTCTTGATTGAATTGTGCACATTAATAAAAACAAAGCAAATGAAATGCACAATATAGCTTACAACAGGAATAGGCAAGTTATTACTCAAAGCACATGTAAAAATGGGATACCATCTGATAGGTGCAGTCCAAATGGCTACTATCTCAGCTTTACCTATTTACAAAATTTTATATAATGAGGATAGTCAGTCAAAAAAGTGCATTTATCAGAAGACAAAAATGTCCAAATATATTCTGTATGATTCTTGTTATGCAACCCAAAGACATTTCTTCAAATAAATATAACATTGGAAGCTATTGATTTTCATATTAATATGCCAAAGCAAAAAAAAAAAAAAAAACACACACACAACCACCACCTCCCACCTCCCAAAACCCCAGAGGCAGGTGCTGGGAGACTATCAGAAACACATAGGAGTCAATGACACTATGCTGCTTACATCTAGCTCAAAACCTTATATAAATTTACATTACATATGTTGGAATTTACTTAAGAGTAAATATTCATAGAAATATTCATAGAAATAGCAAAAAGGAATTGACTGATTTAATAGCTCTTCTTTTAAAATAAAGTTTTGCATGTATATCTTTCAAGATTCCATTGTTTTCCCTAAAATGTATCATTTTACTGTACATTCAATACTCACAGTAAGTAGAAGCATGTAAGCGATCTGTAGAAAAATCTTATCATAAAAGATAAGAAAAGTCACAATTGGCTTTACTTTGATAGGAGATCACAAGGATATTCCAGAGCTGTAAACTGGACTGGAAAGTCAAAGAAGCTTCACAGAAGAAAGCTAGAACAAATAACTTCTATATTGCTTTTCAAATCCTCCCAATAACATGAATGTGCCCTTAGAATCTTTAGGAGTTGAGCCCAACTTGAATCATATGTTACTTACTTTATCCTATTATCATTTTTTAAAGAAAAAAATGCTACTAGTTATGAAAGGAATGCAATTACAAGACAATTTTGGAGCTTTCTTTCGATTAGAAATGTTATTTAACACATAGTTCAAACTTAAACCTGATTCAAAGGGCTGAGCTCTCTGATATTGCTTTCAAATGAAGAACCTTGTAAGAAAAGTTCCAAACTTGATATACCCACTGGGAAAATATCAATAGAGGCACAAAAGAAAGAAATATTTCAAATACAGTATTAAAGCTACTGAAAACTCTTTCTACATTGGCTTTTGTCTACATTTCAATAAACGTTAATGTTTGGGGATTTTCAATTTCAGTTCTTTTCTGCTTAAAAAAAAAAAGCCGCAAGAAAAAATGATGACACCTTAGAAATGACCTTTATTTGTACCTGGTATTATTTGTCATTTAAAGTTTTTCACAAGGCTTGCTAAAATTAAACTCAGCAATGGAGTTCTAGAAGTATTAATGTGGTAAGTTTGTGATGAAAACAGTATAATGAAAAAATGAACTTGCTAAATTAATGCTTGATTACAGCACAGCTTAGAGAGTGATTGGAAGACATTGCAATTTTAATTTTTACAAAACTACAGGTGAACATTAATAATATACCTATGTAATTGAATGTGTCTTCTTAATCAGAGAAGCTGAATGGATACCTTGGTAAAGTAGCTTATTCTGATATCTTCAAGAACTATAAGTATAGTAGCTATAAACTTTACAAGCTACTTTTATCCAATAGAATAGTCTTCCTGAACTTTTAATAAGTATTAGACAATATCATTCCTCACCTCATCAGTGATAGCCATGATGAAGATAAATGTAATCAGGTATCTCTAAAATGTGTCAGGATAAGGAATGCTTAAATAAAAATTATATGTGAAAAGTCCAATCATATAACAAGATTTGTTGATTATAATTGAAATATGTTGTATATGGAATATATAAGTGTTGAAAAAATATTTGACAAATAAATTCTGTTGTTTCTTTATACCAGTATTTACAATGACCTACATTATACACAGTAGAAATCATTTCCCATTAGGAGAATTCAATGTAGCAAATGTCCAAATTGATGCAGTAAAAGAGAAAATGCATAATTTGGAACAACCAGTTGTTGCCTGTGGCACATTAATTAATGCTGAACCAAATGTTCACTGCTTGGAAATTTCTGCATATTTAGACAGCTTATGCAACATATAGACAAGAGATACTTTAAAATATTATTTAAAAATTAGTAGCAGGTACCAAACTGAAGTGGAGAAGATGGAATGGGGAAAGGATGCATTTTATATAGCTTTAGTGATAAAGATTCAAGTGTTCACTTTCTGACAAAATCACATTGCTACTTCAGATGATAGTCTACTACAGAATTGAACTACTATGTTACTGTTTCTATAGAATGACTAATAAAAATGTCACTACATCATCACCATACTCAGTCGCACGTCAAATAGCAGTTTTTAGGATCTTTCTCCCTCTCCCTTTTCACTGTGGAAAGACAAGGTGAAAGAAAAGCAAGTCATAAAACTCTTTGTAGCTTTTTCTATTCATTCCCATTTTTCCTGGAGACTATCTGAAACTAGTTTCTGAAGGTTTGTTTCATCAAAGCTCTTTCTAATGCCTTAAACAGTGGCAGTATTGGAAACAGTTTTTCAACTGTTCCTTACAGTAGAAGAAAACATTTATAACATCTAATTCTTTCACTTTTTTCATATTACTTAAGAAGACAACTGTTTATTCAAAATATTACAGATATTTAAGGTAGAATATATTAAAGAAAATATTTGCACTCTTTCCCAGATAAAATGTAGTTGTACTTTCTTTTAAACAATAATAGGATTGGAAAGGACCCTGCAATAGCATAGGAATAACGCTGTGAAGAAGAAGAATTGGAGAGGACTTGGAGGTCTTCCAACACAAAGCCATGTTCAGGGCAAGATTTGTCACAAGTCTTACCTTGAAAAGTTCAATGTAATTTGTAATTTTATTGTTGATTAGCCAATAATCCATATCAAAATACAGAATGTAAAACTAGAACATTTAATAACACCATATATAAAATAGTACAAAAGAAGCAGATTAAATAAGAAAACTAAACTAAAGAATGCAAATTATATTTCTGTATCATCCTCTACAATTAACCCCAATGAGACCCACATATGCAGATCATAACTGAACTATTTTATTCAAATAAAAGATATGTAATCTTTGAATTCTGACCAAATATTAAATATGTTGTTTTAATTTAAGGATCCCAATATATTTTTCATTTAATGTGTGATCCATGACACTTCTCTCTCTTATACACTTGACATTCAAATAATATACTCTGTGTTATATTTTCTATCTCTGAAGCTTCACCAATACAGGGCATTCTTTCTATGGGACTTCGTTAATCTGCCATATTTAACTTTTATCTCCAGCATTTGGAATCTTGTTTAGGTAAATAACACTCTAAGATGTTTGGGCATTTTTAAATATTAGGCAATTTGAAAAGTGATCCAATGATTGAGCACCCATAATTCCAGAAAGAAAAAAAATCCACTGCTTAATAATCCTAAATCAGTAAATTCCTTCTTAGTTTGAATTTCTCTTTGTAAAGTTTATACCCATTGATTCTTAGCCTACTATCAAGCACCTTAGAGAATGTATACTCAAATGAATGTCTTTATTTTTCTTCATTAGATGCAGGGCGACTGCTCTACTCCAAATTTTAGCAGTTGAATTTGATGTTTTGCATCTCAGCATCATGGGAATGTTTTTGAGAGATTTCAATGAAAATAAATTACCAGGATTTAATAAATTGCATATTCTTAATAGCAATATTTTTACCGAAAAAGACAAAGTTGTAAAAATAATTGTGAACTGGCAATACGCTTTACTCCAATTATGTTATTTGCATCTGCTACTATGTTGGTAATATGCAATAAAGCAGAAAGATATTTACATACTTTGCTATTTGTTTAAGAAATTGTATGTGGCCTTGGCTTCACTAGCCTGGATTCCAAAGAACCGTGCTGACAATCAAAAAATACAGCAATGAATATGATTTGTCAGGTTGCCTTCACTATTTTTTTCAATTCTTAGAATTCTGAAATAGCTGTCATAAACCACTTGAGATAATGTTAAGGCTCAACGACACCCTGCTCCCTGGGATATAGTAATATCAAATAAACAATGCCAAGTCCCTCCTTTTGGATTCACAGTGGTATTGAAGGGGTATAATCAGGGTCTGTTTATCTCAGTTATTGCTTACATCAGACATTTTGAAGTTGAAATGCCATATAACGGTAGTGTTTCTGATTGTTACCCTAGGTCCTTATTGGCTGTTATTTGCATTAATTTTTTTAGTTTCTTTTTTTTGGTCAAAACTGAATTTTGACAGTTCAGAAGAATATCATGTGTATTTACCTGAATAATTAGGATATTATTTATTTTAAAAGCTGTGGTTTATTTAATAATTAATCAATTACTGCTTATCCATTATGCTCAATTGAAGTTCATTATATAAAATATATGCTTTTTTTTTGAGGCAATTACTTGTTATTTAATAAATTTTAACATTGTGTGCTATGTGACTCTACTTTAAGTCTACAATAAGTATCTTAATGGTATTTTCCCTCCAGGCTTTGGTATAACTACCTTATTGGCAACATGCCATGTAATAAGTTGCTCTCATTCTTCATGGCAGAACAGCCAATTTCTTCCAATTCAGCTATGACACAGTACAAACTGAAAAACTGTTATTTCTGCCTTCCACTTCCTGAATTGATTTCAAAGATACCCTTATCAGAAGACTTGATCTTAATCATTTTAGTCAGTTTTACAATCAAAGGAAGGAGGGAGGGAAGGAAGGAAGGAATCCAGCTTTCCTGCACATTTAAGCAGTTTAAATAGAACTCTTGCCTGTCTCATACATACACATAGTCTATACCACAGTATGTAGTCATAATTGAGCAGTTGGGAAAATACTGCTTGTCAATCTATACAATGTTGTTATCACAATTTTCATTTCCATTTTATAGGCAGGCATAATGGTGCCTTGATATTAGGCAGCTTTCTGTTGTTTCTCAAAAAGTATGAGAATGTGTTTTTTGGAAATCAAAAAACAATGCATCAGTGAATAATGGCCTGGAGAAGTTGGAGGACCTTAACTCTACCTTTAGAATATGAAAAAGTGGAAAGATCAGACTGACAAATTGGTCTGACGTCTAGCTATAAGACGTGCTCTTATAGCTAGAATGGAAATGTGCTAAAGAAAAAATGCTCACTACATTCTGCATCAGCTCATCAGGTGGGTCATGGGAAAACGTTAGACCTTTTGTTTTGTTTTGGGGAACTTGGGATTACTTTGAAGTCAAGATTAATGGGCAATTAGGAATGATTCTCATAATGGGCTATTAGACATTATGGTCTAGTTAATTAATCATTGTCTAGTTAGATTAACATGTATATGAAAAAAATCTTCAGTTATGATTCCTACTTGTTCTGTCTAATATCCACCTTAGTTCCAATTCTTTTTCTATTTATTAGTGTAGTATAATATCCAGTAATAAAAACATGATGAGTAATAATAATAATAATAAATAATAATAACTTTTATTTCTAGACCGCACCCTTTCCTAGGCAGGACTCGGGGCGGTGTACAGTCATGTTAAAACCATATACAAATACATAGACATGAACATAGACATAGACATAGACGTGGATGTAGATGGAGGAGGTAAAAATATACTGTACAATTCTTAGTTAAAATACAAATATTAAAATTCCCTTAAAAATTCCCCAATAAAATGTTTGCCAGGAGGTGGAAGATGGAACTGTCAATCAGCTAAGCCAGCTAGTCGGAACAGGTGAGTCTTGAGCTTCTGTCGGAAGGAGCGGAGGTCATTGGTAATTCTAATATCGGGAGGGAGGTCATTCCAGAGGGTTGGGCCCATCACAGAGAAGGCTCTACTCCTAGGCGCCACCCACTGGCACTGCTTGGCGGATGGCACCTGGAGGAGTCACTCCCTGTGAGAGCAGATAGGTCGTAGGGATGTATGAGGTGAGATGCGGTCCCGCAGGTAACTAGGTCCCATGCCATGGAGCACTTTGAAGATAGTAACCAACACCTTGAAACGCACCCGAAAAACCACAGGCAGCCAGTGCAGCTCGCGCAGGAATGGTGTTATGTGGGAGTATCTTGATCCTCCCATGATAACCCGCGCGGCCGCATTCTGAACTAGCTGCAGTCTTCGGGTGCATCTCAAGGGGAGCCCCATGTAGAGAGCATTGCAGTAGTCCAGGCGAGACGTCACCAGCGCATGAGTGACTGTGCGTAGGGCATCCCGATCCAATAGAGTAGACGTTCACAATGATCCTATTTATTTAAGTCTATCTTTTCTTCTTCACACCATATGATTTATAGGGTATTCACATTAATTCAAACATATCTTATATATTTCCCATTTGGAAAAGCATCTTTCAAGAAATGTTGACTGAAATAGTGAAGAAATTTGCTTGGGCATATCATATTTTTATGTGAATTTACAAAAAATCGATATAAAATGTACTTGTAGAAAAGTGTATCAATATACAAAAATCAACTGATTGCAAAAAAAAAAAAAAAAAAAAAACCCACCAGAAAATAATGTAAATGTGTAAGATTGGAAAAAAGAGAATCTGGGTAAAACCTGTTTTCACTGATTTTTGTGCTACTTGGTTTTTAGAATAATATCAGTTTATTATGCATAGTGATTCCAACATGACAAAATATATGATCTTTAAATGTATGAGTAAGTTTTTGTGTTACTTCTTTAAAAAAAATTCAGAAGCATTTCCCTATATGTCATTATTTTGTAGCCAGTGAGTGCCTCTTTAACAGTTTTGGGTGTTAAACCAACACATTTTTTTTGTTTAAACCAGAGACTGTTTTTTATATGAGAAAAAGTGACTTTTGCTATTGTCTAGCAACATTTAGAACATTTACATTGGGATAATTTAGATCTGATTGAACTATACTTTGTTTCACTGTTGAATAACCAATTGTACTTTGTGATGGATATGTTGTTAAATAAGATATTTTCTTCCTACAGAAAAATTTCTTTTCTGGAAAGAAAATAGTTTCCATTTGGGAACTATTATGTTCAAACCAAAGGCTCTTATTTATATTTTAATATTTTCTCCAACATTTAAAGTTACCTTCAATTTATCTTGAGACCTTTTTTCTACCGAATCTGTTGCATTATTTAAGTAACACTGTATTTGCCTTGCTTCTTTAAAATATGATTCAGCATTTCCCCCCAAAATATATGACAAGCATAGAGCAATTTCACCTTTTCCTTTTAATTAAAGAAAACGTCTTCTTGTGCCATATCTATCACTGGACATTGGCGATCATGTTGACAATCCTATTTTTATCAACAGCTCCACAAATAGGTGCTGCTGAGTTTTGTCCAAGCCAGTCCCTTAGATTTTGAAGCCATGATGTTGTTCTTCTGCCTGGACCTGGTTTGCCTTCTATTACTCCCTGGAGGATTAAGTGAAGTATGCCATATTTTTCTGGGTGTTGTATCACATGTACAAAATATTCGATCTTTCACTTTGTTATGGTTTTGATGATTTTCCTTGGCTTTCCCAGGCAGCTTATAGTCTTCTCATTTCTGAAAACAGTACCTTTTATTATTTCCTTCTTATACATGATAGGCATGTTATATTATAGGCTTGTTTATGTTGACATTGTTTCCTTCAGTGAAGGAATCTGGTTGGGGAAGTGTCAAATGAAAATTATTCAAATGATCTTAAAGCATTGACTTCACATCCTACTTTCACAGTATTGGACACGTTGCTTATGTTCTGGTTGATTGCCTTCAATATTTATCAAAGGGGCCAGCCTGAAATCTCTTTAGCACATCTTTAGCAAAGCAATTTCCAGTTGGCCACAGCCTCTGTATCAAGGGATTTGCTTTTATATCAAGACTAGTTTGACATAAAATACCGTTTTGTAGGTGCTACAGATATTCCATTTGTCTTTTTTTTAAATCTGATGCATGACATGGGCATGAAGTTAGCCATCATTATGGAAGTACTTCCTCAGGACAATAACCACAATCTATTGTTTTTCTTTGATTGCGATTAAAACTATTCTTGGTCAAGGAATAAAATGAAACCTTCATCTGATTTAGTTTTGTCAATGGTGTTGCATTTGACTATCTTGTAAATACAAAATTTTGTGTGGAGCTAAATATTACTCATTTAATATTTCATCCATTTCTTGTTTAAATTGATAGGTTTATTAAGTAGTAAATAATGAACACATTTAGCATATATTTTAAAATTGCAATTGTACACTTTGGCAAATACTTTAGGCGGTGATATGAAACATTAATTTAAAACTAGTATCTTTTTTCTTCTTTATTATTGTAATCATATTATACAATTGTACTGAATATTAGTAGAGGCTTGATCCTTTTTATTATATAAAACATTTTTGATTTATGGAAGATCATTGAAAATCCTATTTTCTCTTGACTTTTGTTCAAGTTCAGATTAGATAGTTAGAAAGTTTTGAATCTTTCAATTGAATTTCTGGTATTAGAAGATGAATAATTGCAATGACCTCAGGTGTTTATATTAAAGTCCTTAGTCTAAGGACCAAAACAAAGAAGGGATAGTAGAATAATAGAAGAAAAATACATGAATAATGCAATGAAAAACAGACAGGGAAAATGTGTTAAATAATTGATCTGCTGATAATGTTTGACAATTTACAGAGGTAGTTAAATAAGAAGGAAAATTAATGCACAAATTATTTATTTCACAAGTCTTTGGAAATGGTTCATTAGATGTTGAACTAAACACCAAAATAAACACAGAACAACTACTGAATACAATGATAGAGTTCAGATAGATTCTGGCAACATCAAAAGTCATGTGACACAAAATCAATTTAAATCATTTGTTCCTTTCATGATCTTTCTTCAACATATCAATATCTACAGTAGTACATACTGGTACATATATATTTATTTAATATTTCATTTCTTAAATAGGCATACAAATATATTCTCCCTGCCTTTCATTTTCACATCATAATCACTTTACAAGGTAGATGAAATTAATCAGAAGAAGCTAAGTGCCTTGACTAATCAGGTGTAGTGGTATGTGAGAACGACTTCTGGGAGAAAGAGTAGAGAGAGAGACAGGTGGATGGGCTTTTTAACATAAGCCATTTCTCAAAGATGTTTCTATGCAGATTCTAAACATGCTTTAAAATACTTTGCCAGGGGACAACCTTGAGCAACAAATCCAAACTAAATCATAAGAATTTATTTCACCTTTATCCCAAACATGTGTATTTAGAAATAAGACCCTTGCAACTTAGTGGTTGCTCAGTAAATATACTGAAACTGAGTCATTTAAGTCAAAAGATAGTTATATTATAGTTAGACAGAGTAATATTCTTTTCAAGACCATATATAATTTTTAATAAATATATGATGCCACTACCAATCTATACGCCTTTTTTAAAAAAAAAACCATGGAATTCAGTGGGATTTAATTGATACATTATTTATGATATATTAATATTTTTATAAAAAATGTAAGTTTAATACACATTAAAATATGATATTAATAGGAATAGTTTGTTGAAAAGGTAACATTTCAAAGACTTTCAAGTAATGTAATGTAGTACAGTTTATATACCTCCCTCATTCCTTCATTTTATTCATTCATTCATACATACTTACATATATTATGCCTTCTTTACTTATCAAGAGAAAGAAAAAATAGTTGATATGTGAATTGTTCTGCAGAGAAAAATATTCTATTTTTACTACATGACTAGCAGATTCTACTTTGACTGAAAATGACTGAAAAACCTATTTCATAATCTAGATACTGAAGTGGACTGATCCTCCACAATAAACACAATAAACTGCAGAAAAATGAATTCACAAATCTAACATTTATTGTGAAAAGTGGATTCACAGATCTTAGCAACCATTGTCTTAATGTTTCCTTACTTTCCTTCTTTTAGAAAACATTCATAATCAATTTATATTAACTCTTTTCTTCAAGAAATGTCAATAAATTTATTTCTATTTCTCTCTTGCTTGCTTTAGTCTCCTGCTTGTAGCACATTAGCTTGATGATATGCAATTAATTGCTTAGAGTAATTGTGTATTTGAGTAAGTGCAGTGGAATTATATATTAGAGGACGTTTGGTCATTGCTAATTCTAAAATTAGTTTCAGAATTTTTATACTTGATTACACTGCATATTTGTTTTGCAAGATTGCCTGGATGAATATTTGCATATTTCTAAGATAGATTCAAGGTCCTAAATACAACCTGGTTCTTTAAAATACATTAAAAGGGGATGATCCTTTCTGACCATAGTTTCCATGTACTTTAAAGGGAGTCACATATTCCAAATAGAATTTGCCTGCCTGAAGTAATCCAAAATATAGGGCATGCTGCCAATTTCCATCCCCTTGAAGTGATCAGAGAGGACCCAGGAATAATATATATGTTACATATTATGACAAATGTCCTTTGGAACCCTAGGACTGGATGGCAGTATAGACAGACCCTACTTTTATGCAGGATCTTTGGAAATTAAAAGCAGAATGCATGGACATGATGGCTCTGTGTTACAAATACTAAGTCAAAGGATTTTGTAGAGCTACTCATTTGATATTCTGTTTTTCACTATAAGTTATATTTATACTTGTATTTGTATCATATTTTGTTGTATTTTACTATATCACACAGCCTTATAAAGAGATTTATTTATTTAAAAGATTTGTATGGCCAATCAGCTCAACCCAAGTAACTTTGGGTGGAATGGAGAAAATTTAACATCATCTAACCAAAAGAATGTAAAAAACACAACACATGAACTGATCAATGGCAATAAAATAATAAAATGGCCATCCACATGGCTGTGGCTGTGGATGTGGTAACTACATGATGATTTTAAATATATTACAGGCATCCACTGTTCCACAATGTAAACCTAATTATTCCACCCCCAAGATGCATATATTTGCTAACATTGCATTAGAACCAGTGTATGGGGCATTAACCTGCACAGTCTGTAGAAGATACTGAGTGGCACTGTGGTAGTGGTTATTAGTTACAAAGGATTCAATTTTGAGTTAAGATCTGGAACTATAGAACATAACATCCTGATAACATTTACATTCTGAGCAGAGATTTCTGCAGGTAGGCAGGCTAAAAATTTCTATTGTTTCACTGCTTTGTACTTTCATTGTGACATCAAATACATAAACAAAAGGGGCAAAGTGTACATTATAATACTTTTATAATTTTGACAAAAGCTTTATTATATTTTACTATATCACATTTACTATACTATAGGATCCTATAGACACCTCTGATTCATAGAATGATGTTATATTCACATCTATGTTTGGTTCAAATGATTTCTTTCTCTCTGCAGTATTGATTTATTTAGTGGAGAAATAGAGTTATTTTTATTTGCTTTTTAAAATATATATTATAATACAATAGAAATTAATAAAATTGTAATCCCAGTATACGTTATTAAAAGTAGATAGTTACATAATAAAATGACCATAAATTGGCTGAAAAGTCTTCCAGTCTTTTGAACTTTAACTGTTCAAAAGAATACTTGAAAGATTGATAGTAACATACTCCATGCTCATTTAGAAATGTAATAGAAGCACTTTTTTCATGCATCAATACAATCAATACAAACCTAAAACAAACATGGCCATGATCTATCTAAAAAATAATTTAAAGACCACACAGTTCTGTTGACACAACTATCCTTTAAAGCTGGATTAACAAACACCATTGGATCATTATCTTTGGCTATGTAACTAGGACTTTCAATAGTACAAGAGACAATGTTGTTAGCTTTTTATCTGCTACCATATGGGCGTAGGCCGGCAAAGGCTTCCCACTGACCTCCCCCCCCACCTCCGAGTTCCTGATAGATCGAATTATTTCAGCAACATCTCCCCCCGCCAGGTATCCTGCTTGGGAGGGGAGCAGCAGCTCTACTTTTTAATCATTTTTATTAACTTTTTAACTTTTAACTTTGCTCTCTTTTTTACTCTCTGTTTTTATTCTTTTTAAAAAAACACTCTTCTATTTTTAATCAATTTCTAACTTTTAACTTTTAAATTTGTTCTCCTGTTACTCTCTATTCTGATTCCTTTTAAAAAACATTCTTCTATTTTTAATCAATTTTTAACTTTCAACTTTTAAATTTAATTTTTTTAAAGTTTACTACTTGAGAGGCTCATCTTTTACTCCAGCTTTTACTCCAGTTTTTACTCCAGGTAGTAAAGCCCTTAGTGAATGAGAGGAAAGTTTTCTCTACTAAGCAACAAACTTGCTATCCATGGCTGCGACAGCACCCAGACAACCCAAGATAAAAGACTTTTTTTCAGATAATGGATACTGCAAACTCTCTACTGCAAAGTGATAAAACAGACCAAGACAGGTCTCCTACTTGGAACCACGGGATGGCCTCTCCCAGGGGAAAGAAAACAAAGATGGCACAGCGCTCACCAAGCAGTAAGGAAGGTCGAACTGGATTGCAGGGGCAGCAGAGAATTGATGCATACTGTCAGCTTGTTTCTCCAACTGTGGGTTGTGCATCCTCCCCCCTTCCCCAGCCGGACAGCTGCAAGGCTTCGGCACTGTTTGAGGGAAGCACAGCCTGAGGAGAGTCAGTTGGGAGGTCTGCTGGGAGGCTCACAGATCCCTCTGCATACTTGGAAGACAAATGACTCAGCAACTTTAAGTGAGCTAGCTCCATGCCGGATAAGGGATTAGAAATCCCAACTTTAATTCCACCGCTTTCGGGTGGCCCTGCCCCAATGGAGGCCCTGAAAATGATTGGAGAAGAAACTGGGCAGCAGACAAGGAAAAGGAGCAGATCTCCTATTGACTTGGCTTTTCAACCTCTCTTGAAGCAATCTAAGATTGAGGACTTTGTTTTGACTCAGTCTTCTGGTCGGGGAGCTTCTGAAGGTGCCACCCCCTGAGCTGAGAATGAAGACTTACCTGAAACTGCGGCCCCTAACCACCCCTTGCATGAGCCTACGCTTGTAGAGCTTCTGGCTCAGCAATGTTTTCTGGTTGTAGAAACTACAGCGAGCATTCAGCTCCAGCTTGATAGAATAGTAAGTACTTTAAACTACTTAGTCTCCTGGATTACCAGTGGGTGTTCTGGGAGGATCGCTCGGCAGTCGGTGGTGGCGACAAGGTGTTCCCTACCAAATCCCAGGGAAAGCCTCAATAAAGCACTGGCCAACAAAATCTTGATCAACAAAATTCTATTAACAGTCTGAATTCTGCATCCTATGATGTGATTAGCCGCCTGGTCTTACAGCCAAAACAGGTGGCCCTCATCATTAACCCCATTAATGGCAAATTACCTTACTGGAGTTCAATACAGCTGGCGAGGGGTCACCTATTTAAGTTACTGGGGCTCAAAGCTGATGATCTGAAGAAGGTTGAACCTTTACCTTCCCCTGAATACTGCTCCAGAGTGCTACTTAAGATCCTGGTTACTTAGGATCCTGGTTAAGATCCTTTGGCATCCTGCCAAGAAGAGTCTTCAAAGACATATCGATTAAGCCACTTTTGAGTAACCGACAACTTGTGAGTGACAGGAGATTTATTGCTCCCAAAAGATCCTCAGTGGCATATATTAATGAGTCAACTTCAAATGCTATCCCAGACAATGCACCATATATTAGCTATATACCTACTTCTGCAAAACCCTCAGCTGGCATTCTCTCAGATGGTAGGCTAACTGCTCCTCCTACAACTGGCCAAATCAGCCCCCCACAGCATGTAACATCTTGCCAGGAAGCTTCCTTCGATTTGATCAGCTGGGTAGAGGTGGCCCCAAAAGAAGCGACATCAGCTCAGGGCACCCAAGGTCTCTTGGTTGATGGGTCCCAGGTCAATGTCTCTGGGACTCCACCTATCTATGGGATTGATCTGTGTCAAGACGGCTTTTGGAACCAGGAGGAGACACAGCTCTTTGCCTCCTTTAGAGCGCTTCCTCATTCGGAAAGAGCCCAAATCATAAAGCGACTGGATGCAGTTAAGTCCAAGCTTTGGAGTCTATCAATCTCTGACAAGGATTACTTTGGACCTCAGGGATTTTATACTGATTTACCAGCAGACGCCCCATTGGCATTTTCTCCAAAATGTTTAATTCATAAACCTGGAGACGCAGGGCTAACTCAAACCCTGCTTGATGACACTGCTGAATACCTTCCAACTAAGCAACCAGTCAATGCCACAAGTACGAACTGGAGTGCGCTTAGAGTCTTACAGCCCCACGAGCAACGAGTTTAAACTAAACTTTTTAACATCGTGACACCCCTTCTTTTGCTAGTCTGGGCTGACGTCATCAAATCATCAATTAAGGCACATCTTCTTTCGCAGATACTCGTGTTGATTTGCGGCAAGTGGTTTGTTAAGCATGTCTGCGATCTGATCATGTGTAGAAACATATTGCAATTTAACAAAACCTTGCTTAACTAATTGCTTTGTTTTTTGATAACGAATGTCAATGTGTCTGGACCTAGAACCTGTGAAATGTGACTCAGAAATATAAACAACAGATACATTGTCTTCCATCACGGTGATTGGTCGAATCGGACGTGTCCAGATATCTGTGATCAAAGCATCAAACCACGTTAGAGAATTACAAGCATCTGAAACACAAGCATATTCAGCTTCAGTAGATGAACATGAAACAAAACTCTGTTTTCTCACTTGCCAGTAAACAGGACAACCATTTAGGAACATCATGTAACCAGAAGTGCTTTTGCGTGACTTCTTGTCGCTCACCCAGTCGGCGTCAGCAAAACAAATTAACTGTGGATGATCAGTGTGTGTTGGTTCTAGCAATAACTTCATGTGTTTAGTATGTTTCAGGTATTTCAACAACTTCTTAATGCATGACCAATGAAATTGTGTTGCCTTACCTACGTGTCGTGATAAAAGATTAACACTAAGTGCGATGTCAGGTCTGGTCCAACTACTAATGTATAATAGTGAACCAATGACTGAACGATAAAGTGTTTGATCCTCGAACTCAGGACTTGGTTCATGTGTTAAGTTGTGAAAATCTGTTTGCATGGGTGTCTTTGTTGTGCTAGCATCTTTCATGTTGCAATGATGTAGAATGTGGTCAATTTTCTCTTCTTGTGAAAGACTAAACCCCTTCTGTGTCTTTTCAACTTGAACACCTAAATAAGTGCTAATGTGTCCTAAAGATTTTAGTGTGAAGTATCTCTGCAAACTTTTAGCAAAAATCTCACTCATTTTCTTATTTGGACCAATATAAACAATATCATCAACATAAACAAGAATTATCTCATATGCATTGTTAGATCTTTTTGTGAACACGCATTCATCAGTTTCGGACTTAATAAAGCCCATTGAATTTAGTTTGTCAGTAAGACATAAATACCACATTAAACCTGACTGTTTCAGACCATAAAGACTTTTGTTCAGGAACCAGGTATCCCCTTCTTGCTTTCGGAATCCTGGAGGGCTTCTCACGTAGATCTCTTCATCTAGGTCTGCATGTAGATAAGCTGTGTCCACATCAAATTGGAAAACTTCTAAACCAAGAATAGTTGCAGTGGTTAAAGCAATTTTTACGCTTTCAGTTCTGACTGTTGGTGAGTAAGTAGTCCTCAGGATAACGTTGAGCGAAACCCTGAGCTACCAGTCTGGCTTTGTATAAAGACTCACCATTCGGTTTCTTCTTGATTCTGTAGACCCATCGAGTGCCAATGACTTTCTTGTTTTCTGGAGGTTTTGCAGGTGTGAATACATTAAGTTTCTTTAAACTGTCCATTTCATCCTGCATTGCATCATACCACTTGTCTTGTTCTGAATCAGGAAGCTGTTTGATTTGTGTGAATATCTCTGGAGGAAGAGTAACGTTGCAAATCAAAGGTAATGGTGACTTTGTCAGTTGCCATGAATAACGTTGTGGAGGGATTCCTTTTATGGCCCTCTTGGAGCGTCTAGGAACATCAGTCCAGTCTTCTTCTTCTTCATCATCATCATCCTCGTCCTCACGTTCGTCGCTAGCATCAGCATCCGCGGCTTGCGAAGACGGAACATCAGGTTGTGAAGAACTGGTAGAAGGAACATCTGCCTGCGAATTGTCATCAGGCTGCGTGGCATCTGGAACACCATCTCTAGGAAAATAAACTTCAGGATCATTGGAATGAATCCTGGACCAGTCAATGTCTTCCTCAAAATTAGCAGATTGTGAAATGACAATCACATGTTTAGTATCAATGAATTTGAGCCATTTTGAGTCATCATCAATACCCATAAATCTCAGTCTCTTTGCTACTGTACCTCCCTTTCTTCTTTGACTTAAGGGAGTGTTCACCATAGCATATGAACCAAAAATGTGGAGGTTCTTGAGATCAGGCTTGTAGCCATACAGCATGTAGAAAGGAGTTTGATTGATTACACTGCTCCAAGTACGGTTGACAATGTAATTTGCATATTTGATTGCTTCACCCCAGTATGTGTTACTGAGATTGGCATCTTCTAGAAGACAACGCATCATGGTTTGTAGAACCCCTTGTCTTCTTTCTACGACTCCGTTATGAGCCGGTGTATATGGAGCAGATGTCTGATGAAGAATTCCATTCTTACGCATCCAGTCCTGGAAACGCTGAGACATGAATTCTGCACCACGGTCACTCTGGATTCTGGCGATGCGAACTTGGTATTGTGTAGAAACAAAAGCTGCAAAGTCTTTAAAGATCTGAAAGGTCTCAGATTTCTCTCTCATAGGATATACAAATCCATATTTAGAATGATTATCTACAATTGTTAAAAAATACTTTCTGCCACCAAGTGTTGGTGGGAAAGGACCCACTATGTCAGTGTGTACCAAATCAAAAATGCATGTTGACCGGCGTGTAGCGTGTTTTGGAATTGAAGCCGCCTTGGATTTAGCCTTTTTGCAAACCGCACAATCCAAAAACACCTTACACCCCTTTAGATCCAAACCTTTTGCGAACTCCGGCATCTTTCTAAGAACACGGAAACTGGCATGTCCCAATCTTCTGTGCCACTTGTGAATACACCTGGAATGTAAAGGTTTACCAGTTAGTGAATTCTCAACATTAACAGTTTCATGAGGACCCTCAGGCTTGCTCTGAGCAATCTGTTTTTGTTTTCTTTGTTTGTTGGCTTTAGGAGCCTTTGGCACAGTAACACTTTCTCTCTCTGGGACAACTCTCTCTGGGTTTGCGTTGTGCCTTTTTGGAGTTTGCATACTTGCCTGTTCTTGCCCTTTAGGCTTTGGCTTTAAGTAATAAACACCACCAATCAGCATGGTTTCAGCAACAATATCTCCATCTTTAACTAAGTAACTTGCTTTTTCGAGGTGGTGAACCTGGAACTTTAAATCTCTAGACAACTGACTTTGACTAAGCAAATTACTGGTTGCTGAAGGTATGTAATAAACATCAGGGATGTGTGTATCGAGCTCTTCAATGTAAACAGTTCCTTTTCCCATAACCTTGCAAGTGTGGTTGGTGAAGGAATACAGTTCTCGATACTCGGGCTCTGGTTCGCCCATCTCTGTGAAAAGTTCCCTTCTGTGGGTAACGTGCACAGCTGCTCCACTATCTAAAGTCCACAAAAGACGTCTGTCGAACTTTGGATCAGGTTGTGGAACGTTGGTTATGGCCAGTGTTACAAGTGGACCTTGTGGATCACGCCTTGGACCACGACGACCTTATCTTCCGCCTCTACCTCTGCCTCTGGAGTCTGTTCCTCTGGGCTGGTACGTGACGGGAGCTGGAACTCGTTGGGGACAATCCCGGGTGTCATGTCCCATACGGTTGCAGGTGTAGCATTTTGGCATCCTTGGAGCGTAGCCTCTTCCTCGGAAGGGACGTCTGGCTGGAGCCTTCGATGCTGGAGGTCGTTGCAGATGTGGTGTAGCTAACCTGATAGCTTCGTCTTCCACTAAAAGTCTGCAAACATGGTTAACTGTGCTTTGAGCAATAGGCACGTAGTTAATCTTTGCAACAGCATCTTTCCATTCATAATTCAATGAGTTAATGGTGATGCTAATCATTTGGATATCATCGATTACATGGCCATTTTGTCTCAATTCACTTCTCATTCTTTTCAGTTTGGTCAAATGTCCACCAATTCGTTCACCAGGTCTCAACTTCGAACCATGGAACTCAGACATGAGCAAACATGAAGATTCAATTGAAACGGGCCTGTAGCAATCTTCCAAAATAGCCCAAATTTCTTGGGCAGTTGCATCAGGTGGAAAGATACCTTGGATCTCAATTTCCATTGACATGAGTAAAGTCGTGATTGCTCTGTTTTCGAGGTCTCTCATTGCAGGTGTCCAGGGCTGAGGAGGAGGATTAAAAATCATGGAATGTGTGCCTTCTCTTCGAAGCAAGAGCGCAATTTCACTGACCCAGGCTTTATAATTCTCTCCTGACTCCTTTAATTTGGACTCACCAGTCAAGGGGGTGACTGTGAATACCTGCTGAGGAATGTGCATCGGAACAATTTGTTGATCTGGTTGCAAAACTGGTTGTTGAACCAGGGGATGCTGGGGTTGCATCATTGGCCTTTGCGTGGCAACATCAAATTGGCTTCCTCGAATTCGCCTTTGGCTTTGCCTTTTTCCATCTAGGGAGGATTCAGAACCACCAGGTGGTGTTGAAGACTTAACCTTTGGAGGCAAAGTTTTGGCTTCTAAAGAACTCATAGGTAAATCTCTAAAGCTTTGATGAAACTGTATCATCTTTTGCTCTAATAATTTTTCTCCGCCAGCAGATGGCAGTGCAGCTTCACTTCTTGGCTGCAGCCCTCTATACATGGCTGGAAGTTCAATGGGCTCAAAGGGACCACGTGACCTCGGTGATGTGTACATGTCTCTTTGTTCTAATTGACCAATGAACTCTGTGGGGTGTGTCTTAGGCTGTTGTTTTGAAGAAAAGATGGCGTCCTCAGACATTTTGGGAGTGGGGGAGCTCCTCCTACTTTTCTTCATCTCCTCAAAGCACTCTCTCGCGTCCCTAGCATATTTTTCAAAAAGCTTTAATCGATATAGATAGCTTTGCATTTCTTCCTCATCATCTGGGAAGATTTCATAAACTTTGCTTTCTGCGTGGGAGGATTTTTTCTCTGCCGGCAGTTGCCGTTTAGACTTTTGCCGTTCATTAATTGTATCTTGATAATGAGGGAGATTTACTGACCTCAGTCCGTAGATCTTGCCTTCTGTAGCTCCTTCCCCCACATCTGGCTCGGCACCTGAAGGAATTTGTTGTTCCTGAAGCACGTTTTGATCTTGCTTCTCTATGTCCGAGGGAGCCTCCTTGTCAGAAGAAGCTGATCCATCTGTGCTTGCCCCATCTTTCTTTTTCTTTTCTTTTTTCTCCGACATTGCTAATTAGGCTTAGTCGGTTATCTTAAGATAGCGCGAAGGGAAAATACAACCATAAATTGTAGCCATCTCAGCTGGTATAATTAACCAACCTCTGCAACCAAGTTGTTAGGGGAAAAAAACGCCCTGTAGAAAATGAGGTCTATGGACCGAGGCTGATTCCCTTCCGCATATCTTTTGAGATATTAAAAAAAAAAAGTCTTTGACAAGTATATCCTTATTAATAAACAAACTTTAATAATAAAATAATAAAAGTAAATGAAACAGAAAATAACTAATTGGTTACATTTTGATAATAAAAGCTTCAGTTGCCAAGTTGGCAGCCGAACAAAGAAGAAAAGAATTTTGGAATGTGTAACGCATGCGCAATAAATCACTTTCAGATAAGAACTTTTATGACCTGCGCAATAAAGCTTTCTTAGTTTAACTCTTGAATGTCAGTTCATGCCTAGCAAACTTTTTAACATCGTGACAATCTGGCTGGCAAATTTACTTTTAGTTCCTTATGTGGGAGTAGTGTTATTGATTTTGTACTGGTATCTCAACCCTTAAGAGAGGCAGTCCGTGCTTTTTATGTGGACTGCCTTACGCAGAGCGACCACTATCCCCTGGTTACAATCATTGAGCTTTTTTCAAATGTACATCTCCCTAGGGGCCCTCAGATATTAGATCCCTATGTGGCCTCGTACACAAGGAGGATCAAATGGTCTCCCAATATTGAAAAAAAGTTTCACTCCTTTTTATCATCTCCGGAGTGTCTCAACTTGTATAATCAGGTACTAGCAAGCAGTGGCTCGGAGATAGTCTTGGCCTTTGAATCACTAATTAACAGTGCCCAAAGGGAGCTTGGAGCCGTCTGTAGGCCGAGTGGTCTATATCAATCACGAAGTAATACTTGGTTTGACAAAGATTGCTTGATGCTTAGGAACCAGATTAAATGGGTTTACCTGCTCTACTGCAACCGAGGGGACAAATGCCCACCAGAGGACTACTACTGCCTGAAGCAGGAGTACAAAGGATTAATTGCTAAGAAAGCTAAAGAGAGAGAGAAGTGGGATTTACTTCTCCTCTCTATCCAGCAGAAGGACACCCATTATTTTGGCAAATTGCTGCCAGCTCTTTGCCGGGCCATCGGGAACTCCCTCTATGCTGCATCTCTAACAGAGACTGGGAAAACCATTTCTTGGCAATTTACCAGGCGTCAGCAAGTTCAACCATGCCTGATCCACAGCTGTCTCCTGTAGCCCCTGACTGGCAACCTGTGACCCATGCTGAGATCACCGAGTTTATCTCCGAACTTAAGTCAGGCAAAGCTCCTGGCCCTGACGCTATTCCCACTGATCTGCTAAAATCCAACCCTGATTGGTGGATTCCTCTTTTGGCAAGACTCTTTACATATATTAATTCCTCGGGCAGAGTACCTTCCTCCTGGAGCTTAGCAATTATTGTGCCAGTTTTTAAACGAGGAAATAGAAACAACCCAGCTGACCATCGCCCCATAAGCCTGCTCTCCATTATTGGGAAATTGTATGCCAAATACCTCCATCGCAGACTCCTCACTTGGGTTGAGGAATCCAATATCATTGGTGCTGAACAAATTGGGTTTAAAGCGGGCTGTGCCACACTAGATTACTGCTTTGCCCTAGCGCACCTGGTTGACAAATGTACTACTGTACCAGGTGGCAAACTCTTCACTGCTTTCATCGACCTAAAGTCAGCATTTGACTCAGTCCCTAGGGGTTTGTTGTGGTCAAAACTGCTTAAAAGTTCTATTGACAGATGTTTGCTGTTCTTAATTAGGTCCTTGTACAATCAGACCTCCAGCCAGGTCAGGTGTGGTCTGCAGGGAGAACTTTCTAATCCTATCCCGATTAAGAATGGAGTAAGGCAGGGATGTGTTCTGGCTCCTCTTCTGTTTAATATATTTTTATGTGACCTGGCTGGTTACATTGGACATATTGAGTCCCATGCCCCGAAGCTGACAACTACAAAGATTCCGCTTCTTCTTTACGCTGACGATGTGGTTCTCCTTTCATTGTCAAGGCCAGGACTGAAAATATTACTTTCTGCATTTGGGTCTTACTGTGCTGAAAACCATTTGGCTATTAACTATGATAAATCAAAAGTACTATGTTTACTAGAGCCCGGAAATTGTATAACTGGGATATCAGTGGCAATGCTGTTAAGCAGGTTTTCCATTTTAAGTATCTAGGTATTCAATTTCAGAACACCGGTGCCTGGACTAGACATCGAACCCAGATGCTGAACTCGGCCTCCTGTAGTTACCAGCAGATTTTAAGATTCTTTTATACCCAGGGTGGCCAGTTCATTCCTTCTGCCCTATGTATTTACAAAGCCAGAACGCTGGCCCAAACTCTTTACGGCATTCCCATATGGATACGGGGCTTCAAGGATTGCATTGAAAGAACCCAGGCTGCTTTTCTTAGAAAACTTCTGGGTCTTCCCCCTTGTGTTGGTTTTGCCCCGATATACCTGGAACTGGGCATTCGATCGGTGGAATGTATGACCTCGATAAACACCTTTAAATGGTGGTTTTGGGTGCTCTTTCTGGCAGTTCCTGGCAGCTACCTCTCCCTGGTGTTCACGGACTCCCATATTTCTCACTGGGAGAAAGAGCTGCTGAAGAAACTTCATCTGCTATGTTTCACGGAGGATGCCTTGGGAAACTACGACCTCAAGGATGCCCAATTTAGGATAGTCCAATGGCTTGTGGACATTGATTTACAATATCTACAAGCCAGAGCCAATAAAACTTGCTCCCCCCTGACTCTCAACCAAGTTAATAACTATGGATTGAGGATGGCTTCCTATTTTTATACCCTAACCATTCCCAATTATAGAAGAGCTTTTCCCCTAGCTCGCTTCAATGTCTTGCCCTCAGCACTTCTGGATGGTCGTTACAAGAGGCTCCCGATTAATAAACGGCTGTGCCCTTGTGATAGAGCCGAGGTTGAGACAGCGGAGCATGTCCTTTTATTTTGCCCTATGTGTAGTGCGGACAGATCTAGGTTACTGTCTCTTCCTGAAATCGTCCCTTCTGGACCTGATGGCTGTGATTTGTTTGTGCATTGCCTTGGGGATGTCTCCTCTACATCACCTCTCAGGTTTCCAGGTTTTTCTTGAGAGCTGTGACCATTAGAGGAGAGAGCTGTAACCTCCCTTAGTTGGGCTTTTGGTGACTGACTGCTGTGTCTCTTTTGTAGTGGTCATGTTTTGGTCTGTGACTGTAAATAAAGTATTATATTATTACTTCCATATAGTACATGTATTTAAAAAATGATTTTCTAACAACATTTAAATAAAGAACTTTTAATCTAAGCTTCACATCAAAAATGCCGGAGAAGTCCTGGAAACATAATGCTGATACAAATCAGCCACCCACAGGTATATAACAGAGATAAACAACATCTACATGCCATTCAAAATAGACAACCAAAAAGCTAAAGAGGAAACAAACAAACAAAAATCACCTCTGTGCCATCAATCAAAACCCAGACAAATCGACATCAGAACAATTATCAAGCTGTAAACAATATCCCAATCAAGGGACTAGCAACACAAACAATGAACCAGTAAATAGTCTAATCAAGAAACCACCAAGAACTCTTCTACCAACACTGACAGGGCAAGTATAAAACTTAATGTGAAGCCCATGCTGTTCTAGCACTGATGATGTAACTTTCTTAGGTAAGGAACCATCTGCAAGAAAACAACCAACTTCAGAGGACACCCACAGTTCACACTCAGAAAATCCCACAGTTCTACCATGAGCTACCAATATTCTCTTCTATTGCTATGCTTCACCATTAGGTGTTCTTGAAATGAATATATCTTTAGGATTTCTGATTTTGAGTTGAATCGAAGAACTATGACAGAAAAAACAAAATAATTGTTGTTGATGTTTATGCATAAACACATAATATGACAGAATTTAGAAACTGAGCACTGTCTGTTATGATATAACCAATCAGACATACGCTGGCACAGTAGCCAATTTTAATCATAGACAGAAACTTTATAACATAAAGTGGGAAAAGGGGGGCTCTTGCACTGCTAAGAAGAGAACAATCAACATATAGCATCAGAATTTTGAGAAGAAAAAATGTATATCTGATAAATCATGTTGGACTAGGCATTTTGAAGATCCTGGAAACCTGTTTAACCCTGCTGAGGTGTGTTGAAGCTTTCCATAATGGTTCTAAGTTCTATAAGAATGAAGGTCATATCTTCTTTATGCAACTTGCTTTGGAGAAAGGTTGAAGAATATCAACTCCAGCGTGTATATTCAACACAATGCGGCCAGAATGCGGCCGCGCGGGTGATCATGGGGAGTACGAGATACTCCCATATAACACCTCTCCTGCGCGAGCTGCACTGGCTCCCTGTGGTCTATCGGGTGCGTTTCAAGGTGTTGATCACCATCTTTAAAGCGCTCCATGGCACAGGACCTAGTTACTTGCGGGATTGCATCCTACCCCATACATCCCTACGACCAATCCACTCTCACAGAGAGGGACTCCTCCGGGTGCCATCCACTAAGCAGTGCCAGAGGGCGGCGCCCAGGAGCAGGGCCTTCTCTGTGATGGGCCCAGCCCTCTGGAATGACCTCCCCCCCGACATTAGGATTACTACTGACCTCCTCTCCTTCCGTACAAAACTCAAGACCCACCTTTTCCAACTAGCTGGCCTGGCTCAACTATAGTTCTATCTCTAATCCTCCTGGCAATTTTAAACTTTTTACACTTTAAAATTTTAAATTGGGTATTTTAATTTTTAACCTTATTATTATCGTTGTTTTTGTATTGTAACAATTGTTGTGATTTTATACCTCCTCCGTGTAATGTAATGTAATGTCTAATCGTGTAACATGTGATTTATTTATTGTACGCCGCCCCGAGTCCCTTCGTGGAGAGGGAGCGGTTAACAAGTCTAATAAATACAAAAACAAAGTAGTGAAAATATCTAATACCTTTTCTCCTATTTTTCCCATAACAATAATCCTGTGAAGATGGTTGGGCTGAGAAAAATTGAATGGCCCAAGATCACCTAGCTGGATTTCACACTTCAGGAAAAACTAGAACTCATAGTTTCCTGGTTTCTAGGCCAGCACCTTAACCATTATGGCAAAATTGTTCTCCAGTTTGATTACCATGTGTAACATAATAGACTTTACTAGGAGCAGAGGTTTACTTTGCTAGTAGAGAAATAGTTAACTTTCACATGCTTGAATCAACATGCCAAAATCAATGTTTTCTGCTTGCTTGCTTATTGCAAAGACTGCAGGAAGGCAGGAAAAAAAGTACAGATGATTGCTTAAATGCCTCCGGTGAAAAGCATCTTGACTTCCAGCAATATGAACTGCTGAAATAAATGCTGCTGCTCTTGCATGCATTATGAGAAAAAGTAAAGGGGAAAATGCTAAGAAGGTTTTTTGCACTGAATTATTTATCATTTCCAGACCTCCAAAGTGTCATGGCATACAATAGACAGACAAGAAAAATAGGAAGTATTTTTGAACTGAGAGAAGCAAGTTACATATACTATTATCTATCACTCTATCTCTTTATCTATTGTCTGTCTGTCTGTCTGTCTGTCTGTCTGTCTGTCTGTCTGTCTATCTATCTATCTATCTATCATCTATCTATCTATCTATCTATCTATCTATCTATCTATCTATCTGTTATCTATCTATCTATCTATATCTATATCTATATCTATATCTATCTGTCTATCTATCTATCTATCTATCTATCTATCTATCTATCTATCTATCATCTTTATTTGTAGATGATACAAACACATATCAATGTCTAAACAATTAACAGTTTAAACACAGAAATTGAAGAAAATAAAATAATGAGATACTTCAACTAAACAACATAAAATCTAATACCTAAAACAAAAATTCTACTTTCAGATTCCCTGAAAGTCATTTGAAACAACTCAGTTTCAATTAGCTTTCAGAAAAGTGTCAATACAGGTGTCAGTCTAGTCTGAAAGGAGATTCTTCCATAGGACAGAATCCTATTACAAGGAGAGGAGAGGAGAGGAAAGGGAAGAGAGGGAAGAGGAGAGGAGAGATGAGATGGGGAGGGGAGGGGAGAGGAGAGGAGGAGGGAAGGGTAGGGCAGCAGAACGGAAGGGAAAAGAGAGGAAAAAAGAGAGAAGAGGATGGGAGAGGACATTATCTTGCTTGGGTTTAAATCTTGCCTTTTTTTCATTTTTTTTTATTCAAGAGTTAAAAAACAACCAAGAGTAGAATAAAACTATACAGGTTAAAAAAGTGCATTAAATGACCTATCATCTATCTACAATTAGATAGAAACAATTAACAAGTAAGCCCAACAACATAAACTAACTTTAAAATCCTTGTTAATAATCCGTTATTATGTTTTACTTACAAAAGTCTGCAATGGCTTCAATTTCAACCTTAACTACTATAGTCTTTGTCTCTGATCTGTTTAGTATAAAATATCCTTGACTGATTCTTAATAATAATTTTCCCTTAAAATTATAACTAAGTTCTTTCAATATAATTATATTTTATTCCCCAAAGTCATAGATCTTAGTTGTAGGTATCTGCACAGCACTTTTTTTGCTCAATATGCCCTTAAATTTTCTTAAAGAAAAAGATTTTTTTCTTAAAATTCATCACTCCATTCTGTCATCTCTTTTTTTTTTGCATTCGTAGTCTTTCAGATTTGTTCACCAAGATTATATTTTTTTCCAGAAAAATTCCTTTTCCCCCAACTCTTTGACAACAAAACAATTTTCGATCCATCCAATTGCAAATCTAATTTTGCTGTTGACTGTATAGTGTCCTCTTTAGATTGATATGTAATTGCTATTGCTTCATTAAGCTTTTTAGCCAAATTTTCAAAGAAAGTTTGTAGGTTAAAAAACATTTTTAGGCTTCCAGAAAGCTTTTAATGTTTTTAATTTTATTCATGTAATCTAAAAAGCATAGAGAATTCCTCTTAAGAACAGTCTATTCAACAATAAGGTTTCCGCAGAAAAGATTGAGATATTTTTCCTCACAGTAGAAAGTAAATATAAGATAAAAAGGGAAAAGTTCTTATCAATGTAAGGGGAAAAAAAGAACCAGAGAATATTCAGAAATAAAATACAGTAAAACAGCAAAGTTCTTGCGAAGCTGGTAACACAAATTCCTAACTGTAACAGTCCAGCATAAATCAAAGCACTTTCATTACAAAAGAAGAAATCTTGGTGCTATCAACTTCTATGTGGTGAAAGCAACAGAGTTTCATTACTCAAAAAAAAAAAAAGGCCCACACATTGTTGTTGTTTTAAAAAAACATATTTTAATTCAGCAAGGGGTAAAAGATAGTTCAGCATCCAACCAGATGTTTACCATTTAAAATGTATGTCAAAATCAAAATCAAATTCAAAAAGTGATGTTAAAACAAAGATGCCATTAAAAGAGCAAATAGCTGGTAGGAAAAGATGGAGACACAAGTCTTCAGCAAATCTTACCATGAATTGCAACCATCCAGGTTCCTCTTTGCAGGTAAGTAGTATGGTCATCTGAGAGTCATCTGGGGTAATTTCTAGTTGCTCCCATTCTGATCTAGGGAGTGAGTGCCATAAAAGGGCTGTCTTTGCCAGTAAAATCAAAGGTTCATCAGCAAAGAAAAAAAACCAAACTCCCAGCCACACAGGATGCCATTTTTGGATAATTATATCCTTACTTTTTTTTGTCTCTCCCAAATCCCAACAATCTGTAAAAATCAGGCTTTAATAACATCTCTGCCTTGGCCCAAGGTGGAAATGTAAATCTAAGTATCATCAGCACAGAGATAAAACTTCATCTTAATCTGAAGAGTGACTCCCTGCAATATAATGGTATGTGGAAATAACCTTAGGAAACAGGACAAAGATCTTCAGCGTAGGTAACACTATAAGAGGCAACTCAATTCACAGATAGGGAAAAAGTATGGAAACATTTTAAAAGAATAAAACAAGAGGAGTGGGGAAATGCAGTCATGTTTGCTAGATTTGTTAATGTAACCTTATCATAAAAATATAGCTAATATTCATTGTCATGATTCTTCACTAGACTACTGCAATTACTTCATTGACAGGGCAAAAAAGCATGGGTAGAAGAAGAAACTCTGCAGCAGCCTGCAAGAATTTGTTCCAAATTCTTCCCAAACTCAGGTAGCAGCAAAAAGACTGCAAACCATTGTTTCCAAATCCTTATTCTTGTAGACAGTTCAAGAATTGTAGACAAAATGATTGGTAGTACTGAATACCATGGAGAGATCCCAAAATGTCAGAAGAGGTGAACTGCCCAAATCCAGCTCCCAATTCAGAAAATTCACCAATGAGAAGTACTGTTTCTTCCCACATCCAACTCTGTGTTTAAAACACAAATAACCCTCCCCTCCCCAAGGATATTCTATAACTGAATCCCAATTATATGCTCTCATTGATAGAGAGAAACTATTTGGAAGCAGTTGCATAAAATACTTGGGTTGCTTATTGATATCAAAGCTCCACCAAGTATTCGATTGAACAGACTGTCAAATTGATTGGAAAGTTCCAAGTATCCTGGAAATTCATCCAGATCTTCAGACAAGCAGTTCTAATAAGCCTGTTAATCCTTCAGAAGTTCTAAGCAATGATGAAAATTAACTGGATCAAGAATTGATCTTAACATGGAAAATGACTCAATCTAACATTCAGTCCAGATCTCATACCAAACCAAACCAATCAAAAATCAAACCAATATATAACAGGCATTGTAATCTCATACATGTGGAAATAAGACATTAAAGCAACTAACAAGTTCACATACATATTGTGAGAAAATGTGATACATTTTCTAAATTTAGGCACTATTTTCTTCCCTTCATATTCATTTTTCTAGTAGGTTTGAAAGATCATCTTGTGGTGGGTTGGTTTTTTTTGTTTTTTTTTGGTAGATATTGTCTGGGTGAAGATGACAAAAAAGTGTCATAAAGCCAGGTGAATCTGTCCTATGCATATCAAAGATAATAAAAGTATTATTAATATATGTAAAATAATAAGCTTTTGTCCAATATATAAACTAAAAGGTTAGAGCTAGTATCAGATAAAAATAATTGACTATGCTTGAGTGTATGAACCTATTAAAACTTAAAACAGAAAGATAATAATATATTTATTATGTAATTTGGTTATGAAAAAAATCTTACTGGATAGTGCAAGCCAGAAAAATTGTATTTTTAAGTTATCTTTAAATTAACCTTATGAAAGACTAATATTTATGTTTTATGGAATAAGCCATCATCAGTAGTAGGTAGTAACTCAGTTTAATTTTAACTGTGAATTTGGAAAATGTATATTTAAGTCCCTGGAAATATCAATATCTGTTCTCCCTAATGATGGAAAAGGTATCCATCTGCAAGTTGTTGTAAATTGGAAGACAATACTGAGATAATTAAATCAACTCTCAACTAGGCATGTGTTATCCATTTGTTTATGCTGTTAAAATTCATTTAGTACTTCCTTAAAGTTCTTATATAGCATTTTGGCATTATTTCTTTAATAGCTTAATGGCCAATATTCATATCTTCATGTTTTAATCTTTATGATAGGTATGCAAATGGACATTCTTGGCAGACAGATAAAGAAATGGACTATGAGTATAGTGTATATGGAGTATATAGAGAGACGTACATCCTGTCCTGTCCACGGTGGAGATATTACTACTACAGTATAGTCACGTCAGAAGCATCAAAGTGCTTCGAAGGTGAAAGGTTTGAATGGTGACATCATTGTTGCCCAGGTGGGGGCTCCTTGTTAAGTTGCTGAAGTGGTACCCATTTGTCTACTTGCTGTCATCTTCTTTCAAACTGCAGGAACAGGACTATGTGCAGCAAATGGGTATGGAGTATGAGCTGCCAAAATCAGTCCAGATCCTAACCTTGTGAGCCACCACCATTCCTTATGGTAGAGCTAGGATTGATTTAACATTGTAGGCAGATTATCACAGAATTGGAGGATCTATGCTTTCCAGTGATACATTACACTGCTTCAATGTGATAATATGCCCCATCTCAATTTTGTGGAGAATCAAAGGAGAGGCAATTTTATTTAAGTGAAATATCTTCCTTGTAATAAGCCAATTTTGCACATATAGTATGCACACAGAGAAACTACTGTTGCCAAGTGAACTAGTACACTCTATGAGGCACTTTGCTCCCTGGAGGCATTTCAGATGGGTGCTTCACTTGTGGCTGCTAAAATGAATAGCTGCTAAAGTGAAGTGTCCTTTAAAACTTTATACAGTGCTATTACCATCACAATCTGGTGGTGATTGATAATATAATCATCTACACATCTGCCTAATTGTTTGTTAAGAGTTATCCTTACAATGTGTGGTAGCAAATTCTATAGCTTAATTGTGCACCTTATGAAGAGTTATTTCTTTTTATCAACGCTAAAGCTCCCATCAGCAGAAACATCTGCAGGGAGTAAGCAAAAAAGTCAGGATGACAACTGAAACCATGCAATCGAAGCCCTAATCTTGTTTTACATCCGCTACATGAGTAAATCATTAAAAGAAGGATGGTGATTATGGGGTAGAGGCTGCCAATCTGACTTCTTTTTAGCCCAGTATTTCAAAATGTCAAGGAAATCTGTATCCGTACATAATTGTGTATGTATGTATGTACTGTTTATTTCTTTTTATTCACTGAATTACTCTTTTCCTTACTAAAAAGGTATGCATACTGTATATTTTTAATTCGAAGGAAGGCATGTTAAGGTCTCAGATTCTCCAGCCTTTACAACTTTTGTAACATTTATTTTAAATGTATATTATACTAGCTGAATACACATATGAAACTCTGTGATCGGGCTTGATAAATCAACACTTACAGCTTGAAAATTAATGAGTAGTTAACATTGACCTCTCCTCTCCCCTTCTTTCCCTCAGGCTTGCCCCACAGAGGTTTCCCCTATCCTATTCCCTTCTCTCCCTGAGCCTTGCCCAACAGATGCCCCACCTATCTTATCACCTTCACTCCCTCAGATTTGCCCCACAGAAGCCCACCTATCCTATCACCTTCTCTCCCTCAGGTTTGTCCCATAAAAGCCGCACCTTTTTTTATTACTTTCTCTCCCTCAGGCTTCTCTACAAACTCCCAGATGCATCAGATGGTGGCCACGCCCCTGTCCAAGTTTTCAGATTGGGAGGGGGAGTAGAATGTCTAACTCCTCAGCATCAGAGTGTCTTAATAATAATATATGAAATACTAATGCTCTGATGGTCATTTCGAAAAATCCTTTGTTACCGAGTACCTAGAAGCCAAGAGTATACATGCCAAATTTTAAGTTTGTAGGCTTTACGGCTCTGGAGATTTCGTGATTCCTGCATGAGTGTATTTGCATTTACATACAGTATATAGATTTGTATAAAACATTATATTGGTAGTTTTATAAATTAATTAAATTGCTTTTCTATGTGCTTTTTCCCCACAGTAGCCACCAACTAGATTTTAGCATTTTTCATTTCACCATCACTTAAAAGCCTCTAATGCATACATGTGATTTCAACATTTGCCCCAATATATGACATGCTTACATGGTTTCAATTTTATACTTGTCATTATGAGTCGAGTCATTAATTGGAAAGATCCTTTAGGAAATATTTTTGTTCATATTACTGTTATCAATAATTATGTTCACTCATACTTTGCAACCTTCAATTGGTCCGACGGCACATTATAAGATAACAATTTTTAAGTAATAGCAATGGCACTTAGACTAATATACTGCTTCACAGTGCTTTACAGCCTTCTCTAAGTGGTTAACAGAGTCAGAATTTTGACCCCAACAATCTGGGTCCTCATTTTACTGACCTTGGAAGGATGGAAGGCTGAGTCAACGATGAGGCTGTTGGGATTTGAACTGGCAAATTGCAGGCAGCTGACAGTCAGCAGAAGTAGTCTGCAGTACTACATTCTAACCACTGTGCCACCTCGGCTCATGCAATGCAATGCAATGCAATGCAATACACATACACATACACATACACATACACATACACATACAAGATTAGGAAATAGAATTTACCAATGCAGGAATTGTATTATTCTTTATTTTTAGTGACTTGGTCTTCTAATGTGCTTGATAAGTCTTTCCAAAAGACACCTCAGCCAATGATATAGTCATAGAAATACACTTTGAAAATCATCTACCGCAACTTCCTGCCAAATGTATTGCTAGATTTACCCTGATAATAATTATAATTATTCAGTCCTTGTTTAAAATATCCAGGCAAGCTATCTATTCCGCTGTTAATATTTTTTCTCCCTAACATATACCAAAATACACTCACTTATTATTTAAACCCATTTTTTTTCTTTTCCTTTATTCTGGAACGTCTCTGAACAATTATGCTTCATTAGATGTCTGGATAAAAACCTATTTCTTGCAATCTTCTGTCTCAAGCTAAGTACACCAAATTGCTCCTATTTTTAAAATAAGTTTTCCATTTTAGACCCCTTATCAGCTATGTTGTTGTCTCCTGAATGGGCACATTTTCCCATCATACTTCCTAAAATATAATGCCTTAAACTTCTTTGATGTAGTCTATGATTTTATTGAGTGTTGTTTCTGTATTTCAGTTTAAGGTACATTTACAGCAGATATTCTGTCCAGTTTGTCTTCTGTCTTAATATCTTTTTTTAAAATGTAGAACTTTGTGCTGCTAACTTTTCTTCATTGTTCCTGTTTGCTAAGGTCTTCTTGAATCTATTTACAGATGGCATAAATGATATATTTGTGTCATCTGAAAATATGTTAATATATATCACATAGCACTTCATTTAGAACATTTATAATTGTACTAAATGGCACAGAATGTAGACATAGTCCTGCAATATGCCATTCAACAATTTCCTTCAGAATGAAATTGAGTAATTGATGCATGCTTGTTGTTAATCATCTCTTTATGTATCTGGTGACAGTCCAGTCCAGCTCAAATGTTGCTATCCTCTCTAACAGAATCTCATGTTTGTCAAATGCAAGTAACTAAACTATATTTTTTTAAATATTTCCAATCCTCCAATACAAAGACAAAACTTGCATTATTAAAAAAAATATTCCATATAGCTTACTAGTTCAGGGACCAATATTGCATGTTTAATGATGCATGTGTCCAAAGAATGAGGTATCAGAATATAATCCAGGGCTGATAATTAAATAGATGAAAAATTATTAGTATCTATTCAAGAGTTTTTAATGTATTCAAATGTGAAACATCTATATAAATAAAGATGTGCATATTAATCCCTGGAACTGTCAGGTTACACAGAACTTTAACATTTATCAATATAACAGAAAATGTTTTGAGAAATAATATGTCACCTAAATTGCTTCTTTCCCTCTGTAAAACCCTTTATTGGACCTGAGGAATGGATAATAGCTTAGTAGGAAAAGCATATGCATAACAAAGAAAAGGTCTAAAGTTCAGTCCCTGGCATCTTCAGTGATATTGAAAGAGATCTGTTATGGAAATATAGAAATGACATTTTCCTAAGGACCAAAAAAAAATGAGATAGATAAATAAGTGATTTAAATGTGTATAATACAATTTCTTACACTAATTTTTATATTGTTTATTGTCCCTGTGACAGCCTGAAAAGAAGAGTGTGAAAAATTGGCTAATAGTCTGCCACATCAAACATTCGTACTAAGAAGTAACCTTTATTGAATATGCCTGATTTATGTCATTGTACCGCAGATTATAATATTTTCCAAACTAGAACTGTCATGCGCTTTTCATAGCTCTTCAGATAACTCACCTGTCATATGAAGGAAAAGGTATTTGAATTTGATCCTGCCTTTTGTTAACTTTGTCTGTTAGTATTCATTCTCCACTGATGTCGAAGTAATATCTTACAAGATCTTTAAAGAGGATACAATATGCCTTATATATTTACCAAAACAATGTTATCTATGGATACAATAAACTAGCCATGATGTTATTAAACTCTGAAAGCCTAGGCATATCTATTTTTCATAACAATTTTAATACTCAATACATTAGTTTCTGCCCCTCATATATTTAATATCTATTGCAATTTTAAATGGAGCACCGTGCCCTAAATCTTATTGAAGTAGACTTTTCACAATCATATCACTGAATAAAAGAAAGAGGAGGAGGAGGACTTCTTGATGTTGAGGCTGTACTGCCACACTTCCTATTACCTATTACAGTATTCCATCTGCTTTTCTGCTATTCTAGCTGTCCTAGCAATATCAAGGTCCAGGTACCCTAATCAATTTGACCCATTTTGAACAAGAGAAAGAAAAAGATTGCATAGATATTACAAGAAATTCCTACCCCACACACGTGAACATGTGACTTCCTTAGTTTTCTATTTCTGCATCACCGCCACGTCCCTCTTTTTCCCAAGCAATTATATCAGGGTTCATTTTACTATCAGATATAATGAAATGGTTACTTCAAACAGCAGATGGTAACAGGCAAAAGCATATGAGAAGCTAATAATGTACCCAATCAGCTTTCTTTATGTAAACTCTTCTTTTGTGTGAAGGATATAGTGCCCTACTACAACTGTTGAAGTAAAATTCTATGAATGGATGTAATTGGAGCCTTATTATCTTTTCCTTCTGATTGAAAATCTTTCATAATGACCCGAAACATATCTACTATTGAAATATGCTTTTCCCCCCACTTAAATATGATACAATTAACTTTAAGGAAGGTTATATACATCAGCTAATCTAATATTACTTTATATCCACAGCAGGTGAAACAGTGTTTAATTGAAGAGGCTATTAGAGTTTTAGTAGAAGCAATAGAAATACACATAGAAAGCAGTGGTAAAAGTCAGATCAGGATATTTTTGGTTGTAAGTATTCAAATTCTGTTTAGATTTTAGGTAGGTAAGGTTTTCTCTGTTCAGATGTGTCTGCCTCTAGAGGGCAATGCTCATCTCTGTTTCTTAGTCAAAGGAGCCAACATTGTGCAAAGATATTTCCATGGTCATGTGGCCAGCATGATTATACACTGAGGCAATGGAATGCTGTTACCTTCCCAAAATGGTACTGATTTAACTACTTGTATTTGCCTGCCTGGGCAAGTAATGGGAGCTCACCCTGTTGTGCAGTGCTTGGGTCTCAAACCAGCTGACAAGCTAAGAATCTTAAACCACTGAGACATTGTATCCCTCTACATTTTAGGTAAAGGTAAAGGTTCCCCTTGCACATATGTGCTAGTCATTCCCGACTCTAGGGGCGATGCTCATTTCTGTTTCAAAGATGAAGAGTCAATGCTGTCAGATGATGTCTCCATGGTTACATGGCCAGCATGACTAAACATTGAAGGTGCACAGAATGCTGTTACCTTCCCAACAAAAGTGGTCCATATTTTTCTACTTGCATTTATAAATGCTGTTGAACTGCTAGGTTGGCAGAAGCTGGGACAAGTAACGGGGTCTCACTCCATTACGTGGCAGTAGGGACTCGAACTGCCAAACTGCTGACCTTCCTGATCGACAAGCTCAGTGTTTTAGCCACTGAGCCATCGCATCCCTATAAGATTTTAGGTAGGTATGAATAAAACATGACCAACTTTCCTTCTTTTCTTTAAATTAAAAAATAAACTTTTTTTCATCTTGCCTTTACAATTTGTTCATTCTTGTACAGATAGGCTGCCATATTATCTAGTTTCCCATTTTATCTAGTTTTATTCAGTTCATGGACAATTGGGCACTAAGTCCATAACTGGTCTAGGTTCAGCTTTTAGTTTTAAAAAGGGTTTCTAGCTATTCTAGAATCAATGATAGAAGCTAAATAGACAAGGCATTATTATTTCTAATCATTTAATGAAAAATGAGCTTACTTCACCACACTCAACACTCTTTGTGTAGGCTATATGGAACACTGTGCAATTAGCTTGGGGTTTGAAGAAAGTAGTGAGATGACAAGCAGAGAGGCTATAGGCATTGGAGCCACAAAATTGCTATCGAAAGGTGAAGAAGTCTGTCTGTCCTTTCCAATGTCCTTTTTTTCTAAATCATAAATTAAATCACCCATAGAAATCTGTGGAGTATATAACTATACAAAAGTAAGTATTAAGTACAAAAGTTCATATTACACACTTCAGAAGTTCATATTCATATTATTCTCTGAAGAAAATGGACAATGAAGAATTATGGTAAATAAATAAAAAATAAATAAATAAATAAATAAATAAAAATAAATAAAAAATAAATAAAAATAAATAATAAATAAATAAAAAATAAATAAAAAATAAATAAATAAATAAATAAATGAATGAATGAATGAATGAATAAATAAATAAATAAATAAATAAATAAATAAATAAATAAATAAATATTGCTTTTGTTTCTAATCCACCAGAAACTTGTTGCTGTTATTAAGAAAAGAAAATCCCTACTATTTTCACTTTAACTGTCATTTTAATCCATCTATTGCACCCTCTAGAGAAGGGTGCCATGACTCTCAAAAGCATTTAATGTAGGGGATTAAAAAACCTGAAAATTGGTGAGATAGCTTTGAATTTCCAGTCAACAATTTCTTTTATGAAAAATAATGCATCAATGGACAATCTGACTAAATCCATTCCCATGTTCATGGGCAACATCATGTCATGTTATTATTTGATGCCTCATTATAAATATAGTAAAATGTACTTTACATTATTGGTATAGTAAAATGTGTGTGAGAGAGAGAATGAGGGAGGGAGGGAGGGAGGGAGGGAGGGAGGGAGGGAGGGAGAGAGAGAGAGAGAGAGAGAGAGAGAGAGAGAGAGAGAGAGAGAGAGAGATACACAATATACATCTCAGGCAGCCTAAATTTGAGGAATTTAAAAATGGCATTACATTACAAATTACTGCTTATATTACAAAACATAAATTAACAAATAGGCATATCAATTTACAATAATAATTTAATATGTAGGAGTATAAGATGCTTTGAGATTGGTCTACTATCTACCAGTTTATTCCTGTGATCTAATAATTCAGTTGCTATTTCATAGGCTTGCACAGCAACCAAATATGTCCTCCCTCTAACAGAAGGAAAAGGATTTGGTGAATCTCCATGAAAATAATTAAAACAAGAGTCTTCAAGTATTTTCAAAGTAGGACTGGAACTGTCACTGGAAGATGTGTCAGCATGTTTTCAATCACATGTGTATTTCTTTTGCTTTAATTCCAAAAGCAATGGTATATGATTACGAGGTATTAAGGTATTATTGTGGTATTAAATTACATCAATTTCAACCTTGGAAGTTTGGAAGATGATTCCTAAGCTCTTTTGGAAGCTTTTATCTTTTAGTTATTTATTTACATACATATGTAAGTAAATCTATATACTACTAAACTCTTGGGTTTATCTGATACTTGCAACCTTCAGTTGGGCACAATGACACATTATAAGATAACAATTTTAATCAATGTGCCTCAAATTAGCTAACTTAAAGAATGAATCCTAAAATCCAGAAGCCATGATTTCTGTGGAATTGTAATTTGGTAACATTGTGGACACTTTAGCACTATTTGCTCTCTGCAAAACCGTTTAAAGCCATGCAACGAAATCACGCTCATAGCAAAGGCAGATTTTGGACTGCAATTGTGTAAATGAGGTGATGATCTGAAAACTTTGAAAACTTTTGGTTTTTGCCTTCTGATCCCGGAGCTGGCAGGGCAAGATGGCACACTTCAACCCAAGCCTTCTGAGGTGGACTTTCAGCAGATGTTCCAACAGATTTTAAAGGGACAGGAGGATTTAAAAAATCTATTCAAGGAGATGAATGAGCAGCTTAGAGAGAACCAAGACCGGGCGATTAATAATTCACAGAGACTGGATCTTTTGGAGGAGGAGACGGCTGAGATGAGGAGGGAGGTGGGGGGTGCAGAAAGGGAACCAAGAGCTAGAGAACCACCAGATAAAAATGGAATTTGAAAGAATGTCCTTTTTCCTTAGGTTTCAAAATGTGATTGAGGCAGATGATGAAGATTTAAGGGACATTATGACAAACCTTTTGGCTGAATACATTAAAAAAGACAAACAACAGATGGGGTGGGACATGGACCTGGTTTATAGAGTAAACTCAGCATACGCTAGAACACATAATGTTCCAAGGGAGGTACACATTAAATTCCTTAGAAAGACTACAAGAGATGAGATTCTGAGTGCACAAAGGGGGCAAGCACTAAAATACCAGGATAGAGAAATAGCCATTCTGAAACAGATCCCTAAGAAAGTGAGAGACAGAAGAAAAAACTATTCTCTATTAGCAAAGAAATTATACCAGAAAGGGGTGTGGTTCAGATGGCTGATGCCTGAAGGTATGCTAATTTTCTGGGAGGACACAAGAGTCAGAATTAATACAACCATAGAGGCTCAGGCCGTTATGGAAAAAAATAGAGCCCTCCTAGATAAGCCTGATGATATTACACCAGATACACAGGACACGGGAGGGGCCGGAGCTCTGCTGGCGGGGGGAGAAGGGGCAACATTGAGAATACTCAGATCACAAAAATGAACAAGAAAATCTGTTTGATGTAAAGTGATTGAAATTATTTGAAGATAAAAGTTTATATGATGACAAAATATCATCAATTTGCAATAATCTAATGTATTAATAAATGAAATGTATGAGTATGGGGGGAGGGACCACCTCCTGCATATTGTAACTGCCAAAATTTGTAACTTATTCCACTACCCCTTTCCTTGTTTATTTTTTTAAAAAAACCAATAAAATTTTGTTTAAAAAAAAGAAAGAAAGAAAATCTGCATTCTGACAACATTTTCTTTCTCAGGTGCAAAAGGCCAAACTGCATGGATCTGCACATATGCTACATCAACACATTTCAATGTCCTAGATTCTGGGGAAGAACTTGAAACATATAAAGGTCAGCACCAGCTAAATAATTTAATAATAATAACAACAGTGAAATAGTGGCTTGGTCTCAAGCAGAACTAAAAGACATAGATACATACCGTAAGAAGACCTGGCAAGGGCTAAGAGCAGGAACATTCAAGAACGAGACACAGGGGTTGATTTTGACTGCATAATACCTAGCCTTAAGAAGAAATACATACAAAGCCAGTATTGAAAAGATAGCAAAAGATCTCAAGTACCACCTCTGCAAAGGAGCTGAAGAAACAGTGGGTCACCTGGTTAAACTGCTGCAGGTTGACTACAAACTATGACATGACAAAGTAGTGTGCATTGGAAAATTTGCAGGAAATATCATTTGCCTGCAAGTAAGAAATGGTGGGATCATAAAATAGAGAATAGAAAATGAAGAGGCTAAAGTGCTCTGGGATTTTAGAATTCAAACAGACAGTCACATTTCACATAACATCCAAGATTTAATAATCATTGATAAGAAAGACAAAGAAGTCTGGATAGAGGACATGGAAGTACGTGGAGACATCAAACTAGAAGAAAAAAAACTAGAGAAGATAACGAAATACAAAGACCTCCAACTAGAAATGGGAGGAATATGGCAAAGGAAAACAAAGATAGTATCAATAGTAATAGGTACCTGGAGTACAATCCCAAAACAGCTGGAGCATCACTTGAACACCATTGGCATTGACAATTATACCATAAGTCAATTGCACAAGTCTGCTTTATGTCGAACAGCTTACAAACTGGGATGACACCTCTAATGCCATTAAATATCAAAATGTGCCTATCCCATGTCCTTGGGAAGGATTCTATAGTGGATAAAAATGCCAAATCCAGTCAAATGTCTGGTTGACTATGCAATAAATCATAATAGTAACAATAATTACCTTGCATCTGTCAAATACTTTTGGAAGAAGTAATATTTCAAAATGACATGAGGTAATGATAGACAATATTGGTAAATGTTCTTCTAAAATTCAGGTAAGTATCATTGATAATCTACTGAATATGAAAGGGGATAAAACTGGGATTTCTGCTTGCAAAGCATTTGTTGTTGCTTATTACAGTTATATCCTAGCACTTCTCCAGGAGAAAAACTACATATTGCAAAAAATTAATTTTCTTTTAGGTTACAAGGGAACAAGCTGTAAATGGATAAAGTTACAGATGTATTATATCAACTTGCTATTTTGTTCTGCAGTGATAAAACTTGAATAGCCATGAAAGACAGCAGACAACTCTAACTTAAAATAGGTATGGGAAGCTACCTACCCTCTAGCTCGTATGAAATCTAACTTCCAGCATCTCACAATTATTGGTCGTATCAACTGTGACATTAGGAACTGCAGATCATTTGAAATGATTATTTTTTCATACGAAAATTGTTGTCAATATTATATTCTGTAATAATCACTAGAAATTAATTGAAAACAAAACTGTTTATGGATTACATATTTTCAAATTGATGGAAAGTTTAAAATGGAAATGCTAATAACTTAGATTAAATTTTAGTTTTTTAAATATTTAACTATTACATTGAAAGGTTAAATATTGCTAATGTATTTTCTTTATATGTTACATATTGATTACAGAAAATCTTCAATATCTGTAATAAATTTATTTTTAAAATAGATACAGTTATATGATATTGATTGAGTCTTTATTGATTAACACTTGGGCCATATAAAAGTGCAAAGTTCCAGAAACAATTTTTTACTAAAATTTGATAAAAGCTATTTTAAATGGAATTTGATAAAATACAATTTAAAATGGAATTGGAATAAAATACAATATATTTCACGTATAGTATCAATCTACATTAATGAGATTGATATCACAATAAGGTCACAATCAGAATATGATAGAAGTGTATACATTTATGTATGATATGGTAAAGTAGAAAGGGAAAATATTTTTTTTTCATAAGGATCAAACCAACAGCACCTATAACCAACTATACAGGCATAAAAATGACAACAGATTTATAAAAAGTATTTGGATAGATACCGAGATAAGATACTAACATGGTATCTTGTGATGCCATAATATGTATGTAAATTTTGTCACTTGAGTGATCAAATAAACATATATTTGTGTCATTTGACAACTCCCCATCCTTTCCGAATGTCTCTAATTAGAATTATGCATTGAAACACTATAGTGTGAAATATGATAAAAGTACAGTTACCACAAAGAGCCAATTTGATATAATGGTTAATGTATCCAGTTTGAAACCTGGATATTGTATGTTCTAATCTTATCTAAGCTGGGTGACCTTGGACCAGTCAATTTCTTTCAGCCCTAAGAAGGAGGAAATGGAAAACTACTTCTGAAATCTTGCCAAGAAAATCACAGGGACTTATGCAGGCATTCTCTGAGAATTAGATACAGTATATTGAATAGAAGAAAGAAGCTACCACTACTCAAGTCCTAGAAGCTACCTAGAATTGTCAGTACAAATGGCAGGATGCTCTGAATATCAATTGTTAGAGAACAATAAAAAGGGAGCGCTCTGCTCCTCACATGATTTAAAGGGCCTTTTGTGCTGTCTGAGTTTGGTTGTTTCCTTGCAGAGAATTCATTCCCCAAACTATGTAACCCTAGGTTTCAATCCTGAGCTACAAATATCCTCCTTTATTGGTATCACATGGTTTGCTTATAGGTTTCCTTATCAGGTAAGACTTGAGAAAGACAGTTGCTAAACTAGAAATGCTTTCAATCAGATCCACACAATAATCCTTTTCCTCCCCCTGCCCTCCCCCCCGAAACATTAAATGTTTCTAGACTTGGTGCACCCTGGAGGTTTATATGATGGAACATTGACTGCAGTAAATGAGAAGCCCGAGGCATGAAATATAAAGGACAATTGAAAGAGATTGTTTTCTTTCTTCTTTTTCCATGCTGTTGTTTGTTCATTAATCATTAAGTCTATGTGATAAATATTTGAAAAAAAAGCCCCAATAAGCATAAGACTATATGATCTGAGGCTAGCATGCTAAAAAGCAACTAAAGTTATAATCAACTCTGTGTTAAATAGACCTATCATGCTAAGTAATGCAATTGAGGAGATTATAATTCTGCTCTATTCTACTCATGTTACTGAGCCACTATGATATAGCAATTTCAGCTCTCTTTGATCACCAGAGGAGAAAGATTTATTTATCACAAAGGTAACTCTTCTGGGTTAGCTTCTTAGCTACACAATTCAATGGCCTCTACAGAGTTAGTTAATACTTCTAGATAGAAATAATAGGGCACCCTTTGATGAGTTTAGATATATCTCATCTAAGAATAATTGAGTAGACTCCTTGTATCCATCTGATAATTTTTTTTAAAGAAAAGTCATAAATGGTATGAATATTTCTTTTATGGTGTAATAAAATTAGCATTTCTTTTAACATAACCTTGGATTAAATTTCTGAACTATTTAAACAAACACAAACACCCTAGAAAGAGTGCACAGAAGAACAATGATAAGGGGCCTGAAGGAAAAGTCATACAATGAATATTTGAGGAAGTTAGGTATGTATAGTGTAGCAATAGCACTTAGACTTATATATCATTTCACAGTGCTTTACAGCCATCTCTAAGCAGTTTACAGAGTCTGCTTATTGCCCCCAACAATCTGGGTCCTCATTTTACTGACCTCAGAAGGATGGAACGCTGAGTCAACTGTGAACCTGGTGAGATTTGATCTGCCAAACTGTTGGCAGCTGGTAATCAGCAGAAATAGCCTGCAATACTGCATTCTAACCACTGCACCACCATGGCTCTGTAACAGAGAGAAGGATTAGGGGTGATTTGATTGCAGTCTTTCAATATTGAAGATGCTCTCAGAGAGTAGAGAGAGAAACCTATTTTCCAAAGAACCTAGGGGATAAGACAAAAAGTAACGGGTGATCAATCATTAAAGAGAGATCAATCGAGAACTAAGGAGAACTTTTCTGACAGTGAGAACAATTAATCTGTGGAATGGCTTAACTTCAGAAGAAGTGGATGCTCCATCACTGGATGGTTTGAAGAAGAGACTGGATATTATTTGGAATAATATAGGTTTCCTGCATAAACAGGGTTTGGACTAGAAGACCTCCAAAATACCTTGTACTCTGTGACCATGTTTCCTCTATCATGCTCATAAAGATGAAAATCCAGCATTTGTGCATGTTATTCACTCAGGATTTGCTTTTTATTTGCAAGTATTTTTAGAAGATCCCTTTCAACCCTATTTTTCTATTTTGTGTGTGTGTGTATGTGTTCTATATTCTATGTTCTATTTCTCTGAAATGGCTAGATTTATTCACTTTAGTTTTCTGAAAAATTGAATTAATACTATTTCTATGAATCCATTGGCTTCTATAAATAATGAAGTGTAAAGTCAATTATATTTGTAATTGGACTAAGTATCTTTAGACATACCAGTGCCTTTTAACTTCAGTATGTTCTACAACTACAGGACAGTAATATTGATTGCCTTATAGAATCATGCTTATAAGTAGACAATTTATATGGATGAATGAAACTTTTTGAAAGAAATTGCATGTTTTAATATTTGGAGTAGTTTTAATACTAATATGAATAATATATACATTTATAGAATGCATCACAATAATATAAAATTCTACTTCTTCAATGCCCACATTGAAAATATTATTTGAAAGGCAGAGAGGAGTATTTTTTATTTTATTTATTTTTTTGTTAAATTTATTTGCTGCCTATTTTGCTTTGGGACTACTCTGAGTGGCTTACAATAATAAAGAAGAAAATGAAATGAATGTAAATAGAACAGAAGTGAAATAATAGAATGATAAAATAAACAATGAAGAGGAACACAATGTTAACCATAAAGATGGCTGGCTGGAGAGCAGGGAGCAAGGGGGATTGGTGAATAGATTGGTGAATAGATGCAACTGCCACCTCCAGCATGGAATTCTCTTATTAGATGAGGCCAAACACCAAAGCCAGGTTTTCAGGCTCTTGTGGAAGGGTAGGATGTCTTATCATAGAGAGTATGATATTCCAAAAGGCAAACACTGCAGCAGAAAATGCTCTTCTTCTAGATCTCATGTTCTTTGATCAATGGGGTCTGAAATAGACCTCTGCTTGCATGAGTAGGATGGGCAGTTCATCAGGTAGCCTGGACCCATGCCATAAAGAGTTTTAAAGGTCATAACCAACACCTTGAACTGCACTTCTGATAGTCAGTAAACTTTGTGGAGCAGAGATGTAATATGGATCATCCTAGGGGCTCCAAAGATTGCTCTAACTGCTGAATTTTGCAACAGCTAAAGCTTCCATATGGATTTCAAGGGTAGTTCTATGTACAGCACATTGCAGTAGTTAAGGCAAGAGGTGACCAGAGCTTGAGTAATTGAGCAAAAAGAGTCATGATCCATGCAAGATCACAACTGGTGCACAAACTGAAACTGTGCAAAAGTGTTCCTGGTCACATGTTTGAGCAGGAGACATGAGTCCAGGAGAATCCTTAGGTTGTGAACTGAGTCTGAACAGTCTGAACAATCCTGTCCAGCACCAAGAATGACAAACATTCTCAAGATCCATGCATCCAAAACCGCTCAGTATTTTCAAGATTTAGTCTAAGTCTGTTGTCTCTCATCCAGATCTCTAGAACCTACAGGTGTTGTGAAAGGGCAGAAACAATATCACTTGGGTTATTAATAACAGATTAACACACTTGGGAGAAACTTAGAGGTCTTCTATCCCAACTCCCTACTTAAACAGGAGACCCTATACTATTTCAGACAAATAGTTTCCAATCTCTTTTTAAAAGCTTCCAGTATTGGAGTATCTACAACTTCTGGAGGCAAGATGTTCCACTGAGTAAATAACTATTAGACAATTATTTTGCCTTATTTCTAGGTTGGTTCTCTCCTTTATTAGTTTCCTTCCATTACTTTTTGTTCTGCTTTCAGGTGCCTTTGGAGAAAATGTTGATCCTCTTTTCTTTGTGGCAACCCCTTAGATATTTGAAGACTACTATCAGGTCACCCCCTAGTCTTTCTTTTTATTACAATAGTCATACCCAACTCCTGCAACCATCCTTCATGTTTTAGCCTCCAGTCTCTTAATAATCTTTGTTTCTCTTCTCTGCACTCTTTTCAGAGTCCCAACATCTTTTATTATATCATGGTGACCAAAACTGGATGCTATATTCCAAATGTGGTCTTACGTATGATAAAGTGGTACCATAGTAACTGTTTGTCTGAAATCGTATAGAATTTTCTGCTTGAACAGGTGGTTGGACTAGAAGATCTCTAACTTTGTTATTCTGTTGTTCTGATTTTTTGTTCTGATTTTCAACTTATTAACTAGTGAATGTAGGTTTCTTAGATGAAGTGATTCATGAAGTGAGTCATCCTAACATTTTCCACTCTTGTGCTTCCTTTGTCTCTTTTGTTTCCTTTGTCCTCTCCAGATGTTGAAGAGATTTGCTGCTCTTCCAATAATAATATAAATACAATTTCCCTCCATGTTTGCAAGGACAGGAGAAACTGGAGAAGATATAGTTCTAGAAAGTTGTCTTTTGCTCAGAAGCTCATCTTTGGTGTACATAAGCTACAATGAGTCACAGAAAATAAAACAATATAAAAACCACACATGAGCATTTTAACAAGGCTGCCACCAATGGCACCATCTTGAGGTAATATACTTCACATGATCTTGATTCTATCCTCCATTAATGCAGCTTAGGTTGTGTTGGCTTTTTTGGCAGTTATAGCCCACTGCTGGCTCATATTTAAGCGATTCTCCACTAGAACTCCAAGAACTTTCCCACAGTTACTATACTACCTATACTACACCTGCCCATTTGGTTTTTCTTGCCTAAATGTAGAACCTTACTTTTCTTACCATTGAGTTACATTTTGTTAGAAAGCACCCAGTGTTCAAGTCTGTCGAGATCCTTCTGAACCATGAGCCAATCTTCTGGAGTGTTGGCTATTCCTGCCAGGTTGGTGTCATCTGCAATTTGATGGGTTCTCCTTCTATCTCCTTGTCTAAATCATTTATGAAGATATTGAAGAGTACTGAGCCTAAGACAGAGCCTTTAGGTATCCCACTATATGATTTCCTCCTTGTAGATACTGTTACATTAAGGACTACATGTTGAGTGTGGTTGATCAGCCAATTACAAATCCATCTGATGATGATGTTTGTCTAACCCACATTTTTTCTATCTTATCAAGTCATACGTCATCTACTTTATAAAATGCCTTACTGAAGTCAAAGTAAACTATATCCATAGCATTTTGTGGGTCTACTAATTTTGCCACTTTGTCAAAGAATGAAATAAAATTTGTCTGGAATGATCTTATTTTTGACAAATCCCTGTTGGGTTCTGTTTATGACTTTCTTTGCCTTTTATGTGTTTTCAGATTTGTTGCTTGATTATCTTTTCCAGAATCTTCCCTATAATTGATGTAATATCAATATTTACAGCACAAGTGCTAATAACACTCTATCTTTCTCTCTCTCCCCCCCTCTCTCTGTGTAATATGTATATATACATAGTATATATGTGTGTGCATGTGTGTTATTATACCACTTACATTGTAAATATTGCTATTACTATAATTGCTGATTTTGAATGGAATTATGGTATTAACCTCCATATTTATTAATCTCAGTATTTATCTGGACATATTTTGCTCATTGTATTTACTGCACAAATGCAAATATAGTTGGTGTTTGGCTTAAAAAACCCAGCTGGTATAATACTTGAGGGAAATTATTTGCTAGAAATCTTACTATAATTTCATCAAAATTCTCTGTAGAGAAGCACGGCAATAACTTTTTCTTTTATTTCTTTAAAACCATTTGATCCCTGGATAGATAATTTGTGCATATTAAGAGATGTTGTGCTATATATCAATATAGTTTTTTTTTTAATCTGTATTGGTTTGTACTGATGAGAATAGGACTGCAATAATTTCTGAAGGATCTCCATTCCTGATTTTGATTTAGTGTTACATGTATACATAAGGACTAATATTTCTGTCTTTTTCCCAATACATGCCAACTGGAATAATTATCCAACTATGTAGTCCTAGGAATACAAATTGAAAATACAATATAATGGATTGAGTTGTAAGTTTCCAAAAGAAGAAAGCAAAGGTTCTCATAAGAAATAATGCAATAAATACAGATTAGATTTAAAGTTTGAAAATAAAGCAAGCCAGTTTATCTAAATTATTATAAAGAAGTAGCTACCTATTTTAAAATGTAGTTTTTGAAATGTAAATGACTTTTAGTTCCTAATTGAGTAATATATTTCAACTTGTTTGGATTATTTCACAATTAGATGGATTTTTAAATTCAAAAATGATATCAAATAAAACATTTTTGTATTTTGTCCTATTATAAGCTTTTTGGTTTAAATAAGGAAATGTGGTAAACTATGACTTTTGCACAGCTTTTTTAAAAGTTTTAAATTAGAATGTGGGATACCTATAAAAATTGTACCTATCTGACTACTTTGTTTTACAAAAATAGGCCATAGGTATCTCCAATTCAAGAAGTAATTTCTCTTAGTAATTTTTGAATATGTCACTAATTCAGTTCTCAGATCACCTAATCTCATCTTCAGCATTTTTGTACTGCAATTCACTATATTTAAACAAATAGAATAGTTTTATATGGACATACCACTCATTTGACTGTTATAGCATAATAACAAATAGCATTTAATTTCAGCATTATTTTCTGAGCTGCAAATGATGAATAAAATGTTGAGCTGTCAATGTTTCTAGCTCCTGAAATGGCTAATAAAAAAGTTCCCATAAAGCCAGCGGGTAAAATAATCCTCACACCACCAATAGCTTTTCCAACATTTATACTATTTTTCCTCTGATGATAATATTTGCTTTCCTCCAGGAGTAAATTGCCGAAAATCTTGGATGTCTACTGGGCAAAGCCTACTCATTATTCTAAATTACATGGTGCTTTTGTGATGTGCATTTTTATGTTCCATCTATAATAGATCAAAATTGACAGATACATGATACTTATGACTGAGTTCATACTACTCTTATTTTGCAATGTGTAAGGGTATGCCATTATAGCAATTGATGAATTAATCTTTGGTCAAAATGACTCAGAGTAAAGTCCTACAGGCATTTCAGGATTTTAAATTGCCAGATATGAACTTTGTAATTGATTGGCCACTTTTAGTGGGTAAATAAGGAATTAAGGATATTAATATATTTTTACAATGTCTTTGCACACCTATTCTTTTTACTTATGAGTAGAAAAATCACAAGTTTTGGCATAAAATGTAGCATTTTACAGTCTATGTTGCATGCAATAAAACAGCAAATTAATGTTTTAGAATGTTATCCTATCCTATCCTATCCTATCCTAACCTATCCTATCCTAATCCTTTCATGTCTACTTCTCAAATTCTTTAGCACTAGGTAAATTCATCATTATTAAAAGGATATAATGAATTATGTACATGATCAGGGAATATCTCTCTCCTTTTAATTATTTCAGATATCCAGAAACAAATGGAAATGTCATACTTCATACTATTGAATAAATAAATTAGCTGATTGTATGAGAAAACATTTATATATGAACTTTTAAAAATTCTGAAGAATGAATAGAGTGCCAAATGACTGATGCACAGCAAGTATTATTTTTAACATAGAGGAAATATAGAAATATAGGAAAATAGGAAAATCAGTATAGTACAGCCAGTTAGTTTGATACCAACACTTTGGAACATCTTAGACTTTATCCTAAGCAGGTTAATTTAAAACAGTTGAAAACAAGGAAGCAATTATCAAAAAATGATTTTAAGCATTTTAAATCAATTTTCAAAAACTACTATCTTTAATTATGAGCGATTCATTTAAGAAGGACTCAGACAAACTGGAACTGATTCATATAAAGACAGATGTAACAAAGAATATTTGCCTTTAAAAAATTAACTGAAGGCAGATGACATAACACTCTTCAAATTTGTGAAAAATATTTCATAGAAAAAGGCCATAACTTGTTAACTCTTAGTCTACAATTCTGGACAAGGAATAATGGATTTGAATTTAAAAAAAAACATAGAATTTGATTGAATGTTAGAGGATGAGAAACTTCTTGTTAGAAGAATTAGACAGTTCAACAGAGAGGCTCTGTTTTATTGGATGCATTCCAGCAGAAACTAGGCAGACATCTCTCTGGAGTGACTGAATTTGAATTTCCATCCTGAATAGGAAACTGAACTGGATGACTGGACTTGATATACTAAACTATCCTTTCAATTCACTAAGTCTTTGCAAATCAATGGGCAAATCATTTTAAATATAGGGTCCTCATATGTCTTTGAAATATATTTTACGTTACTTTACTTTTACTTTATTAGAATTTATAGACCGCCCCCTCTGCCCAAGGGGACTTGGGGCGGTGTACAGACAAAGCTAAAAACCGTATATACAATAACCATATTAAATACCCCTTTTAAAAAAACAAATTAAATATAGAGTCTGTACAGTGATAATAAAAATTAAAACAGGTTAAAAGGACAATCCCTTAAAATTTAAAATGCCGGCCAGGAGGATTGAAAATTAAAACTACGATTGGGCCAGACCAGCTAATTGGAACAGGTGGGTCTTGAGTTTCTTGCGGAAGGAGTGGAGATCGGTAGTAGTTCTGATGTCGGGGGGGAGGTCACTCCAGAGGGTCGGGCCCATCACAGAGAAGGCCCTACTCCTGGGCGTCGCCCGCTGGCATTGCCTAGTGGACGGCACCCGGAGGAGTCCCTCCCTGTGAGAGCGAATTGGTCGCAGGGATGTATGGGGTAGGATGCGATCCCGCAGATAGCTAGGTCCTGTGCCATGGAGCGCTTTAAAGGTGATAATCAACACCTTGAAAAGCACCCGAAAAGCCACAGGTAGCCAGTGCAGCTCGCGCAGGAGAGGTGTTATATGGGAGTGCCTGGTACATCCAATGATTACCCGCGCGGCCGCATTCTGGACCAGCTGAAGCCTTCGGGTGCATCTCAAAGGGAGCCCCATGTAGAGAGCATTGCAATAGTCCAGGCGGGATGTCACAAGCGCATGGGTGACTGTGTGAAGGGCGTCCTGGTCCAATAGGGGGCGCAATTGGCGCACCAGGCGAACCTGGTGGAACGCCCCCCTTGCCACGGCTGTCACATGGTCATCCATCGATAGCCGGGCATCCAGGAGGACGTCCAAATTGCGCGCCCGTTCCACGGGGGCCAGTTGTTCGCCCCTGATGGCCAGTGATGGAAACCACTGGTTGAACCGGGGCACCGGTATCCACAGCCACTCCGTCTTGGAGGGATTGAGTTTGAGTCTGCTGCTTCCCATCCAGACCCGTACGGCCTCCAGGCACCGGGACATCACTTTGACGGCCTCGTTGGGGTGGTTCGGGGTGGAGATGTACAGCTGAGTATCATCAGTGTACAGATGGTACTCAACCCCAAAACCACGAATGATCTCACCCAGCAGCTTCATGTACGTGTTGAACAGGAGAGGCGAGAGGACCGACCCCTGTGGCACCCCACAAGTGAGTGGCCTCAGGGTCGACCTCTGCTCCCCTGCCAGCACGCATTGCGTCCGGCCACAGAGGTAGGAGGAGAACCACCACAAGACAGTGCCCCTCACCCCCAGCCCCTCCAGGCGACGCAATAGGATACCATGGTCGATGGTATCAAAAGCCGCTGAGAGATCTAATAGGACCAGTATGGAGGAGCTACCCCCATCCTTGGCCCTCCAGAGATCATCCACCAACGCGACCAAGGCTCTCTCCATGCTGTGACCGGGCCGGAAACTGGACTGGCGCGGGTCTAAATAATCAATTTCCTCCAGGTGGCATGGGAACTGTTGCGCCACCACACTCTCTACAACCTTTGCCAAAAAGCAAAGGTTGGAGACAGGACGATAGTTGGTTAACATAGCTGGATCCAGGGAAGGCTTCTTGAGTAGGGGCCTCACCACCGCCTCTTTCAAGGCGGCCGGCAAGGACCCCTCTCTCAAAGAAGCATTGACTAACTCCTGGAGCCAGCCTCGTGTAACCTCCCAAGATGCCAGTATAACCCAGGAGGGACACGGGTCCAGTAAACATGTAGTGGCTCGCAATCGCCCACGCAACCTGTCCATATCATCGGCAGCAACAGAGTCAAACTCCTCCCAGAATGGTCCCTCAAGACTCGCTTCCGATGTCCCCCCTGGACTACTGGGGGGGACCCACTCGCAGATATTCCCCAAATTCCTCTGCTCTACCCTGCAAGGGGGCTTCCCGCGGCCTCTGCGAAAGGAGGGAGCGGGTCACCCGAAACAGGGCGGCAGGGCGGTTATCTGCAGACGCAATAAGAGTGGCACAATATTGACGCTTGGCCACTCTTAATGAATTATAAACCTACTCGCTGCATTTATGAAGAACCAAATCAACAAAAATTTAGCAAATCCAAGAAATTCTGACACATAAAAGTGGTTTCTAATTAACAAAATATAATTTCCATGAAAGCAATTGATTTTATATTTCACACTGTACTTTCTAGACCACTTAATAACGTATTTATGGATTTATAAACTCATTGAACAGAGGCTGTCTTTGATTATATGAAAATAAGAGTAAATCTGATCAGGATACCATGTGATACTTATTGAATGAACAATCTATAACTATTTAAAATTCCCACATATCTAGATGACAGATCTGAACACCTAACTAGATTTTAATAAGAGATTAATGTATGTCTGGAAGTTCTTGCAATAATATTTGCTCTGAATTGAATTTCTTTTCTTGTTTATGATAGTAAATTGAAGAAATATTAAGCAGGTACCATATTACAGGCATTGAGAAAAGATGTATCAGTTAAACTATAGATTAATATCATAGTTAAGAATATTAATTATGTTAAATAATAGTTGAGAATTTTTATTGGAATGATCCTTGGAATCTTTAATTTACTAGTCAATTATTGTAACCCAAATCAATATCAGAACAAACAAGATTTTCAATAGTGAATTCCTGAATAAGATTTACCTGTGGAAGGTGTGGACTGTTCATTGCAGTAACAAATACTTGAGTATGAAATACAAGGGACATTCATATCTCTTGCTATAATATTATCTGCATATGTCTCAATCACCTAGGTCAGTGATGGCGCACCTATGGCACGCGTGCCACAGGTGGCACGTGGAGCCATTTGTCAGGGCACGTGAGTCCACCCTTTTTAAAGCCATTTTTCACCCTCCCCAGGCTCCAGAGGCTTTATAGGAGCCTGGGAAGGGCGAAAAGAGCCTCCCCACCCCTTCCTGGAGGCTTGTTGAGCTTCCCTGAAGCTCTGGAGCGCAAAAAACTGGCCCTACAGGCAAACTGAAAGTTCGGGAACGGACTTCCTATTTGCTCGGAGGGTCGTTTTGAGCGCTCCGAAGGCTTCAGCGTGGGCTTAAAATCGGAGAGCTTAAAACGACCCGATTTCTGGTTTTCTCAGAGGGTCATTTTGACTGCTTTGGAGGCTTCAGGGAGTCCTCCTGAAGATCCCTGAAGCCTCTGGATGGCTTCCGGGGGGCAGGGGAGGCTGTTTTCCCCCTCCCCATGCTCCTATAAAGCCTCTGTAGCCTGAGGACGGCGAAAAAAGCATGCAAAATGGGGGGTCGCACCTGTAGTGCGCGCATGCACACTGGGGGGGCACAAATTGCATTATGGGTGTGGCACGCCTGCACACGGCCCCCCTGTGCTCCCCCCACTTATGGCACGCGAGCCAAAAAAGGTTCGCCATCGCTGACCTAGGTCATGGTTGTCCCAATATGACTTTTTCTGAAAAGTCACTGGACTTTCTTGGGGTTTTTTTTTTCTTTGAAAATGTTTTACTTCTTATCCAAGAATCTGTGTTACACCATGCATTTGTGAAGTGGTTGTTTTGTTTCCCCAATGTACAAGTCTGCATATGTCTTCCTGCATTGTACTGCATATATCACTTTGTTCAGTTTGTGTCTGGGTGTTTTGTCCTTGGGGTACACAAGCTTCTGCATTACTGTAATCTTGTGTTTAAATACAGTGTTGTACTTGTATATTGTGTTGGCTGAAAATCCTCCTGAGATTTTCAGATATTTCTGCAATGTGTGAAATCACATGTTCCATTTGTTATTCACTTTTTTGTCTGTATTGAAGGAACTCCCGCTGAATCATTTTGTGGATTTGAAGGCTCAGTTAAGGATAACTACAAATTCTGAGGGCTTCTTTGATGTGTTTGATTCTTTCTGTTTTTGCTCTTTACTGGTAGGAAAACTTTTGCTAGCAATGAGAACCCTATCCCATGGAGCTGAAAGTTGCAGTCCAGTTGTCTTTTGGAAAAAGCATCTTTGGGATTGTCTGTGTGTGTATGTGTATGTGTATGTGTATGTGTGTGTGTGTGTGTGTGTGTGTGTGTGTGTGTGTATGTATGTATGTATGTATGTATGTATATATATATATATATATATATATATATATATATATATATATATATATATATATATATATATATATATATATATATATATATATATATATATATATATATATATATATATATATATATATATATATATATATATATATATATATATATATATATATATATATATATATATATATATATATATATATATATGCTGGTTTTGTTGTATTCGGGTCTTTTCCCGTGTAAGGTTGAGATTGTCTTTGCAACGTTTCGGCAGGATCTCACCTGCCATCTTCAAGCGTGGACTTAAAATGGGAAGTTTTAAGCCCACGCTTGAAGATGGCAGGTGAGATCCTGCCGAAACGTTGCAAAGACAATCTCAACCTTACACGGGAAAAGACCCGAATACAACAAAACCAGCATACCTACACCCGTGAAAATCTACGAATATATATATATATATATTTCTAATTCTTGCATTTATTTCCCAAACATACTTAGAAAGAAACAGCAGCTATTGGAATAACATAATATCAGGAACATTGATCCCAGAAATTGTGAGGTCAATATTGCTGGAAGGTTTTACAGGTTTGCTCTACTCACCTAGCTATTTGATTTATTGATCAGAAAACCAAGCAGGTATAAAATAGACCCTTCACTGCATAAGCACAAGGTGAAATGCAACCAAGGTTACCTTCATGTCTACAATTACAAATGCTGCTGCCAGACTGATGCCTATAAAGCTCTGTCTATTTTCTGCCTAGTCACTTTCTGTAGTTGTCAAATACCAGAAATGATGTCTCTGGTAGTTCTGTGTCATAATTAAAGTGGCAGAGTCAATAGATATAGAATATCTTTTACTTTTAGCATTCAACTTTGAACAGTACCTGCCAATAAACTGTCTGTAACTGACATACAGTACTTCTACAATCTTTTTAGTCACTTTGAATCAATTTGTTCAAAATAATGACAATGTCAGTATATTTGGTTCTATTTCATATTACGCCTATATATTGAATTTTTTTGGTTTCATCTTTATTTCACATATATATTAGAAGCTGCTGAACTGAATATTGTTTATGGTGTTTGTTTTGCTCACTGAGAGTTTACTGATGTGGAAGAAGTTTCTTTATGAGAATTTTTTGCATAGCTGTCATTATTTTAGGAATCATCGGAATGATTTGACTGCATCATTTTTCAAGAGAATCAGAGAATCAAAATGCAGTAAAGACCTAAATGGTTATTCCTCTCTCTTATTTTATTTACAAAGCCCATTTTGTTGCCCATCTTGGTACTGTGACTTTAGGTAACTAAGAAGAAATTAAACAACAGAAAACAAAACAACTCAGTTAGGGTAATTGGAAAAAAATATGATGACGTTTAATCAATCCAGATATATGCTATTAGTTAAAACACAAATGTATCAAACAAACAAACATTTAATGCCCTGCTCTAAATGTTTAATGAAAAAAACTAGGTTTTAGCACCTCAAAAAGTTGAAGAAGGTTACAGGGAAGCTGTCCATAGGGCAGTGGGATGACAGAGAAGGCATGTCTGCTAGGCCTCACATTTTACATTATGTAATAGATTTTAAGCATGTTGATTATGTTACTTCTTGTGGGGCAAACAGAACAAATATGAGGAGGGTGGTCCCACAAGTAATCTTGGGCATTGTATAAAAAAGTTATGAAGCTAGGACATTGTATTACACCTAGAAGTTCTTTGGAAGGCAGTGAAGCTTATGAAACAATAGTCTTATATGAGTGTAGCATGAATAGAACAGTAAGTGCCACCACATTCTGGACCAATTTGAATGTTTTCCAAGGCCAGTCCTATACATAACAAGTAAAGTATGACTAAGGCATGAGTTACCATAAGTACACTTTCTTGTTCTAGAAATGGGCTTAACTGGTGCACAAGATAACCTACACAATAACTCTTATGGGTTCAGTTGCAATCTGCCCCTAGAGCAGGAGCCATGAGTCCCCAATGACTCACAAGTGTGGCAACTCCGTGTGATGGACTACAATTCTATTCAAATGTAAGCATAGAAAGCACTTGCCAGTATGGGAAGATTCAAAATGAACCATTACTTAGATGTGCCAGCTTTAAGGTAAAGCCTGTTCCTCCCCATCAGAATTGCTATAGTCGGCAAAGACTTTGGCAGGATGATTACACTGTGTCCAAAGTTTTAATTTGTGTTCAATATTTTTTTTTAAAAAAAAAGAATTGCTATAGTCTACAGATACTGGGAAAGAATCTTGAAAACATCAATTGGTTAACCGAGGGCAGAGATATATACTGATGATAATGTAAAGGTTTCCTCTGTCCAGTTGTTTCCAACTCTAAGGAACACTGCTCATTTTTTTTTCTAGCCAAGAGATCCAGCATTGTCCAGAGTTGTTTCTATGTCACACGGCCATCACAACTATATGCCAAGGCACACAGAATGCTGCTATCTTCCTACCAAAGTGGTACCTATTAATCTATTTGCATGTGCATGCTTTCAAACTGTTAGTTCGGCAGGACCTGAAGCAAGTAACATGAGCTCAATGTGTCATATGGTGCTCAGGTCTCAAACCTGGGCTGTCAGGTTTCCATGCTCAACATTGTTGCATTCTGGCTGCCGTGTCCGGGATTAAAAAGTTCCATGAGTATCTCTACGGATGGCATTTCACGCTCTACACCGACCACAAGCCGCTCCTTGGGCTTCTGGCCGGTGACCGTCCGACCCCTCCCATCCTGTCTCCCCGCATGACCAGGTGGGTGGAGTTCCTGGCGGCCTATTTGTACGCCTTGGTGTACCGTCCTGGAAAGCATCTGGGGCATGCTGATGCCCTCAGCCGCTGCCCCCTGCCCACTCCTGACCCACAGACTGTGCCATGCCTGTCTGTGCTGGCCATCGCTGACCTTGCCTTGCCGTTCTCTTCGAGCGAGGTGGCTGCAGCGTCCCGATCTGACCCTCTTCTCTCCCAGGTGATGACATGGGTTCTGCGAGGATGGCCTGGGGGGCGGTGTCTGACGACCTCCGTCCCTTCAAGGCCAGGCAGCTGGAGCTATCCCTCCACTGGGTGCCTCCTGTGGGGTGATAGGGTGGTCATTCCACCCAACCTTCGCGAACAGGTGCTTTCTCGCCTCCATGAGGGCCACCCGGGCATAGCTCATATGAAAGCGCTCGCGCGCAGCTATGTCTGGTGGCCCCGCCTGGCTGACGAGATTGCATCCTGGGTTGCAAGGTGCTCCTCCTGCCAACATTCCCGGCCGGCGCCTCCGGGAGTGGGAACTTCCTCGCGGCCCGTGGTCTCGCCTTCACCTTGATTTCGCGGGCCCCTTCCGAGGCCAGACGTTCCTGGTCATGGTGGATGCCTACTCCCGCTGGGTGGAGCTCATTCTCATGAACTCCACCACAGCCGAGGCCACTGTCAGAGCGCTGATGCGCCTGTTCGCCACCCACGGCCTGCCGGACGTGGTCGTTTCTGACAATGGACCTCAGTTCGCGTCCACTATGTTCCAGGAATTCCTGGCCTCCCAGGGCATCCGCCACGCTCCGGTCACCCCCTATCATCCAGCCAGTAATGGCTGGGCGGAACGCGCTGTTCGCTCGACCAAAGACGCCCTCGGACGCATGGACAAGGGCGACTGGCCCACGAGGGTGGCTGCTTACCTTTTGGTACAGCATTCCACCCCGTGCCCCCTATCCAGAAAGTCTCCTGCCGAGCTGCTGATGGGCCGGCACCTGCGGACCACCTTGGATAGGCTGCACCCGCTCTATTCCTTGGAACAGCTGGGCAACCTGGGGCCCCTCCCCGAACCTTCCAGGAGGGAGATTCTGTTTGGGCGAGGGCGTTCACAGGGGATCTGAAGTGGGTGCCTGCCACCGTCACCTCTGTAACCGGCACCTGTTCTTACAGGGTCCGAATTTCCGACGGTTCAGAATGGTGCCACCATGTGGACCAGTTAAGGCGCCGCCTGACGCCGGAGAGTACCAACAATCCGGCAGGGTTGACCACCGACGTTCCACTGCTGGCCTCCAGTACAACGCTGCAAATGCTTCAGTCACCATGGCCCTTGCCCAGCCAGCAGGGCAACCCGACCGAGGCTGTGCCTGCCGCCATCTACTGGCCGCCGCCACCAGTTGTCTCTTGCCCCATTGGGCAAGCTCCTCCTGGGTTACCCCCTCCCCTGGCCTTCCCCCATACAGGCCAGTCCTATGCTGACCACCACTCCGAGGCACCTGTCTTAAGCCCGCCTTCGGCCGCGCCCCCTCGGCCCAGCCTACCTGCTCTGCAGTCTCCTCCTCCTCCGGACGTAGGCCCAAAAGATGGCGCCCAGAGGTCCACTCCCTTCTGGGAGGAGCTTCCACGGGGACCACCTCCTCCTCCGACGGTCTGCCCTGTTCTGCGGCGTTCTGGGCGGGTCTGGCGCCGCCCAGCGTATTTGCGCGATTACGCATGTGCCTCCATCACGCATGCGCCCTCGCTGGGGGGGAAGGAGTGTTGCATTCCCTGTTTTCCTCGACCTACGACCGGGGATTCCCTCGCTGGCAGCTAGCAACAGCCAAGCCGTGTCTTAGCCAATCAGACGCGGCCTGGCTGTAGGCGGGCTGTTCTTGCCTTCCGATTGGTTTCCCTGCCTGACAGCTCTTGTATAAATAGCTGTCAGGCAGGGGAACGCTTGCTTCTCTCCTGTACTGTTGCGTTTCTGTCTGTTTGCAATAAAGAGTTCAACTTTGCCTCAGCTGTGTCCAGCCTCGTACTTCGCCCACCATTCAGCAAACATCTTTGACAAACTCAGCATCTTTAACCACTGAGCCATTGCACCCCCAATATTAGTGATACTTTATCCCATATTAACCTATAACTCCTTGTACATGTTAAATAAAAGCAGGAAGAAGTTGGAGCCCTGAAATACCTCACAGAGTGGGGACTTCAAGTATGCTCTTTCCCCACATCTAATACAAACTAAGAACATTTGGAAATATCCTAATTTAAATAAGAACAAAGAACATAGAATAATAGAGTTGGAAGAGATCTTGGATGTCTTCTAGTCCAAACCAGTGCTCAAGTAGGAGATCCTCTATTATTCTAAATAAATGGCTGTCCAGTCTTTTCTTCAAACCCTCCAGTGATGGAGCACCAGATCTTCTGATACCATGATGATACCATTTCAGACAAATGGTTGAACCATCTCTTTTTCAAAGCCCCCAGTGATATTTTGTGTTATAATTATTTTGGCATTTTATGCACTACGAATCATCCTTTATGCTTCAATTTTTTCAGTTAAACAAGTGCATCGGTGGATCAGAAGAGCAGACCCAAGAGATTTACCTAATAGTTCTGGATTGTAGCTATTATGCAATGTATCAAGAATTCTGAACAATATTTTTGTATTATTTTGGGGGGCACTGACTAATGCTGCAATATATTTTTAATGTATAGGTTAGTCTGTCACTCTCCCTTCCCAATCCATCATTGTATTCCCTGTATAATATAGTATGATATGATAGTATGCTTCTTTTTCTCTTACTTATCCTAAATGAGTCTAAATATACAATAAAACCTGATTAGCTACTTCAATTTACTGGAGGCCTTAATGGAACCTCTAATGAATACTGGCTGTTTTTTATTTGTGCAATAGAAAAGGCTATCCAGATGTCAAACCTTCTGGTTGCTATTTCCTCACTTGCAATTGGTCAATACAGCTGGATTACTTAAAGCAATGGGGAAATAACTGATGCAACTGTCAGAGAAAAAATCACTAACTTGTGGTTAAGGAATGCTAGTCAGTTAGTATGCCAAGAAACTTGAAGCATTTTATCCTCAATACAGATTAGCCAAACAGTCCTGACTTTAGTCTCTACATTCAAAAACCTTGTCATCTCACTGGGTTTACAATGAATTGCATTGTTAAACATAACACCAGAGATAATGACAGTATACATGTGGAATTTTGTTTGTGATGATCCCTCAGAAATCAGTTATAGTGGTCACCAAGCAATAACTGCTTGTTTTTAAAGAATGGATAATAGCAATTATATTCCTAAAATTCATACAAAGTCATAAGGTACCTCACAAAATTATTTTCTGGAAGCTACAACTAGCACAATACCAAGAAGAAAGTGTCATATGAACAGAGTGGAATTTATTTATAGCAGCAGAACAGGTGGGTTTTTCAGTAATTATGATAATGCTAATAACTAATGGAAAAGAATAATTGGCACAGAGAAGGCAATTGGGGTTGAGATGCTGAAAACAGGCAGGCATATACCAAGAGATAAAAGTCTCTTCTATGTTAATTGAAAATAATGGAAGAGCAGCAGGGAAAGGTGTACATGAGTACACCTTAAACTGGCAATTTTCAATAGACAAAAGTGATTTATACTAGCATAATCAAGTTACACTGAAATTTTTCTACTGAAGAATCCAACTGGCATTCTTCCATGTAACACTTGATTTTTCCTTGTGGAAAATCACAGTTCTAGATGCATAATTAATTTAAAATTGAATGAAATAAGTCAATAGAAGTAATCTAGAGAGGTTAATTTTGAATTAATTCAGTTGGTCTTGGACTGAAAAGATGGATGAGAATGGATTTTACAATAAATGAAGACTAAACAAGGAATGAAAGACAGAGATAACACAAAAGAAGACTATAAATAACAAAAAAGTAAATAAAAGGCATTTGTTTTTTGTTTTTGTTTTTTTGCTTCTAAGTAATTTTCTAAGGCAAACTTAGTTACTTAGTAACTACAAGGCTATCCAAACATTATATTTGGAAATTGTAATTAATCTTAAATAATCATATAAGACACTCCTCTATTGAGAGAGAGAGAGAGAGGGAGAGGGAGTGAGTGAGTGAGAGAGAGAGAGAGAGAGAGAGAGAGAGAGAGAGAGAGAGAGAGATTCTTAAAAGCTAGTTTTGAATATATATATATATATATATATATATATATATATATATATATATATATATATATATATATATATATATATATATATATATTTAAAAATGGTGTTGTGATTTATATTTAATTATATTATTTTTGTTAATCATGCCAAAGAGGGAAGTGCATTAAAATAAATATTAAAATATAACATTCAATTGTCTGGGTTCTGACCAATGCTCTAATTAAATCATGAGCCTCATGCCAGGCTTCAAAAGAAATAGTTATTTATTAGGAGTTTCATGTCCACATGGACCAACTCTGATCTCACTTAATTTATGTCCCAGCTCTGACCCTGTTTTCCCCCTCCCCCAACTAGATATCAAATTGCCAATATACGCTGGATCATGGAGAAAGCTAGGGAGTTCCAGAAAAAACATCTACTTCTGCTTCATTGACTATGCTAAAGCCTTTGATTCTGTGGATCACAACAAATTGTTGCAAGTTCTTAAAGAAATGGGATTATCATACCATCATATTTGTCTCTTGAGAAACCTATATGTGGGTCAAGAAGCAACAGTGAGAACTGGACATGGAGCCACTGAGTGGTTCAAAATTGGGAAACAATCAACCCTGACTGCTATTTAGAAGGCCAGATCCTTCTAAATACTTAGAAGTACTTAAATACTTTAGCCACCTAATGAGAAGGAAGGACTCACTGGAGAAGAGCCTAATGCTGGGGAAAATTGAGGGCAAAAGAAGAACGGGATGAAAGAGAATGAGGTGGCTGAATGGAGTCACCAAAGCAGTAGGTGTTAGATATTAGCATATATCGTAGGAAGTTTCCTCTCTGGTCCGCTGCTACAGCGGGAAACAGGTATCGCTCTGATTGGTCGAGAGGTGTACCCGAGTCCTATAAAAGGGGAACCCTCCGGCCACAGAGCAAGCTGGATCACTTCTTCTACAAATAAAGAGCTGTTAAGTCACTTCGTGTCCGCAGTCTGTTCTCTCGTTGCCCAGATCTAACATTGGCGACGAGGATGGGATCGAGAGACAGATAGGACGAAGAACGCTACCTTAGAATCCCCGGATTCGATCCAGCCAGGAATTCAGCAGAAATACCGGCAGCCATCTCAGGACACCGCAGCGCGGCAATTTCAAACGAGGGAAAATGGCGATGCACACTCCTCCAGCTCCTTTCGACCCAATCGCTGATCATTGGGAATCATACATGCTCAGGTTCGAGTGTTTTCTCGAAGCAAACGAATACACAGGAATACCGGACTCTCGAAAGAAAAATATATTCCTGAGCTACTGCGGCCGAGAAGTTTTCGAGATGGCCAGGGACCTCTCTGAACCAACCCCCATTCAGGCGGTATCATGGACGGCGCTGCAACAAACGCTGCAAACCCATTACGTGCCAAAACCTTCCCGCCACGTTTGTCGCCAAGCATTCAACACGAGGAACCAGAAGGCGGGAGAATCTATCAACCAGTACGTTGCAGGTCTACGAAAAGCAGCCACACATTGCGGATTCAGAGACCTCGACGAGCAAATTCTGGATCGACTCATATGCGGGCTGAGAGACATTTCCCTACAAAAACGGCTGTTGGCAAAAACCAATTTAAGCCTGCAGATTGCACTCGACGAGGCAAGAGCTTCAGAATCAGCAGAAAGATCAGCGGAAACAATTCAACGCGGGTTCAACACAAGCCAGCCAGCGCCAAGACACACCAGAGTCCACTACGAGGACACAATTCCAGACTTCGAGGATCCCGAGCTCGAGGAAAGTCACCTGATGCGGAGCAGTCACGTGAGACCTGGGGGGAGACCCGGATTCCGTTTGCCGCCCTGCGCAAAGTGGCGCCAATCCGACTTAAACCGAGACGAGTGCCTTTTGCACTCCGCCCAAAAATAGACAAAGAGATAGATAAGTTAGTAGAGCAAGGAATCCTTAAGCCGGTGGATCACGCGCGCTGGGAAACTCCCATTGTGACCCCCGTTAAGTCAGACGGGTCAGTCCGCATCTGCGCGGACTATAAATGCACAATTAATGTCGCACTACAACAAAGCGCATATCCTGTGCCAGTAGTACAGCACTTATTGCACTCGTTGGGGCCAGGAAAGATATTTGCTAAATTAGACATGGCACAAGCTTACCAGCAGTTGCCCGTAGATAGCGCCACAGCAGAGGCCCAAACCATAGTGACGCATAGAGGAGCATTCAAATGCAACCGGCTACAATTCGGTGTGAGCATTGCTCCAGGTTTGTTCCAGAGCGTCATGGAACGACTTTTGCAAGGGATACCGGGAGTTGTCCCCTATTTCGACGACATCTTAGTGTCCGCTGCAAACGAGGAGCTATTAAATAAAAGAGTCAGAACTGTTTTGGCCAGAATCAGAGAGAAGGGTCTCCGCCTTAAAAAAGAAAAATGCCAAATTAACGTGCCTAGCGTAGAATTCCTGGGTTATAGAATCGATGGTCAGGGAATACACCCCACTTCAAAGAAAATTAAGGCGATCCAGGACGCCCCCACACCACGAAATCAGACCGAGTTGCAGGCCTTCCTCGGACTACTTAACTTCTACAGCGTTTTTCTGAGACAGAAGGCGACCGTTGCTGAGCCGCTACATCGACTACTCCAGAGGAACGCACCATGGAGATGGGGACGATCCGAAGCAGCAGCTTTTGCCGGGGTAAAGCGCCTGCTCACCACTGACTCGCTGTTAGTCCAATACAGCCAGACACTACCGCTGGTATTGACCTGCGACGCATCACCTTTTGGAGTTGGCGCAGTCCTTAGCCACAGGATGCCAGACGGAAAAGAAGCACCCATCGCCTTCTACTCTAGAACTCTTTCATCGGCCGAGAGGAACTACAGCCAGATGGACAGGGAAGCGTTAGCTGCTGTAGCTGGAGTAAAACGTTTCCATGAATACCTCTACGGCCGCGATTTTGAACTAATTACAGATCACAAACCACTGTTGGGAATTTTGGTGGGAAACCGCCCCACTCCGGTCTCCCTTTCTCCACGCATGACCAGGTGGACTGTTTTCCTGGCTGCGTACTCCTACAAGTTAATTCATCGACCGGGCTCCACTCTAGGACACGCAGACGCACTCAGCCGTTGCCCACTACTGGACCTTTTGCCAGACCCCACTCCCGAAGTACCGGTGTTGCTCATTGACTGTTTGGACTCTGGACCGGTTTCTTCCTGCGACGTTGCAAGGTTCTCCTCTAAAGACAGTTTAATAAAGCAAGTTCAAACTTGGGTTTGGAGGGGGTGGCCAAAGGGAAACGTGTGCCCAGAATTCAAAGTGTTTTGGTCGAAACGGGACGAACTCTCAGTGTTACAAGGTTGTTTATTATGGGGGGACCGAGTTGTTATTCCTTATGTGTTACGTAGAAATGTGTTAGATGCATTACATGTTGGGCACCCGGGGATCGTTAGGATGAAGGCGTTAGCGAGAAGTTACGTTTGGTGGCCAAACATGGATAAAGAGATAGAGGAGTAGGTGGCCACTTGCGATCCATGCCAAGAATCGAGACCAGCACCACCGGAAGCGCCCGCCACAGAATGGGAAAAGCCAAAAGCACCCTGGTCGAGAATACACATCGAGTTCGCAGGGCCAGTTCAAGGTCAGACGTTCCTTATAGTTGTGGATGCATACTCCAAATGGCTAGAAGTAGTCCTAATGACTTCAACCACGGCAGAGGCAGTCATTAGGGTTCTACGGCGACTTTTCGCCACTCATGGCCTGCCCGACCTCCTGGTCTCCGATAACGGGCCCCAGTTCAGGGCCATGCAATTCAAAACATACTTAGCAGGTCAGGGAATCCGGCATGCCCTCGTCGCGCCATTCCATCCGGCATCAAACGGACAGGCGGAGAGAATGGTGCGATCCGCAAAAGAGGCCCTCGCTAGGATGGGTCCAGGTGATTGGCAAACATGCATTGACCATTACCTATTAATCCAACACATTACCCCCAGCGCAACGACGGGTAGGAGCCCCGCTGAGCTACTCATGGCCCGCCGTCTACGGTCTCACCTGGACCGTCTCCACCCAAATTACTCTGCCACAACACCCCCAGACTCCACAAGCAAAATTCGGAGCTTTAGCATAGGGGATTCAGTATACGCCCACAACTATGCAGGGGGAACATTGTGGATGCCGGCAAGGGTCATTGGCATCACGGGTCCACGATCGTATCTGTTAGAACTGGAAGATGGGCGGAACTGGAAAAGGCACATCGATCAACTTCGGGGTCGCCTGGCACACTCAGACCTACGAACCGAGGCCGAAAGCTACCTACCAACGCAAAGTCAGCCACTCGAGAGCCCCAACACAGAGAACTACGACACCTGCGAGCCCAGGTCAGAACAAGAGGCCGAGCGCGAAACGGAACAACCCCCAAGCAACATGAGCAAGCAGACCCCCGAACACCCGAGCAACGAAAGCATGCAAACCCCCGCACTTGAAACTGAGAAAGCAGCCGATCCTGCAACCACTTCTGACCAACCCGAACTGCGACGCTCCACTCGAGTAAGGCAAACTCCAACATACCTTAAGGACTACATAACCAACTGCAATGTTCCGTCTAAGAGGGGAGGGGTGTTAGATATTAGCATATATCGTAGGAAGTCTCCTCTCTGGTCCGCTGCTACAGCGGGAAACAGGTATCGCTCTGATTGGTCGAGAGGCGTACCCGAGTCCTATAAAAGGGGAACCCTCCAGCCACAGAGCAAGCTGGATCACTTCTTCTACAAATAAAGAGCTGTTAAGTCACTTCGTGTCCGCAGTCTGTTCTCTCGTTGCCCAGATCTAACAGTAGGCATGAGCTTAAATGGACTCCAGAGGATGGTAGAGGACAGAAAAGAATGTTGTCCATGGGATCACGATGGGTTGGACATGACTTCACAACTATCAACAAGAAATCATTCCCTTTCAGCCACTGTGGGTTTCCATGGAGACAACTTCAGCTTATCAGTTGGTGTGTGCTTTGTTTTGACTGAGATACCAGCTCCTTGATGCAGCTGCAAAGTTCATTTTCCCATCCCCCACTCGAGAACAGGCCAGGAATGCTTTTTAAGTTGACATAAATGACAATTTAATTCAAATTAATAAATTAATGTAGTATTACAAGCAATAAGCATAAAAGAACTGTAGAAATAAAATAATATATACAAACACAATGAACTAATATCAAGTCAAGTAGATCAGTTACTCATTTTATTTACTATATAATGTAGCTTTTCAATATGTGTATGTGTGTGTGTATGTATGTATTCTCACTTTTATCGTTATATGGTTATTTTCAGCCTCTGCAGCTATTTAAGTTACATTAAAGTAATTTTCCTTTTATAGAAAATAAACAATAAATGTTAATATAGCCAATTGGTTACTATTTTATGTAAGCAAGGAATAAATTTCTTGTATCAATAATGTGTAGTAAATAAATTAATTGTTGGAAGTCTAGGAGTCATCAGTCATGGCTGATATTGACAGCCATGATTGAGCAGAATCGAACGGGCTAGTATTTCATGGACCACCAGGAAATACAAAAATGCCTTTTATTTATTTTGTTTAGTGTTGTAGAGTAAAATATCAGATAAAAACAAACTATATGGACAAAGATAGAAAGATTTCATATTACCCCTAATAGAGGGATTGTTGGTCAAGATGATGTAAGCTATTGAGAAAGCTAAATTGAATTCTTTGATCAGAGAAAAGACAATATCTGTGTTTATTTCTGACTAGAAATCCCTTATAAACTTTTTGCGTGAAACTGAAGAAGTGTATCGTCACAGTTTTGATGATTAGGCAGGCTAAATTATGGAAATAGAATAGAATTTCTATATAATTAGAGATTAATTAATAATTGCACTTAAAACAGCTGTAAAGATCAGAAGCTAATTCTTTTTCTTCTAATATTTTTTTCTTTTCTAATTTTCTTTCTTTCTTTCTTGCACTTTTAGCTTTCTTTTTGATTTCTTATTTCTTATTTTGTTTTTGTTACTTTACATTAGGTTCCATTAGTTTTTAATATTTTTTAAAAAAAAAACTTTAATGAAATTATTTTATAAATGAAATAAAAACTGAATTCAGTGCAGCCCAATTTTGGCCTACCTGACCTCCTACAGCATTCTGATGGCTGAAAACGGGCCATGCAAGGGTCTCACGGGGCCTCTGCACGGCCTGTCTTTGGCCAGCTGAATGCAGGAAGACTGCATTGGACTGGATTATAATTATGTGGCCTAAGCTAAGTGCCTGATCTGGATAGAAAACAAGCAACATCCTATGTTACTACAGTTTAATGCCATTTTACATACTGTGGGTCCATTTAATCTACAATCAACAGTCTATAATTGACTGCTATTTCTATTTATTATCCTGGAAATTTAGATTGTTGATTGTAGATTAAATGGACCTACAGTATGTTAAATCTGGCAGAGTGCTGCTGGAAGCAATGGAGGCTGAATATGGTCACAGGGGGGCACACATTGCCCCATGGCCCATTATGGCTGGTAGAGGCACCGTGGGCCAGTCCTTTGATGTTTCCAAGCCAGGCCTGCAGGCCAGACGTAAGTACCTTGAGTTTAACATCCCTGTGCTAGGGACTGGTTTCCAAAAAAACCTATCCATAGATAAAATAAACAATTGGACAATAACACAACCAAACCAAATTTAATTATTACACATTTATATATTAAATATATTTGACATAATTACTCCCCATGTGTAAATAATAAATTTGTCTTGTTGTCATTTAAATTATGATTAAGTGAAAACATTTGCAGGTCTTCTAAGGAAAAAATAGACACAGGCAATTTAGGTAGTTTAAAGTATAGGATGACCAAATTCATTAATCTGAGAGATAATGAGCTTCAAATTTATGATCACTTTTATGTTTCTCTTAAAAGTTTGTTAATGTTCCAAATCTACCCACCAGGAGTTAAAAAAAGAAGTTGAAATAACAATTCTAAAGTTAAAATGCAACAAATATTTTGATTGAAACTGATTTAGCTTTCATTCTTAATAAAAGGGAGTTATATATTTATATACTATATAGCAGAGGTTCCCAATCTTTTTCGGTTTGCGGCTCCCATAACACTTCGGATTTTTTCCGCGGCTCCCTTAATAGGTACATCCGATTTTTTTTAATTTTTGACTTTTTAAGGATTTGGAAATCTACTTTTTAGTTCGTTAAGGTTAGGTTAATTGAAAAATAAATTAAACACGAGCTTTAAATTCACAATTTATTGAACATCGTTTAATGATTTAAAATTATTAATGGGATGGATGGGCTTATTGTTCGCTGCACAACTTCTCAAATCTTGGAATAAAATTGGAAATGGCGAATCTCATTTCTTGCTCGACGTTAATTTTCGAGCGATATTTACTTTTTATTACCGCGACTGCCGAAAACCCAGCTTCGCACAAATAGGACGTTGCAAAAGGAATTAATATTCTTAGGGCTTTGCAACTAAGCAGTGGGTATTCCTCTTTTACTGATATCCAAAAATCAGAAAGTTCCATGCTAACAAATTTTAACTTCAATGTTGTGTCGCAAGACAACTCAATAAGAGATTCTTCTTCTGTAGAGGTAAATCCTGATGGAGCCTTGGCTCTAAATGGGTCTTGAATCCAAGTAAATTTTTCAATGTTATCTGCTTCAAAGTATTTTTCGAACCATTTGATAAGCTGAGATAGGTGATCTTCAAAAAGAGATTTTAAATTGCAAGACAAACTGATTTCATTGGAGGTTAAAAACTGGTGCAACAAGGGAAAGCAATCATTAAGATCATCTTCATTAATTTTTAGTTTCCATAGCTGTAATTTTTTTCTGAAAGCTGAAATCTTTTCTGTTAACTTTAAAATGTGCATATTGCGTCCTTGTAAAGAGAGATTCAACGCATTCAACTTTTCAAAGATATCACATAGGTATGCGAGTTTAATCAAAAAGTCTGTTTCTACAAAGTGTTTGGCATACTCATGTTTTTCTTCTTCAAGGAAAGTGTATATTTCTTGCTGTAATTGGAACGTACAAGACAATACACCCCCGCGAGAGAGCCATCATGAATGGCAGTAGTACAACAAAGATGTGTATTCACCTCCCATATCTTCACACATTCTTTTAAAAAATCTTGCTTTCAGTGGCCGAGTTTTTATATAGTTTACTATATTTACCACACATTCTAAAACTATATTTAGTGGAGGACTTATATACTTTGATGCAAGTGCTTCTTTGTGAATGATGCAATGGGTCCAAACTGAATCTGGAGCTTTGTTTCGAATAAGCGCCTGCAATCCTCCATAAGAGCCGGACATCGAACGACCACCGTCAGTACAGACGCCAACGCACTTTGTCCAGTCTAAATTATTTTCAACCATAAATATATTCAGGATCTCGAACAAATCCTGAGCCTTTGTACTTCCAGTAATACTTTTACAAAAGAGAAGGTCCTCAACGATTGAATTACCATCTAAGAACGTACGTAACAAATCAAGTGTGCGTCCTTATTATTGTCTGTGGTCTCATCGAGTTGCAGTCCATATTCACTTCCTTTTAATTTTTCAATTAATTGTGCATTGAGATCCTCCCCCATGTGCTGAATTCTGCGACTGATTGTATTGTTAGACAAAGGGACATTTGAAAGCAGTTTCCCCGCCGACTCACCAATCATAATGTTCACTAAATCTACAGCAGCCGGTAGAATGAGTTGCTCTGCAATAGTATGGGCCTTTTTACACTTAGCAACTCTACATGCAACTTTGTATGATGCTAGCAAAGCATTATTTGGTATTGACATATGTTTATAAATGCTGCCTTTTTGTTGTTTTAATTCAATTAACTTTCTTTTTAAAAAGTTGCGAGGTTTACCAACAAAGTTAGAATGGTTGGTTTCTAAATGTCGTTTTAACTTACTTGGAAGCATACATTCCGGTGCCAAAACTTTCATGCACAATACACACTGTGGTCTCTCTTTATCATTTTCATTTGTTGATGTAAAGCCAAAATCCAAGTAACTGTCATCATATTTACGACGTTTTTGCTTCTCGGAACCCTTGCCACTAGTTTGTGGAACTTCGTCTATAGATTTAGCACTATCTTGATTATTCAAGTTTAATAAGAATTTGTCCATTTTAGGGTGATCAGAAAAATAGCTTTTGAAAAGTAACTTAACCACCACACTATTAAGTTAGCCCAACAAACAAAAACTTATGCGAGCACTGAGAAGGTGATAACAAACGAATAGAATAGACTTGTAACTGCGCATGCGCACTAGACGTTTCAGAAATGGCGCATCAGCGTTAGACCCAGCGGGCGCAGGTATTAATTGAATATTTCGCGGCGCCCTTATGACGATAGTGCGGCTCCCCAGGGAGCCGTGGCGCACACTTTGGGAATCACTGCTATATAGTGCCTAATAATAATTTATAACAATAATCATTTTAAGTAATGAGAAAGTGTGATATAATATATGGATTAAAATCTATTGTTGAGAAGGATCTTAGACATTTATAAGGACTAGTTTAGCTCCAGATTTTGACACAAGTAGAATAACTATTTTAGGACATTGTAAAATATCCAGGAAGAACATGTAAAATATGATTTATCTAAATATTAGATAACATCTAATATTCTAAACATCTAAACATCTAAACTCATTTATTCCTATATTTTCTTTGCCTCATTGAAATTAGCTCACAAATTGCTGTGTCATTTTCAATATAAAATATAAAATAATTCATAATATACATTATAATCTCTTCTAAAATGTTATTATTCAGTCAATTGAGTGGGAATCAGTTACCATACTGATAAACTGACAAACAGATCTGCTTCCTTACAGAACTATTCCTTTTCATAGATTACTATCTAATGTTTGCTATGATTCTGTCATGGATTTTCCATGATAATCAGTGGAAAACTCTTGTTAGCATTGAATCTAATTGCCACATGTTTTACTTTAAAGAAAAATGAGTTATATACAGACAATCATTAGAGTCCAGAATCCTGAGAAATACTCTAATTTTATATAAACATGTGAGTGATATTCAAGAAAAGTGGGGAATGCAACAGGCAACAAAACCACTCTGAAGCTAAATGATGCTTGGTTCAATAGAAAATGACATTTTATTGAAGAATGGAATTTCTTTGCTATTAAAGAATGACGTTAAAATATTTTGGTATTACTAAGGGAACATTTCTACACTATCACTGAATAGTGCTGTTTAATATATTTTGATAACAATGTTGTTGTGTCCCGGGATTGGCTCCTGCATCCGTGCAGGCTCGAGGGGATTGTTAAACAAGCTGATTGGTTAACTATCTGACAGCTCAGCTATAAAAGGGCTGTCAGAGGGAGACCCGTTAAGTTCGTTACTTTGTATCTTGAGCAGAATAAACCGTTACTGTTAACTCGGCTCCTCAGTTACTGTTTCAGTAAAAGAGAAACATAAAACTGGCGACGAAGGTGTTTTAAGAACCCATATAAATACCAGTGAGCATAAAAAAAAAAAAAAGAAGCCAAATGGCAACCGCAAACGTTTTTGCTGAATACAGACCTGACAAGGAATCGTGGGAGGCATTCCTAGAGAGATTTGAATGCTTTATTCAAGCCAACGATTTAACTGGTCTGTCTCCTGAAAGAAAGAGAGGTGTCTTTCTGAATTGCTGTAGACCAGACATGTTCGCAACGGCCAGGGCACTGGCAGCTCCAACTCCTGTACACACAATTGCCTGGGATTCACTGCTGGCTAAACTGAAAGCTCATTACGGTCCTACACCTTCCCTTTTGGCTCGCAGACATCTATTTCGCAAGCGTGTGCAAGCGGAAGGTGAGTCTATAAGTAAATACATTGCTTCCTTGAGAGCCGCAGCAATTCACTGCGAGTTTAGTGATTTAGACGAAGCATTGTTAGAGCAATTTATATACGGACTTAATGACTTGCGTTTACAACGCCGCCTCCTTGCAAGGGCTGAATTGTCCCTTAAAATAGCAGTTGATGAGGCAAGAGCAACTGAAATGGCTGAAAAATCCACAACAGAGTTTCCGCGCTACCACTTGGCTGCCAGCATTGCTTCATCAGCAGCTTCAATCCACAACCAGAGTCGCAATTTTAAAAATGAAATCAATGCAGACATTGATGTTAGTCGCCTTAAAATCGCAAACAACAGAGGAGACAACCCCAGAGGGAATTGGGGTGGGTGTCTAAGCTGCGGAGGCAAGCACCTGAGATCCCAGTGCAGATTCAAAGCTGCAGTGTGCCGGCGCTGTGGAAAGAAGGGACACCTGGCTACTGTCTGTCGGGCATGGTTACCTGCAAATAAGGAAGCCACTCCACAAACTTCAAATCCCCCAAACTCTGGACGACCAACCGTTCGTCAGACAAACAGCTGTCCTTCCGTCATTAATGAAGACAATTCTGCAGAATGGACTATCGATTCAGCATCCACTGAAGGTAACAGCTCAGAAAAAATCCATATAACCATTGAACTGGAGGGCAAGCCCTGCATCATGGAGCTGGATACCGGATCAGCGAAATCTATAATCTCTTGGAACACCCTACGCTCTCTAATACCATCAATACGCCAAGACCAGTTGACATCTCCCCGCTGCCGTTTGAGGGACTATCAGGGAAACATCATCCCTGTCATCGGCTGCGGAAAATTCCATGTGCACTATGGCCACTTTAAGGGCCAATTACCCCTCATAGTAGTTGCCAAACCTTTAGCCTCACTATTGGGCATGGACTGGTTCCAGGCAATAGGTCTTTCAATCTCGGGAGTTAATCACACTGCCCAAGGGGATGAAATGGACGGGTTGCTAAGGGAATTTGCAGATGTATTTTCCCCATCCTTAGGTAAATACAAGGGCACACCTATATCCCTAAACCTTGACCCACAGGTGGCACCCATTCGGCTTAAAGCCCGCCGCGTTCCATTAGCTTTAAAACATAAAGTGGATGCGGAAATAGATAAACTACTGGAACAAGGGGTGATTGAGCCAGTAGATCACGCAAAATGGGAAACTCCCATAGTAATTCCCTTGAAGGCAGATGGCTCTATAAGAATATGCGCTGACTATAAGGCAACATTAAATAGAGCCTTACAGGCACACCCTTACCCTGTCCCAGTGGTACAACATGTGTTGCACTCACTGGGTCAGGGCAAGATATTCGCAAAGCTGGATTTGGCACAAGCTTACCAGCAATTACCCGTAGATGCTGATACTGCACTAGCACAAACAATCGTAACACACCGCGGGGCATTCAAGTGCAACAGGCTTCAATTTGGGGTATGCGGTGCTCCTGGTTTATTCCAAAGCATTATGGAGCGCGTACTCCATGGAATACCCGGGGTTATTCCATACTTTGATGATGTGATTGCGGCTAAAAATCGGTCACAACTAGCTATCACACTCAGACAAGTGTTTGGGCAGTTCAGAGAATCTGGGCTCAGGTTAAAGAAAGAAAAATGCAAAATAAGAGTGCCAGCTGTAGAGTTTTTAGGATATCTGATTGACAGTCAGGGAATCCACCCCACACCAGCAAAGGTGGAGGCAATTAATGCAGCCCCAACACCAACAAATAGGGCAGAATTACAAGCCTTTTTAGGACTCTTGAATTTTTATTCAAGCTTCATACCTCATAAGGCTTCGGTGGCAGAACCTCTGCACCGTTTGTTAGACACTTCTGCAAATTGGAGTTGGACGAACCACGAGGAGAAAGCTTTTGTGGAAGTTAAGAAGTTGCTAACATCAGCACCAATACTAGCCCAATACAATGAAAAATTGCCATTAATTCTGGCATGTGACGCCTCCCCGTTTGGAGTTGGTGCTGTATTAAGCCACATACTTCCAAATGGACTAGAGGTTCCTATAGCGTTCTATTCACGAACACTGTCAAAAGCAGAACGAAACTATAGTCAGTTAGATAAAGAGGCATTGGCAGCCGTGGCAGGGGTTAAAAGATTCCATCATTATCTGTATGGACGGCCCTTTCAATTGGTAACAGATCATAAACCTTTGTTAGGAATTTTAGCTGGGGATCGTCCTACTCCTCACATTATATCACCACAAATGTCACGATGGGCAGAGTTTATGGCAGCTTACTATTATAAATTACAACATAGACCTGGTAAGCAAATGGGAAATGCAGACGGACTGAGTCGCTGTCCAATGCACACTTTAGTGTCTGACCCTGCTCCAGTACACAGCGTGTGCCTGCTAGATGAATTTAGACTACCTCTATCAGCAAAGGATATCGCATATCATTCTCGAAAAGACTCCATTATAATGCAAGTAATGGATTGGGTACATCGTGGGTGGCCAACGGACCCAGTGGGGTTAGAATTCCTACCATTTTACCGTCGTAGGGAAGAATTATCTGTGCTACAAGGGTGTCTGTTGTGGGGATCTAGAGTTGTAATTCCAAAAACTTTGAGACAGATTGTACTGGACAGACTACATGAAGGGCACCCAGGAATAGTTAGAATGAAGGGGCTGAGCAGAAGTTATGTATGGTGGCCATCCATTGATAATAACATCACGGAGTGGGTACAGAAATGCCAACCATGTCAAAAGGTCCGGCCAGCCCCTGCGGCTGCACCAGTAAGAGAATGGGACAAACCATCTGCGCCCTGGAGTAGAATACACGTAGATTTTCTAGGGCCATGGTTAGGACAAACTATCTTCATAGTGGTTGATGCCCTGTCAAAATGGGTAGAGTTATTCCTGATGCGTAGCACAACTGCAGAAGCAACTATAGCAGTTTTAAACAAATTATTCGCCACACATGGGTTGCCTGATACATTGGTATCAGACAATGGGCCACAATTCACAGCAGCTAGTTTCCAAATTTACCTAACATCATTGGGAATAAGGCACGCTCAAATAGCACCATATCATCCTGCTGGGAATGGATTAGCAGAACGCGCCGTTCGCTCAGCTAAAGAGGCATTAAGCCGAATGGGGAATCTTCCATGGCCAGAGAAAATAGCTTCATACTTATTAACCCAACACACCAAACCCCATAACAGGGAAAAGCCCTGCTGAGATTTTAATGGGACGGAAATTACGCACCACATTAGATAGGCTTCACCCAACATACTCACCTAGGTATTCAGTACAGGATGACCCTCCTAGAGTATTCAATAGGGGGGAGGGGGTGTTTGCACAAAATTTTACGGGGGAACCTAAGTGGGTGCCGGGTTGGATATCTGAGATAACAGGGCCTTGCTCTTACAGAGTCCAGCTATGTGATGGTTGGGAATGGAGAAGACATATTAACCAATTACGCAGACGAATAACGGGGTCTGCAGCTGACACAATACAAGACACAGTTACCAGGGGAGTTCAAGTTCCGTTACCAGTTGATGAGTTACCTGTTAGAGAAGAACCCGAGTTGCATGGACAAGTATCTGTATTGTTAGCACCACCAGCACGGGGGCTGGAGAGAGGCAATGTTATGTGCCCTGGGGCTCCTGATGCTGGCTTGCGCAGATCTCAGAGAAGATGGAGGAGACCAACATATTTGCAGGACTATGCATGTGCAGTCCGGGGGGAAGGAGTGTTGTGTCCCGGGATTGGCTCCTGCGTCCGTGCATGCTCGAGGGGATTGTTAAACAAGCTGATTGGTTAACTATCTGACAGCTCAGCTATAAAAGGGCTGTCAGAGGGAGAGCCGTTAAGTTCGTTACTTTGTATCTTGAGCAGAATAAACCGTTAACTCGGCTCCTCAGTTACTGTTTCAGTAAAAGAGAAACATAAAAAATGTAATTAAGATATTAAGGCAAATAAAAAGATGCAGTTGTTACTCCAAAGAAAGAATGAATTTCTCTAGCAGGTGGATCTTTTTCACCTCTTTGAATTATAGCAATTATTCAATAGCTTCTCTAATAAGATTGCATTTTGAAGTTCCTGTGTGACTCGTAGGATGCAATCAAGCTTTGTAACAAACATATAGTCTGTTTGATGAAGAAGTATCATGTATCGGTTGACAAACCACAATAAATTTGACAATAAAGTCATGTTAAGAGACATTTTAGCTGTATACATACTTTTCCTTATTCCAATTGTGAGGCATAAGAACCACATCAAAATAATACCTGTATCTCTAACTCTTTGAGTCTAACCAGCTCCAACATAATGTTGAAAAACAATTGTTCAAACAGCTGGATTATACAAAATGAAGCACCGACATTGAATCAGAATGTAACTCACACAAGTGCCTCAATTGAGCTGGATACTATTTTAAGAGGAAATAGAACCCTGTGAATTATCTTTTTTAAAATATTTTTATTTTATTCAAACAATGAAGGTAAAATACAAACTCCAAAAAAAAGAAGAAAAAGAAATTATACAAAAACAAAACAAAGTTAGATAAAACATCATAAAAAGTGTATTAAAAAAGACAAACACACACATATTTATTATTCTCTCCAATTGAATACTGATAAATATATTGAAACAATATTAGTTTTCCCCCTTGTGAAAAAGGCTCAACATTTATAATCCTCTACCTGTATTTGCAATCAATTTGATATGTTATCTACCTACTGTATATAAATCAAAGGAATTAATATATTGAACTACTCTTTGCAGATGATCATGTACTGATAGCACATACAGGTAAGGAATTGCAACAACATCTTCTGTCCATGAATCAAGAATGCAAGAAAAATACTATGAGTATCAACAAAGAGAAAATAGAAATAATGGCAATCAGTTTAAAAAACAGCACCCCCTACACACAGTAATAGAGAAGACAATAAAACAAGTATCAGAATTCAAATATCTAGGAATATTCAAATATCTTCAATGAGTGTCAACTCATTGAAGATAGAAAAATGGAGGAGGAGATTAACATAAAATACATTAAGGCTAACCAACTATTGAGCAGTTAATCACACTCCATCATACTTAAAAATGCTATGGGAAGAGATATTAGTAGAAATGAACATATAATAACATTTTCTTTTGCACAAAACTCTGTAGTGTACAAGCAAAACTGACCACTCCATTACATACTATATATAAAAAAGCACTTTAAAATGTTCTTAAAATAATTCTTAATACTGTTTCAATTCAATTCAAATATATGCTTTTACTGAATCAGAGCAATAAACAGATACAGTATATAATCCATATTTCAACTTGACAATGTCAGGTTTCGTCTAGATTTTCTTATCAGTTATCTGTGTTTCACTGTATCTCCAAAAAATATAACCAAATCCATTATTGAATTCTCAACACATGATAGATTATATTTCTATGATAAATTGGTGGCATTATCCACTCTTGTTTGAATTCTTTCTTCCTGAAATGCTATCCCCCAAATAATCTAGTTTTTCATAAGCATTTTGTAATGTATATTGTATATGAATGACAATATAGATTTTACAGGTGACATTATAATAGATCTTAGCTGAATTGTATAAAATAATATTCCTTTATAAATAATATTTTAAGAGCATTCTATGTAACTATAAATCACATATATTTTAATCAGTAAGATCTATAAAACCTTATGACGTATTCCAATACTAACATTTCAGTCAAAATGATTTAAACTAAAGGCTATTAAAATTCCAGGCTGGCTTCAGAAAAAAATATGGATACTATTTTTAGGGAAGCTTATATCCAAACAGATTTGCTTAGCTTTATAACCTGACAGATAGAACTTACTGTTGGCCACAGAACAAAGTTAAAATGTTTTGCTAAAATGAGTGCCACCATGATTAGATAATATGCATTGTTTTTTTTATATATTTTTAATACATGAAGACAGACATATGTTTGAAATTTGGAAAACCATTCCCAGTCTGTGCAGTGTTTAACTAAATGGACTGACGGTCTGATTCAATATCAAGGAGCTTCCAATGTTCCTTTATTCTTGTTAAGAAAACAGAGAATGCCTATGCTTGTCATTTTGTTTCAGGAGTGTTTGCCATCCAACTGATTGCATTCGTTTTGCTACATCATCTATTAAAACAATGCTTTTCCTTTGTATGAGACAGATGTAGTAGAGAATGCCTTTTATTTATTTAACTGACTAAATAATATTGAAGCCATGTTTTCCATGTTAAATTTGTTTTTAGGAAGATTTGGCAATATTTAAAAGTTTCAGAAGAGTTACATACATTAAAAAATACGATGGTAAGTTAAATAATGTTAATGCTCCTCTTACAATACTAGACAACACAGTATCAACAGTAGAGACTGTTAGATCTGGGCAACGAGAGAACAGACTGCGGACACGAAGTGACTTAACAACTCTTTATTTGTAGAAGAAGTGATCCAGCTTGCTCTGTGGCCGGAGGGTTCCCCTTTTATAGGACTCGGGTACGCCTCTCGACCAATCAGAGCAATACCTGTTTCCTGCTGTAGCAGCGGACCAGAGAGGAGACTTCCTACGATATATGCTAATATCTAACACCCCTCCCCTCTTAGACGGAACATTGTGGTTGGTTATGTAGTCCTTAAGGTATGTTGGAGTTTGCCTTACTCGAGTGGAGCGTCGCAGTTCGGGTTGGTCAGGAGTGGTTGCAGGATCGGCTGCTTTCTCAGTTTCAAGTGCGGGGGTTTGCATGCTTTCGTTGCTCGGGTGTTCGGGGGTCTGCTTGCTCATGTTGCTTGGGGGTTGTTCCGTTTCGTGCTCGGCCTCTTGTTCTGACCTGGGCTCGCAGGTGTTGTAGTTCTCTGTGTTGGGGTTCTCGAGTGGCTGACTTTGCGTTGGTAGGTAGCTTTCGTCCTCGGTTCGTAGGTCTGAGTGTGCCAGGCGACCCCGAAGTTGATCGATGTGCCTTTTCCAGTTCCGCCCATCTTCCAGTTCTAACAGATACGATCGTGGACCCGTGATGCCAATGACCCTTGCCGGCATCCACAATGTTCCCCCTGCATAGTTGTGGGCGTATACTGAATTCCCTATGCTAAAGCTCCGAATTTTGCTTGTGGAGTCTGGGGGTGTTGTGGCAGAGTAATTTGGGTGGAGACGGTCCAGGTGAGACCGTAGACGGCGGGCCATGAGTAGCTCAGCGGGGCTCCTACCCGTCGTTGCGCTGGGGGTAATGTGTTGGATTAATAGGTAATGGTCAATGCATGTTTGCCAATCACCTGGACCCATCCTAGCGAGGGCCTCTTTTGCGGATCGCACCATTCTCTCCGCCTGTCCGTTTGATGCCGGATGGAATGGCGCGACGAGGGCATGCCGGATTCCCTGACCTGCTAAGTATGTTTCGAATTGCATGGCTGTGAACTGGGGCCCGTTATCGGAGACCAGGAGGTCGGGCAGGCCATGAGTGGTGAAAAGTCGCCGTAGAACCCTAATGACTGCCTCTGCCGTGGTTGAAGTCATTAGGACTACTTCTAGCCATTTGGAGTATGCATCCACAACTATAAGGAACGTCTGACCTTGAACTGGCCCTGCGAAGTCGATGTGTATTCTCGACCAGGGTGCTTTAGGCTTTTCCCATTCTGTGGCGGGCGCTTCCGGGGGTGCTGGTCTCGATTCTTGGCATGGATCGCAAGTGGCCACCCACTCCTCTATCTCTTTATCCATGTTTGGCCACCAAATGTAACTTCTCGCTAACGCCTTCATCCTAACGATCCCCGGGTGCCCAACATGTAATGCATCTAACACATTTCTACGTAACGCATAAGGAATAACAACTCGATCCCCCCACAATAAACAACCTTGTAACACTGAGAGTTCGTCCCGTTTCGACCAAAACACTTTGAATTCCGGGCCCACGTTTCCCTTCGGCCACCCCCTCCAAACCCAAGTTTGAACTTGCTTTATTAAACTGTCTTTAGAGGAGAAACTTGCAACGTCGCAGGAAGAAACCGGTCCAGAGTCCAAACAGTCAATGAGCAACACCGGTACTTCGGGAGTGGGGTCTGGCAAAAGGTCCGGTAGTGGGCAACGGCTGAGTGCGTCTGCGTGTCTTAGAGTGGAGCCCGGTCGATGAATTAACTTGTAGGAGTACGCAGCCAGGAAAACAGTCCACCTGGTCATGCGTGGAGAAAGGGAGACCGGAGTGGGGCGGTTTCCCGCCAAAAGTCCCAACAGCGGTTTGTGATCTGTAATTAGTTCAAAATCGCGGCCGTAGAGGTATTCATGGAAACGTTTTACTCCAGCTACAGCAGCTAACGCTTCCCTGTCCATCTGGCTGTAGTTCCTCTCGGCCGATGAAAGAGTTCTAGAGTAGAAGGCGATGGGTGCTTCTTTTCCGTCTGGCATCCTGTGGCTAAGGACTGCGCCAACTCCAAAGGGTGATGCGTCGCAGGTCAATACCAGCGGTAGTGTCTGGCTGTATTGGACTAACAGCGAGTCAGTGGTGAGCAGGCGCTTTACCCCGGCAAAAGCTGCTGCTTCGGATCGTCCCCATCTCCATGGTGCGTTCCTTTGGAGTAGTCGATGTAGCGGCTCAGCAACGGTCGCCTTCTGTCTCAGAAAAACGCTGTAGAAGTTAAGTAGTCCGAGGAAGGCCTGCAACTCGGTCTGATTTCGTGGTGTGGGGGCGTCCTGGATCGCCTTAATTTTCTTTGAAGTGGGGTGTATTCCCTGACCATCGATTCTATAACCCAGGAATTCTACGCTAGGCAAGTTAATTTGGCATTTTTCTTTTTTAAGGTGGAGACCCTTCTCTCTGATTCTGGCCAAAACAGTTCTGACTCTTTTATTTAATTGCTCCTCGTTTGCAGCGGACACTAAGATGTCGTCGAAATAGGGGACGACTCCCGGTATCCCTTGCAAAAGTCGTTCCATGACGCTCTGGAACAAACCTGGAGCAATGCTCACACCGAATTGTAGCCGGTTGCATTTGAATGCTCCTCTATGTGTCACTATGGTTTGGGCCTCCGCTGTGGCGCTATCTACGGGCAACTGCTGGTAAGCTTGTGCCATGTCTAATTTAGCAAATATCTTTCCTGGCCCCAACGAGTGCAATAAGTGCTGTACTACTGGCACAGGATATGCGCTTTGTTGTAGTGCGACATTAATTGTGCATTTATAGTCCGGGCAGATGTGGACTGACCCATCTGACTTAACGGGGGTCACAATGGGAGTTTCCCAACGCGCGTGATCCACCAGCTCAAGGATTCCTTGCTCCACTAACTTATCTATCTCCTTTTCTATTTTCGGGCGGAGTGCAAAGGGCACTCGTCTCGGCTTAAGTCAGATTGGCGCCACTTTGGGGTCTAAATTAAATGAGATTGGTTTACCCACATACTTACCAAGACCGGGGCTGAACACATCCTCGAACTCCTTAAATATCTGCTCAGCGCTGCTGTTTTCCACGGCGTTGATTCCGGTGACTTCTAACCCCAATGCTTCAAACCAATCTAGTCCAAGAAGGTTCTGTAACGGTGCGCTGGCGACGGTCACGGGCAGCTGGGCTACGATGTCCTTGAAACGGATCTGGAATGTGCCTTGGCCCACGATGGGGACTTGGTTCCCCTGGTAGTCTCGAAGCAGGATGTCTGGAACACGTAGTTGGCTCTTTTTGAGGCTAGGGATAGCCTGTTTCATGGATGCCCATGAAATGATCGTCAGGGACGATCCTGTGTCAACTTCTAGCTCGCATGGTGAGTCCTCCAAGAGAACTGTGACTTTCAGCTTTTTAGGCCGCTTGGTGCGGACCTGACTTATTGTGGTGAGATACGTTCGCAATTCCTCTCTCTGGGTCAACTCTATCTCAACATCTGTATCCTGAAGATACTCTCGTTGAGCGTCTTGATAGAACGCTCTCTCAGCTCTTTGCGAGTAATCTCTCTGGGAATACGCTTGCTCAGCTCTTTGGGAATTTTCTCTCTGGGTAAACACTTGTGGATTTCTCTCTGGGCGCCCTTTTTGATTTCGCCAAGCCCCTGGGTTGGGCTTCTGTTGGCGGTATATGGGTGGCTGCCGTGAGGCAGGGACTTCGCTCCGGCACACTCGTGCGATGTGCCCAAGTTTGTTGCAGTGCGAACAAACAACGTTCCTGAACCTACAGGTAGACCGGGGGTGATTCCCTCCGCAGCTTGCGCAGGGCGGCAAACGGAATCCGGGTCTCCCCCCAGGTCTCACGTGACTGCTCCGCATCAGGTGACTTTCCTCGAGCTCGGGATCCTCGAAGTCTGGAATTGTGTCCTCGTAGTGGACTCTGGTGTGTCTTGGCGCTGGCTGGCTTGTGTTGAACCCGCGTTGAATTGTTTCCGCTGATCTTTCTGCTGATTCTGAAGCTCTTGCCTCGTCGAGTGCAATCTGCAGGCTTAAATTGGTTTTGGCCAACAGCCGTTTTTGTAGGGAAATGTCTCTCAGCCCGCATATGAGTCGATCCAGAATTTGCTCGTCCAGGTCTCTGAATCCGCAATGTGTGGCTGCTTTTCGTAGAGCTGCAACGTACTGGTTGATAGATTCTCCCTCCTTCTGGTTCCTTGTGTTGAATGCTTGGCGACAAACGTGGCGGGAAGGTTTTGGCGCGTAATGGGTTTGCAGCGTTTGTTGCAGCGCCGTCCATGATACCGCCTGAATGGGGGTTGGTTCAGAGAGGTCCCTGGCCGTCTCGAAAACTTCTCGGCCGCAGTAGCTCAGGAATATATTTTTCTTTCGAGAGTCCGGTATTCCTGTGTATTTGTTTGCTTCGAGAAAACACTCGAACCTGAGCATGTATGATTCCCAATGATCAGCGATTGGGTCGAAAGGAGCTGGAGGAGTATGCATCGCCATTTTCCCTCGTTTGAAATTGTCGCGCTGTGGTGTCCTGAGATGGCTGCCGGTATTTCTGCCGAATTCCTGGCTGGATCGAATCCGGGGATTCTAAGGTAGCGTTCTTCGTCCTATCTGTCTCTTGATCCCACCCTCATCGCCAATGTTAGATCTGGGCAACGAGAGAACAGACTGAGGACACGAAGTGACTTAACAACTCCTTATTTGTAGAAGAAGTGATCCAGCTTGCTCTGTGGCCGGAGGGTTCCCCTTTTATAGGACTCGGGTACGCCTCTCGACCAATCAGAGTGATACCTGTTTCCCGCTGTAGCAGCGGACCAGAGAGGAGACTTCCTACGATATATGCTAATATCTAACAGAGACCTTCAAGTTTCTAGGTTCTATCATATCTCAAGACTTAAAATGGACACCTCACATCAAAAAAGTTATCAAAAAAGAATAACAAAGAATGTTCTTTCTGTGCCAACTCAGAAAGTTCATACTGCCCAAAGAGCTGCTGATTCTGTTCTACAGAGGAATTATTGAGTCTGTCATCTGAACCTCTACAACTGTCTGGTTTGGCTCTGCAAACAAGACACAAACTTCAACAGATAATTAGAACTGCATAAAAAACCATTGCTTCCAGAGGTGGGTTGCAAGTCCCGGTGCTTATTAGTAATCTATGACTATCACTAAGTGGTGTATCTTATGATTCTTAATGAATGTATTCTATTTTATTTTTATTTATGTACACTGAGAGTATATGCACCAAAGACAAATTCCTTGTGTGTCCAATCACACTTGGCCAATAAAGAATTCTATTCTATTCAATATTAAACCAATGTAGAGATTTTAGTTTGATTAGGAAAAACTGGGACTCTTAAATACCAGGGGACTTAAAATATTTGCTTTAATTTTAATAGAAATTTAATAAATGTTTATCTAAATATTGAAAGAAAGTGCAAACTGGAATAAAAGGATGCTTTTAAGATCCTTTTTCCCCCAATCCTTCTTCAATGCTTTATCTGTCCTGCACTGAAGTTCTAACAATGGTAAACAGTGTGTGGGGGAAGGGGGAGAGGAATATATTTGTGATAATCCTTAAACATATCCAGTGGTTCCTCTATCCACATCATCCTAAAATTCTTCTGATATGTATACCCATCCCATAGATAGTGGTAAACATCTGTTAATCTTCTCTATATCTTCTACCATATCAGTCCATTAGAATTAGTTTTAAGTGGTTCATATTTCAACATCAATATTCTCTGTTATGTCCAGATGCCTCACAAATTAATTGCATTTCTATGGAATGCATTGATTATTCAGACAGTTTCTCTCACTATCTCCGATTCCATTTCACTGTCTCACATCATCTTAAAAATCTTATTACAAACCATCCAGGATAAATTACTATTAACCTTTGAGATATTGGGGATATGTAAAAATACTGTGGAAAATTTTCCATGAGTTAACAATAATAATTTGTTAACAGAGGATTTTGAAACTTTAGCAATAGCACTTAAATTTACATATTGCTTTAAACCACCCTCTAATCAATTTACAATGTCGACATATTGCTCCAACAATCTGAGTCCCCATTTTATCAGCCTTGGAAGGATGGAAGGCTAAGTCAACCTTCAGCCAATCAGGATCAAACTCCTGGCAGTGGACAGAATTAGCCAGCAATACTGCATTCTCTCCACTGTATCCCAGCTTTAATCTTGTATTTCATTATTATTATTATATACTTTATTCATTAAACATGAAACTCAGCCAACTGAACATTGACAAATGCATTACAAATACCAGTGACTGGCAATGTTCCCTCTAATTTTTTTTCAATGTGAGCAGAAAAGAATAGTGTTTGAGAGGCACATTTTCATGCCTGAGCACCTGAATTTTTTTCACGGATGTCACCTAAGACAACAACGAAATCAGTATTATTTGAAACTCAAAGTTATGTTTCTTCAAGGTACCCGCTTAATTAAAAATGTTATATAATATCAGTATCACTTAACAACGCTCCTGCTTAGCAACCAAAATGTTGGCTCAGAAACTCTGGCATTTGAAGCATGCAAGTCTTAAAGCTGTCAAGTTACAAGACCCTTGCACCCCTAACCCTTTAAAAAAAACCAGGGGTCTTCAAACCTGACAGCTTTAAGACTTGTGGATTTCAACTCCCAGAATTCCTCCTCCAGTCATGTTGGCTCAGGAACGCTGGCATTGAAGCATGCAAGGCTTAGAGCTGTCAAGTTGCACCCCTAACCCTTGCACCCCTAACCCTTTACGAAAAAAAACGCAGGAGTCTTTAAACCTTACAGCTTTAAGACTTGTGGACTTCAACTCCCAGAATTCCTCCTCCAGTCAAGTTGCAGCGATGTCATCTGCATGGATCTGCTCCATCTTTGGTTCCTTCATCATGGGCAGGGCTGCCGCTGAAGATGCCGATGAGCCCCCGCTGCCACCAGAATAACTTCTGCCACCACCTCCTCCTCCTCCTCCAACATCACCACCATATTTGCTGCCCGCGCTGCAGATCAGGTGAAGCCGGCAAAGCTCCCGCTGGCACCCTCACCCGTGGCAGTGGCACCTCCCCTCCGCTCGGACCACCTGAGCTCAGCCCTGCATTACTCCTGCCCCCTCCTCCTCCACCATGCTTTTGAGGAGCCATGAGGCCTTTTTTTCCCCTGCTCCCCCCCCCCCGCCGCCTTCCTACTGGCTCCCGTGGCCTCATGGCTCCTCAAAAGCATGGCAGAGGAGGAGGGGGCAGGGGTGACCCGGGGCTCAGCTCAAGTGCTCTGAGCAGAGGGGGAGGCGCCGCTGCCATGCGCGGGGATGCCGGCTGGAGCTTTGGTGGCTTCACTGCAGCCGCAGCGCCGGGCGGCAAATCCATCTTTCGTGCACACTTGTAAGTGCCTTTAGCCAGAAACCATACAGCTCATCTGGTCCAGGTGCACTCCAATTCTTCACTTTTCTTGACTGCCTTTGCACCATTTCTTTTGTTATTTTCACGTCTTCCATTTTATGCACTTTAATAGAATCCTCAACCTGCTTGATCCATGTTGCATTTCTGTTGTGCTTCTTGTTGTTTTCCCACAAATTCTTCCAAAATTTCAAAGCTTTCTCTTTATCAAGCTTTTCATTTGTTGTTACTCCATCTCCACTTTCTAAGCTCTTATAAAACTGGTGCTGATTTGCTCTGAAATGTGAGTTTTCCTTGAACTGAGTTACTCAATTTTCATACCATTTAATCTTTTCAGCAATGGCAACAACCCTCTGCTTCAGCTCTTCAATTACTACCGCAATCTCCTTATTCTCCAAATTGTATCTTGCTTCCTGGCTGTTTTTGACCTGCTTGTTCTTTAGTTGACCATGCCTTAGGTACTTCAAGTTGCTCAAGGTTCCACAAAATTTTTTGAACTTCAATTCCAACCTAATTTTCCACTTAGGCTTCACCTCCTTGCCTCTTGGTTCCTTTGTATTTTCAAACCCAATTCTTTGGTGATTATGAAGGCTGCTGCATACATCAGCTGGTTTGTTTCAGCTAATGTAGTGGTTTGAATGGTTTACACAGCCTCATTGACCATTTTTAGTACATTTCTCACTTCTTTCCAGTTCACTTGGTTCAGCTTTGGAAAACATGTTCTTTCAGCATCTTCCATTTGATGCTTTATTTTCTCAGCTAATTGAGCACAATCTGTTGGTGCTTGCTCTTCAGTGCTTCCTTGTTCTTTATCTTCATCCATTTCAGCAGCCTCTTCCTCCCTTTCTTCCTCAGTTTGCTTTTGAGTCTGCAAATCATTCTTGATGTTTCTCTTCTTTGTTGGTATACTCAGACCATTAGTTGCTTTCTCTTCGATTCCTGTTAATTCTGCTGTAGTGAAAAATTTGTGGTTCAGAATTACATGTCATTGGTCCATTAGCTTTTGTTCACTGATATCACAGTCCAGTGTGGTTCACTTTCCAAATTTGATACATTCATTTCTGAAATCCACGTTTTTCTGGTTCAGACTGATAGTAAGCTTCCATAATAGAGATGTTTTCTTCCCCAGTCCAGATTTTTTGCTTTTTTTGTTTTTTCTTCCAGTAGCTTGTCAGCTCCATGCCTTGGTTGCCTAGCAGAGGGAACTGAGCCCTGTAGCTCATTTTCCACAGAATGCCCAGGAGCCATAGCATCCAATGGAACCCTTGTTAATCTGGGCGATGGTTCAGCTGGCATAAATTTCATTTTTCTCGTATTCACCATATTTGAATGGGTTGTGGAGCAAATTTTGTCTGGCCCTTCACCTAAGATCTGTCTGAAATGGTTGCACCTGTTCAGCATAGCCCTTAGAGTGTGCAAGCCCCTCCACCATGACAAGGTAAAGCTCATCGGAGGGGTTGTTGTTGTTGTTGTTGTTGTTGTTGTTGTTATTGTCATTATTATTATATATTATTGTTGTTGTTGTTATTCCTTTTAACTATTTTGTCATTAATATAGTATATAGATAACAGGTTAGTAATTTACAAATGGATTTGGTAGTTTAAAATCTTTAAGGCCTGTTTTGCAAATAGTGGGAAATTAATTTTGTAGTAATATATTAATCAGTATTCAACTATGAGAGATAATATGTGTATAGGTGTTCACATTTTTTTTCTTTTTCAATGAATGCACTTTTTAAATGTCTTATTTTTTTATTTATTATTCACACACGTCTTGCTTGTTTTGTGTTTTTGTTAGTTTTTCTTTGGAGTTTTGTGTTTCATTTATTTTTTGAATAAAATAAAATTTGAATTAAAAATTATTGTTACAAACCTGGGTTTATATAAGACATTTATATGTATCATATTCTAATGTAAAATAGGGACAGGCATGCATTCCATTCTAACATATAGCTTGGAATATTTTGCTTGCTCTAAATCAGGGGTGCTTAAATCTGGCTCATGTGGCCAGCCTGGAAATAGCAAAGGACCAGCCCACTGTGCCTTTCTTAGTGAAAATGGGGCTTGCCCCCCATTTTTGGCCTGCATATCCTCCTGCAGCACTCTACCGGCCAAAATGGGGTGTGGAGGGGGAATGCCCATAACCCCTCCATAGCCCATTTTGGCTGGCAGGGTGCTGCAGGAGGAATCCATCCTGTCTCCCCTCCTCCATGGAGGAGAATTACAATGCTGATCTGGCCTTGAAGAAATCCAGTTTGACACCCCTGCTCTAAATGATAAACTTCATTTAGAAATGGATACAGGAAGTGAAAATCTGATGGTTCTTTTACTTTTCATCCAGTGGCGTAGCGTGGGTTGTCAGCACCCGGGGCAAGGCAAGTAATTTGCGCCCCCTAACCCGAGGGCGGCCCGACTGCAGCTGCCCCTGGGTCGGCATCAGTCAAGTGAGGCTCTCCATGCTGGCCTCCTGCCTTCCTCCCGAGGAGGAGCTCGAAGGGCAGCGGGAAAAGGCTTGACTGAAGGGAAGCAGGTACCGTGGGGGTGGGAGGTGCACCGGGGGCTTCGGGAAGGCGCTGGCTCCCCGGGGCGCTCCAGGCGGAGCGGGAGGACGCGGTGGCATTGTAGTGGCGGGCAGATGGAGTGCAGCGCCGCTCTCCTTCAGCTCCCGCGGGGGCGGTGTGGCGGGTCTTGGCGGCTCCGCTGGGAGGTAGGCGGTGCGCAGGAGGGGCCTGGGCAGGCCGGGGCCGGGGGAGCTTAGTTCGCGGGCCGAGCCGGGCGCGGAAAGAGGTGGCCACAGTCTGGCAAAGGGCGGTGCGGGGCGAGTCAGGGCGCCCCCCCAGATGTTGCGGCCGGTGCGGCCGGCCCCCCCTGCACCCCCCACGCTACGCCACTGTTTTCATCTCATATCTTATCTCTAAGCAATATAAACTAACTTTCTAGAATGTGCAACTTAAAGGCATAGAATATAACAGCTTCAGGAAACAATTGTTTAGACAAGTCCCTTTATGGTAACCAGACAAGTATTAATGTGATTTATCATCTTGCAGAATGAAGCTTTCTCTCATTCTTTTCAACATCATCCTGAAAAATACTGGGGGGAATCTCTTTTACAGAAAAAATATACCTCTACTTTCTATTTACTAGTTCCAGGGAGATGGTTGAATCATTACAAAATGACAACTAAGAATATAAGTACATCTTTCCCAATAAAATGAAATAGAACTTATAAAATTTAACTATATCTTTCCTATAGTTGCCAAGCTCCTGTTATACTTATCTGTAAACCACTGTGGCCAAATAATAATTAAAATCAGGTTAAAGTACAATATAACCTATCCAATCTCAAAAACTGACCTTCCTAAGCTGATAAATTTAAACCAACAAAAATAATGTGCACAAATTCTGATTGAAATTCAGACTTCAAAAGTTTTCAAAAAGGGACAAAAACAACTGGATTATTTCATTCTAAGATGCTATTATGTCAGCATTCTGAATTATTATTTCACAAATGCAGTTCTGGGGTTTTCTTTAACCAATGGAACACAGATTAATCATTACATAATAAATTAATGACCACTTTATCAGTGCAGGTAGTCATCATTTTAGGACCACAATTGGGACCAACAACACAGTTGTTAAGTGAAACATTCACAGAATGAAACCAGTGATATGCTTATGATCTTCAGCTTTTCTTTGCTTTACATACCTGTGAAAATAATAACTGTAATGATTGGTCCCCAAGTTACATTTCATCCCCATCATAACTGTGAAAAATCACTAAACGAGTTTTAGATACAGAATCAGATGTCTATGTGCATATTCTGTGAAGTCAAAGTGAAGTTAATCCACCTTGACCAGCCACTTGGTTTTAAGGTGGGGGGCCTCACTCAAGTACTGTTTATGCTGAGAAAACCAATGGATGGCAGGAAAAAAATAGCCAAAGAGAAGCTGTGAAGTTCCTCTTCTTCATTGTAAAACACTTCACAAAACTGCTTTAATGTTTTACTTACTGATGTTGATGAAGTGAATCTATCAATTCACTTGCAAATCAAACCATCACATCAAAGCTATGTGAATATTTCTATGAGTGCATTTATGTATTCATGTCATATATAATTTTGTTGTTTTATTTTGTTTTATTTTAATCATTTTTTTTACTGTAAGCTGTCCTATAAGTATTGTGGAACCATCTGGTATATTCACGTATCAGTTTTATTCTGTCTTCTTTCTCACACATCTTGAAAGAAAAGTATAGCTTAAACAGGGCATCCATATGAAAATAACTGTAATAGACAACTGAAGAAAACATACAGAAATATTTATATAACATGATAATAAATTATCCATGAGGATCTGTAAAACTTGACTAAGGCTATAACACTAATTCCAATTTTTCTGTAAGAACTATTGTATTCAATGAGACTTTCTTTGAGTAGCTGTCTATGTTTGCTAAGTGAGCCTTATTGTTCCAAATCAGCTCAAGCCATGCTTGTCTTATTTCACTTTCTGAGAATATGAAATAAGTGGTTTTCCATAAATAATGCATTCAATTTTATGTAGGCATGCATATAAAGTAAAAAAAGAAATGCCAATACAATACAAATTATTTAGGATAGGGTTTTTTTTTCCCTTCAGGATGTTATTGGCATTTTCACTACTATAGAAATAAAAGATGTTTAATAACCTACTATATCAGACACTTGTCACATCCTGTAATGATGGTGAATATATTTCCAAATGAAAAAAGCAAGCTGGACATTTTTCATTTATGAAAAGTCATTCCAGGTAATTCTTAAAATTGCTTATTTCTTGGTATTGGAATGCAATGCTTATCTGTTATGTAATATATCTGACTCAAATGTTAGATATAAATTTTCTTCAGGCTGTTTAATGAACTTCAGTGTCAGTAGAGGATAGAGTTAGAAAACAGGAAATAGTTACTTTTGGATAGTTGCCTATGGTACCACAGAAGGCAACAATACAAACTACAATAATTGTAGAGATTTATTGAATCAAAGGTTGGATTAACTTGTCTCCTTATTGCATTGTTTCAATTCTAGCACAACTAATTAAAGGGACATATGGTTGATCAATATGATTTCTTGACTAATGTAAATAGAGATTATACTAAGGTAACTATTTAAATTGAAATCTAAATACTTAATTTACATCTAAATCTAAATCAGTTTACAAAGCTGTTTTGTAGGTCTTTTCCAATGTGAAAAGATAGTGAGATAAGTAGCAGTAAGCCATGGTGTGACCTATAGAGTAGAAATTATAAATATGTATATACTAGATCTTTTCTTAAATTCAATGATCAAGTGGGAAATTAAAGAGAATAAAACATGAAATCATGTGCAAGAATGCATGCTCTTCCCATTTTCAAACCCTTAGGCATGTATGTTTCTATGATACTGGTAGATCTTAATGAGGAAGTAAATATATAATATTTGTAGGAGGACTGTGCACAACAAAAGGATGCTTCACTTAAATGAAAATTAATGCTAAGTTGCTTTTAAAAAAAGTTTACTATCTGGTCTCTATACTGCCAGTCCACTTAGGTGATTTTGCATTATGTTAAGTACTTGAGTATGTTAAGTACCTTGAATGCATGTAGTCTCCACCAAGGTCCTCTGCTACCAGCAGCAACTCATTTAAATCTGATTGGCCAAAGGCCCTGCCAGAGCCCTATAAAAGGGCTGCTGCAGGACAGAACCTTCACTGGATTGTAGATAGCAGTCACTGAATAAAGAGCTGTTGTTACTCAGCCTGAGTCTGCCTCATCCGTTCACCCGATCTAACACATTAAAATTCAGAAAAAGCTCAACTATGAATTTTGATCCTCTAGAAACTGGACCCCCTAATTAACAACTTGTTTTCATCACATACTCACACAGAAGTTAAATAAATTGCTTTACTATTTATAAGATGAAAATCATACATGTACTGCTGTGGTGGAATGCTGCCAGTTTAACAATCGGTTCAGTGAGCACATGCTTTGCATGCATGCTGCTTTGTGCACGCACATACAGCGCTGACCATGGAGCATTTAGAAGCTCAGCTGCTTACCTACCAAGTCAGCAATGGTAAGTAAAACAGCTGGGGGGGGGAATCATCTGTGCCGCCCAATTGAGATGAGCTAGAAAGCAGGAAATAAAAGACAGGATTGAGCAGAGGTGGGTGAGTGGGCCTTGCTGATCATTGGAGCGAGCTGGTTTGCTCCTAGCTGATTGTTGGAGCTACCAGTTCACCCAAACCGTTCCAAACCGGTAGAATCCCACCCCTGATGTACTGTAGAAGATCTGCTTACTGCCACCACGGATTTATGTCTGTATTAGAGATACCGAAGTTTTGTTTGGCACTCATTTGAGCTATGTAAACTATTTTCAACTGTTGTAATAGTTGAATGGAGGTCTTAGACTGCCTTAAGGCAGCTTAATGAAGAAAATCACATCATCTTGTTGTCTTGTGGAACACAATGTGGAGCATGTTGTCTCCAATACACATGACACAGACATTAATGGTAAAGCATGCTATACCACAGGATACTAAAATGTCTTACATCCATTAAGGAGCTATGAATGGGTGCACAAAGTTCATTGTGATAATTGATTCTAACTAGATAGATTCAATAGGGAAAATTGTTTCAATCTAATTCAATAGTTCAATCTAAGTTTTAGATGAAAAAAATATATTTTATACATGCCTCAAAGGTCTCACAATTTGTCAAATCAATTTAATGAAATATGATAATTTGTTACCACTTTGTAATTTGACTATTATTAAACTACATTTCCAAACAGCCCTTTATATCTAGTGCATACCCATCCTCATATGGACTATATTAAATTGAGAGAATGAAACTGAAATTTGGTGATGACAGATAATCACAGAGAGAAAAACAGACTGACAGGATTATGTTAATACATTGTTAACCATATTGAACAAACTCATTGCAGCTTAAACCTGCTTGACTAGGGAGGCATCATACTCTCAATATCTTTTTAAATCATTAATAGAATGCAAAGCACTCCTATCATATGAATCAATTTAAATTTCTGTGAAGTAGTGCTCAGGAACAGAAGAAAATTGCTCTTCAGAATATTTTCAGAAGATATCTGCTAATTTTCATATTCCTCACTTTGTTATCAAATGAATAATTGTGCATTTCTACATGACTATAGATTATATATAGGTACAAAAAAAAGAACATTTTTAGTCTAGATTGCTTTCTCTAGCCAATGAAGTGTAGTCAGAGAATTTTAAAAGAACAGAAGAAGCAGTAAATCGGCATACATCAAACACACACATTTATAGAACTTTCTCTTCTCTGTTACTCACACTCTTGTTAAGAAGTGGAGCCTCTGACAGTACTGTTTTGTTAAGAACAGATACTGAAAATTAATAAAAAGAAATATGCGGCTATAATGAATAATCAATATTTGATTGTGTGCATGGCTATCTTTGATTCAGTGTTGACTCCTAGCTACTGCCTGGACTAGTCCTTGCAGTTTACTTGGTAAGATTTTAAAAGTGCTTTGCAATTGGCTGCTTCCTGGTGCTAAGAGGATGTGATTGACCCAAGAACAGTCAACTGGATTTATGGCTAAGGTGGAACAGAAATTTACAATCTCCTGATTTTGTAGCCTTCACTAAACAGCACAACAAACTGTCTCTAAACAATCAGTATATTCATTAAACAATATTTACAATTAATAGCATATAAAACAATGTAATAATTATTTGGCATTATATAATTACAATTAAAATTTTAAAGGATAAGACAGAAATTCAGTAAATAATAGCCTATAAGGAATTTAATACACTCAGATAAAGGGTGGATTTGTCTGATAGTAAAAGCTGGGGAATGAAAAATATTTTATTTTAATAGACTATATACACAGGGCTGGCATGGAGATGTAGAAAACAATAATAAAATGAGAAACTAAATACGCTACTTGTTGTTTTTTTTTTGATAATTTTATTGTTACATTTTAAAGATAAAAGATAAACTGTTGGAAAAAATGTCCATCTGGGTTCAGTTCCAAGTGGGGAAAAACCACTGGAAACATGGAGACTGCTTGGAAAGGTAGTTTAATGACAGACAGCATCACATGGTTTGAGGTCCTGGGCAAAAAGGGAAGAGATGCTGAGAATGCCTTGGATTTATGCCCTCTCTGGGCTTTTGAATTTGAGCTTGTGTTCTGATTGGTTGTTAGACTCCCATGGGCCATGCAGGACGAACTTTGTAGGTTGTTTGAGTTTGACTTGATTCCCAGGCTTGGTTAACTCTTGCTGGGTGATGATGCAATGAAAGGGCTTTGGGCAATTCCTACTATGGCTCTGTCTGAAGGAGGGAGATCTTGTTATGTAGACTAGACTGTCCCAGGCCTTAATGGCCCATTGACAAAGGTGTGTGTGTGTGTGGTGGAGGGTGAGTTTCTGCCTCCCTTTTAGGAGAAATATTCTGCCCTTTTAATATTTCCTAAAATATCTCATTCCTTGGAGAGAGGTGGGTGCTAACTTCCTACACAAGTTTAAAAAAAGAAAATAATAGAAAGTTCAGAAGAGAAAAAAATAGAAAGGAAAAAAGAATATAGTAAAGAAAAAGAAAAGAAATATTTAAAAAAATGACTTTGCCTTTCATATAAAAAGTATAGGCAATTTTAGTAACTTATCACCTTTGTTTAATGTACAATAATCTCTTCTTTCTATAGCCATCTCTTATCTATAAACCTTAAAGCCTAGTCGTTCAGTCCTGATCAGCAAATATATACTATAAGACTTTGTCAGAGCAAGAGCGTGAAATGTTCAGAATAAGGTTGAAAAAGTTTGCAGCTTCTCTCAAGACAAATAAAGAACATAGTTTAAAGGCACAGCATCAAACATTTTTGCTACAGCAAAAAAAGATGAGTGGTATAAAGTTACTTCTTGCACAAAAACACCAAAGGTAGTACTTTGCAACAGCCAGGTTACTTTAAGAACAGAGAATGAACAAAGAGAAACTTTTTTTTTGCAGTAGAAATGTGATGGGGGGGAATGGTTGAAAAAGAAAAAGAGGGAGAAACACACACACACACACACACACACACACACACACACAGAGAGAGAGTATTTCTGCATGTACCAAGCTTCTTTACCTTGTATTTGTGGCTTGGATCCATTGGAAATTGGGACGTGATGGCTCAGTGGCTAAGATGCTGAGCTTGTCGATCAGAAAGGTTGGCAGTCCGGCAGTTCGAATTCCTAGCACCGCCTAATGCAGTGAGCTCCTGTTACTTGTCCCAGCTTCTGCCAACCTAGCAGTTCAAAAGCACATAAAAAATGCAAGTAAAAAAAATAGGGACCACCTTTGGTGGGAATGGGAAGGTAACAACTTTCCATGCACCTTTGGTATTTAGTCATGCCGGCCACATGACCATGGAGACGTCTTCGGACAACACAGGCTCTTTGACTTTGAAACGGAGATGAGCACCATCCCCTAGAGTTTGGAAATACTAAGACAAATGTGTGAAGGGAGCCTTTACCTTTACCTTATCACTTTTGTATAAAGAAGGATAGGGAGAAAGAGAGATCTGAAGATAAGTGGCTGTTCAGTTGTGCAGCATTTCTTTCTTTGACTGCCTGGACAAGCCACTAAAATTTTATATATTTCTGTCTCTATATATTATTATACAGATACTCAGTATAAGGATACTACTAAACAACATTACTTTGGAATCCAGATACTTTAGTGATAGTAATCTCTGTGGAAGGGGATGAGGAAATTGGATCCCAGTGTCCTGAAAATCTATTCAGTTAAAAGGGCAACACAGTACATATTCAGGGAATTTAACCATCTACCTAATCTTGGAACACTGCTCTAGTAAAATGTCTCATGTAGTGGAGATTCTGACTCAGACACTGGCTCACTCCGATCTAATTGGCTACTTCTCTTCCTTCTTGACTCAACCATTGAGTTGACAACGTGAGCAGAATTCATCTATGCAATGTGTCCCCAAAAAGAACATTTTCCTGGGTAAATATTTCAGACTTTTCATTGGGTATGTGAAGAAATATTGTGCAGATATTAAAACAGCAGCAAATACCCTGTGACCTGCCACTCATTTTCAAAGTAAAATTCCATGCTGGAATCACTACTGAATATTAGATATTACAAAAGCTGGAGGGTTACATGTTCCAAATTCCTATATTGAAGCAAAAGCAAAGCCCAAGATAACCTGCATAGAAGTGGAGAAGGGGAGAGAAAAGAAAAGAAAACGATCTGAGAGAAGTTCAATTTATATAACCTGAAATGAATAGTAGTCTTCCTTCCTCGAAGTCTCCGGGATTGGGGCTGAAAGGCAAAAGGCAAGCAGCATGCTCCCTCCCATATTTGGATATACCAGGTGTTCTAGCTGGGAGAAGCTTTTATATATGCCGGGCTGTCAAACCAGGAACCAATCAGCATCGAGCACAGCGCCCTCTGGTGGAACGGACCAGAAGGAAAACTATAATACATAACACCAGGTGCTTTGACAAAAGAAAAAACACACTTAATCATTCCCTTGGCTCAGCTTGTGACTTAGAGGTTAATATAACTGCCTAATATGTAAAAACAGCCCAAGTTCAAATCATAGTAAGGGTATGGCTAGCTGATGAGATCTAAATAACTTGAAATAGATCTATACTAGTCTCCCTTCATTCATTTATCAGCAAAAATACAAATATAAATACAAACACACACACACACACACACACACACACACACACACACACACACACACACACACACACACACACTATATATATATATATATATATATATATATATATATATATATATATATATATATATATATATATATATATAGGCATTAAGTTATTTCAATTCTCAAACAATATTGCCTTACCTTAGGGAAGAAAAATTTCTAGTGCAATGTCAAGCATATAATGTAACAAATTAATGTTGAACATCATAGATACAAACACTATATTCTTCTGTGTTCTTGTGAGAAACTATAGTAAAACATAAGAAAATAAAGTCAATCAGCATAACTATCTATTAATAGAAAAGTCTATGAATTCAGGTGTGCCATCATTAACTTGATTACAACCTTCAGAATAATACCATTACTTATGTAGTTAGATTTTTGTTAAAAACAAAGATGTACATTTTGTACCAAGATTGCCAAAGACAGTGTTAGATGGGGATCCTTTCCCCAAATTAAAGCAAATAAATGTATACATACATTCGTATATTACAAGGAAAAGTAGAAAAAAAAAAACCCTTGCATATCTGTACGTATGTGTTTATTAACTTCCCTTTAACTGTTTTTTGTGCCAAGGAAGCAATTGCATAAATTCACAAAATTATTTCAAATTATTTCATATTATACAATAGGATTTAGCCAGAGATTTCATAAATAGGATCATGTTTGAACATAATACTGACACTAACATTTTCAGTAGACAGTTAATTTATAAGCTTATTTAGTGACTACAATTGGGATGGCAATTCAATTTTTAAATGAAGCAGTTGTTCAGTGTGAACCTCTTGCAGTGCCTGGAAGCTGTGGGGACCTGGATGGGGGCAACAGGTTTTGGCAAAGACCGAGTGGCTTTGAGTGCATGGAGCTTCAGAATCTGGGAGTTTAACAACTTTAGCTTGGATGGGGTGGCACAAATTGAAACAAATCCATATATTGGTGTTGGGGAGTGTTCCTGGACTCACAACTTCTTTTTGAAGAGCAAATGATAGTCACAACTAGGAGAGCCAATACAATACAATAGTAGAGTTGGAAGGGACCTTGGAGGTCTTCTAGTCCAACTCCCTGCCTAGGCAGGAAACCCTATACCATTTCAGACAGATGGCCATCCAACATCTTCTTAAAGACTTCCAATGTTAGAGCATTCACAACTTCTGGAGGCAAGCTGTTCCACTGATTAATTGTTCTAACTGTCAGGAAATTCCTCCTCAGTTCTAAGTTGCTTCTCTCATTGATTAGTTTCCACCCATTGCTTCTTGTTCTACCCTCAGGTGCCTTGGAGAATAGTTTGACTCCCTCTTCTTTGTGGCAACCCCTGAGATATTGGAACACTGCTATTATGTCTCCCCTACTCCTTCTTTCTCTAAACATACCCAGTTCCTGCAACCGTTCTTCATATGTTTTAGTCTCCATTCCCCTAATCAACTTTGTTGCTCTTCTCTGCACTCTCTCCAGAGTCTCCACATCTTTTCTACATCGTGGTGACCAGAACTGAATGCAGTATTCCAAGTGTGGCCTTACCAAGGCATTATAAAGTGGTATTAACACTTCACGTGCTCTTGATTCTAACCCTCTATTTATGCAGCCTAGAACTGTGTTGGCTTTTTTGGCAGCTGCTGCACACTGCTGGCTCATATTTAAATGGTTGTCCACTAGGACTCCAAGATCCCTTTCACAGTTACTACTACTGAGCAAGGTATCATCTATACTGTACCTGTGCATTCCGTTTCTGTTGCCTAAATGTAGAACCTTACTCTTTTCACCATTGAATTTCCTTTTATTAGATACTGCCCAATGTTCAAGTTTGTCAAGATCCTTCTGTATCTTAAGCCTATCTTCTGGAGTGTTAGCTTTGCACAACTTCATCTTGTGCTCCAGTTGTGGCCTTCCCTAGTCATTTCACCTTTGGACTACTGCAATGCACTCTACATGGGGTTACCCTTAACAACTATTTGGTTATTTGGCTGCTGCATTCTGCACCAGCTACAGTTGGGGCAGAATGCAGCAGCACAGGCAGTTCTTAGGATCCTAGAATGGCCAGTGTTACACCACTGCTCTGTGATCTGCATCAGCTTCTGGTTTGTTTCTGGGTGCTATTCAAGTTGTTCATTATTACCTTTAAAGCTCTGCATAGCATGGGTCAGGTTACTTGAGGGACTGTCTCACCCTGATGGAACTGGCACACCCCATTTTCACCAGCAGATGGGCAGCCCATCGGTCAGAGATTTTCCACCATTCTGACTTTCTATAAAAGCTTTAACATAATGGTTCTGCCAGATGGCCTGTGTCCCCAAGGGAAAGCTTCAAAATGGAGCTGGTTGATTAAGCAATCAACTAATTCCACCCATGCATCCAGCTACCTTCTTCTCCATCTTATGTCATTGATTAAAGGAGATGACCAGGCTGAGCCCAATGGAGGAGTCAAATCCGTCATCAGCCTTGAGTTACTTCATACCCACAAGAGATCTAAGTCCAGCCCACTTCGAAATCTGTTGACTCTTATCTACTGCCAATTTGACTATTAATAGTTCAGATTCTTGTAGAGATGTTAATCTTGCAATATATATATATATTCATTTGAACATCTGGACTGCTGGTTTTCATGCTTGACTATGATATTTGTACTGGAATTTTATTGGGTATATATTTGATTATTTTAATGTTTTTTATGCTGTAAGCCACCTAAAATCAATTGCTATCATGTAGTATTAGATTCCACAGGTGAATTATATGTTCTGTAAAGAGTGCTTCTTTTAAACTCTACTTCCATGAGTTTTACTAAAAGGATCTTGATCCTTGTGCTTTAGAAACGGAGAAAAAGGATTACTGTAATTTTTCTGCATGTTTTTATATATTCCAGTCAGGGGTGGGTTCTAGCCAGTGTTACTGCCAGTTTGTTCATGTGCATGCTTTGCATGCTGGCTGCACGTTGCATGCACATGTGCAGTTCAATGGAAAAAGGATGGTGACAGCGACAGCGGTGACCAGGGAACTGGTTCGGGGGACATGGCCAGCCTGGGTCGCTGCTGGTTCTGTGACCCAGGCCGGGATACCACTATTGGTTCAGCCGAAGTGGGCCGAGCCAGTAGGAACCCACCTCTGATTCCAGTCCCATATCAAGCAGACTAAAGTCCCCAATATTCTAATAATTTCTCTTATAGAAATTGTTAAAACTCTTTTACAATGCTAGTTGTCATCTTCCCTACATTCTCTAGCTGTCTTACATTTTTTTTCAAGTGTAGTAACCAGAGCTTGGCATTCCAGATTCAAACACACGATAGATTTGTGTATTAATATCATTGCAGTGACATTTTTATTTTTTTATTTTTTTATTCACTCATTGTTTAAATTATAATCTTTACTCAAATAAGTTGGATTTATAAATAATAAGCTTCTTTCAACTTTTGCTTAAAATGGGTATCGAGCATGAGGAGAACCATTTAGTAGCAAGACTATTTATGCAACCAGACTGCAACTTATTAATTCAATAGTTGAGTCAATTATCTTAATATAGTCTAGAGAACACATCACATTTTGAGAATTAAATCTGTAAGAGTCTATTCTGTGTTGCAATTGAAGATGATTAGTTGTGAGTAGCCAAGCAATGTTTACCTTGTTTGGCAGTTGAAAATGCCACACTGAATTATTAAGTCAGGTCTGAATGATGTTCTGTCGAAAATCTATGTGTATAAACAATGCCAGTAGTACCTCTAATTATGACTTGTGGCAATATAATTAGTTTTTCTTGAACAATTCTTGAAGAGTTTCTTGGATACTGTTAATAATTCTTGCTCTACTGATGATAGATACTTTTCTTTATTTTAAACAATTTTATTTGAAAAAGGACAAACAAACATAAAAATAAAAAAAACCATCTTCCATTACAAATTGTAGAAAGTGTGTCAGTTGGTTATAGTATTTCCATGCATCTCTTCCCTAGTCACCACCTGCTTTTCATATCAAATCACATATTTTAAATTCACCTATATTCATGTATATCACAATTATTATATCTCAACCTTAATTTGACTATAATTGTTTTTACATCCTTTTATATATAATATTCAAAATCTAGAATAGGATTATATGATAACATTCCATTAAATCATCCTAAGATCATCCAATCACAATACATCTTCATAACATATTCTAGATAAAACTTTTAAACCTCCTCTCATAATCTCCATATATTGTTTATGTAAAATTTCATATTATCAAACTGATATATCTATATGTATTGTTATAATTAATATTCATTATTTAACCACAGCTATTGTTGCTTCATTTTATACATACTACTAGTAAACTAAATTTAGCTTAATTTTTATTATACATTTTCATTGCATCAACCTGTATCCCTCAGCAATAGTATGGTCTTATATCTCTTGCCATTTGTAGATTAATGTTTTAGTTATTTTCTTAATAAATCTTGTATAAACCTCCCTTGGCAACATGCTGTTTCTTTTGTATCTCACTTTCGTATCTCACTTGAAACCCAACATCTGCTCTTTCCATCAGCTTATCTTTGGTTATTGCTAGTGCTTCTATTAGGTTTTCTTTCCTTATCTCCATCAATTTTTCTCTCTTTTCTTCCTCTGTGCTTTGAAGTCTGGGGTAGAGTTCCAATCCATCCATTTCCCCTTTCCATATTCTGCTCTTGCCACTACCAACCATGCTCACTTTGTTGTCAGTATCCACAGATTTCTTATCTCTTTGCTCATTTTTTTCTTCCATTTTTTGAACTCTGTTCTCCACTTTCTTCATTTGGTAAACATCCTCAGTTTCTCCATCAGATTTTTGTGTTTTGTATTCCATATTCTCCAATCTCTTTTCAATTCTCTCTGTCACAACTAATAGATTTTGAATTTCAAACATAATCATTTGCAATGTTATAGTTTCTTTTTCCTGCTGGCCATTCTTTCAATTTTGCAGATACTGCCACTATAGGGTTCAAGGCTATTTTAATAAACTTCAAACAGGTTCATTTATTATCTTTCAAGTCAAAATGTTGTCTTCTCTCCAATAGCTAGTGATAGAACTTCCAAAAGGCACCTGTATAAACAACTTGTTCTCTACCTACTATCACTGTCAGTAAACAAACTGAAAGAACCTTGAATCTCAAGTGATCAAAGAGAAAGAAGAAAAAAACAATATATCCAGCCTCCAGCCTCTAAGTGGCAGTGTAACTGCTTTTCCACCTGTTGTTACAACCCTCTTTATAATCCTTCTTATTTTCTTCTTTATATTCCAAGTTTAAGAAAGAAAAAAAAAACCCTTAAATGGAAATTTAAAAAAACCAATCAATCAAAGCAAACGTTATAAAAAAAGGAGAATTTGAATCTATAGGTATAAGCAAAAGTGAAAAAAGAAGAAGAAAGAATTAATCTACTCAGTTTAAAAAATAGGGAGCCCCTGCAAAAGTTCCATCCATGGAAAAAAAAGAAATTAGAAACTGGATAACACACTAAGTTCAATGCAGATCAATCTTGCTGCCTGCAGTCTTCTGTCTTCAATCTTAACTTAACTTAATTTTTTTCTTGGGTAGTCTCTTCCTCTAATAATAAATTTTTCTCACCAATTCGACACACTTTCTCTTTCTGCTTTCTTCCCATTCCAGAGCTGTCCCAACTTCAGCAGCTTCATTAGCTGTGTTTCTGTTGCCGGAAAAAAGGCTATCCCTGTATCTTTCAGGAACTTTGCAGTGTCCCTGAGATCAACAGAGGTGCCCTTCTCAATCACCATCTCTGCAGGACCGTTTAGGTCCAAATGAACCATCCAGTGGCAGAAATTCGACTGTGATCTCGGAGCACCAAGATCACACATCGTGCCATCGCAACGTCAGCTCTCTTCCGATAGATACTTTTCTGATCCTTTCATTGTTTACTTTTTATTAAAGTGTATAAATACAAAGATAAAAACTAAGAAAAATATAAAAAGAAAAAATGCAGTGATAGAAAACAAAAAGAAAATAAAAAGAAATAAAAATGACCTCCCTTCTACCAGATTATAAACTTTTTAGTTATTTAACATTTTCCCTAGCATTTCAATACATTACTTCTTCACATATGTCATTGCTTATCAATACTCAAATTATAAAACTTCATCATTCAGTTCTAATAAGAAAAATATTAAGAGCTATAAGAAATGTTAACATATATATTTTAATCTTAGTCAAATAAATCTTTCAAGTATTTCAGTTTATTTGGTTTCTGTTAAGTATTAGTGGATTTTTCTTTTCAGCAGAACTAAATTATAAGTCTTTAAAAGTCTGTTTATAAAAGGGGGAAATTTCTTTTGCTTCATTTCTCATAGAAACAGATAAATTCACTTTGTATTCCTTCTATTAACTTTCAAGAAGCTTAATCTTTAATCCCAACAAATAATACTGCATTCAGTTTTGGTCACCACAATGTAGAAAAGATGTGGAGACTCTAGAAAGAGTGCACAGAGAAGAGCAACAAAGATGATTAGGGGAATGGAGATTAAAACATATGAAGAACGGTTGCAGGAACTGGTTATGTCTAGTTTAATAGAAAGGACTGAGGGAAACATGATAGCAGTGTTCCAATATCTCAGGGGTTGCCACAAAGAAGAGGGAGTCAACTATTCTCCAAGGCACCTGAGGGTAGAACAAGAAGCAATGGATGGAAACTAATCAAGGAGAGAAGCAACTTAGAACTGAGGAGAAATTTCCTGACAGTTAGAACAATTAATCAGTGGAACACCTTGCCTCCAGAAGTTGTGAATGCCCCAACACTGGAAGTCTTTAAGAAGATGTTGGATAGCCATTTGTCTGAAACAGTATAGGGTTTGCCTAGGCAGGGGGTTGGACTAGAAGACCTCCAAGGTCCCTTCCAACTCTGCTATTGTATTGTATTGTAATGTCCCACAAGATGATGTCTTTTAATTTCCTCTTTGTCCTTTGATAAACAAAATGATAGTTTATATCATTTTTGTAAATCCAAGATATGAAATAATTCCAAATTGTTATTTTGATGTATCATTTGTATGTCTCCTTTAACTATTCAGAAATCAGATAGTGTCAAATGCAAATCTATTATGGCATCTTTTTCCATATCAGTCTTGTAATCTGGGATTTTTAAATTATATTTTATCCACTAAAATATGTTCTTCTTCTCTGTTAAATACATGTTTATAATATCAAACACTACATTATACATTTCATTACAGTACATTGCTCCCAAACAGTGTTAATCTATTATGTAGTCAAGTCATATTGCTCCATTGTATTAATGGGTCTCTTCTTTAATTGTAATCCTTATTGCTCTCTGGTTCTCCCCATCAACCTTCAAAATTCTCTCTTATCATATAATCATTTTCTAATCAGCAAAACATTCCCACAGTATTTATGCAGCTGATTTTAAAATATCCGTACATTCTTTCATATAATTATAAATACCTCATAGGGGGTATTTTCAAGTCCATCTTGCCCTTTAACTTTCCCAAATCAACATTCTGGTGTCCCTTTTGCTGTTTTACCAAAAAAAAAGTTTTCTTTTTAATCCAGGATAAATGGAAAGTCTCCTGGTATGATGGAACGTGCCACTCAGAAGGATCCTAACTTCAAGAAAATCAACACTGAACAATTTTCTAAAGTTGTTAAAAGAAGTAATGGTCAAAGCCAGTGCTCTTTCAAAGTCACAGAATTATAGCATAGTTGGATGATTCCAGGTCCCAAAACTTTCAAATCCATTGGAGACTACTATTTTATTATCTCTTTGTTGGAAGATTCTGTATAAAGCAAAAGGGTATTGATGATTCTCTTCTTGATCTGGAGTTTTAAGGAGCTGATCTGTTTTGTGTATTGGCTTCATTCTCATGGAGCTGTCTTTATTCCATCACTGCTTGCCCAGAAGTTATCATTTCATTATTACTTGAGGACAAGTCGTGCAGGTTTCTATTTGACTGATTTTTTTTTTCATTTACAAATGTAGTAAGCCTGATATAGATAAGCACTGATGATGTTATCTATTTGAGTAATGAAACATCTGCAACGAAGCTGTAAGGGTCTGCATGGGAGACAACAAACTTCAGCTGAACCCAGGTAAAACAGAGTGGCTATAGGTGCAATTGACCTCTGAATCCAATTGCTTATCTTAATTAACTCTGAATAGGATTGCACTATCCCAGACAAATACAGTACATACAGTTTGGTGACCTTTCTGCTCAAACAGCTTGTGGCAGTCATAGCTAGAAGCTTTGTGCAACTCTGTGTTGTACACTCCTAGTTTGGTTTTGCATCCTTAGCTGGATCCTGAGGCCCTGTGCATTCATTCACACATGCCCTAATCATTTCTCAATGGATTACTGCAATGTGTTCTTCATGGGGCTACCCCTGAACAGTATTCAGAAACTGTACCTGGTACAGAATGCAGCAATATGCACAATCCTGGAAATTCATAGGGATTCACATGTAACACCCTTATTGTGTGAGTTGCATTGGTAAAATTATGCTTTTGGATCCAATTCAGGGTTGTTACTTTTATAGCCCTACATGGCAAGGATCCAGAATATCCAAGGAGCGCTCTCTCTCTCTCTCTCTCTCTCTCTCTCTCTCTCTCTCTCTCTCTCTCTCTCTCTCTCTCATGGGACAAGCCCTTCCCAGCAGAAGAGGCCCGATATGGATCATGTCTGCTAATGAAATGAAACAGACTGGATCAAGGATAAGAACTATCTCAAATTCTAATTTCATCTGTTGGATGTCAAGATCTTTGTTCCCTTTCTGCACAGCTTCCACCACCACCCCTCACCTCCTCCACCCCCCCTTCCACAAGATTCAGTCTTTGTGAGTTCTTATATATTTGGGCTTGATTTTCTTTAATTTCATCTTTCATTTCCCTTAGCTGTTTCTTGATTTCCTCCTGGCCCTGTAGAATTTGTTGAAGCATTTGTTGAAAGTCCATCTCTGTAGTCTTATGTTGCATCAATTCTGTTATCTTTGACTGTGTGGCTGGACTGGATGTTGCGGATGTTGGAGCAGAAGTGGCAAAGCCAGGTTTTCCAGGAGGGGGTCTTTTAGATGCCATCCTTTATAACGTTAGAAGTTCAGTCCAAATATGAAGTAAGCAGTTAGAAAAGAAGGGTAGCCAGGTGAATCCGGGAGCAGAAGAACCAGGCAGAAGAGAGTCTCTCCAATAAGTCTGGCAATAGATAGAAAATTTCCCCTAGAAGGTTGAAAAAATACCAATCCACAAGAGATTCCTCTGGGAGACACGGAGACAAAGACCGGAAGCCTGAGTTTTAAAGGTGGAGTCAGGTTTCAGAGTTCATAAAGACAACGGAAGTGTGCCATCTTGCCCTGCCAGTTTTGGGCACAGAGGCGTAACGAAGTTTTAAAAAGTTCCAAAAGTCCTCAAATCATTGTAATATGTAGGATTAAATTGAAAAGAAAATCATCTCAGCCTAAGTGAGGCTTCATTCGTTGGCTCTCCCCCCTCCTCCTTCCCCGGGGGCTGAGAGCAAAATTGTTTCTCGCCGCTTGTCCAAGGGGGGGGGGAAAACCCCCCTCCCTCCAGCCGCACCTCTAAAATGCTCCGAAAGTTATTTTAAAGTTTTAAAAGCTGAGTAAATCTTCATGCAAAGTAAGGGATGAAGAGAGAAGCAACCTCACCGCACCGCAGCTGCTTCCTTCAATTGTAGCATTCTCCAGTCGGCTTATAGCGAGGCGCGAGGCGTAGGAACGCGAAGCGCCCTCCGAGCTTGCTCCCCGGTGCCTTGGGCGCGCGAGAGAGCTCCCGCCGGCTGCCGCCGCTGCAGGAGTCCTCCGCGATGCCGCCCCTCCGGCAGGACCCCTCTGCGGGGTGTCCTGTGCCCCCCAAGGAGTGGGGAAGCCCACCGGGGAGCCGGAGCGGGCAAAGAGCTGCCCGTCGCCGCCGCCGCCGGAACCGGAAGAATTTGAGAGAATGTCCTATTATCTTAGATTTCAAAATGTTATAGAAGAAGATGGGGAAAATATAAGGGACATCATGACAAACATTCTGGCTGACTACATACACAAAGAAAAACAACAGATGGGGTGGGATATAGACCTGGTTTATAGAGTGAACTCAGCTTACGCTAGAACACACAATGTACCCAGGGAGGTTCACATTAAATTCCTTAGAAAAAGCACAAGAGATGAGATTCTGGGTGTACAAAGGGGGCAAGCATTGACATATCATGATATGGAGATAACCATTCTGAAGCAGATCCCTAAGAAGATTAGAGAAAAAAGAAAAAATTATTCGCAATTAGCGAATAAATTATACCAGAAAGGGGTGTGGTTTAGATGGTTGATGCCTGAAGGTATGCTGATATTCTGGGAGGAGACAAGAATCAGAATTAATTCACCCATAGAGGCGGAGGCCTTTATGGAAAAAAATAAAACACTCCTAGAGAAACCACCAGACACCACAACGGACACGCAGGACACGGGAGGGGCCAGAGCTCTGCCAGTGGAGGGAGATGGGGCAATAGCAAGAAGACTCAGATCACAGAAATAAATAAGAAAATCATATTATTATAAATTGACCGAAAGTGAAAATGGAATTATATTAGGATTTTATATTGAATCGTTTAATTTGATTGAATTTAATAATAGAACTAATATGCTGATTGTAATCAATTATATACTAATGCATTATATATAAATGTATACTATGGGTATGGAGGGAGGGGTGCCTCTCACATTTTGCAACTGCCAAAATTTGTATACCTGTCCATTTACCCTTTTCCCTATAAATTTTGAAAAACCAATAAAATTTTATTACAAAAAAAAAAAGGATAAGAACTATCCTGCTGTGGCTCCATTTCTGTGGAACTTTCTATCACTGGGCATCTTTCTATCACTACCCTTTTGGCCTTCAGGAAGGGTATCAAAATCTGGCTTTAGTCCCCAAGAGTGGGGTCTCACTGCCAGAGGTGGCTAATGGAATAAGAAGACCTCATCCCCATCTCTCTTAGTTTTGTTTTAGTATATTTATCATAATATTTTAATTCTGAGTTGTTTTCATCTTTTAACTATTTTTACTTATTTTATAACTTGTAATCCATCCAGAGTCATCTTGTAGGGAAGATGGGCAGCATAAAAGTTTAATAAATGAATAAAAAGCTCAGAGAGCACCAAGGCCACCAAATATAGATATATTTGCTGGCAGCATCTATTTTCAACTTTGTTTTCAAATAAACAATTTCTATATAGTTTCCAAACTGCTGATTTGTTTTTATTACTTATGTAACTTGCATAGATAACAAATACATGCATGGGCCATGCATTTATATACTGAACATATCTGTGGATAAACTATTTTGGTACCACTTTCAAATAAGTAATTTCCTTATAATTTCTATATTCACACTATTCCCTTTAGAAATAGTAAACCAAAGAAATGAAAGACTTGAGATGAGAAAAATAAAATATATCTAAATGCAGTTTAAACAATATTCATTATATTTCTCCATCTTTTTATGCTTTCAAACCTTTCTTAGTTTCACCAAATCCATACATTTCAGTTCCTCACATTTTTGTTCATGATAAAAACAAAAGTACTTTGTTTAAAGAAAATGCAGAAATTGTACAATAGTTTATTCTCTTTTGGTGGCAGACAAAAAAATTCTTTTTTAAGAACTTCAAATTATACACAGCTGATTAAAATCTGGACCATTCTTCAAATAATTCAAATATGTCAGATTCTTTTTTTTTTTACCTCTAAAGCTTATATTATTTCAGTTATACCAGAAGTCAAAGAGAAGTAATCATGGCGACTAGGTGTCAGTTGTCCTCTAAAATAACATCTTCATTCCCCAAAAACATGTTATTACATATGGTTAAATACCTTGTCATTTTCTCATGAAATCTCATGTAATTTTACGTTCTCACAAGATCTTCGGGAGTCTGAAAAGACTGCCAACTACTGAAATATATTGTCACATTTTCTGAATACTAAAATTCAAAAAAATGTGTAACTGACTGAACTTACAGAAAGCAAATGATATTGAAGGAAGAAAATGGGTACTCAAGGAGAAATGCTAAATAACTCAATCTTGAATTGTAATAGATTTATCCTGTCTCTCACCTAAGAATGCATACTATATAATTTATGTGCTGCATGTAGACTACTTCTGAGGTTGTAACTGAATACTAAAACAACAGAATATCAGCTTTATTTTGGTTTCTTAGATTACTGATTCTGAAAAACAGATTTAAAACATACCAAGGAATAAATTGGAAATACATGTTAGTGTTTCCTGCTTTATGAAATAATAACATATATATCATGGAATTTTGTAAGCATGAATTAAATAAAAAATACAGAGTATAAATTAGGAGAAAGCAAATCATATGTCAGTTAAATCATTTGATTAAGATAAGTAATAACTTGTACTTAAAACAGGTTTGTTTATAGTCATCTGTGAAAAAGAAATTAACTGAAGAGAAATATATAATATAATTAATATCTAATTTGGAACTGTTTTTGTATTTGTATAGTTCTTTCTGTCATCTTCTTCATTCATTTTGAAATATAACATCTTTCTTTGGTGGAAAATGGGTTATCTTCACACTCACCATGACCAGAGCCAGAACATATTGTAAGTAGTACATTAGAAGAATTTATGCAAATGTTCTCCTAATTACAACTGCCATTTACTCTTCAAACAAATGGGCAAGAGGATGCTTAAAGTATAAACCAGTCTGCTTTGTATAGTAGTGCTATCCAGAAATGTCCCACACATCATAGTTCATTTTTAAAGGATTAAACCTTTGTTTGCTTGTTTATCCATTCATATATTCAATTTCTATGGCCACTCATTTGGCATACAACTCCAGGTAGCAAACAAAACTCTATAACAACAGTATAATTATCAACAAAAAATGGAAATACAGAACACCTGTGGCAGCACATAGCACCCCATAATTGATAGCCCTAAGGGACAACCGCTACCCCATCTTCCACTATCTGTAATCTCGCCCTTAAGAAGGAAGAGAAATACTGCAAAACAATACCTCCTACTTCAAACCCTCAGACAAGGTCCACTATTGATGGCATAAAAAATTCTGAGACATTCAGCAAGATCATTATTCTGTTATTCTGGTCTCAATAAGCATTATCCCAGGAGTATATAATGTGGTCTTATTAGCATATTGAGATCTAATGGAAAAGGCAAATTGTTTGCAACCATGGATCTAGCATCTTCTCAACAACCAAGGTTATTGACTGAATGGATTTTGTTCAATATTGCTGAATTAATCTTGATGCTTCATTTCATTGAGAAAGAATATACAATGAACATATCCTTCCAAAACACATGGAATCACACCACCTTTCAAAGATGCATTAATCAGTGACCCTAGTCCAGCTTCTTGTTGTCTTCCTGGGGTCTTTCTAGCAGCTTTCAATGATGGCAGGGAACTAAACTGTGAGAGCAGGTAACTTTATAAAATGCAACTTCATTCACTTCATTAGGATGTGTTTAGCTGGCATTCAAATGAGGACTGTGATAAAATTGTACTTGCCACTTACATTGATTTTTGATTCTGTGAGCATCTACACTTTGTATACGTATTTTTACCTAGTTGTTAGTGGTAGTGGTAGAGCTTTCATGGTGAATAATGAAAAGCCAGATCTACATTTTTCTCCCAGAGTTGTTTCCATTTCCAAAGAGATATTTTCAAATTTCTTGGAATTGTCCAAAAATTGGGAAATAAACATTGGAAAGCATAAAATTATATTATATACATAATTATAAAACCAGAGTTGTATCTTCTTTGGTCTATGCTATCATATTCTGTACTTATCATCTGTAAATGCTAAATACTAAATGTGTAAAATAATACAGAAGAAACATTATTATCGTCAGTGAATTAACATTATGAGAAAGAAAATAATATGAGGGCAAATGAGGAAAAGTGTTCTGTCATTTTTGATACAGAATAGGAGCTCTTACAATTGAAAAAATTACTTTTTAAAATAGGAAAATAAACAGCAGCTTCATTGATTCCATTGTCTTTAGCAAGTCTAGCACATCTCTCTTATCTGTAGGTATTTATAACTAATGCTGTTGGGAGCTTAGCTGTTTCTCAGGAGCTATACCAATTGATCTTGTCATCTAACTTAGGAGCACAATATGAGGTTATCATACAGAGACAAAACCCTGAAACATACAGTATATCACATGAATGAAAAATTGCAACATTTATGAGTTTTATAATTAATCCAAATAATTCCACATATATGATAGAACACAGCAAGTCTAGTCAATTGTGCATGTGCATACCTTAGTTAAACAGTTAAATATTTGTTTCAATCTAAGATAATAAACAAATATATTACACATATTGTCTATTCAACTTTGTTTTGACTTCATCCATATACACTATATTGGCAAAAGTATTCACTCACAACTGAATCTGATTATTTGAATGGGTGAACAAACACTTTTGGCAATGTAGTGTATGTATACTACAGAAAATCTAGAATGAAAATGCCATAGCTTACTATTTTTTTATATGATGGAAAATGTCTAGGAGAATCTTGAAGATATTCATTCTATGTAACATCTTTATTAATAATCTGCAAGAGGGAGTGAAAAGCATGTTAATGAAATTTGTGGATGATAAATTAGAAAGCAAGGAGAACACCGAAGAGGGCAAAGAAATGTTATAAATGAGATCCAGTGAAATTGGAATAGTAGGCAGAAAATACCAAATTAAAATTCATCTTGAGAAAATGCAAACAAGTATATATGAGAAAACTCATCTTCAGCAGATGATCAACCACTACCAGGCTCAGTAAAATAACAAAGACATGCAAGAAAATAGTTATTCATAATGTCATATGCCAACAATATTTTATGAAACAAATATACTAAACCCGTTTCCAATTTAAATTTGACAGAGGGCAGATTTTCCATGTACATTTCCCACCAATAAGAGGGACAAACACAGATATGCTGTTCTCATACCAAAAGCTGTCTCATGCTGAGATAATTTACATGATAAGTTATTTATGCCAAACTACCACAAACTTTGAAAGAGACTTGAAATCAGTTCATAGAAGAAGATGAAATAGCCTTTACATGACAACATTCCTGTAAGTGACTAGTTCCTAGTTTGGAAAACTAAGTCTAAACAAGAAAAACAAATAGTTTCACTTATTCATTGTGCGAAAAATTGTAAGTAGCAGTGGCAAATTATGGAGTCTTTACTCTGATGTTGATAAAATAAAAGTGAATATGGTTGGGGAGGAAGAAACTGTTGGAACAAGTTCTCTGTTTAAAAGAAGGACCCTTTCACCCCCTCCCCTCCAAATACAAAACAACAACAATCCACAAATATTGCTTACTGCTTAATTTTTGCTTATTTTTATTTAACAAGTCCATGTATTATGCTGTTAAGGACTCAAGGTGGTATTCATAGGATCACCTTTCATTTTATCCTCTTATCATGTCTTATAAAGCAAAGAGGTTCACAATCAATTGGGATTTGAAGTTGGATCCTCTTAGACCAAGCATACATTCTAATGAGTTCCATATGCTGATCTTAAGATACCTCCATAGTTTGGGAACTTAAAAATAAGCCAAGCACAGATATGCTGATATGTGACTACAGGTTTTGACTGAGACCAAGTAGTCCCAAAGTTATGCTCCCAGTCAAATATAAAGGCCATCTAGTACTTAAAGAGTGGGTAAAGGCTGTCTATTGTTTTGAATACTAGATACGTAAGTGTAGTAGATGAACTACACACAAAAAAACCCTTTCTCTTTGGAATTATCAGTTACAATTGGATTCTTTTAGCATTTTATGAATTTCACATTTTTATTACTGGCCATGAAAAGGCAGAAGCTTGTATTTAAGGTTTTACACTAAAACAAATCAAGCCACTTTGGTAAATTCTGTAGCTTTGTACAATCCTCTGAAGTTATCAGAATTAAAATAGGATTGTCATAATCTTTCATATGCTATAAAATTCCAATGAAGCCAGTCAGATAAGAGGAATAATAACAACAACAAACACAATATCCTTGACTCTAAACAGTTTTATGGAATTGAGTAATTGGTAGAAATTAGGACTGCAGATATCCAATTCAATTGATTAGGATGGAAGTGAGGGAGGAACTGTTATCACTGCTTTTTATTTACATGTTGATTAATAAACATGCACATCTCATTTTATAAATTTATTTCAGCTCATATCCCTAAACAAGCCAGTTTATGATTTGATCTGAGTTGAAACAGATAACTGATAAATTGTTTTAGTCAGTGCTTATTTTTAGCCAATGGGAGATTTGCCTTTACAGAAATAATACTACATGCATGAATCACAGTATTTAATATTTTGACAGGTATCCCATTCTACTTTTTCCCTACAATGTGATGGAAAACCCCTGGAAGTGGATAGTACATGATCTAAAAAGATTACAGTAAGTAGGAAAAACTACTAAACATCTAATGATAAAACTTGCTAAATACTTTTCAATTAGCATAAAGTACTATTGCAAGTATGTCTAGCTTGGGGAAACAAAGGGGCCTATTGGACATTTTGACAACAAGTTGTAAGTAGAGAATATAGTTACTAAAAGGGTTGTATGTGGAATCCAAAGGCATTATGAAAATAAAAATAAGTATAGATAAGTATTATTTTTCAGCATGTAGCTTTCTTAATTTTCCTTTAATTGCAATTAAAATAATATCTAAACATTTGAAAAGTGAAATGGAGCATAGGGAGTGCTAAACAGAAAGGAGATGTCTAAGGTTATATTATTTCCCTTTGGAATGCTGGAATGCTAGAATTATTGGGGATGCTAGAATTACTGTGTCTCACCAAAAATGTATAGTACAAATTAATTTGCCAAATAGATGGATTAAGTTATCCTTTAATGAAATAGTAAACATGGGCTCTATCCTGGCTCTCTTCACTGCAAAAATTAATAGAGTTGCTGCAAAGCAGATCCAGTCATTACTTCAGGTGCCTTCATTAGCCCCTTGTTAAAGCCCTTCAGTGTTCTGAGATTGCGCTCACTGAAGTTATTAAATGCATCTATTTCTTAGCTTCTGGTTATTCTTCAATTTCTTTGAAGATGGCAGCAATTATTTTTTTAAAGCTGGATTTGAGAGGAAGCATGGCTGCTCAGTGTACAGCTTATACTTTTATATGGGATATAACTTATTTTGATTCACAGTTGGAAATGAAATTATTTCATGAAAATGTTTTTACGACCTGTGGAATGAGACTTCAGAATTTTATGCACATTGAGTATAGCTATTCATTTAAAAATCTGGTTTCTTTTTATATTTGTCTTAAATATTTATTTTATAATATATTGTGAAGTTTTGAGTAACATTTGAAACTAGATTGCAAGAACAAATGAAAGAATAAGATATGCCTATGTATGTATTTGTCTGTGTAGATAACATTTAAAAAAAACGTGCAGAGAATTGGGCAGCAAATAATGTTAAAATAATTAAACAAAGCATTAAGCAAAATAATTATTTCAACAAATCTTTATATAAATGTTCATGGACATGCTAGAAAAGAACCATCTTAGTCTAGTATTTGGTTTCTGACAATAGCCAACCAGATCAGAGGTGGTATTCAGCAGGTTCTAACCAGCTCTGGAAAACCGGTAGTGGAAATTTTGAGTAGTTTGGAGAACTGGTAAATACCACCTCTGACTGGCCCCACCCCCATCTATTCTCTGCCTCCCAAGTCCCAACTGATCTGAAGGAAATGGGGATTTTTCAGTAACCTTCCCCTGGAGTGTGGTGGTAATGGAGATTTTAGAGTATCCTTCCCCTGCCACACCCACGAAGCCATGCCCACCAAGCCACACCACGCCCACCAAGCCACAGAATCAGTGGTAAAACTTTTTGAATCCCACCACTGAACCAGATGCCTCTGAGGTGCTTACATGCAAGAGCCTAAGACATACACAATTATACAGTTATAATTGGGTGAAATAGACCCTTGATAAAAACTGTTCTCCATGTTTTTAAACTGAATTAGTGTGCTATCACCACACTAATGCATTCCAGAAAGAAAGAAAGAAAGAAAAACCTTTAATTGAAAATAATAATTAAAAAGGTTTTCATCTTTAAAGACAACATCCATGTTTCATAACATAGATACAATACCAAACATTATGATCAAGGTAGTGATGACATAAAGGCCATTTGGTATGAGTGTGTGTTTCATTAATTGCAAACAGAATAGTGTAGGATTTTCTTTGTCAGTTTATGTTTTGCTGAAATTTGCTTTATACTTTCTCAGAAAATATATCCTGTGAAAGGTGTAAGGTTGAATTTCTTGGGGGGGGGGGGGACTTCTATTTTTTTTTCTCCCTGGGAAACTGGGAGAATATTAAAGGAAAGTGGGGAGACAAAAACTAAAGTTATTTTGTATTTCTAAAAGTTTACATTATAGTTTTTAAAAATATGGGGAACGTTGCAGATTTTCATTCTAATTTGGTAGCATTGAGGTGTCCAGTGAGACCAGTGATGCTTATGGGCTTTAAATGATAGACATTCTATTTTATATACATGCAATACATATGATGAGCTAAGGATCATCCAGAATACTGATACTAATCATGATCTTGATGAAAACATTCCTAATGTTCTGTTGCTATGCTGTCATGCAACATCTGATGCTTCAAAGACAAAATTACAATTGGAATATAGGATGCAAAAAGTATGAACATAGGAAAGTTCAACATCATGAAAAAGAAATTAATTAAATATTGATTTCTTAATCATCATCAATTTGAAGTTAGACACTTTCAGTCAGAAACATAAAAGTATTTACTACTTAGTACATGAAAAACAAAGAAGGAAACATTGCTTTGACAATAAGGACATTAGTTGAATACAACACACTCAATGACCGAAAGATATTAATTAAACTCTATGGACAACCCTTTAATTTGAAATTTTCATGCTTATACTTCAACCTTTGCTATATAAGAAACAATATCTTTATAGTTTATTTTAGTATGAATTTGAGACAACACACAAGCAGGTTATGCTGCTTACTGTTGGAAAGTGAAATGCTAAAGGTATAAGTATTGGTTTGTATAGCACTGGAAACAGAAATGAAGCAGGAGAATGATTTATGCAAAATGCAAAGACAGCTTTCATTGATAACATAGTCCTCATTATTAACATAAACAAAAATGATGCCTACATACATAGACATCATAAGATGGAATTCCCAGAAATTAATTTGAAGATATTGCTGTACAAGGAGATGGAAATATATACTAATAAAATAGTGTGAGGTTACAAATACTAGTGGAAATATAATTTACAGAACCTAGTAAGTAGATAATACTCTCTCTCTCTCTCTCTCTCTCTCTCTCTCTCTCTCTCTCTCTCTCTCTCTCTCTCTCTCTTTCCACACACACACACACACACACACATGTACCTTACTTGCTGTAGCCAGTAATACTTTATTATTGCCCTCTTCTGAAGTAATGAATAGCAGAGAGAATCTGTCTCCAATTTTCTTATTCTTGAAGGCTAGCAACAGCTGATGGACATGTCTTTTTGAACATGATCCACTAATATGTAGTGTATTGTTTTGGATTTTATTAACTTATTTATGTTTTAAATTTATATTGTTTTTTTATGATTGTAAGTCAGCCAGAGTTACTTTGAGATAAGATGGGCAGTCTATAAAACGAATAAATAAATATCCTAAGAGCATTTATGAAACTTTTTAGAACAATAACAGGAGAAGAAAAAGAGGAAGGAAAGCAGAGGAAGAGGAGACTGCATTATGTTGAATGGTTTTGGAATTTAATTCATCATTTTCAATTAACATTATAGCAACATATCCTGCTTGGCTGTCATTTCCATGGTAACACATTTATTATTTTTTCGTTCATAAAATATAAATACTGCTTAAAATATTCCTTGGAAAGTCAAAATTTTCTAAGTGCTTATTCATCTATATTCTTTTGCTTCAATGAATTTGACTTGCATCCTGCTAGAGATCTTTAAAAATGTTATATTGTCTTAACCCCCAAAACACTGATTTGCCAGAATATATAGATGATGTAATGATATAAGGGAAGGGAGGGAGGGAGGAGAGGGAGGGAAGGATAGCGAACGAATGAGAAAAAGATAAGCTATGACATATATTATTATATGAAGGAGATGTGAAGATTTGCTACCAGACTGTCTCAGAGGTGGTTTTTTTTCAAAAGGCAAGTGAAGTATTATTATTTTTCCTTGAGAAAGAAGAAGACATTTTGCTTCTCATCCAAAAAGCTTTATCAGGATGGTGGGGCAATGGAAGGATTAGTTCTGACAGGATGATTTCCTACCAGAGATGATTAAGGAAGAAGGCATATTTCATTTAAAAATTGGATATGATGAGCAAATCAATTTGAGGACCTCCTTGACAACCAAAGTCCTGTGTTAATACAGAATACCTATACAATATTTAAGAGCATGGCTGTTAAATAATATTGTACTATATACATGGCCAATATCAAGTATCTTTTCATTTTATTTTGTTCATTCAGTTCAAGAAATCTGATATGAAAAAGATATAATGTGGCTTCCATTTACTAAATAGCTTAATACTTACAATGAAATTGGCTCGTGATAAAACTGATCGACATCAAGAAAATAAGCCTATATCTTATTTCTGTAATATTGGCTACAATAATCTAGCCTTGTATACTGTATGTATTAGAGTGAGAGGTATCTCAAAACCATGCTGTTAAACTGAAAAATTCAGGTAGTCAACCCCTTCCCCTATTTCCCTGTAGTTTTTTCTTGAGTCTGTAATTATGAACATAGCATTGATGCAATTGACAAGAATAATGGCTCTGGGTTAAAAATAATTTTAATTCATGAAGTATTGGAAATATTTTTCATTTCTTCTTTTTCATTCATAAATGTTCATTTGTTTTGAATTTATATAATCAAAGCAATAAGTAAATTCAAACCCTGCCTTTGTGTGTGTGTGTGTGTGTGTGTGTGTGTGTGTGAGAGAGAGAGAGAGAGAGAGAGAGAGAGAGGGAGGGAGAGAGAGGGAGGGAGGGAGGGAGGGAGAGAGAGAGAGAGAGAGAGAGAGAGAGAGAGAGAGAGAGAGAATATTTTCAACTTCTTGGACACTGTGATCTCAGATTTGAGATACTCATACTTACTCATAAAAACAGATCTTGTTTTGTTTTGCAAAACAAATTGAAATTGATGTTATGCATCAAGCATACATTATTACACACAATTGGCTTAAATTGTGAATAATTTTTGCCATTCAAAAGCATGGGCAGCTTTCTAAGCAATATAAAGAAAAACTGCATAATTATTTTAGATCACATGGGCAGTTAGCTTAATTATGTAACAGCCTGCACATCCAATTACCTTTTTCTTTATTAGCAATGGATCTCCAAAAAATATTCATAAACCTGTTGCCTGCTTAGATTTATTCAAATTACCATATACACATTTTTTACAACAAGAGCTAAAAAAAATATTCCCCCTGGCAAATGAATACCTATTTTTGGTCCCATATATTGATAACATGAAATTATATAATTAGAATTATTAGCATATTACATAAATCTTTTTGCCACATAACTGATTTTTGAATGTGAATATTCTTTGCACAGATTGGTAATTTGAATCTTTGTCAAGCATCTTTTACTTGACTTCTATCAACCACAAACCTGGACAGTAAAAAGTCAGCTTGGAATTATTGTCTAAAACACTTGGAGAACCCCAGGCAACTCTGCTTTTGTTTACAGACAGTAACTACTGAAATATTGTCCATATAATTTTGAAGCATTGCTACCTCTTTACATGGTGTAGTTACTGTATGATAGCAGGAAATGAACTGTTGCCAGAATGTATAGAAAAACAAGATACTTGCCACACAAATGATTACCTGTTGAACTAAGTATCAGAGATTAGAACAATTGAGGTTATTTCAGAACCATCAGTCAGCAATAAGGGGGTCTACATGTTCTTCCAGTGCTGTTTCTAGTCATTATTGAGAGTGAGGAAGTGATGTACTCCTAGCTCTTATACATACTGGTAGATGAACCAAGCATTTATTCTATACTAACTGAAAAGACTTTCAGAATAATAATTTGTTAAGTGGTCATTATGATTTACAGATCAGCACATAGAGATAGAGATAAGATCACATTTTAAGCCTACTGAATTGGTGAGGTGGTTAATGAGGCAATACATATATTGCCCCAATGTTATGCACTTAAGTGTATGCTTTATATTACTTCATGTTAGTACTGTCCCTAGAATGGTGGAAAGGTAAAGAGAGAAGGAAGGAATGTTTGCATATCTATTGACATGTATATGATTGGATATTAGTGATACTTTTAATTATTAACTTATTTAATGAAGCTCTTGAAACCGAAACAATTTTCACCTTTCATTTATAGCAAAAGGCCTGAATTGTTTGTCATCATACCTCCTTAAAGTGTAATCTTAATGTACATACTTTCTCTAAAACTCCAAACACTAATCTAATCATAAATGAACAATGAAAATAATACAATGAACCTTTGGAAAAGGTGAATTTATTGAAACACTGTAATTAAAATGTTCTTGACATTTCCCCTGGCTTCTCTCTGTACTTCCTCAAGGGAGGTACACTGCAGTTTAGGAATCTCTGATCTTAATAGTCTGGTTAAATTTTTACTAGTCAACCACAGCTTAAAATGTTAGCTTATTCCAGATAATTATTGTAAAAAAAAAGAAGAACCAATGGGATGCTGAGTGTAATATGAAGACAAAAGAGAAGTATAATGAACAACAGTAAAAGAAAGGAAATAATTTTCTTTATCTGAATTCTTACCTGAATTTCTTTACCAGAATTGTAAAAGTAGATTTGATGGCCAAAATCTTTCTTTCTTCTGTTTTCTCATGATTTAATTTCTAGGTATTCAAACAAACAAACAAAGTGCCTCAATAAACATATTAAGTGCCTCACTTCCGTTGTCTTTATGAAATGTGAAACTTGACTCCTCCTTTCAAACTTCAGGCTTCCGGTCTTTGTCTCCGTGCTACTCGGATAACTCTCTTGTTGATTGTTTGTTCCCTGGAGTGAATTTTTTTTGCTCTTCTGCCAGGGTGATTAGAAAATTCCCCTCTGCCTGGACCCTCTGTCTCCTGGACTCTTCTGGCTGTTCTACCCTTCTGACTGATCCTTCTCTACATTGACTGAACTCTTTACTTTATAAACAATGGCATATAAAAGACCACCTCCTGGAAAGTCAGGCTTTGCTGCCTCTGCCCCGACATCTGCAACCTCCAGCCCTAGTACACAATCAATGTTAACAGCCTTAAAGCAACCTAAATCTACGGACCTGGAGTTTCATCAAATGTTTCAGCAAATTCTACAGGGACAAGAGGAAATAAAGAGACAACTGAAGGAGATGAAAGAAGAAATTAAAGAGAACCAGGATAAAATTAATAAGAACTCACAGAGACTGGATCTTTTGGAGGATGGGGCGGCTGAGATGAGGGGGGGGGGGATAGAGGGTGTGCAGAAGGGAAACAAAGAACTTGACACCCAACAAATGAAAATAGAGTTTGAGAGAATGTCTTTTTATCTTGGATTCCAAAACATGATGGAGACAGATGATGAAAATATAAGGGACATCATGACAAACATTTTGGCTGAATATATTCAGAAGGAGAAACAGCAGATGGGGTGGGAAATAGACCTGGTTTATAGAGTGAACTCAGCATACGCTAGAACACACAATGTTCCCAGGGAGGTACACATTAAATTTCTTAGGAAAAGCACAAGAGATGAAATTCTGAATGCACAAAGGGGGCAAGCCTTGACATACAAAGATAAGGAGATAACCATCTTGAAACAGATCCCCAAGAAAGTGAGGGAAAAAAGAAAACATTATTCGCAATTGGCGAATAAATTATACCAGAAGGGGGTGTGGTTTAGATGGTTGTGCCTGAAGGTATGTTAATATTCTGGGAGGAGACAAGAGTTAGAATTAATACACCCATAGAGGCACAGGCCTTTATGGAGAAAAACAAACTACTCCTAGAAAAACCAGAAGACTCCCCAACAGACATACAAGACACGGGAGGGGCCGGAGCTCTGCCAGCAAGGGGAGATGGGGCGACATCAAGAAAGCTCAGATCACACAAATGAGTAAGAAAAGTCACCTGATATAAACTGACCGAAATTACCAATTGAATTTACCACACTGACTATATGTTATTACTTAATATTGAATCTTATGCAAATGTATACTATGAGTTTGGAGGGGGGGTGCACCTACCGCATTTCGCAGTTGCCAAAATTTGTAACTTTTCCCTTACCTTTTCCCTTTGTAAAATATAAAAAAACCAATAAAACTTTGTTTAAAAATAAATAAATAAACATATTAAGTGCCCGATTTGTTTAAGCCACTATATTCAATTTGCCAATATTTTTTTCAATATATTTAATGGAATATTTATGTACCTCCTTGTGGTCACTATTGTTACTTTTCACAATATATACCAAATTTTTCCAATTCTTTGAAACAGATGTAATATAGAACACAATCATGATTTTATAAACTATAAGCCCTCTGAAAATCTAAATCAATATATTTGAATGCTAAATACAAAGTGAATATCGAGGAGATATACTGTAACTACATGATTAAAACAAGCCTTAAGAGATTGCTGTTCCCACACCACCAAAAAAAATATCTAAATTTCAGTCTGTATAATCTCAAAGTCCATTTTGTAACATTGGTCTATTTTCTGGTGGATAACAAGCAAAGTTTCAATGTTAATATATGAAAATCCCATATCACTTGACTTAGGTGACTTGAAATTAAAACATTACAAACAATCTTTTTTATCAAATCTCAACTCTTCTAAGGAAGACTTTGAGTGAAGAAAATTCAACTATAAATATAATTATCAGAAGATTAAAATATGTCATAATTCTTTGCCATCTGAACAACTGTAATTTAAATAAGGCCAGCTTTTTTCAAGGTCATGTCTTTAGAAATATTAATAATAATTGTTATAGTTAACATTTAATGGATGAAATAAAAAAAGATATATGTAGGTATATCTAGAAAAGAGAAAGGATATAAGTGTTTAATCTTGCAAAGAATGGACTTGAACATATCAAGTTTTCCATGAAAGCACAGCTGGAGGGTAGTAAGATAAATACAATTACTCAAAACTTTTATTCTGCATGAGACCCTACATGTATGAAAATTGTTAAGGATGAGTTAGTCTTGCAGAAACACAGGATTTTGCTCCAGCTTGAAATTAATCTTCTTAATGAGAGCAGTGGAAAAATAGATGAGTAATACTATACTTCTTACAACTGCTTCACTGCAGAGTATATTCTAACTAGCTTGCAGAAATGCCTTGGCTTCCCAGATGGCAAGACCTTTAAAGAGTAATGTTGACTTTTAGGCATTTTAATTATCTTTAAATGTAAATATTTCCTAAGGGGATTTGAAACTACACCTATATATGTATTTCCTAGGATTTCTAGACTTAAGGACAGAGCCAAAGCACATAATGGAAGACAGCATAAGCCCCATAGTTCATAACATCAGTCAGAACTACCTATATACCAGACTGTTCTACAAACTCCAAAGTTGATAAGCACAGGAGACATAACACCCTTAGTTTAGTTGAAGAAAAAGTTAACCTATAGATTAAGAGGAAAAATTAGCTCAGTTTTTGGCACCCTTTCTACAGAAGATCAACAAACAGTTATAGGCAAATTTGAGGCAGTTAAATAAATGCTCTAACAATGTAAGTATATAATCCCCATTTCTATTTAATCTAATCCCAGTTAATAATTCAACATTGCAAAAATTAAAAATTATTAAACATGAGGTTATTTCTAATTAACCTCATAGTCCTTCTTTAAATAAATTTCATCCAAACACTTAATATTTAAAAACTTCCCCAAAACTGCGCTATATTAGTTCTTTTGCTGCATATTGTAAAAAAATAAAGATCTGACAAAAATCATCTTTGTTTTTGAAAGAGATTGAAGAAAAACTCATGCAGCAACTATTAAACATACAGTCCTGAAGATTTTTCATACTTAAAAAAACAATTTTTAAGAAGCCCCAAGTGATTAAAAAGATGAGTTTTGATCAAATCTTGATGTTAAGAAAGTCTGTTCAGAGCATGATGGAACACGCTACTCCCAGCTGATTGGAAGCAGCTGTAAACACATTGGTTTCTGCTAGTTATTCATAAAAAACCAGCTATCCATAGTATTAATTGGTATTAAATATATCTATAATAAAGAGAGATGTTGATAGCCTGCACTTCACATCCAGAAACCTCTTTGGCCCTAATAGTTCCCTGCCATCCCACAATCTAGAATAAAGATGCTGGACATTAATTTACCATTCCTAACTGGAAATCAGAAACCTGATTTGGGAAGATGGCTCTTGGGAATTCCTTACATAGAGCATAGGATTCTATATATAGCATTAGAAACAAAAATATCAAACCTTACAGCAGATTACTTTGTCCTAGATTCTACATCAATCATTGGTGCTTCTGAATAATCAACAGTAGATGACCTTCCAAAACTCTATTTGTCATCTTATGACATTTTTTAAAACAAACAAACAAACAAACAAACAAACAAACAAGGACCAAGCATCTAAGATAAAATGTGTGTAGTGGTATTTTAACACATAGATTTATTTTTTTTGCATTAGAGAGTTAAAATAATGCTGAGTTAGGATTTGCAGGAAGCAATATAGATATTTTTATAGTGCAGATATGTTGCAAGAGTATAAACAAGTTTGATTTGTGTTGAAAATATTGGCTGGAAAACATGTTGAAAAGACTGAATGCCAAACAAAGGCATTTAATAGGATTTCTAAGTCAGATTTATTTCCTTCTAGTTGGGGGTGTCCAGAAAAAAATGTCAAGCAGTCCAGACTGAGCTGTATACCTCTCTGATTAATAGTTTGTTCTGAAATCTATCTTTTAAAAAACAAAACAAAACATGTGTAACTGATTGTCTATACAATTCAGAACGTCATTTGTTTCTTGAGAACTAGCTCATACAATGGACACATTTGTTGGACAGCTGCCAATGTAACACAAGTAGTAGGATCTGAAAGGGTCAATTATCTCAAACAGACAAATGGTAACTGATTATGGTGTCTCTGTGGTATTAAATGTTTTGGTTCAAAAAAAGAAACTGTTAAATTAAGTATTTGAAGTATTTTAATGTTCTGTCTCTATTTTCTGTCAAGTGTTACTTTTGAGGACAGAGCATCCTGGTTCTTTATTACAATATTGTTTCTGGTTTTTGTATTACTTCAGTTTTTCTACTGACAAAGATCTACTCAGTTTTATCATAGCCTTACAACAGGGATGGCAAACTCCCAGCATATGGGCCTGATACGTCACTCGCTGGTCACACCCATGCCTGGTTTAGTGAAGGGGAAAATGTCACAATACATCATGTGACACCTCCATGACAACAAGTTTGACATCCCTGCCTTAGAACATTTTCCATGGCTCATGTGTCTTCCACCTGTCAAACAGCAGAAAACTAAACTTGCATAGCTTTTGCTGTCTAAAAGGTCAATATTAGTTGCTTCTGCTTTTGTTTCCAACTTAAGCATAGGGACTTCATTTCTTACATAGAGAAACACTTTCCCACTCCATCTTCTCAATAAAGTTGGCAATCACAGTTCTGTTGTGATTGGCAATCACTTTGCAGATGGTCAGGATGGCAGTCACCTGTGCAACTTGAGCAATTGATGGCATCACACAAAGGCTAATCTGAAAAATCAGAACAATATGTTCCTAGCAAAGCACAATCTATGCAGAAGAATACAACAGTGCACCTGGAGAAAGATTGCTGCTAGTGAAAAAGACTATTCTAACATACAGTGTTGTATTCTACATATGAACTGGTGGACAAGTATGTGTGAGGCAGTGGTGGGTTGCTAACCGGTTTACTACTGGTTCACTCGTGCTCTCACATGCACTTACACACACATGCAATGCTTCTATGCATGTGCAGAAGCATCTGGGCAGATGAGCGGAGCCAGGCCAAACTGGGAGCAACCCACTGGTGTGAGGCCTTATATGGTACATATATATGGCACATTAGAAATAATTGTATAAAATTTAATACTGGAAGATGTCTTCACAATAGATAAAGGTGCTAGCCTTTAATGTGCCATAGAATTGAATGATTTTTTTTCTTTTAAAATTCAACTTCCTATTTTTGGCAGAAAATCTTTAGGTAGAGTATACTCAAGAGATTACTGTCTGCTTTATTCTGAAGGAAAACCTTCTATATCCCCTTCTTTTGGAACAGAGGATATGTCCCTGTCCTCTTAAACAATAGCAAGCTCTTAAATTACAGATCCTGTAAAAATTAATGATTGATATCAGTGATCTTTTGCTATATCAAAAGTTAATGTCATCTCCATGACATTGGGATTTGAGCATAGTGTATCCCAAATCTCTGAATGTACATTTTTCATTCCTTAGATTATACTATTACAAAACATAATTTTATGTGATTATATATTTGTAGTGGGTGTAAGGGACACAGTGGCTCAGTAGCTAAGATGCTGACCTTGTCGATCAGAAAGATAAGCAGTTCAGCACTTCGAATCCCTAGTGCCACGTAATGGAGCAAGCTTCAGTTACTTGTCCCAGCTTCTCCAACCTAGCAGTTCGAAAGCATGTAAAAATGCAAGTTAAAAAAAAGGAACCACCTTTGGTGAGAAGGTAACAGCATTCCTTGTACCTTTGGCATTTAGTCATGCTGGCCACATGACCACAGAGACATCTTCGGACCGCACTAGCTCTTTGGCTTCATAATGGAGATGAGCACCACAGTCTAGAGTTGGGAACAACTAGCACATATGTGCAAGGGGAATCTTTACCTTTACCTTTACCTTTATATTTGTAGTGTTTTACATTATAAAATGCTGGTACTTTATTTTAAGTATTCTTGCTAATAACCATAAATATACGTGGATGGGGATCTGATGGCTTTTAAGTGACTCCATCTTTCCCATATAGCCAAAAACCAATTGAAGAAAAAGCATGAGCAATACATTTCTCATCTAGCAAATTTATTTTCATGTAAATATGCATTTAAATATGTGAACAGCATTTTAAAGCCTGTCAAAGGCAGCATGCAAAAATAAAAATAAAAGTGTCAAGGAAAGAGAATCTTTTTTTTGCCTTTCTTCTCCTTTGAATTAATTTGTGCATCAGTCAAAAACCTGTCAATGCACATGCAATATAAGTGACATGACTTAAGCTACTAAAAGCAGAGGAAAATAACAAATAGAACTGTATGCTGAGAAAAGAAAAGTGACAGCTATTATATGTATTCAGCTATAACAATACACTCCAGAACTGATGAAGAAATGGTGACAGAACTGCCAATTATAATTGAATGAATTGTAAACAGAGATAAAAATTCTTCCAAGCAGAACAGCATCCAGGTGGTTGTGTTCTTCATTTAACACACCCATCAGTTAGTGTCAGAACTTGAATAAAGCTACTGGAATCTTGATGGGTAGTTATGTTTGTGTAACTCATTAATGCCAACTTGGTGGTGAGTTGGGGAAAAATGATTTTAAGTAAGTCATTAATGCCAACTTGGTGGTGAGTAGGGCAAAAAATGCCCACCCCAATCTAATTAATGAGTTTATGTAACTCATTAATGCCAAAAATGAAGCAAGAACTCAAGCAAATGAAATCCTAAAAGTCATAAATCTGAAACAATTGAGCTATGACTCGGTTTATTATGCATTACTAATAATCTGAATACTAAAGTAAGGAGGACAGTAACTCAATATTTTACCCCAAGCACCAAGTTAATAACATATTGTTCCTATAGGAATAATGAAAGACATATTGAAAATACACTATCTTGGAAGACTAAAAATCCAAAAGCTATTGGAAAGGCATTAAGAGAAGAAAGAAATATTAAACCCAATTTGAAAAGTTCTGATTCTTTTTTCTCATATGACATCATAATATGTAACAATGTTCTCATGTGAGCTCTCTCTGTCTCTCTGTAACTCATTTTCATCTAAAAAAGTACTTCTCACCTATTTTTTCTTTTCTTAATCATCTGCAACAAACACTACATCAAAAACTGGTAAAGAATTGGGAATTCTGAATAGGTACAGGTATGTAATTTGATGATATACAACCATTTTCTTTTACATTTCCCAAGAAACACACTGCAGGAAAGTTATATTAATAGGCATCGTCACCATAATTGAGAATTTAAATGCACAAAAATCAGACAATTAGAGTGAATGAATCCCACAGCCACTATGATTTCAGAACTAATAAATTTGTATCTCTCTATTCTCAGAAAAAAAAAATGAATAGCACAGACATTTTCCCATTAATATTCTCCAGATACTAAGAAAAATAAATGGGGGAAAGGGAGAAGAGAAGAGAGACAGACAGATAGAGGCATATTTCTAGTTGTTGTTTTTTAGCAAAAGTAATAATAGAGGTACTATATTGTCTTCTGCAAGGGGATTACAAAGGAGATTAATTTGTAATAGCTCCTTGAGGCATTTCTACAGACTAAAGAGTAAAGAATAGAAAATAATTTCATTTTATTATTAAACTTGTCACCAACAATCTGCAAAGTAAAAGCAGGAAAAGTGATATCTGTTCCAGCACATAAACACAGATTTGGTGGTGAATTTTAATTATTGGTTCCATCTTAAATCAGAAGGCATCTGGTAGCACCTTTTATATTAACACATTTTATTAAACAATTATATCTGTCCTCCTACAAAAGTCAGCTTTTGCCTACTGATTTTCATTTCAGAGGGAAAAGAGTCAGATTTAAACCTGGGAAGTTAATGTTGAAGATAATTGAAGAATTAGCAGATACTTGAAGAATTAGCATTCCAAAAACATCCATGACCTAAAAATAGGGCAAAAAACATATGTAGTGTCTTAGGTCCCAATAGCAATGGTTCTAGCATTATGTCATATTAGGTTCTCGGGACTTACTTCTTCACAGTGCTTTGCAGTCCAATCTAACTGGTTTACAGAGTTAGCATATTTCCCCCAACAATCTGGGTTCTCATTTTACTGGCTTCAGAAGGATGGAAGGCTGAGTCAACCTTGAGCTGGTGGGAATTGAACTGCTGAACAACTGCAAGCCAGCAGAAGTAGCCTAAAATATTGCATTCCCCCCCCCTCCAAAGGTTTATTTATTTATTTTATTTTTAAACATATATCAATATCAAAACATGAACAGTATGGCCTCTGGGGATGGTTCATGTTAACACAAATAACAACAATTATTACTTTAATCAAATTTATATAATCCTAATATTAATGTATTTGATTATTTTAAAGTACTTATGCAATATTTCAATGTTCCATTCTAATGTTAATGATCTTCTTGAACATACATAGTAATACCATCTTTCAACCTCTTATTTTTCTATTTTAATATTACTTATTTTCAATTTATATAGAAATTATATCTACTAATATTCCCCCTAATTCTTATTTCTACCTCTATTATGGCTTCTAGTCAGGGCACTCTTACCAATCCTAATGTTATGACACATATTTATGTTAATACATAGTCCTTTATATAAAGGTTTATTTTATTTCTACCTCTATTTCTAGTTTTTAATCATTATTATATTAGAAAAAATAAGAAAGAAAAAAGGGGGAAAATAGCTCTATTCCATCCATCATCCTTGCCCATTTTAATACTTCAATTCTTATCCATTTTTTTTGGCTTTCCTATGATACTCCTCTCTTGGATCTTTGTCTCTGTCAACATCTGTATCTTCATTATTCCATCTAAATATTTCTCCTATTTCTATCCTCTAAGCTGCCATATCTCCAGAATATCCATCCATACTTCTATCTACCGTTCAAAAACATCTTCCAAATTATACAATTCCAGTTCTATTTTTATATCTCTCAAAAAGTTTTTCTCATCCTCTTGTTTTATTTGGCAATTTGTCTGTTCTATCTTTTCCTCTATACTTTCGGCTGCGTCCTCTCTTTCCTGGACTCTTTGATCTTCATTCATTGCCAGTTGTATGATGTTTTCTACTTTGACACTTATGCCTTGGATTAAGCCTTTTATCTCTCTTTGGTTCTTTGTCATGGTATCCCTAATGCTTTGTAACATCCATGCCATTTCTCTTGAAACCTCACTCATTTCCCCCTGAAAGGCATCTTGTTTTAGTTTAATAAGTCCACTTTTAGTCAGGGCCACAAACGATATATTCAGTTCCAATTTTGCTCATCAAAGAGTTCAATAATCATAGCTCTTTACATCTCAGGGTTATTAATCAATTACATTTAAATAGTCCAGACAGTTTTCATACAACAAATCACTTTACTTTACTTAAAAGCCTTCCTTATCACAATAGTAAAGTAATTAATTATAGGACAACACCACAATCCTTCAAAAAGATGTTGCTTATTTCTTCTGTCAACAATTTCCTAGATTTGTATGGGAGTAGTATATTCCATTTACCAGTAGATGGTAGCATCAACAGAGATTTCAGCATTGTTTCAAACATGATAAATTAAAATCCAAATTTAATTTAGTTTATAGAGACAAAATTAAATACTCAAATCAATTCAGGTACATAGTTCCAGCATATTATAATGCTTCCATAACAATGCCTACCCAATTTAAAATCCAATTTTCTTTGATTAAAAGATCTTTAGCTTTTCTTCCCGCAGTTTTTCTCCCCTTGGTTCCTTTCATCTGGGTCTTGGATTTTTCTCTCTATGGTTGTTCGCTGCTTTAAAAAGGTAATTCTAAGAGCCTCTTTTCTTCTCTGGATTTTCTTCTTTTTCCCTTTAGGTTCAGGGACTACATACAAAAATCTTCTCACCCAGCTCCAATTACTGTTCACTAACTCGGCTCCAACACCAGTATTAGGTGTTCCTTGACTGCCCCAGCTTTATAATCATCCTAACTAATCTGTCAGAACTAATCTGTTCTCATTTATAACCCAGGTCAGGCAAGAGAGTTGTGATTCTCTGTGATCATGCATGGCACCCCTATTTGCTTCACTTCTCCTATAGGGAGGCTTTGGCTCCTTTTAGAGTCCACCAATTGGGAGGATTCAGCATGGGAGTGTGAAGACCTGCTCCTTGTGTCTGATCTCACCACAACATCAATCGGAAATTCTGCAGTACTGCATTCTAACCTCTGATAAATGAATCAGATAATTTAATGCTCGCAAATGATTCACTCCACAGAGATTCATTTAGTTAGTTTACTTTATTGTCATTGTACCTTGTACAATGAAATTAAATGTCATCTTCATATTAATGAATTATCAAATGGGCAAAAAGAACAACTAGTGAGGACAAGAAAGTTGAACGATATCATTTCTACTTCCAAAAATGTGCATGTTTTATGCATTTTGATTCCAAATATTTGGGTCATAAATATGGAGGGTAGTCTTTTAAAATCAATTTTGAATTAATTTCAAATGCTGAATGTTTATGGAATAAAGCTTAGACTAAATGACTCTAACATTTAAATTACTGAATTCCTGAAATTTTTGTATTATTATTTGCTGAATTCATATATACTTCCATGTGATTTCTGTCACACAAACACACACACACACACACAAATATATATATAATTTCACTTGTTATATCATTTTCCATTCTCTTTTCCTTCTCCATTAATTAATATTATTTTTATATTATAATTAAAATTCTTAATAAAAATTACTTTGAAAAATAGAAAAGAGGAATTTGGCAATGATATAGACTGGGAAACCAAAATAGTATGTAGTAATGGCAAAATTGATAGGAAATTTCAATAACAGAAGCAGAATCAAATCTAAGCAGGAATTACAAATTAATTTTAAATATGATTTATTAAAAGTAAGACAATTTTAGACATTTAGAACATGGTTGCTAGGAAAAAGTTATGATAGCAGTTAAAAACAAGAGAATAAAGTACAGTTCTTAAATAGATCCTAGCAACAATTGTTAATGTTCAATATCTAAATTATAAATAGCTAAATTGTGTTTAGCAGATGGAATAAAAATGTAAGGGAATGGGAAAACATGTCAGTAAAACATGTCATTTTCAATAGAAAGTTTTATGATAGTGCTATTTTTCTTACTAGGATTGACTGCTAAGAACTGCCCAAATCCCACAGCTCTTAGGTTAAAGATACTCTTCTCTCCAGAAGACATTTGTGTCTTAGACCATTATTCTTCCTCCACTAGAGAGTAAGATCTTTCTCAGGTTTTAGTTTGTCTATCCCTTGCTGGGTTAGCAGATAGCACTAGCTATCTGGCTATTAAAAGCAAAGGTATGCAACTGTCTCCCAAGCTCCATAGTTTCAAAGGTTCTCTGATGTCAGCAGGAGATGTGACCTATGCTATCTCCATGTCTTCCTTTGTTTTGTTCCATGGTTTGTTTCCTTTGTTCCATGGTTTGTTATTCACAAGACTGCTTGTTTATCCTACCAGTGCCACCAACTTTATTACTAATTATTGGGTTCTTGGAAAAGGATCGGATTCAGAACATAAGAGAAAAGTTATTGTTCATGCTTTTATTCATAACAGAGTTTCTTTCATTCATTTTCAAATATATCAAGGCAGTTATTCAGTATTCACTTATGTATATACTTTTGGCTGCAGCTGTGGTCAATGAGACATGTATTGTTGTGGGGAGGGGAATGAAATAAAATAACAGACAGCAGCATGTGTGTAAGAAAATGGGATCTTAAAGGCTCAAAATGGAAATGCTAGCCAGCAATATAGCTGCAAAAAAAGAAAAAAGAAAAAAGAATACAGTCTTGGTGTACATCAACAGGAGTAAAGTGTCAAAATCAAGACATGTCATTGTTCATTTATATTCTTAATTGATCAAACTACACCTGGTACACTATATGCATCCAGTTCTGGGTACTACATTATAAAAAGAACATTGACAAATGGGAGCACATCAGAGGACGCCAATAAATATACAAGTAGATTGGAAGGAAAAATTAATGAGTGATTGTTAGAGACACTGCATAGGTTTAGCCAAGACTGATAAATGACCTGATAGCTCTCTCCAAGAATGTGAAGGAATGTCATGTAGAGGACTAGGCAGGGACTTTTTCAAGTTGTTCTAAATCACAACCCCAGAATAAGGGGCTTAAATTAAAAGATACATACTTAGGTTAAACCAGTGCTTCTCAAATAGTGGGGCGGGCTCCCCAGGGGGGGCGCGAGGCTCTGTAAAGGGGGACGCGAAGGCTCCCTTTCCATCTCGGTGCAAACGAGGAGCCAGGAGCAACAGGCGGGCCTCGCTCGCGTCTCCTCTGGGCTAAATGGCGGCAAAGGCGGCAACGGCGGCGGCAAAGGCGACGGACTGGAGTTTCCCGACGAGGTTGCCTGTCCGACCAGCCCCTGCTGGCTCCTGGCTGAGGGAGGAGCTGCCGCTCCGCCTTCTCTGAGCGGGATCCGCGCCCTGCAACTGGCCGAGGCGGGTGAGGGGAAGCGGGAGCTGAGGCCGCCTGGTGGGCGCGGACGTCCCTTCACGCTGACCAGCCTCTTGCTCGGGCTACCCTGCAGCCCGCCGGCCGACCAAATGACTGACCTGCAGTCCCAAAGCGAAAGGAAAGCGGTCGGGTGGAGGGGGCGCTCCCTTCTTTTGGCAGCCCCTATCCGGCGAAGGAAAGGACGGCAGAAAGGCCAGCCTGGCCCCGGGCGCTGTGCGGGACTTGGGAAACCAAACATGAAAGAAAGATTGGATGCCACTGGGGCAGCCCGCGTTGCTTTGCAGCTTCATTGGAAGGCTCAAATTGGAAGCAAAGCCAATCAATTTTAGTGGGTCTTAACTCTGGTAGATAAGACACAACAGTGTCACCCAGCATCTGACTTCTCGTTGGAAGCGTTGCATTATTCAATACAGTGTTATGCAGAGGTGTACTTATAACAATTTTATAGACAAATGATACTATTTACAGTCGCGCAGGGGGGCCCAAAATGTTTTCTTCTTCCTAGGGGGGGGCATGACAGAAAATAATTGAGAAGCACTGGGTTAAACATAGAAAAAATGTTTTAATGATAAGAACTGTTAAAAAATAAAACAAAATTGCTCAGTGGCTGTTGCTTAACTTTGCTAGAAGTGTTTAAGTAGAGGTGAGTATTCATCTGCCAAGAATGTTGTGCTAATGAATTTTTGCATTGACCAGATAAATGGCCTGAATCAGGGGTGTCAAACTCATGTGGAGCTTAGACTTGGCCTGCAGGGCTGCCCTGAAATCAGTGAACGACTGTGGTGCCTCTGCCAGCAAAAATGGAGCTCAGGTGGGCTGCATGCGGCCATCCTGAGCTCCATTTGTGCTGGCAGAGGGTTGTAGGAGGCTATTCCAGCTGAAATTCGACAGAGCCCGCCCTCTGCTTTCACTAGCAGAGGGTTACAGGAGACCGTCCCAGCTGAAAATGGAGCTTATGTGGCCATTTTCATTGGCAAAGAGCTCAGGCCACCACAGGTGCTCCTGACACCAGTAAAACCAAGCTGGCCATGCCCACTCCATCCCCCCAAGGGGATGGGGTGAATACTAGCAACTTTCTTCTTCTTTTTTTTTAAACAAAATTTTATTGGTTTTTTAAAAAAAATATTCAAGGAAAGGGGTAATGGATGAAGTACAAATTTTGACAGTTACATTATGCAGGAAATGGCCCTCCCCCCCATTCTCATAACTTTCATTTACTAATACATTAGTTTGTTATTACTTAATACTATTTTGTCAGCATATAAACTTTTATCTTGAACTAGTTTCAATTGTTTTATATCACACAGATTTTCAAGTTCATTTTTGTGATATGAGTTTTCTCAATGTTGCCTCTTCCCCCCCCCCCCTGGCAGAGCTCCAGCACCTCCTGTGTCCTGTATGTCCGGTGTAGTGTCATCAGGTTATCTAGGAGGAGTTTATTTTTTTCCATGAAGGCCTCAGCCTCAGTAGTTGTGTTGATTCTAACTCTTGTGTCCTCCCAGAATATTAGCATACCTTCTGGCAACAGCCATCTAAACCACACCCCTTTCTGGTATAATTTATTCACTAAGAGCGAATATTTTTTTCTTTTATCTCTAACTTTCTTTGGGATTTGTTTCAGAATGGCTATTTCTCTATCCTTGTATTTTAATGTTTGTCCCCTTTGTGCACTCAGAATCTCGTCTCTTGTGGTCTTTCTAAGAAATTTGATGTGTACCTCCCTTGGAACATTGTGTGTTCTAGCATATGTTAAGTTTACTCTATAAAACAGGTCCATGTCCCACCCCATCTGTTATCTGTCTTTTTAAATAAATTCAGCCAATAAATTTGCCATAATATCCCTCAGATTTTCATCATCAGCCTCAATTGCATTTTGAAACCTAAGGAAAAAAGACATTCGTTCAAATTCCGTTTTTATCTGGTGGTTCTCAAGTTCTTGGTTTCCTTTCTGGACCCCCTTCACCTCTCTCCTCATCTCAGCCGTCCCCTCCTCCAAAAGTTCCAGTCTCTGTGAGTTTTGGATCACATGGTCTTTATTCTCTCTGAGCTGCTCATTCATTTCTTTCAATTGATTTTTTAATTCCTCCTGCCCCTTTAAGAGTTGTTCAAACATCTGTTGAAAGTCCACCTCAGAGGGCTTAGGCTGGAACAAAGAAGTTAGTGTCTGTTGTCTGCTGGGGCTGGACGTTGAGGATGTTGGGGCAGAGCCCGCAAATCCCGGCTTCCCCGGTGGTGGTCTTTTGGGTGGCATTGTGGTAATCAAAGCTCAGAGATGAAGATGTCAGTACAGAGAAGAAGCAACTGGGGAAGTGGGTAGCCGAGAGAGATTGCGAGGCAGGGAGCCCAGACAAATAGGGACCTAGGCAATAAAGCAGTAAAGTCCTTTGTTCCAAGTCCAGGATAAAATGTAACACAAGACTTCTCTGAGTGCCACGGAGACAAAAACAAGATGCCAGCAACTTCTGTGGGTGGAGTCAAATTTCAAAGTACATAAAGACAATGGAAATGTGCCATCTTGCCCTGCCAGCTCCGGGATCCAAAGGCAAAAGTTTTCAAAGTTTTCAAAATAAAACAGATCATCACCTCATTTCACAATTGCAGTAAAGGAAATCTGCTATTTGCTATGAGGGTGATTCCATTCCAGGTCTCCCCCCCTCCTCTTCTGGGGGCATGGAGCAAAACAGTTTCAGGCCGCTTGTCCAAGGGGGAGAAATCCCCCTCCCTCCAATCACACTTCCCAGCCACAAGTTGAAAATCTTTCCAAAGAGCTGACAATCTTTTTATTTTCATTCAGTCATCAAAGGGAACGGGGGGAATCTCCATCTCACCACACAGCAACTGCGTCCTTTGAATTTTGGGTTTCATCTGGCTGCCTCAACGCGAAGACGCCCCGGCGCCTCCCCTCTTGCCTCCTGGTGCCTAGGGCGATGCGGGGGGCCCCCCAGCTGCCGCAGACACAGGGGATCACCCGCTATGCTGCCCCCTCAGCAGGAGCCCCTCCAGGGCATCCGGTGCCCCCCCCCGATCAAAGGGGAGCCCACCAGGAGTGCACGGGGCAAGCAAAGCTTGCCCATCGCGTACCGCAACCGGAACCAGAAGTCCAATACTAGCAACTTTCTTATTTAGCATATACATAATATACCATAATATACTGACTATGCTAGATAGGCCACAAGAAACAAATAATAGTGTAAAACCTTAGTTCATTGGAAATATCAATAATATAAAATATGCTGCTGGTATCAATTTGATACTGAAAATGAGAAAGATTTAAGAAATCTATAGTTGAAAATGAATCAAGGGAGTGCAAAAGCTGGTTTGCTGCTGCTGTTCCCTTTAGTTCCCCCCCCCCAGTATATCAACAGGCAACATCAACCTAATGCAAACAGGTGAAGAAGTTAAAAAATATTTTAATTTTGTGTGGTTTAGAAATTTATAGGAATGATGACTGTAACAATAACATAAAGATATACCTGCTATTGAGAAATATAATATATCTGGACAAAATATTATAGTTGGAAACATTACTCAGACAACAAAGATATATACTATCAAGCAATTAATTTTAATATTTATAATATATGGTTATAAAAATTGAACCATCACAAAGAATAAAAGAAGACAAGCAAACCTTTGATCAGCTATGCTGGAGAAAATTTGAAGAATACACTTCCTTACTTCCTTATTTTTGACATGTACAAATTCATCAGAATAGTAAAGCCAACATTAAAAAAAATTCCAGCACTCCAAAACCACTAAAAAAAATGCAGTTACTGAACATCCTCAGGGCTATATCAAATTGAATTAATACTTAATTCTGAGATTTTCTCTTAATTGATATATTTGGTCATGAGAAACAGTATTAATATGTTACTTTGTTTTGATTTTTATCATATTACTCTATATGAAATGAAGGTCTTCTATCTTCATTTCATGTAGATTTAATCAATATCTAATTTATTAAAGTTGTCTTTTTCAAAATTTGACAGTATGTTTTACTTATTTTGCTCAATCCAAACATCCATTGCTGTAGTAGGAAAATATTTTCAAACATGCATAGGCTTGTTGACTGATTTCAGAGACAGCTTACGGGTTTAATTTATTTAAAATATGTCACATTGCTTACAGTGCAAGATGGTTGCCTGAAGGCCAGTCCTTTTGCCTGCTGTCATCCAATTTATCATATTGTTGGAGAAAATATTTCATTTGAAACTTAAATACTATAAAAATTACCACAGGATCATTTTTAAATCAACATGTGCATTATCCTCTTATATTTTACCTACAATGAAATGAAAAAGTTTACTTATTATTTATTTATATATTAAATTTATGTGCCACACATCTTGTCCAGAGATGACTCTGGGTGGTGTTCAAACGTAAAAACTAGCATACATTAAAATGACAAAGCAATAAATAACCATAGTAAGTCTGTTTTAAAAGATGGAGAGAAACAGAATATAAAGTACAGGGAGAGGTGTAATCTTTCTAATCCAATAGGCATTTCCAGAATGCTGCAGTCTCATTGGAGCCCCAGGTCAACTGGCAGAGCCAGATCTTCATGCACTTTTAAATAATGTGCTCCTCAGAATTCTAACAGATTGCATTGGTCTCTTCAGTTGTATTGATTATCAATATGAACCAAGCTATGCATTTGTTGCATCAAAGCCTACATCAATACATTACATTCAAAGTAGATGCTGTATACATACAGCTGACCACAGATATGGACCAATGATGACAAAACTGTAAAACTGTTTTCTTTAGTGTCAGCTAGGTGTCCAACCTACCACTATCAAATCACATACTGTACATTGCTTATTTGATAGCAACTCACCTTTTTAGATAATGTAAGTGAGTAATACATATTTAATATTAACATGTTATTACTTACCATGATTATGAGTATTAGAAGACACATGAGATCTCAAAATAATCATGCCTACACTTTGCAGAATTCACAAATTGTGGGAAGCTTAATTTATAAAAAAGAGAAACACAACCAAACAATAAATATTTTAAAACAGAAAAAAAATCTTTGAAAGTCACATTATTCTGCTGTCTTTTGAACAATGTAATGTGTATCCAAAGTAGACCTTATTTTATTGAATCTATTCATCTTGACTAGGCTTCATCTTAAGGAAACTATTGCCACTTGTACCCTTTTGCTTCATCTTCATTTATATCAGGGAATAACATAATAGTGCAATCACAGTTCCAGTCTCTGTAAACTAAAATCCTGGATTTCTTTCTTTTTTTATTACTTTCTTCTCAGAGCCAATGGAAAAATTAGGGCATTATATATTTTCATCCTTACTAAAAGAATTTGTATATTCTGTTAGTCACAATCAATCACCAGTCCCAAAGTCCTGCAAAAATACCCACATGAGCTGGAGAGATCTTACTCTGTTATTCAGCACTTTTCTTAAAGAGGAAACTCAAACATCCAAGTAGAATAATCCCTACAATAATAAACCTTTGTCATTATATTAAGGCATACAATAACAAAAGATGGGATATACTGTTTTACAAACATCACATAGTCCTATTGCATTCATTCCAATTCTGAAGAGGTTCATCTTAATAATACAAGAGGCTTCATCTTCAGTCTGAAAAGGCTAACTTCTATATGGCTTCTTTTGAATTTAATTTTTGGGGTGGGACTAATCCCGGAAATTTTTTTGACACGTTTTTCAGAAATGGTTTGTTATTGCCATCTTCCTAGGTCTGATGTAGAATGACTGGCCTAAAGTCGCTCAACTGGCATGTGCCTTAAGTAAGATTAGAACACACAGTGTCACCAGGTTTTTAGCCTGGTGGCTTAATTACTACACCAAACTGGTTCTCAGCCCAGATACAATCTCCAAAAGCATTCAAACCAAGAGAAAGAAAAATTATATCTTCTCTTAGTACATCCCAGCTCTCAAAAGAGATAGCAGTAGTGAATTCAATGAAAGTGAACTGAGGCTTGAGAATTGTGTTTAGAAGCTAAATTTCACCCACCAGCTCATCCTTATATCTCACTTCTGCTTTATAGATAGCTAACATTTCTGAGAAATAATTTATAGTATTATCAATATTTCAATTTGTACTACCACTGTAGACTCCAAAACTAATAACATGGCTATTTACTCAGCTGACATACTTGACAGGTATGCTGACAAATGGAAGTACTTATAAGCACTAAAGAACATACAAATCTGGACTCATTTTTCCAAATATTTTTTTCCTTGAAACTTAATATAGTATTAATTCAACTGTTCATGTATCTGCTTAAGACTCTCCATTTTAGATTCTGTAGGACAAAAACATCTGTTCCCACGAATTAATTCCACATTCAGAAATTTACACCATACAGAAAAACAAACTCCTTTTCATAGAGAAGCTGTTCACACAATTTAATAATGCATACTGGATATTCTGTTTCTTCTGAGCAAGTGTGTATTTTTAAATGAAAAATATATCCAGATTTCCTTTAATTCCAATATTGTGTTAACTGTAATGAACTACAATGTTCCACATAATACTAAATGTATATAGTTCATTTAAAAAGCTTTAATCTGTTCTGCAGAAATAATAGAAGCTTTGACCAAGTAACAAACTATAACAAAAGGTCAAGTGTACATACTGGTTAATCAAATTCTGCAGAGAAAAGAGTGTTTGTACACTAAATCAGGGCTCAGCAAAGGTTTGAACCCAATTTTCTTTATCTTAGCCTTTCACTTCAGTAAAACTCACATACTAATTCTTTAATGTGTTCCACCTTCCTTCAGTTTTTTTAAAAGAAAAGAACAGTAAATACTTCTAATTGGGAAGTGTGAAAGGCTGACAGAAATACTTATTTTTTTTACTTTATGTAGAGCTTAAATAACATAAAAATAACAATAACCAATAATTAAAATGTATTTAAATCAGCTAGAGAGACAAAAACACAAAGAACAAAAACTTACTATGAATAAATTAAATTAAGCAAAACTACACTTATTTAAAGAGAAATATTTCATTTTGTTGATGAACTAAGAATTAAGAGGAAAATAATTCCACATGAAAGGCTACACTATAGAGAAAACCTCTGGCCATGCTACTACTCAAACAACATTCAGTACTAAGATAGCAGCACAAGGAAAGTGATGGCTATTATGAAGAGAGACCATATTCCAAATAACTTGATTTTCATTCCCATCCTTACTTATGATCACTTCATACATGTAGATCCATACTATTAGGGAATGAACACCACAATATCACCAGCTGCTGAACTTTGAAATATAACAAATAAATATAGGATATACTTCTTCCAATCAGGTGGGCTTACCCATAATCATGTCCAGTTTAATTTCAATTTCATAAAATAGAACTCACAGAAAAGAAGAAGAAAAGTGTATCAAAACCCCCAAATGACAATAATGACAATGCAATTGAAGTGTTTACTCATTTGTATGTGTGCCAACATTGCATGCACATAGTAAGAGATAGAGCTTGGATTGTAAGGTTATGACTGCTATCTTGAAATTTTCCAGACCCATCCATCCCTTATTATATTCTGATGTTGCCAAACATAACATAGTCCTAAGAAGAACCAGAAGAATGGAGAACTGGAAAATGGTTCTCTTTCTCTGTAATTTGAGAAATATACAGTACCATATCTATTCATTATGTATGTGTCTTCTAGTGTTATCTTTCATTGTTGATAGTTGAAAAAATGCATATAGAAATGCAGTATACCTGTGATTTTAAACTATTATGATTGCATAATGCTACATCAAAAGAATGAATGTGTAAATAATGAAAACATTATCAATCATTCATTGAATTGAAATATTTTCAAGTATTTCAGTAAAGCTTTACCTCAGATAGCAAGATGCAATGAAGAATCACACGGAGGATAACAGAAATTGGAAGACAGTTTTGAAGTCAAATGGTAAATAAAAGTCAGCAGTCCCTTCCAACTTTGTTAATCTGTAATCTGTCTAAAACAGTATTTTAGAAAAAAAGAAATTTTAGAAAACAACTTGTAGCAGTATGAAATGATAATCACACCACTTAAGTGAATGTCTTCCTTATTAAATTAATGAGCGAGCAAGCATCATTGGGAGGAGGGAGAAATAGAGCCAATGCTTCTAGTCATTTTCTGAGAAGAGTATATAACGTTTAATATTAATATTGCTAGAAAATAAAATAAATAATTTATGTTGTTTGATTTGATTTCAGAGAGTTGAGCTTCAAGAATATCAAAAGGTGCACAAGTAACTTACTCTATTTGTGGGAAACATAGCGGGAGAAAGATTATATAATTTTCAGAGAGTGAATGAAAACAACAACAATAACAGCAAAGAATGCCACCTTTTCCTGGGAGATATTTGGTTGAGGAAAGTGGAACTTACATATTCATCACGAAAAAAAGAAGAGAGCATCCCACATTTCAAATAAGGCAGTTATAGAGAAATTGCCCCAAATGGTCAAAGAATGTATAAGGCTTTATCTATTTTTATTTCATTCTGTATGATCTTGTCAAGTTTGAGGATCTAAGAGTATGTGATTTAGCACTTAACTAAAGAAAGATCAGGATTTGACTAAACAAGAAAGTTGAAAAAGATATCAGTACAGGAGGATACCACTGCATGACTATCTATGTAGATTCTGTAGACTCATCAAGACTCAAATTTGACTTGAAGAAGATGCTATGATTTACACTGCCAGAAGAGGTGGGAAGGGCCAGCCTGATAGCTATGAGGATTTATAGACTTTATTTGTACTTCATTAGCTCCCACAAAGGTTGGTAAATGACATATAGGTACACATTTAGACTTCTTATCTGCATTCATTATCATCATACAGCTTTGAAATAACTAGGAATCTAGTCACAATTGAATTAATATTACAGTTATTGTTTACAAATCTATAGCAGGAACATGGCAACAATGAAAAAGCACTTTCTTCAGGAAGAATTTTAAAGTTTTAATGATAAATCAAGTTTCATTACAAAGCATAGAATGAACCTCCTCCAGCAGTCTTTTTTTCACTGCAGCACTATTGTCTCCTGCGCTGAATTGAACTCTGGTGCAAGGAAGAAATGATGAATGTAGGTAGCTTCTAAGCAAGTAGCTTTGTCTAATGTTTCTTAACACCAGTATAGTAATTTAAGTCATTTATTGCACATTTAAATCTTAGAATTAACAACTTTTAACTGCCAGTAATGTTCTTCTAAATTAAATTGATCACTTTATAAGTCAAATAATTGCAAATAAAATCAAGCATCCCCATCAATGACATCGATACGATGGGTTTCTTTCCCATTCACTCCTTCTGAAGTTACTTATTAAAATTAAATATAGGATTACAGGATTGGCTTTTGTTTCCCAATACAACACATGATTTAATTGTTGACTTTGATTCTGACAGTTGTGCTAATGACAGCTAATATGAATGGTTTGCTTTTTAAGAGACTTAGCAAGATTCATAGAAGATTAGGCTATCAATGACCACTGTTACTAGCTCTTGAACCATGGTTATGCCTTGGACACCAGTTTCTGGCTAATGATAGCAGAAAAGAGGTTAGCACTTTTCTTTTCATGCTTATAAATTCCCAAATTCACCAATGACATACAGTGCTGAACCTAATGGGCTTTATTTCACAAAGCTGGGCTATATTGATTTTTGTGTTAGATTAAGTAAATTGATCAATTCCAACAACCCTGGGTGATTTGTACTTAAAAAAATATTAAGAGAAAAAAATCAGCATATCTAAAGGAAATAAATCCAGCCCTGGGAGCAAAACCAAATGTTCAAAGACTTTTAGAACATCATCAGGTTAATGGCCATAGAGATGTATGGAGGGATGTTGTTTGAAGACAAGATTCAAGGGGGAATCACACTTTTTAGATCCTGATATACAGTATAACAGTATGGCATACCTGACACATCCAGCATTCCCTGAGCTGCCATATTGTGAGAAAATGTAGTTTCCTTCTAGGATAGCCCCCTGTAGAGCACATTGTAATATTCATGAGGTGACTGCTGCATGACTAACTGTTGGAAGGGCTGTACAAAGCTTTTTTTCAAAGATATGGTGCTTTTTAAAATTATAAATAGGGTTTATTTTCCAAGACTTCCTCTGTTGGAGTTATGGTAGATGTCAGGGATATTTGCTCTAGGCACAGTGCATACAATGGCACTGTGCTCTGATGTTCTGGCCCACAGCTGGAATGTTGTTGGTTGCTTAGTATTTCAAAGGACAGGGAAAGAAAAAAATATGCCTTTTCTATCACCCCTTTCTTCTCCCAGCTTCATCCCTTCTTCCAAACTTCTTGTTCTTCTGTAGTCTTTTAAGGATGTCAAACTACGGAATCCCCAAACTGTTCCCAGAGGCTCATTTTATTGGTCTAGTCTGTGATCTCTTGTTCCAGTGCCTCCTTAACTTACTTGCACTTCTTCCTTTTATTTTGTCCCTCCTGCTTTTGCCACAGATCATATTTTGGCTTCAAACATTGAGAGCTGTCACCCAAAGTAGTTCAGTTCCATACTATAAAGATCCTGGTTACCCCCCCCCCCCCCACTTACCTAAGCCAATTGCAGAATAAATGAATATGTAATTCCAGGGAAAAGTTTAGGCAAAAGGAAGAAAAGGAACCACACTTGAAGAAGTGGCACATGTAATTTTTCCCACTTTCAGTCCAGCACTTGTTTTATTATTATTAGTTCAGCATTTTACTATTTATTTATAGAAGCTTTTAAGGATTTTTTATATTAAAAAAAGATTAAAAAACAAAGTAGAGGATAGGACAAAAAGTTACTGTTCCTCGTGCAGCTGTTTATTCCAGTTATGGCTATTCTAAAAGTTTGGTAATTTTACCTCCTTTACTTCATCATTTAGCTTCATTTTCAAAGATAACTTTGAATGTTCTTTGTTATTTTACCTACATTCATACTTCTTTGCATTCTGTAGTAGGCATGGATTTGATTTCAATGATATGATTTGTGATATTAAACTTTTACAATTTAGTATTGAACCAATTAGCATAAATATTCCTTACAATTTATAGTGATATCACCTAGTTACAAATACAAGTATTTTATAATAGTCCTCCTGGCCAGGATGCTATTAAATTAATGAGTTGAATATGTACTTTTTTAACTCAACCATGCTTAGCAAGTGAGAATTGTAACTACCTGAAGGAAGTTTTAAAATATTCTGAAGCTCACCTTTTTATAATTCCTGGTGAGTCTCCCTCTAGTCTAATAGCACTAAGTTGCAAATGGCAGGTATGTGTTATATACTTTACTTTCTATACTTTACAGACTTGATTTTCTTAACCTGAAAGAAAAATCTTAAGCAGTCTTTTTTGGAAATCGCAGAGAAGAAAAGTCAGGAAAAAATGAACGTGTGTTAAGGTGTTCATCACAGATGTTAAAGCCATCAAACCTTTCCTTCCTTCCTTCCTTCCTTCCTTCCTTCCTTCCTTCCTTTCTTTCTTTCTCTCCCCCCCCAAATTGATGAAGTTCTTCTTTACAATAAAGTATACCAAAATATAATCTGAGTAAAAACTTGTATGATAAAATAAAATATACAGTAACAGCACCACTTAATTAAGCAGCAGCACAGCAGTTACTAAAAATAAACTAACTTGAATTACAATAAAATTAAAAAGCTTAGCAAAATAGAAGAATCTTTACTTGGTCCTGAAATTATGCTAATCTTGGCCACAGTTGATCTTTGCCAATAAAGAAAAATCTCTTATATTTCCCCTTGAGTTGAAAACTGTTCATGGCCTTGTTGCTGTTGAATATCTTAGTAATGAAACTCCTCAAGCAGTATGAAAATTTCAGATAGCTAGACAGAGAGATAGACAGAAAGACATAGAGGCAGACAGACGGAGTTAAATGGGTGGATGGATGGATGGATGGATGGATGGATGGATGGTGAGAAGAGAATCGTTACTGGAAAAGAAAATGTTAAGCTTTTTCTTCTCATGTACCTTGATCCAAGTACAGATCAAGGGTTCTATCCTATTTGTGCATATAATTTGACCTTGAGTTCACTAGCGCTACTATGGAATTGCTTTCTTAAGGGTATTTCTCTGGGAATGATGCCAGGAATAAAAAGGCCTAGCTATTGCATTAGCCTGCTTGCAAATAGTCCAGAGATAATGAGTGTATATTTTACCTAGTTCCAGACCTAGGTAAAATATAGCAGCAAAGACAATTCATGGTCTCAAAAGTTTTCCCTTGTTTTATAATTTGGGATTGACCAAAGACCATATGCGAATTTATGTTGAGTAGACAAGATAGTCTTCATGCAATTGTACCCATGCATATTCTTCATGTTCTTTTGCTATGCCCAGTGCTGCAGCTGTCAAAAAAGCTGATGCTGTCCTAGGCTGCATAAACAGAGAGCTAGTTTCAGAATCATGTGAAGTGATATCATTGCTCTATACTGCACTAGTGAGGCCACACATTGAATACTATGTCCAATTCTGGTCACCATGACACACAAAAACTGTTGAGATCCTAGAAAGAGTCCAAGAGTGTAGAGAAGAACAATAAACATGATAACAGCTCTTCAGGCTAAATCATTTTAAGAACTGAGGGAACTAGGTATGTCTAGTCTAACAAAGAAAAGAGCTACAGATGATAAGTTAGCAGTCTTGCAGTACTTGAGAACTTGCCACAGAGAAGAGTGACTCAATTTATTTTCCAAAGCACCTGAAGGCAGTATAAAAAGTATCAAGTGGAAAATCATTAAAAAGAGATTCAATCTAGAATTAAGGAGAAATTTTCTGACAGGCATAACAATTAATCAGTGGAATGACTTGTTTCCAAAAATCATGAGTGCTTCATAAAACATTAGAGGTTTTCAAAAAGAGACTGGCCAACCATTTGTCTGGCATAATGTAGGATCTTCTGGCATGGACAGGGGATGGATTAGAAGAGCTCCAAGGTCATTTCCAATCCTATTATTCTGTGTTCTCCTTGATATAGCAAGTGTACATTTGTAAGTCAGGCAGAGAATCCATTCCTGTAGAAGTTTTAATGCAAATGAAATACCATAGGGAAAAAAATTAGAGGCTGCAGTCCATCATAGCAATAGCACTTAGACTTATATAAAACTTCACAGTGCTTTACATCTCTCTGTATTGCGTCAACAATATGGAACCTCATTTTACCAACCTCAGAAGGATGGAAGGCTAGTTAACCTTGACAATATATACTAAAATATATATTCAATGAGCCAGAATAATATAGATTGTATAACTTATTTTAGTCTTTGTACAATATTTCCAACTATTCCCAGTGGATTTTATTGTTATGATTTTGTTGCAATTTTATCATAATGTTTAAGATGATATATATAATTTGGAAAAAACCTATATAGCTATCCTTTTAATCTAATGCTATATTTCTATACGGTACTTTTTCCAAATACAATTAACATGTAACAAACTATTTTTCCATATAAATATTGCTATGCCTATTTTAATTAATCCACTGTAAAGAATAATGTATAATCAGTTAAAACAGTTTATATTGCTTTAAGGTAAATTAATATATATCTATAGAAGTTACATTATTTTTGACATTTAAGTCTGGATCCTGATACTGTGTCCATATGTTTATTTTCCCCATATATTTTTATTATTTTCTTTACAATGTAGAACATTAATTATTAGCAGCAAGTAATTTTCTTTTGTCATTTTTTTTTCAAAGTGTGTAGATAAATTCTTAAGAGATAGTCATGCAATTGGTGAGATCAACTTCCCTACCTGATAAAAAATTTCTTCTTATTTCTTCTTTCAAAAACATATAACAGTTAATTTTGGTACCTGCTCTGCTTTTGTTTGTTCTTTTTAGATTGGTAACTCACTGATCCTAAAAACACTTGCCTCAGTATAATGCCTATACTAATGATTTTCCCATTTGAGGAAAAGAAAAATTAAGTTGGAAAAAAAACTGATTAATAATGAATTGAGATTAGTGTCTTTTTGCTTGGTCTGGTCTCAGTCATGAGAAATTAAGTTTATAGCCACAAATACACCTCTGGTAATGTAGCTAAAGCCCTTTAAAAATCCTTAGAAAAGAAAAGAAAAATGGCTCAGAGAATTGGATTTCATTCTCATATTGTTCAAGGGCACAACTATTAGGAGGTTTGTCATCAACATGTTCTCCAAAAGACTGTTGCAGAGGTACTGCCAATGGAAACAGAAAAGATAGCCAAAGAAGATTAAACTGTAAGTAATTCAGATAATTTTGTAATAAAATAACTCATATTGTGATAATCTACCAATATGTAGGCTGTTGTCATAAACATATGTTATACATGTGTACAACATGACAATAAAAAAATATAATCTAACCTGCAGTAATCTGTCAAATGATCTATCACATTATAATTGCATTTCATTCTGTAGTTGGGCTATTCAGAAGTTTAAAGCTTATTTTTGTATCATCTATTCTTATTCAGATGTAATTTTCACTGACCACAAATGATGAGAACATTATTACAACACATATGAAGGGCATTAAGTTTGGAACTGCTGGTTTACTAAGTCAGCATTTTTATTTTAACTGCATTAAAGCAAATTGTCACCAATATTGAATAAATTTTCCTGATATTTCTTGTATTTCTAAGATTAAATTAGCATTCTAATCCTAATCCTTGAAGTCCTAATATGTCTAAGGATCACGTATCTAAAGTAGTTCAGCATTGGTATCAAGTTTAATTAAAACCAAATCTGGTTTTAAAATTGAGAAAAAAACTTTAATATTTTGGTATAATCTTGACTAATATGAACTGTATGTTGTTTCAGAACAACTATGTTAAGGTCTCGATTGAATTTAAAAATATTCGATGGGAAAAATTGCATCTGCAATTACCTAGAATATTATTTTTATTCCAAACAATACCTATACTGAGGACTGATGTAGTATTTAAGCAATGCAAAATATGTATATTTCCAAATTTGTTTGACAAGGTAAGGAACCAAGAATTAAATGCAAAGTGCTACAGAATAATAAAAAAAGATTCCCCTCTAGGAACTAGGAATACCAGGTTTGAAATTTTATTGAAATTTTATTTTGTATGTAGATTTCAAAATTCATTTTATTAGGTGTGCCATACTGACAATTTGGAAAAGGTAATGGTAAATTTGTTTCCAAAAATACCTTTATAGTTCTCATCCCAGAAACCTTTTTTAGAAGGTACCGGTAAGCAATATTTTAACAACAACAACAACAACAACAACAATAATAATAATAATTTATTAAATTTCTAGACCGCCCCCTCTCCCCGAAGGGACTCAGGCGGTGTACAGGAATAAATTTAAAAACATACAAACAATCATATACATAGCTAAAAGTCAAATTAAACAACCCCTGTACGAATTTATAAAAATTAAAAACATTAAAAACAGACCCTAAAACCAATCCTAAAAATTTAGAAATAAAACTGAGGTGGGAAAGATGGAATTAGGCCAAGCCGGCTAGCTGGAATAGGTGGGTTTTAAGTTTCTGACAGAAGGAGCGGAGATCCGTAATCATTCTAATGTCGGGGGGAAGATCATTCCAGAGGGTCGGGCCCAATAACTAGGTCCTGTGCCATGGAGCGCCTTGAAAATGATGGTCAACACCTTGAAACGCACCCGAAAAGCCACAGGCAGCCAGTGTAGCCCGTGCAGGAGAGGTGTTACGTGGGAGTAGCCAGAGACTCCCGAGACTGCCCGCGCGGCCGCATTCTGAACCAGCTGCAGCCTTCGGGTGCATCTCAAGGGGAGCCCCATGTAGAGAGTGTTACAGTAGTCTAGCAGGGACGTCACAAGCGCATGAGTGACTGTGCGAAGGGCGCTCCGGTCCAATAGGGGATGCAATTGACGCACCAGGCGAACCTGGTGGAATGCCCCCCTGGCCACGGCTGTCACATGGTCATCCATGGACAGCCGGGTATCCAGATGGATGCCCAAATTGCGTACCCGATCCACGGGGGCCAGACGTTCGCCCCCAATGGCCAGTGATGGAGTAAGCTGGTTGAACCGGGGCGCCGGTAGCCACAGGCACTCAGTCTTGGACGGGTTGAGCTTGAGTCTGTTACTTCCCATCCAGATCCGTACGGCTTCCAGGCACCGGGACATCACTTCGATAGCATCGTTGGGGTGGTTTGGGGTAGAGATGTACAGCTGGGTATCATCCACGTACAGATGGTAATCTACCCCAAACCCACAAATGATCTCGGCCAGCGGCTTCATATATGTATTGAACAGGAGAGGCGAGAGGACTGACCCTTGTGGCACCCACAATACATGGTAACATGTTGATCTGTTGTATTTTTCTCAAGGAGAATTCAAGTTTAAAACAAGAGGAAACCTGGAATTTAGAGACTTTATATGTTTTTATGCTCAATTAACAGGAAAAAATAAGCTTGGTAAGAAAAAAAATATGAATCTGAAAATGTTAAGCTGTTGATGTGGATTTGTGTACAAATAATTACTGTATTATTGCTAAGCTGTATAATTTAATTGAAAATGGAAACAGAGAATAAACAAGTTAAACATTTTATTATAAAATGTGAAAAAATGGATACAAACTATAGTTAGACTAATGGGAGAATATATGGAATAAATGGTTGAAATTTACATTGAATTACGATTTAAAAGATTTTTTTTTAAACATGTTTCAAATTCTGTCAACAAGGAAATTTTAAATAATTGTTGAAAATATAATCAAGTTGTAAGTACATATATTTAATATTTAGTGAACATGAAAAAAAGCTGGAAAATATTGGGACCAAGTATGTATTTTAATTTTGATTTTAAAAGAGAATACACAATTAAAACTAAAGCCTTTTTTTCAGGTTTAATGGACAAACAAATTATGAAAGTTTGCTTTTATATATGAAAACTACAGCAAAACTTTTATATGCACAAATACCTACAATGGAAAATGGACGCTGAACGTGATGGAATGGCAGCAATAGCAAAATTGACAGCTTTGATTAAAGAAAAGCCTTTGACCAATTTTATTTCTATTTGGAAACCTCTTCTGGATTTCTTTTTGTGAGAAACTGAAAGGAAATAAAGAAAATAAATATAAATCAGTCCACTGCTGATGAAGACTGAAGGTAAATCATGATTATCCAGCAGGAAAGTGTTTTTCCCTCAGGGAAAATAGAAAAACTCATTTGTGACCATTCTTTGTTACAACCTTATGAACTCCAGTTGGCCTGCTGCAGGTCTGCGTTCTTGTCTGGCTTGAAAAGTCTGCACCTCGGTTTTCCAAAATCATGGGATTTCTCTTGATTACAATATTTATTTTATTTTATTTTATCTATCCATCTATTGTAGTATAATTGTTCACTGCCTCCTGAGCATAAAAAATAAATGATGTCACCTTCTTCCCATCTTAGCCCATTGCAAATGTAGCTTGTCTTTATGTTGTAGAAATAGTCACAATTTTGTTGTAAGAAATCACACCCTTTTCCACTGTCCCAAAGCCATCTACAGCAGTCCAGGGCAGAAAAGTGTGTTGTGAATCAAGGAGATACATTTTAATAAAGATCACCAAGCGACACCTCTGCTAAGCAATCAATTGATAAATAGTATAAAATCAATTACCTGGACAAGAGGAATTAACCAGAGAAAGGATTCATTCACCCACTCTTCCCCAAACCAAGAATGGGTTGCCCAGTTACCATCTACACAATAAAAAAAGCAAGTGAGACATAAGGAAGGACAATTAAGATTGGTCTTTTAACAGTCTAGAATCAACACATACACATAATAAGTCCCTCAAGCCCAAACCAAGGACTAGACCTCCTATAAAACAAACTTTCTCTATCCCATTTTCTTTGTAACTACCTCTACAAACAAGCCTGTTACTTTAGTGAATAAATGGATCACTTCTTTCCACAGCACTTTGCCTGGTGTCTTATTTCAGAAATCCAGTTTGGTTTAGAACCTGGAATTCTTCCAGCAATATTTTCCAGTTTCTAACAGTTTGGAAAATCTAACAGTTTGGGAAACAGAGATTTTACTGGAAAATAACATTTTGTTAACATTTGACTGTACGTTAACATTTGCCACTGTTTCCCTCATTTTCACTGAAATCTTATTGCAATGTTTCTAGAATACAACTTGCATGAAAAGCTGTAGAAATGAGACTTTGAAATAGTTGCCTTATATTTAGGTGGGTTATTGTATTTCCAAATGGATTCTATCAAAGTAGAACTATGCTAGTTTGGCACCAATGGAGACTTTCAGCCTCCAATGATTTATAACATTTTCTGAGGTGAGTCAACTCCTCATATAGATTTCATTTTTTCAGCAGACACCAAGTATTTTACTCACTGTACTTATAATAGATCTCCTTTAAGAGGCATTCATTTTTTAACCTTATTTCTCCTTTACCTTTCTTTCACTCACATTTTTGGTTTCAACCATTTTGTTTTTATGATTCTTTATTAAAAGCTGCCTTTTACAACAATGCAGCTTTAGAAGAAAACTTGCTTTCCTTTCACATTTATTCTTGAGATCCTTAATAAACATACCAAGTAAACTTTTATATTATTTCTAAATTACTGTTTTGTATTTGAATTATATTCTTAAATATTGAAATGTTATTTTTTTCAGCCTATAAACTGTAACCCATTATATGAAGTACAAAATAAACAAATAAGCAAGCTGATATTACATTTCATGGCACATCTATTAAGAAATTCATATTCATTTACTTATTGGATTTATATTGTGCCTTTCCATCCAATGAATAATATTCAAAATGGCTAACAATTAAATCAAAACATTATTAAAGCATTACTTGAAAACAGACTAAAATCTAGCAAAACCCCAGTTAAATAAGTCCAAATTCTTCTCTCGATAAGTACAATAAGCTCAAATGCCACCTGTTTGCAGAAGGCTGTTTCTTACTTTTATTTTTTTCTTTGTTGGCTAATCACAGCATGGTTTAAGCAATTAAATGCTTTCCTGCATAGCTGTGTGGTCATTTTTGATTTGTTTGACATGAAGACACAGCTGTACTAATTATCACTGTGAGGGGTGGTACTATACAGTAGTTAAAAGATTTCTGAAGACCAGTCTCAGAAAAATCTGTGTCTTCTCTAGAAAACAGCAATTGGAAAAGAGCCAATTTGGTTAACTGGAATAGAAGCAATTGGACTGAATTCTAATCTTCTGTCATACTTGAAAATTGTCAGGTTGACTTTGGGCCAGCTAATCTTTCGCATCTAACACTTTGGATGAAAAAAATTAAGTGAGATTCCTATGTGATCCATCTTGAATTGTACAAAATAAGGGTGGGATATAAATCAAATAAATAAATAAATGTTTTCAATAAACATCATAATAATATCAAATCATCACTGTATCAACATTTCCCTGAACTCTTAAGCTTATAAAATCACCATTGCACAGATAAAGAATTTGAATGTAATATGTAAATGGTAAATTATTGCAACTTAATACAAAAATGGCTAGATAGACGTTCTGCTTAGTTATGTAAATGAACATCAGACTCTAAAATGTAAGTTAATATTTTGCCACTATTTATTTTAACACCAATTTGCCTTTACTGTATCAACATTTTCATTTATTCATCTCCTTTTTCTTAAGATTTATGGATGAATTCAGTGTAAATTTGTTTACTGGTTCAAATTAGATGGATTTTTTTATTGGTTCAAATTAGAAGGTTAAAGAGTACTAACTGTTGAGCATGCCGACGATGAATTTTGAGAGGGTATCTGTCCTTTAAAGTGGCTTAAGATTTACAGAAGATTTCAAAACATTTTACAAAGTGGTTAGGACATTGAGAATGACTCCTTTGAAGCATGCTTCTGTATAAGAGCCTTCTTGTCACCTTGAGGCAAATGAACTAGGCCATCATTTCTGTTTCCTGAATGTGACACTCAAAGAAATTCTTGTAATTCCCATTTATTGAATTTATAACCATGTCTGTTTTGTAACATTTTAAAAACATTCAGTTGAATGACAAAATTGGATTGGGAAGACAGGGAGAAGCATATCATCTTCAACAACTTCATGATTAGCCAATCAATAAACAATCTAATCTTCCACTTTTCATGGCACTACATGTGTTAAAGTCAAATACTTGTGCTGCACTTTGCCAAGAATGAAAACTGACTGGTACGCTCTGGACACTTCATACATCAGAATATTTGCACAACACTTTATCAGGTTGACAGTTTTAAGAATAATATATGCTGGTCTTGTTGTATTTGGGTCTTTTCCTGTTAAGATTGAGATTGTCTTGGCAATGTTTCAGCAAGGTCTCACTTGCCATCTTCAGGCTGGGTTTTGGGCTTAAAGTGTGGAGTACTGGCTTTGTTTCAGTAAGTGGAATGATTGGTTGTGTGGTTGTATCATGATTGGGCTTAAAGCGTGGTTTTGGGTTTAAAGCGTAGTTGAAACAAAGCCAGCACTCCACACTCCCTCACCAAGTTTTATAGAAAGACGGCAGCTCCGACCACGCTTTAAGCCCAAAACGCAGCCTGAAGATGGTGAGTGAGACCTCGCCGAAACTTGCCAAGACAAACTCAATCTTACATGGGAAAAGACCCGAATACAACAACGGAATATATATATATATATATATTAAAAATGGTGGCTTTTCTCTAATGATGTAGTGCTCTTCACAAGCAAGAAGATCTTCACATATTACTTTCTTTTTTCTAAAGCATTTTCAATCTTGATACAACTTCTAACCTCCATAACACCCAAATATAAATTTGAACCTTATTTAAAGGATAATCTGTAAACATACAATAATTCAACCAAGTATAAGGAAAACCCAACTGTAATTTAAAAATTTTCACCCTGCTGATAGCAGGAAAACACCCATATATAATGAGCTAGTGGAACATGGACTTTTATTCTGATATATCAAAATTTTCTTTTGTATCAAATTTGTGCATGACAAGACTTTTTTCCCTCTCATCAGCTATCAATCACATTGGAAGCTGGATTTCAAGTAATAACCAATTGTAAAATATTGGTGACAAATGACAAGTCATGTAGATTTTTATATAATAGTGTTAGCTTTTAATTTCATATTTACGACTATCATGATATGTTAAATATGTCAAATTAAATATTAGAAAACCTATCTAAGGGTTTATAGAGTTGTGGTACTCAAACTAAAGACCACAGTTCCCTGTGGCACTGCAGCAAATTTACATGGGTGAAACAGGATACTTTATTACATAATAAATAAATGGAATGGTTAGTGACTTTTTTATGGTGCTCGAGGGCAAAATTAAAAGCTCCTTGGGAACTACTAAGTAGGGCAGAATAGCTAAGACACCAAAGGTGCCATAAACTGAAAGAGTTTTAGGAAACTCTTTCATAAGATTATAGTATCATAGCTTATATGACAGGAATACAAGAACAACAGTTTGTAAGAAGGCTTCTCCTCCTGCAAATATTTCTATTTGCAGATACGTTAAAAGGATATCTATGGAACAATTATCTGAATGACTTACATGTCAAGCGCTGTGCACATTAGAATCTTGAAAAGAGCCATTATTTAATAAAGTTTTAATAATGCACTTTAATACAATTTTCACAATAACGAAAGTTTGCATTAGGTATAAAACCATTAGTTATGGCCACCAAAATAAACCGTATTAAGTTTAAAACTACTACTAACCACAATGATTCCCACAATGGACAAATGGCTGCAATGGTTGATAGCATTAGCAGAATTGATCAAATTGTCTGCTTTGATTAGAGAAAGCAATACAATTAGTTTTGTTTCTACTTTGAAATCATTTTTGGACTTTGTGCTTGAGGTGGAAAAAAAAGGAAAAATGATGTTTGGTTTTGGTGATTAGATAAGTTTTCTGTTATTGAAATGGCTAGTATATATTATTATGTAAAAGTAGAAAGTTGAGGTTGAATGTTATCTCATTCTACTGCACCAAAAAGATGTCAGAAGCTAATGCTTTTCTTTTTCCCTTAACCCTACATTTTTTCTCTTCATCTTTCTTTTCCATTTTCCTTTCATTTTCCTTTTTCTTTGTATTTTTGTATTTTATATTTTGATAAAAACTAATAAAAATACAACATGAAAAAAAATTGCTTACCTAAATCCATTTCAACTGGAGTGGTTGTATGTACCATACTTGTTCAAAAAGTTGCTGATTTAGTAATATCAAAACTGTGTGTGTCAATCCCCAATTGGATCCCTAATTGGATCAGTTCTTAGCAAGTCCAATTCTCCAGTCATGTCAAGGAAGGCCAAAATCAATGTTTGCAACAAGCAGCTATCTTAAAGTAAAAGTGGGCCACTTAAGTGTTAGAAACTGCTGTCAAGCAGGTATAGTTAGATGACAACAGAGTCTGCCTGACAGGAAAATGAAACACCCTTAGAACACTTCTTTTCCTGTTGGTGGTAAGGAATATGTATCAAAATGATTCTAACATAGATTTTGCAGGCAAAATATGACCTGAAAGCACATTCTTACCCAAGTATTTGCTTTATTGTTAGACGTTCCCAAAACAATTTCTTGCCAAATATCATGGACTTTTTTTTTGTACAGAAAGGAATAAATGTTTTATGAGCACCTATTAGCTTCCTTAATAATTATTATTCCTACCAGCAGGCAAGCATAATGGAATCATTTATTTCATTAAATATTTCCTATGATAATTTTAGTTCCTTATTAGGAAGCCTCAGTAGCCATTCCTTTCCCTTGTCATTCTTGTGATTTCTAATGTGATCTCTAATGAAGTGCCTGCTGTTTTCTATATCTTTTCCTAAATTCCAAATGGTTAACCCAAGTTACAAGTATGTATCTGCTGTGTTTTGGCTTTGTTTTATCTTTCTGCCTTTAAACTTCCATAAAAAAAATGAATGGTACTTAGCATAGAAGAATTAAGAAGTGAGATAAGAGAAAACAATAGTTTTTCAGCCAACGCACGCAGAAAAAAAAATCCATAGGCTGCAGCTTGAATTAATTTTATTACACTTTATCCCATTGCTGTTATGATGTCCATGCAAGTAATTTTAAGATATAGTAGGACAGATAGATACTTTGTTTATAATTCCAGTTGTGGATGAAATGAATTATTTGGATCCTTTTCACTCAGGTTTCAAGCCAGGATATATTATTAATATATATTATTTACATTGATTGCACCTGTAGGTGACCTTTAGATGGCCAAAATTACCCAACACTACCAATTGTAGTTTTAGTTTCACTAAGTGACATAAAACAAGATGACTGAGCAGATTTTGCAGCTTTGGCAACTCAAGTTGCTGTTAGTAAGCAAATCCAGTGGTGGGTTCCTACTGGTTCGAATCAGTTGGCCGAGTAGGTTGTAACTCGGCCGGCCATGCCTCAGAATCGGTTCTATTGGCAGCACTGTAGGTGCTGCCATCTTATTTTTTGCTTTTGTGCATGTGCAGAAGCAATTTTTTCACTACTGCACATGCACGCATAGCGTTTGCCTGAAGCATGTCCTGGAGCGAACTGGCAGTAACAGAAGTCTGAACCCATCTCTGAGCAAATCCCATGGAATGAATAAGTGAGATGTCATGTGATTGCCATATCTGATCTCCTGCTGGTTTTCCCATTGACTTTCCTAATCAGAATTTGTCTCAAATGGTAACCACATGACTGAAGGTCTCAAATGGTAACCACATGACTGCAAGATGCCACAATCATCCCAAGTATGTGATTGCTATTAAGGCCAAATCACATGATTGTGAAGATGCTTGAAGGCCTGCAACTATGAACACTGGTTGCAATTCTCCTAATTCAACACTGCTGTCAGTTTGAACTGTTGCTGAGTAGTGGTCATTAAAAGAGGACTAAGTGACCATTAATTATCTGATGCCTTACATGTATAAGAACAAAAAACAAATATATATAATTAACTAAAGTTTTTATTTTTTGCTCACATCTTCATCAAGACTGAAATTGTGTGCATCTTTAATTAGTAGTAACTCTTACAAACATATCTAGTTCAAACTTCCTCTTCAAGATACCACATTTTCTTATTTTTTTTCCTTATGCATAAAATAGATTGCTGCCCATCCCTCCTACTACTATACTAATTCTTACCACAGCTGTGAGATTATTTATATATATATATAGCAGTTTTTTTCCAAGCCTGAATGAATTTGGCTATCATTATTAAATATGTTATCAAAATGATATTTACCCCTCCCCAACATCGCAATTATTTAGCAATTTTGAACCATCTCATTTGAATTACAGGGCATCCCTATAGTCCAAATGGCATTTTAATAACTATTTGAGCCTGTTTCCACTTGGCTGGAGTGGACCAAACAAATGTCTTAAGATATGCCAAACTTGATGATTGAAGATGCATCATAAGAAGAACAGTGTGCTGTGTTAGTATGTGGAAGACAAACTGTGCAGCAAATTCAGCTTTCTTCATATGTTTAAGATGTGCTGTTTCAAGATAACACATCTTTATATCTTTCCTTTTAAAATATAACATAAAAATAAACCCAGTTAAAATACCTCCTTCTTTTTTGTGAGGCTAAATATTTCTGTTGATTATTTGCCAGTTCAGAACAACATTGACATTATTTCAATGAGGATTCAGTAAGTAGCATACCACAGATTCATTAGATTTGGGGAACTTCTAACTAGTGCCATATGAGTTCTACAAGGAGGGAAGTCAACTTCCTTGTAAACCTAATCTGTCTTTCTATCTTTGATTATGCAGACACAATCAACCTATTCTTACCCTGTCTAGTGATTTTTTTTTTAAAAAAAAACACCCTCTCTTCATAGCATTATTTCTTGGAATTATTTCAGTTCTGATTAATACAACATGATGTCTATTGACTATCCATCTTTCACTGGCAACTCAGTTGAAAAGTTCCAGAGAAATCCTTTCCTTTTGCTTCTTATTTATGCTTTTGATTTAGAAAAACAAGCATACAAACCAACAAAACACAGGCAACTTTCTTTAATTATTTCTTTGTCCAGAACTCATTTGAAACATGGAAAGTTAGACAAATTGCATACCATAGAAAAGGTGATTTACAATAATAAAAAACAGATCTGTACATTCTTGGGCCAATTTAATAAATAATTAAATAATTAAATAATTAAATAATTAAATAATAATTAATTAATAAATTAATTTAATAATTCCCAACCATGAATTATTATTATTCATTCTTTCTTTCTTTCTTTCTTTCTTTCTTTCTTTCTTTCTTTCTTTCTTTCTTTCTTTCTTTCTTTCTTCCTTCCTTCCTTCCTTCCTTTCTCTCTCCCCCCTCTCTCTCATTCCCTCTCTCCTTTAGTTATTTCCCCATTAGAAATCTAAAAATAACCTACTTTCACCAAGATTTCGTACAAATAAATTTTCTTCCCTTGGGTTTCAGAATATTTTAGCTGTATTGATTGAAATTCTGATTCTTTTCTTTTTAACTTTTCTTTTTATGACCCTGTACATGATCACATTCTATTCTATTCTATTCCATTCCATTCTATTCTATTCCATTCCATTCCATTTTTTTGTTGACTGGCTGATGCAAGCAAGGCTATTGCTACACAATATTAATGATTGTTGCATTTAACT